>NC_083437.1:15406960-16006960 GCF_020745735.1 Hemiscyllium ocellatum
GGAGGGGGGCGGCGAGTGGGAGGGAGTGAGGGGGGCGGCGAGTGAGTTGGGGGGGTTGGAGTGAATGGTGGGGTGGTGAGTGAGGCTGGGCAGGGAGGTAGGGGCGGTGAGTGAGGGAGGGGGCACAGTGAGTGAGTGGGGGTGGTCGGGGAGGGAGGGCGGGGTGGTCGGGGAGGGAGGGCGGGGTGGTCGGGGAGGGAGGGATGGGGTGGTCGGTGAGTGAGGGATGGGGATGGTGAGTGAGTGAGGGGGGAGCGGTGAGTAGGGGGGAAGGGGGTGGGGAGGGAGGGGTGGTCGGTCGGTGAGTGAGGAAGGGGGCGGTGCGTGGGTGAGGGAGGGGGTGGTGCTTGGGTGAGGGAGGGGTGCCGGGGGGGCGGTGAGTGGGTTAGTGAGAGTGAGGGAAGGGCGGTGAGTAACGGTGTGAGTGGCGCGGTGAGTAGGGGGGCAGTGAGTGAGTGGGAGAGCGGTGGGTGCGGGGGAGCGGTGAGTGGGAGTGAGGAGGGGGCGGTGAGTGGGTGCGGGGCGGCAGTGAGTGAGTGGGGGGTCGGTGTGTGAGTGAGGGAGGGGTGGTCGGTGAGGAGGGGGCGGTGAGGGGGGAAGGGGGTGGGGAGGGAGGGGTGGTCAGTCGGTGAGTGAGTGAGGGGGCGGTGCATGGGTGAGGAGGGGGCGGTGCATGGGTGAGGGAGGGGTGCTGGGGGGCGGTGAGTGAGAGTGAGGGGAGGGCGGTGAGTGACGGTAAGTGAGTGGCGCGGTTAGTAGGGGGGCGGTGAGTGAGAGTGAGGAGGGGACGGTGAGTGAGGGGGGTGGCAGTGAGGGGGGGGTGGCGGTGAGTGAGAGTGAGGAGGGGGCAGTGAGTGGATGAGTGAGTGAGAGTGAGGGCGGCGGCGAGTGGGTGAGCGTGAGGGAGTGAGAGGGGTGGCGAGTGTGAGGGAGAGAGTGAGGGGGGTCGGTGGTTGAGTGAGGTGGGGGCGGTGGGTGAGAGTGGGTTGGTGAGTGAGGAGGGAGTGGTGAGTAGGGGGGCAGTGAGTGAGTGGGGGCGCGGTGAGTGGGAGAGCGGTGGGTGCGGGGGCATGGTATGTGGGAGTGAGGAGGGGGCGGTGAGTGGGAGTGAGGAGGGGGCGGTGAGTGGGAGTGAGGAGGGGGCGGTGAGTGGGAGTGAGGAGGGGGCGGTGAGTGGGAGTGAGGAGGGGGCGGTGAGTGGGAGTGAGGAGGGGGCGGTGAGTGGGAGTGAGGAGGGGGCGGTGAGTGGGAGTGAGGAGGGGGCGGTGAGTGGGAGTGAGGCGGGTCAGCGAGTGAGTGGGAGTGAGGAGGGTCAGCGAGTGAGTGGGAGTGAGGAGGGTCAGCGAGTGAGTGGGAGTGAGGAGGGTCAGCGAGTGAGTGGGAGTGAGGAGGGTCAGCGAGTGAGGGGAGGGAGCGGTGAGAGAGTGAGGGGGGGGTGGCGAGTGAGGGGGGGAATGTGTGGGAGTGGTGAGTAAGTGGGGGGCGGGGGGGTGGTGAGTGTGGGGGGGGCAGTGTGTGAGGGGAAGGGCAGAGTGGTGAGTGGCGGGGGTACAGTGAGTGGGGAAGGGCGGTAAGTGAGTGGGGGAGCGGTGAGTGAATGGGGGTGGGTGGACAGTCAGACGGGGAGTCGGGGGGGCGGTGAGAGAGGGGTGAGGGGGCGGTGAGAGAGGGGTGGAGGCGGAGACTCGGGGGAGGGGGAGTGTCAGGGTGGGGGGAGAGGGGGGTGTCATGAGATAGTCAGGGAGAGGGGGGAGTCGGGGAGAAGGTGGGGGGTGTCGTGGCAAGATGGTTGGGGAGTGGAGGGGGGAGTCAGGGGGTAGGGTAGAGGGAGGGTGTAGTCAGGGGCGAGACGGTTAGGGGAGTGGGTGCAGTCAGGGGTGAGGGGAGTGGGGGGTAGTCTGGGGGAGAGACGGTGAGGGGAGTCTGGGGGACTCGGGAAGAGACGGTGAGGGGAGTGGGGAGGGAAGTCTGGGGGAGAGACGGTGAGGGGAGTGGGGAGGGGAGTCTGGGGGAGAGACGGTGAGGGGACGCGAGGGGGGAGTCGATTCAGGGAGACGGGAGTCAGGGTGGTGACTGAGAGGGGTGAGGGTCAGGATGTGGAGGGGAGTCAAGGTGGAGGGAAGTCAGGGTGGTGGGGAGGGAGTGAAGGAGGGTGGGGAATGAGGGGGAGTCAGTTTGGTGAGTGGGGGGCAAGGGGAGTCGGGGTGATGAGGGAGTGAGGGGTGGTGAAGAAGAGTAGAGCTTTGGGGAGAGGAGACTGTGTAGTGGGGTCAAGGTGGTGAGTAGGGTTCATGGGAGTGGGACAGCTTGGGGGTGTTGAGGGGTGAGGTGTAAGGGGTATGTGGTAGGTGTGGAAGGTACAGTATGGGGAGAGAAGATGTCAAGGAAGGCATAGGGGACGGAGGAAGGTGTGCAAGGTGAAGCAAAGAGTAGGAGGGAAGATGGCAGTGGAAGGGGAGAACCAGTGATAGGGGGAGCAACACGAGATTAAAAAAACGTTGGGGAACCACAGGGGCAAGTAGAGGTGGAGAAGCTAGGGGTCAGGACAAATGGGAAAGTCAAAATGCAGGAGTGATACAAAAAAGGAAGAAAGTTTTAAGTAGCAAGGGGAAAGGGATGGACAAAGATAGAAGGGTGAATTTAAGTTACCAAATTTTCAGAAGTGTTCTTTAAATTTTGAGGTGGTTTTGATTTGTGTAATACTGAGGTGATGTGGCCTTTGTTACATCTACCAAACATGTGGACAGTGCAACTTGAAGAAATTCACAAGATCATTTTGGAGCTGGGATGTAATTGTCAACCTTGCCTACTCCAACCAGAATGATCCTGAAGTCTCGACATTGCAATTTGATAGTAATTTTTCAATTGCTGAAGAGATGTTTCTGTCCATAACTTTAAGTGCCATCTATTTCTTGTATTGACCTCACTTCCTGCTTTATTATGATGATTTTGCTTAAATCTGAGCAATTGTTCCACTCAACTCAGTTTTTCTTTCTAGAGATTTAGTCAGGTTATATTCATGTCGAACAGCTTCTGGAATGTTCCTTGGAATGACTAAAGTGGCCCTTTACTTGTTTCATTATTTGAACGTCTCAGATGAAGGATAGTCTTGGAGTTCTCAATAGAGCCATAGAGTAATAGGGATGTACAGCACGGAAACAGACCCTTCGGTCCAACTTGTCCATGCCGAGCAGATATCCTAACCCAATCTAGTCCCATTTGCATGCACTTGACCCAGATCCCCCTCAACCCATTTGTTAAACCCATCCAGATGCCTTTTAAATGCTGTAATTGTAGCAGCCTCTACCAGCTCCTCTGGCAGCTCATTCCATACATGCAGCACCTTGTAATCCAGGGAGAACTAGCCATTTGGATACAGAACTGGCTTGAAGGTAGAAGACAAAGAGGGTGGTGGTGGAGGGTTGCTTTTCACACTGGAGGCCTATGAACAGTGGTGAGCTACAAGCATCAGTGCTGGGTCCACTACTTTTCGTCACCTATGTAAACGGATGTAAGTTTGCTCGCTGAGCTGGAAGGTTTGTTTTCAGATGTTTCATCACCACACTAGGTAACATGATCAGTGAGCCTCAGGTAAAGCATTGGTGGTATAGCCCACTTTTTATTTGTTGAGGTTCCTTGGGTTGATGATGTCATTTCCTGTTCTTTTTTGTGGGGGTGGTAAATGGGATCCAAGTTAATGTGTTTGTTGATAGAGTTCCGGTTGGAATGCCATGCTTCCAGGATTTCTCGTGCGTGTTGCTGTTTGGCTTGTCCGAGGATGGATGTGTTCCGGTTGAAGGAAATCAGAGCAGGACTTATACACTTAATGGCAAAGTTGTTTGAATGTTCTTGTGATTTGGTGTTTGGAATACAGTTTGGGCACTAAAGCCTGATCACCTATGATTTGTGATAGCTTAGCAATATGGTTTTGAAGTCTATTGATATTAATTGAACATCAATTGCTAATAGACTCGTTTCAATTGGCATTAATTCTAGTTTCAGTAATCATGTGGGACTTCTGCATATGCTTATTCCAATATCATTTGAGAAATTTGTCCTATCAATATGCAAACCTCTTAATTTGCCTGTACTAAATAACTGTTAATCATCTCATTTGCATATTGACTAGTTCACTTTGAAATTTTCCATTGTCCCTTTCACCTTCCACTACCTCACTTGGTTTGGTGCTGTTGGCAAAATTGGCCATTTTGTATTGGGTTTCAATTCCAAATAAGTGTAATTTAAATCTGTCAATCTCTGGAATATACCATCTACTACATAGAATTCACAACACAAGCAAACCATCTAGCCCAAATAGTCTGTCAACATTCATATCCTCCAATCCGTCCTCTATTACAGTTTAACCCTCCCATTCTATTTTTCCCTTGTATCCTCACGTAGCTACTCTGAAATATATCTACACTGGTAACTTTGATAATTCAATATCATGGTCTCTGGCTTAAGATTGTTGTGAATTCCCTGTTTGATTTCATTCACTCAGCTTTCTCGTTTTCTTCCAGAGCAAAGTGACCCAGTCTCTCCATTATTCCTTTGCAGTTCTGGCTTTATCCTTTTTCATATTTTTAAAGTTTAATTCATAGCTTTTTATTCAGAACCTTGTCCAAGCCTTTTGAACTAATATGGTTATCATCTATGATGCAACTTCCTCCAGGAAGTTAGACCACCTTAGAAGTATAAGCTTCTGTCTTGTGATTATGGCTGTTTAGATACGTTCCGAGAATGTCCATGATCCTTTCATTATTTTATGAGGTTTGAAATATAACAGATTTGTTTAAACGAAAGGAAAATGAAGGCAGCATCAAAAAAACTAAAGTTTATGAAAAATATTGGTAAGGTCTAATAAGTGTTAAATGTTTACACTAATCTAAAACTAGGCAGCAATGTAGTTGGAGATTTGGGGTTTTTTTTTTTGCTTCGATATTGGAATGTCTTTCAGTTGTAATAGTGGTCATTATTTGAGATGGCAAATTGATTGTCTTCCGTCACTACTGCAGCATATTTTCTTGTGGGGCTTTTCCTCTAGCATGCACACATCAGAATATAGAACGCGTTCAGTGATAAAGTGAATTCCAGCAGATCTTGTGTATTGTTCAGTGTTGCATGGCTATGCATATAAATGATTACATGCATTGGAAGGGGGGTATTTGGTGATGCAGGAGGAACAGAGCTGATAAAGCTTTGAATCTGGAGTATACACTACTTTTGATATTGTTCTTAATAGTTGATGGGATGCAGAAATTGTAAAATAACCAAGTGGTTTTGCTGATTGCCAGAGAGGGTGATCCCCATAACATCACTTGAGAGTACAGGAAGAGGAGTAAGCAATTTAGCTTCTCAAGCTTTTCCACAATTCAGTGAGAGCATTATGACGTAAGGAGTTTTGAATGTGCTTTTGGATTCCAAAAGCTTCTATTTGAATAGTTGATTAATAATGCAGAAGTTCAGTATTGCTGGGAGAAGGCATGTTTAGTTGAAGCTTTGCTACTTGCACTCATCAGAACAATGTATAAGGCAACCATTTTAACTCTGTCAGAGTTATTGCCATGGAGAACAAGCCAGGTAATGATGACTGACAGTTAACTGCCATCCTTTCCTTTAAATTTTAAACCAGTTAAATTAACTCTGGTCAAAACATTGGCCTAAGAAATGAACCAGAGAAAAACTGTCACCTATTTTGCTGCATTGAAATAGGCTTTGACCAGTCAGCATTCACCTTGCCAACCAATCACCCTTCTGTCTTACTGTATGCATATAGTATACTTGTATAAAAATATGATTTGGAGATGCCGGTGTTGGATTGGGGTGTACAAAGTTAAAAATCACACAACACCAGGTTATAGTCCAACAGGTTTAATTGGAAGTACACTAGCTTTCAGAGCATCGTTCCTTCATCAGGTGATAGGATTGAGCCCTCCACTAACACACAGAATTTATAGCAAAAATTTAGAGTGTGATGTAACTGAAATTATACATTGAAAAATTGATTGTCTGTTAAGCCTTTCATCTGTTTGAATACCGTGATAGTTTCACTTCTTTCATGTGTAAATCAAAACCTTTTTTAGTTGCATTCTCAGGTCAGCTGCTAACAATGGTGATAACTAGACAATATGTTGAAGATGTTAGCCCCCTGTGTTCTCTGTCTATGCCATGATGTTTAATGTAATGTTTGATTCTAATCTAAAAAATGGGATAATGGAGTTCTACATGAATGTATGCAGTTTTTGAGCAAAGTACAATGTAACTCTGCAAGTACAAATTCACCCCACAAAATAAAAGTGTGCATGTGGGTCTTTGTCTGTCTGTCTGTCTGGGTTGGGGGTCGTGAATGTGAGAAAGTGTGTGTGTGTTTGTGTGTAGTGAGTGTAGAGTGTCAAGTCTGTGAAGGGGTGCATGTGGGAGTGTGGGTGTCTGTGTATATGTGTGTATAGATGTGTATATAGTGCAATGGTGGTCACCTGTAATGTGACATGAACCCAAGGTACCAGTGAGGACCCTCACAGACTTAAGATACTCTGCACTCACTACACACACACACATACACTTTCTCACACTCACAACTCCCAACCCAGACAGGCACCCACATGCGCACATATTTTGTGGGATGAATTTGTACTTGCAGGGTTACATTGTACTTTGCTCAAAAACTGCATACATTATTGTAGAACTCCATTATCTCACTTTTTAGATTAGAATCAATCTAAACATCGTGGCATAGACAGAGACACAGGGGACTAACACCTTCAGCATATTGTCTAGCTATCAACATTTTTAACAAAGTGAGAATGCAACTTTTTTAAAAAAGGTTTTGTGATTTACACATGAAAGAAATGAAACTATCACGGCATTCAAACAGATGAAAGGCTTAACAGACAATCAGTTTTTCAATGTATAATTTCAGTTACATCACACTGTAAATTTTTGCTATAAATTCTGTTAGGATTGAGCCCTCCACTATCACCTGATGAAGGAGCGACACTCCGAAAGCTAGTGTGCTTCCAATTAAACCTGTTGGACTATAACCTGGTGTTGTGTGTTTTTTAACTATGTATAAAAATACTTCAGTATTTCTTGAGTTGTCCTGATCATTGCAAAATAAAGATATGGCAAACTGCCTATTTTATTTGGTGGAGTGGCACGAAGTGAAAGTGGGAGATTTTGCAACTCTGCTCGCTTAGTAACTGCAGCTTCTGTTGCCACATGGACCTGAAAACACCTCGATTCTGTATTGAATAAACTAACTAACTGTTTGGTGGGTGGTGAGTGCAGTAATAGGTGGAACTGTGAGTCAGCAGCTAGAAGAGTGGGGCAAAATTGGTTAGGAAAACTAAATATTTTTTAAATTGAGAGACATTTTAAGAGGTGCTGTGACAAGCTGATTAACAAGCGAATTTCTAAAGGGAATGGGCGAAGTTCGCATGCACAAGTTGTATGACTGAAATGTCACTAATTTTTTAAAAATCACCAATTATATTTATGATATCTGGTTTTCATTTTAAAAAAAGAATCATGACCCACCTTGTGTGATTTGTTAATGTATAGTCTGCTGAGTTCAAATTACCAGCAATGAGTCATTTATACACATGGGATTTTTTTCTGCTGTGCAAGTCACTGTTTACAAATTGTTTTTTCAGCAAAAATGAATTGATTTAACCAGAATCAACTGATTCTTGTACCCTGAAACATGCAAGCCAGCTTGCATTGTCTTACCCCTCTAATTTTCCCCTATTTATTGCCTTCAGAGGAGTAAGAGAAGAAGGGGAGTAAGTTTGGCTCATGGAATGATTCTTGAGTGCTGACTGCTGTTAGAGCCACTCATTCCTCTAATTGTGATTTGGAGATGCCGGTGTTGGACTGGGGTGTACAAAGTTAAAAATCACACAACACCAGGTTATAGTCCAATTCCTCTAATTGCTGTGTTTTGAGCTAAATTTAGCTTCCACTGTCACCATGCCTTTTAAATGCTGCAAGGCACACTTGTCTCCCTGAGCTGCCGTTTTATGCAGGAATTAAAAGCTGGGCATGTTAGCTGGAAAACTGAATATTTCTGTTTGAGATTCCCAGGCCAGGTGTAACATGAGTGTTCATTATAAAATACTATAGAATTTCATATGAAATTTATAGCACAGATGCATTACACAATTCAACTTGTATTGTTAATCCTCCCGCAAACAGACCTAATCCAGTCTCGTTGCCCAGTTTCCTTTCCTTTCGTCACCTAACTAATCTGTATTTGGATGTAAACATGGTCTCTCTCTCTCGCTGAAACTCTCAAATACTTTACATCCCCTAAGTTTTTTTATAAAACGTTACTTCAGCTTTCTACCTAATATCTTTTGTATTTAAACTTGCTACTACCTGCCCTTGTTTAGATCTGTCTGTCAATAGTCTGTTTAAATTAAAGTGCATTTTTATTGTAATTTTAAATATCCATCAAAACATTCAATTCTGACACCATTTGTAGTTCGTAATTTCAAATTCTGCGCATCCCCAATTTTTATGGGTTTAACATAAGCAAATGTACCTTTCGCTGTCTAGCCTTATCACTCTAGAATTCCCACCTTAAACTTTTGCCTTTAAAAACATAACCAGTGACCAACTGATCTGATTTAGCACTGAGGCAAGTATGATATTTTCATCATGCTTCTTAGAACATTGTACTGTTAAAGATGCCAAGTGCATTGCAGTGTGTTCTACAGCCCAATTGTTTAAGTGCCTGTCTAAATTTGTAGCTGAAAATGTGTTGCTGGTTAAAGCACAGCAGGTTAGGCAGCATCCAAGGAACAGGAAATTCGACGTTTCGGGCATAAGCCCTTCATCAGGGCTTATGCCCGAAACGTCAAATTTCCTGTTCCTTGGATGCTGCCTAACCTGCTGTGCTTTAACCAGCAACACATTTTCAGCTGTGATCTCCAGCATCTGCAGACCTCATTTTTTACCCTTTGTCTAAATTTGTATTCCATTACCTTATGTCTTCTTAGATCAATAATGGGATAGAGATCTGCCATATTGAGAAGTGCAATTGCGATATTTTTTGTGTCACGGGAATTAAAATAAAACGCCAACTTTTCCATTGAGGAATGAAAGAAAGTCAAGAGTTCAGCCTTTATTATTAGGAAACTGATTAAGCTGTACTGCTTTGTTCGGGTAAATGTGTTCCTGGGTTTTATGGAATGACTACTTGGGTGGAAGCAATGTCTTTTGCATTCCTGACTATACTGTGTTATGATCCCAGCTGATGTTTTTACTGGACAGACCAGATGCCAGACTCAAAAATAGCTTAATAGAGCAAGCTTTTTTCATTTAACAGGATGTGTCTCACTGAAATATAAGCAGGTAATGATGCAGATTTGTGTAACAATGAAGTTTGCTACGTAAAAAATTTAAGATAAAATAGAATAAACTAAACTATTTACATGCAACGTGCTTAAAGATTTTGAAACACTCAATAAAAATGCAGTCTCATTAATCCTAATTGTAACCTCTTACAGCATGGAAATACCATTGAGAAATTCCTTTTCTTTCCACGTAGGATTTGACTTAACTGTGGCTTCAGTTCCTGCTCAGAAGAATCTGATGGACACTTCATTATATAGAGCTTAAATTTTCTCAGCTTCAAAAGAGCTTTCCAAATTCTGGAGCTTTTACACTAAACTCCTTACTCTGAGGTAACCTAGTTTTAACAATTTTAAATTATCTTTTCCCTTTCTTAGGAACAACTATCTGACACATCCAGCTTCAGCCAGGACTTCTGAAAACTGCCCACACTGAAAGCTGAGAAAAATCAATTTTCTTTAAGTAATGTTTCTCCTAATTCCCTAAAAATTCCCAACTCTTCTAGAGCTAATAGTAGACTGGCAATTAGGAAAACAAGGGTCTTTTCAGGATAGCAAACTGTAACTAGTGGGGTATCATAATGGGAAAGACTGCAGAAAGCTACAGCAAAGAGGAATTTGGGGTTCCTTGTGCATGAATCATAAAAAGCTAGCATCTGAGTTCAGTGAGTAGTAGGGAAGGCAAGAGGACTACAGGCCGTTCTGGTATAATGCACATTTTGTTAATGCAAGTTCACCTATAACATGACTGGCACTATTTCTAAAGCACGAACTTTGAAAGCGTGATTTTGTTATAACGTAATTCTGGCCCTCATTAGTTTAAATGGTGCTGCTGTTATGTGATTATCTTAACAAGGGATTGCACAAGAACGGATCTACCCCGTTATGGCAGAACTAACTGTATTAGCCTTTATTTCAAAGAGAATAGTGTATAAAAATACAAAGGTCTTGCTAAAGTTATACCAAGTATTCAGACCACACCAGGAATAGTGTGGACAGTTTTGGTCTCCCTATCTAAGGAAGACAGTCCAGAGAAGGCTTATTAAGTTGATTGTTGAGGGTAGAGGCGTTTTCTTGAGAGGTTGAGTGGGTTGGGCCTGTACTCATTGGTGTTTAGAAAAATGAGAGGTGACTTTATTGAAACATACAAGATTCCTTGGGGACTTCGCAGAATAGTTGCTGAGAGGTTGTATGTCTCTTGTGGGAGAGTTTAGGACCAGGAGGTACAATCTCAGAGAATGTCACCCCAGCTCTACTCAAAGCTGGTAACTTCCCATCATAGCATTATATTGAAAGCAAGGAGTGAGGAAAGGCCATTTGGGCCACTACTTCCAAGCTTCTTCCAAAGATCCACAAAACTACCCAGTCATATATTCCATCCATAGATTTTATCACAATCTATTTAGAGCAAAATACCTCCTTGTTTTATACACCAGCATGTGGCTCTAACTTAGAATTATCCTACGCTTAATGCGACTTCTAATGAGTTAACCGTGAAAAGACAAAGAAATGTTAGTGCAGGTCAAGTTTAAGGTGGTGCTTAAGGATTAAATTCCTCATTGATATGAACAGTGAGGCCGCTCCTGTTTCATTTTGGTGCCTGGTTCTATTTGTTTTCTGATCTTGTACTAGGAGGGAGTTATTGGGTACTTTTAGCTTCATCCAAGTTAGGAGCACAGAGCCATTTTGGAATGAAGAGTTTGGTACTCAACCAATTTTGCACCATATTTCTTTAAGTTATGTTCAATCAGTTAAGACAGTAATGGAGGTGGTTTAATTTCAGAGGTTAGGCCACTTTTGGAATTTTGTGTGCAGTTCTGGTCTCCCTCCTATTAGAAGGATGTTGTGAAACAAGAAAGGGTTCAGAAAAGATTTTCAAGGATGTTTTCAGAGTTGGCAGGTTTGAGCTATAGGCTGGGGCTGTTTTCTCTGGAGTGTGGGAGGCTAAGGGGTGACATTATAGAGGTTTATAACATCATGAGGGGCAATTGATTGGGTAAATAGTCAAGGTCTTTTTCCCTGGAATGGGTAGTCCAAAACTAGAGGGCATAGGTTTCAGGTGAGAGGGGAAAGATTTAAAAATGAACTAAGGAGCAACTATTTCAAGCAGAGGGTGGTGCATGTATGGAATGAGCTGCCAGGGGAAGTGGTGGAGGCTGGTACAATTACAACATTTAAAAGGCAGCTGAATGGCTATATGAATAGGAAGGGTTTCGAGGAATATGGGCCGGGTGCTGGCCAATGGAACTAGATTAGGTTGGGATATCTGGTCAGCATGGACGAGTTTGATCGAAGGGTCTGTTTCCCTGCTGTATGTTTCTATGACTCTATACCCAGAGTTCAACAATTCTGCAGATGCTTATTATTCTCTTTGCTCCATGGCCTACAGGAGATGAGTGGTAAATCATTCAATCCCACAAGCCGCCTCCACCATTCAACAGGGTCATGCTTGCTTTGTTTGTTTCTATTTTCACAATTCTGGCTACCCTCGATCGTCTTCAGTTTCATAGATTTTTGTGAAGCAATCTACTCCTCTCTTTTAAAAAATATTGAAAGACCCTGACTCAACAGCCTTTGGGGACAGAGAGGTCTGTTAACTCTTTGAGAAAGCAATTCTCCTCATCTGTGCCCCAAAAGGACAACCCTGAATTTCAAATCAGTCAAAGAGATGAACAGCATGGAAACAAACCCTTCGGTCCAACCCGTCCATGCCGTCCAGATATACCAACCCAATCTAGTCCCACCTGCTAGCACCCGGCCCATATCCCTCCAAACCCTTCCTATTCATATACCCATCCAAATGCCTCTTAAATATTGCAATTGTACCAGCCTCCACCACTTTCTTTGGCAGCTCATTCCATACACATACTACCCTCTGCATGAAAAAGTTGCCCCATAGGTCCCTTTTTATATCTTTCCCCTTTCACCCTAAACCCAGCCCTTTGGTTCTGGACTCCTCAACCCCAGGGAAAAGACTTTGCCTATTTACCCTATCCATGCCCCTCACAACTTTGTGAACCTCTATAAGGTCACCACTCAGCCTCCGACGCTATAGAGAAAACAGCCCCAGCTTGTTCAGTCTCTCCTATAGCTCAAATCTTCCAACCCTGGCAACATGCTTGTAAATCTTTTCTGAACCCTTTCAAGTTTCACAACATCTTTCTGATAGGGAGGAGAGCAGATTTGCATGCAATGTTCCAACAGTGGCCTAACCAATGTCCTGTACAACGGCAACATGACCTCCCAAATCCTGTGCTCCATACTCTAACCAATAAAGGAAAGCATACCAAACGCCTTATTCACTATCCTATCTACCTGCTACTCCACTTTCAAGGAGCTTTGAACCTGCACTCCAAGATCTCTTTGTTCCAAAACACTCCCTAGGACCTTACCATTAAGTGTATAATGTCCTGCCAAGATTTGCTTTCCCAAAATGCAGCACCTCGCATTTATCTGAATTAAACTCCATCTGCTACTTCTCAGCCCATTGGCCCATCCAATCAAGATCCTATTGTAATCTGAGGTAACCTTCTTCACTGTCCACTACATCTCCAATTTTGTTGTCATCTGCAAACTTACTAACTATACCTCTTGTGCTTACATCCAAATCATTTATGTAAATGACAAAAAGTAGTGGAACAAGCTTCGATCCTTGTGGCATTCCATTGGTCACAGGCCTGCACTCTGGAAAAACAACCCTCCACCACCACCACCCTCTGAGCCAGTTCTGTATCCAAGTGGCTAGTTCTCCCTTATTCCATGAATCTAATCTTGGTAACCAGTCTCCCATAGGGAACCTTGTCGAATGCCTTACTGAAGTCCGTATAGATCACATCTACCGCTCTGTCCTCATCAATCCTCTTTGTTACTACTTCAGAAAACTCAATCAAGTTTGTGAGACATGACTATCCCTAATTAGTCCTTGTCTTTCTATGTACATCCTGTCCCTCAGGATTCCCTCCAATAACTTGCCCACCATCGACGTCAGGCTCACTGGTCTATAGATCCCTGGCTTGTCCTTACCACCCTTTTTAACCAGTGGCACCACGTTAGCCAACCTCCAGTCTTCCGGCATCTCACCTGTGGCTATCGATGATACAAATATCTCAGCAAGAGGCCCAGCAATCACTTCTCTAGCTTCCCACAGAGTTCTAGGTAAACCTGATCAGGTCCTGGGGATTTATTCACCTTTAACCATTTCAAAACATTTAGCACTTTCTCCTCTGTAATATGGACATTTTGCAAGGTGTCACCATCTATCTCCAAACACTATATATCTTCCATATCCTTTTCCACAGGAAATACTGATGCAAAATACTCATTTAGTATCTCCCCTCCTTAAAACATTTAAACGTACAAGGTATTCTCTGAAAATATGAATCCAAGCTCATATTGCTTAAGGATGACGCGTTTGTTTGCAATCTTACTTTTCAGATTAGTACAAGTCTTAAAATTACAAAATTATTTAAGTGTAAGTTTTACAGAACTATAAATGTCAAAGTTACAGATGCCACTCAACAGCTACAGAGCAGGTGGGAATGAAAGAAAATGACAAACTTAATTATCTTTCCATGTACTAACAACCTCTGAAAAGGAGAAAGTCGGAATTGCATCAGAATAATTCAGTCATTGTCCTAATCACAAAGCACAGAGCCACTCACTAAATAACTAATTCTCTGAAGACAGCTCTTATTCAGTTAGTGACTAAACAAATGCCAAGGTAGGTTCTTCATAGACTCATCGAACCTGGTCTCCACCTTCCCCTTACACTCACCCCTGAACTCCAGACACATTGCTGCTGCCTCCTGGACACTACCATTGGATGCGAGCAATTCTGGTTGCAGCATTACTCCCACAGTCCAGCCTATCCTTCCTCCAGTCCCTCCAATCTATCCCTTGGGTCTGCCATATCTTGGCTAGGAAGGTGGAAAATAAATCAGGCCGACCTCTCCTTACATATGTTGATGTTCAGAGGTATTTGAGTGTACAAGGGGCACAATGTATGCATTAGGCACCTACAGCAAATAATTAGGAAGGCAAATGGTACATTGGCCTTTATTGCAATGGGATTGGAATAAAGAACAAAGAAACTGCTACATTTAAACAGGTCTTTGGTGAGTTCAGATTTGGTATATGTTTAGTCTCCCATTAAATAATGGATAGGTTTGCATTAGAGGCTGAATTGCAAAGGCTCACAACATTGTTCCCAAGGGTTGTCTCATGAAGAAAAGTTGAGTAAGTTGGCTGTCTACACATTCGAGTTTAGAAGAATGAGATGATCGCATTCAAACATATGAGATTCTGAAGATGCTGGACAAGATAGACTCTGAGGGTATGGTTCCACTGATTGGGAATCTGAAACTTAGAGGCCTGATCTTGGAATAAGAGGCTGATTGTTTAAGACTGAGATGAGGAGAAATGTCTTCATTTAATTGTGAATCTTTGGAATTTCTCCTCAATGTTTGTGAAATCCCTATAGTTGAATATAGCTAAAGCTGAGAAATCTTGGAGAATCAATGAATCAAAGGACTGGAGGGATAGGGGCACATGTGAAAATGGTGTCGAAACAGAGGATTAGACACTATCGTGCGGAATGACGAATTGGGTTTACTGCTCCTTTATGTTCATGTGCTCCTGACTTCCCCCTGCTAGTTGGTGCATGTGAGGACAGGATGAGCCGAGCTGTGCTGACACTCCAAATGTAACAATCCAGGTATTGAGTATTGGCAGAGGGAGTCATCCAGGGAGAATGACAGTTTAGACTGGGTTCTAGCTGCCTTCTTGTAGCTAGGGATACACATGAGCTAGTATTATGATGAGTCTTTGATAATATTGGAAAGGAAGAGAAGTAATGAGATAAAAAGTTTCTGGCTTTGTGATGAGCGTATCGTGGTTAATGTTTGAAAATAAACCCACATTCTGCTTTACTCCTTTAGGTTCTCTCTGAGGCATAAACATTTAGTGAAGGCGTTTTGAGGCTGGGAGGTGGTTGAAATTGGATGAATGATATTTTGTCATTTGGAATGATCAGTCTCTTTTTGGGGCACCCCATGAAAGAAAAATATAGAAAGAACCCACACTGTACTTCGGTGTACTGGAATTGTTAGGTTATGTAACAGAATCTTTGACACGACAGCCAGTGAGGTGAGACATACAGAATATGTTGAAGGAAGCCATCACTCTGCCTGCATTATTAGGTACTTTCCAGACAGTGCTCAACGTGCATTTCAGTACAGTGCTGCTGTTATACACTAAAAACGATGCAAACGTATGAAATATGATAAATTTCACATGGTTTTCCTGAACTGCTGGATAACGTGCAATATGATATGGGTTACTGGATGTGAAGCTATACACTTTGTACTGTACCCAGGGAGCTTTGTAGGACTGGAGTTAAGTCACTGTGGACTCGATCTCCTGATCCAGCTCAGTCCAGGTCCTCTAGAAGAGGACTCTGAATCATTGTGAAACCATTCTGGTTTGAGAAGTCAAGTCTAGCTGGGGAATTGGACAAGGAATCTTTCAACAAAAATAAAAATGATCTAAAATTGAAAGGTTTGCAGTAATGCTTAGGGCAACAACTGAAATGCAGCAAGTGATCATTTTGGTCAGTGTTGCGAGAGATGGGAGTTAACTGACACCTTAAAGTAGGTGACGTAGAGGACTGTTGAGATTGTGTTAAATTGAGAAGTTTGATCCTGAGCATATAGGGACGGATCTTTAGTTCGCTGATCACCTTGGGATGGCCATTGCCATCATTGTTCCACAATCTGTTGGAGCATGGTGTACAACCTAATAGCATCCGTGGAAATGAGGACAGACAGCTAAACGTTTGGAAATAAGGGAGTAAAGCAAATCCACTACAAACAAATAAAGGAAACCTACAATGTTCATATCCAACAATAAAAAGACATCCTTGGATTTTGGTCAGTTTACTTTCAACCGGTAGACACTTAGACTGAGACCTTCCAGATCTCTAAGGATTTTCCTCACAGATTCAGCAATCGTGAACATTCAAACAAATGTGCCTGTTCTGGTTAGCAGGAATAACTGAATGTAAGACACTTTGGACCCTGCTATTTAAATCATCCAAATCACCACCCCTCTGTGCTCAGGAAAGAATGCTGCCTTAATCTCTTATTTAATATTTTTTGTTTTGTAGATTATCCAATACCAGACAGTTCGCTATGACATTTTGCCTCTATCTCCTCTTTCCCGTGTCAGAATAAGTAAGTACCATCTGATCCTGCGATTTAATTTGTTTTCTTGGGGGCAAGTAAATTCTTTTCAGTGCCTGATTGGATTGTGACATTGAGTATCAATTTTAAAATTCGCAGCACTTTTAGCATGACTTGAGGGTTGTACGTTTTGGAAGGACCTTTAGCAGACCTTGAGTTTGCCTGTCCTGTAATAGGAAAAGAGCAGTGCTTCTGCCAACTGGAAACCATGAACCTTTCACTGCTTGCATCATGTCTGGTGAGAGCCTGCAGACAAGATTGGACATGAGCACTTTGTATTTCCATGTTGCAATTTCTCAGTTTGAAGGAAAGAATGTGCATAATTTCAAAGTTGATGACCGAAATCGGAGTCTAAAGTTGATGAACTCTATTTAGAGCCGAAGTCTGTAATGTGCCTAGTTGGAAGAGAAGTGCTGTCCTCCAACTTGCATTGAGCTTCACTGGAATGTTGCAGCACGCCAAGGAGGGAAATGAGGGCAAGGCAATTAATTACACAACAAACAGTGGGAAGTTCTGGGTCTTGTTTGTGGACTGAGTGAAAGTGTTCTGCAAAGCAATCACTCCATCTGTGTTTGGTGTCCCCGATGTAGAGGAAACTGCATTCTGAGCAGTGAATGCCATAGACTGAATTAACAGATGTACAGATAAATGCAGCTTCAGCTGGAAGGGGTGCTTGGGCCTTAGACGCCAGGAGGGAGAAAGTAAGGAGACAGGTGTGACATCACCTCCACATGGTAAGGTGTTAAGGTATTGAAGATGATAACATCACCAAATACGCTCCTCTGAGGGTCCCTTCAGAATGCAGATTTGAAAAGAAATGAAGATGTGTTTAGAGCTGGTGGAAATAGAGGCTGATAGTTGACTTATGAAGACTGATGGAATAAGTGTGAGGACAGGAGGAACTCTACCTTGATTCTAGATGGGGAGCAATAGAGATGAGGGCAGAACTGCTAGAAATTAGTTGGACATGGTTGAAGTTCATTTCAATTACAGTTGGGAGGAATTCTTAGTTCAGTAGAAAGGAAGACTTTTTGGAAATGTCATTGGTGATACTAAAATTGTCAGAACAGATCAAGTAATTTTATTCAGGAAAAATATTTGGAAACCCTAGCTGGTGGTAAACACTGTTATTTGTTTTAGAAAAAAATAGTCAAATGTAAGTTTGAATAATGGTGCTTGGAGGAACGTAGTCCTTTTCACAAAGTTTGCAAAGTACATGAGCATGTTATCTCAGTGGTAAGGAGTGTGGTGAGTATGTAGGGTTTCATTTAGTTTTCAATCTTAGTGAGTTTTGAGAAACTTTGTAGCTCAGGTTGAGGTTCTGGACGTAGGTTTACTCACTGAGCTGGAAGATTCATTTTCAAATGTTTCATCACCATACCAGGTAACATCATCGGTGAGCCTCTGGTGGAGCACTTGTGTTAGTGACCCGCTTTCTGTTGTGTTTAGGTTTCCTTGGGTTGGTGATTTCAGTTTCAGTGGTGATGTCATTTCCTGTTCTATTTCTCGGAGGGTGGTAAATGGGGTCCAAGTCAATGTGTGTGTTAGTGGGGTTCCAGTTAGAATGCCATGCTTCTAGGAATTCTAATGCACATCTGTTTGGCTTGTCCTAGGATGGATGTGTTGTCCCAGTTGAAGTGGTGTCCTTCCTCATCTGTATGTCAAGATATTAGTGAGAGTAGGTCATGTCTTTTTGTGGCTAGTTGTCTTTGATGTAGGGGTGAGTGGCTAGGGTTTCTGGACACATTTTGTCTGCCTCTTCGGGTTTGTTGCTGAGAAATCGGCGGACTGTGTTCATTGGGTACCTGTTCTTTTCGAATACGCTGTATAGGTGACTTTCCTCTGCTCTTCATAGTTCCTCTGTGCTGCAGTGGTGGCTTGTGGAAATAATGTTCTAATGTGGATGTTGGGATGATTGCTTCTGTAGTTCAGTTTTTGGCCTGTATGTGTTGTTTTCCTGTAGATGTTGGTTTGATGTTCCCTAATGGCTGTTAGCTCTACTGTGACAACTAGGAATGGCAGTTTATTGTTTTCTTCCTCTTTAGTGAATTTTATGCCAATATGGATATTATTGATGGTCTTGAAGATTTTCTTTCACTTGTTTCATTTAGTGATGACAAAGATGTCATCCACATAGTGGACTCAAAGGTTGGGTTGGATGGTTGGCAGAGCTGTTTGTTTGAGTCTCTGCATTACTGCCTCTGCTAAGAACCCTGATATCGGAGATCCCATGTGTGTTCCATTCATTTGTCGGTTTTGTTAATGAAAGTGAAGTGGGTGGTAAGGCACAGGTGCACTAACTTGACAATATTGTCCTTGCTGATGAAGTTGGTGGTGTTTATTGTTGTGTCTTTGGTTCTTCTAATAGTGTAGTCAGTGTTTGCTTGGCCAGGTTGATGTTGATTGATGTGAACAGGGCTGTTACGTCAAGAAACACGTCCAGAAGCCCTGGCCACTCTCCCCTACGTCAAAGACGTCTTGAAAATGACTGCCAGACTATTGGCATCATGGTAGCCCTCAAACCCACCAACACACTAAAACAGCAGCTAATGAACTTGAAAGACCCCATGCAGACAACAAGCAAAACTAATGTCATTTACAAAGTTCTTGCAAGAACTGTACCAAACACTATGTTAGACAAACAGGCAGAAACTAGCTACCAGGATACATGAACATCAACTAGCCACAAAAAGACATGACCCACTCTCACTAGTGTCCTCCTTCATCTGTATGTAAGGATATCATTTCAACTGGGACAACACATCCATCCTAGGACAAGCCAAACAGAGATACATAGGAGAATTTGTAGAAACAAGGTATTCCAACCGGAGCTTTAACAACAAACACGTTGACTTGGATCCCATTTCCCACCCTCTGAGAAAAAGAACAGGGAGTGACATCACCACAGGAGTTGACATCACCAACCCAAGGAAACCTAAACGCATAACTAAAAAGTGGGCCACTGACACAGTGCTTTCACTGGAGACTCACTGATGATACCTGGTATGGTGAAGAAACTTCTGAAAATCAACCTTCCAGCTCAGCGGGCAAACTTACATCCAGAATTTTCAATTATGGTACCAATTTAGTCTGTTATCCTCTTGAGTCCTGTGAGTGCTAGAAGGATTTCAACTATGATTTTATTTTGAAGTGAGCTATAACAATGCGCTTTTGATTTGCTAATCCTTTAGGCTGCAATCAGCAGAAATGATTTTCCAGCTGAAGAATTTCCAGATCTCTCACTAAACAAATCCTGTAAAAGCCAGCCACATAAAAAATGTTTTCAGTTTGGCTGTTTGTCCCTTTTTCTTCTCCCCCTGATTTTCCCATCTTCTCATTTAATTTCAGCATGTTCCACTTTGTTAACCTTTTTCAAACCTGATTTTCATCTTTAACTTTAAAATCTTTTATGGTTGCTTTTCCTTGGCTCCAGTTTTAAAAATAACAACTTTTTTTCTTTGGAGTTTAGCTGACAACTATTATTTTGGGACCTGTTTATCAGGAATTAAAAATTGAATATTGCTGTAGTGGAAACGGCTTTGTCTTACAAATTAAAGTCTTTGTCGATTAAGGAAAATGCTCGCCACCTTGGACAGAGAGGGCCCGATTAAATTTAGTCTGGCACGCAAAAAGTTTTGTTTTGGGGTTTAAGGAGTTGGATGGCTGGTTGTACAGTTAGTTTTAACTCTCACTTTGATTCCTTTTGATGTCCCTTGAAATTTGGTTTTTGGTGAAATCCTATGGTTTGGAGCTGTAGTATGTATGCTGTCAACGAATTGGCCAAAATATGCTTGGCTGCTGCAAATGTTGGCTGTTTTTAGTTTGGAAAGTGGAATGGACAGTTGAAAGGGGAAATATTTCTGTGCATTCATAAAGTTTTTATAGTGGAACAAAAATAAATTAGGAATACAAGATGATACTGTAGTACAGAACAAAAGGCAATGCCACAGCGTTTCCAGAAATGCTTGGATGTTGCTGGATTGGATTGATCCCTACAGGCAGTCTTGGAATCTGACTTGTTGAATTTTGATTGCTTTGAAGCTCTGGCATGTTTATTACTCTTGGGATTTGATGTTTTTATATTGGTCAGAGGGACGCCATGCAGCTGCATTTGATGTCTGCTCAAACCTTAGCATGACTTCCACTACTGAAAACCTTACTCTTTCCTGTTCTCTCTATCTTTGCAGATCAAATGAAAAGAAAAATCCTAGTTTTAGATTTAGATGAAACGTTAATCCACTCGCATCATGATGGCGTGTTAAAACCAGCAGTGAGGCCGGGCACACCACCAGACTTCATGCTAAAGGTGAGACAGTGAAGGAGCCTGGACACGATTATCTTAGCCTTTTGAGTTCTGATTTGAAACAGATGCAACAATGTTTTAAGAATAAATCTCTTTCACAGTTGTTCGTGTAATTAAATCCATTCCGTGCACATCCAGTTGTACCAGGGGAAGCCTCTGGTAAAATGTCATACAGCACATTAAATTCCGGAGTGGTTCGACTGGAACATTCACTTCTGCTCTGTGATAAAGGTTGAACATAATGTCTGAGGTTTTACTTGGTCACTCAGAACAGGGCAGGGTTCACTGAAGAGCTCAAAGCTGCTGTGAGGAATAGCTTGGTGAAACAGATAATGGAAGAGACTGAGACCAGGGCAGACGCCATGTTAGGATTTTTTAACTACCTTGAACAGAAGGAGTCAAGACTACTTGAGTGTCTCTGATATTAACAGACACAGGAAGAAGCTTTAGGAAGTGATAAGCGGCTAAGTGCAGGAAGCTGAGAAAATGGGTTCCGTTTTTGGGAAATCGTGAGGGGCTTGGAAGAAGCATGTGAGCATTAATGCTTCCAATAAGGTGAGCGAGAAGAGGTTGCAAACAATAACTACTTGATGCAACTGAGCAAGTTCGAACTCAGGAAATACCCAGGTAAGGAAGATTTCAGCTTGAAGTTACCTGTTGGCAAAAAAAACTGGGGCAGTGTCTGTGAATAAATACTTGAGTGCAGTATTGTGAACCCAGTAAAGGATTGCCCAGAACAGAAACTTCCATGTGTCTGTTGTACAGCACGGAAACAGACCTTTCTGTCCAACATGTCCATGCTGACCAGATATCCCAACCTAATTCTCACAAACTTTGAATCCCAACCTAATCTAGTCCCATTTGCCAGCACTCGGCCCAAATCCCTCTAAATCCTTCCTATTCATAAACCCATCCAGATGCCTTTTAAATATTGTAATTGTACCAGCCTCTGGCAGCTCATTCCATACAAGCACCACCCTCTGCGTGAAAAAGTTGCTCCTTAGGTCACTTTTATATCTTTGCCCTCCAGTTCTGGGCTCCCCAGCCCCAGGGAAAAGACTTTGTCTATTATCCAATCCATGCCCCTCATGATTTTATAAACCTCTAGGAGGTCACCCCTCAGCCTTCGACGGTCCAGGGAAAACAGCCCCAGCCTATTCAGCCTCTCCCTGTAGTTCAAATCTTCCAACCCTGGCAACATGCTTGTAAATCTTTTCTGAACTCTGTCAAGTTTCACAACATCTTTCCGATAGGAAGAAGACCAGAATAGCATGCAATATTCCAAATGTGGCCTAACCAACATCCTGTACAGCCACAACATGTCCTCCCAACTTCTATACTCAATGCTCTGACCAATAAAGGAAAGCATACCAAACGCCACCTTCACTATCCTATCTACCTGCGACTCTACTTTCAAGGAGCTATAACCTTACACTCCAAGGTCTCTTTGTTCATGAACACTCCCTAGGACCTTACCATTAAGTGTATAAGTCAATGATAACGGCTCTAGAGAGGGAATTTTGAGACAAAAGTGAAGAATAAAAATTCCTTGTGAAGTTTAGTGAGATATGATGACTCATTGTGTCTTTTTACTTAGGGGCCAGAAGTGTTAGTTGTAAGAGTTGCTGAGAAATCCAAGGTATATGACTTGATTGCATTTATTTGGTCACAGTATATCAGTACACATGAGAGTTTTATTTATTTGTGTGATGTGTGCCTCTCTGGCAGTTGGACTGAGTGGCTTGCTCGGCCGTTTTTGGAGGACAGTTTAATATTGGCCACAGTGATGTGAACTGTAGTCACTGTCAGCCAGATAGAGGTGTCAGATTTCCTTTCCTAAAGGACATCAGTGACACCAGCAGTGTCTTTACATTGTTTCATGGTCACTATATTTCTGAGAATAAATTTTAATTCCAGATTTATTCACGGAACTTACAACCACCAATAAATGTAGGGAATTTATCACTGTTCTAACTTGACAAGTACTGTTATTTGTTCAAAACCCTGGAACCTTGAGGCTGTATTCTTAGTCAGTCCCATTTTTTGTCTGCTTTTAATATAAAGGTTACTGCTGTCTAGCCGGCTCATAATATATAGTTGTCTTGTTTGAGGTCATTTAAGAGTAGATCTGGTGCTATTCAGCTGTTTGCCTATTTTGGCCTTGATTGGTTTTCATTAGGATATTGTAATTATGAAACCGCCCTAATGTTGTGAATGATTTAGGTGATGTGTCTAATGAAGGGTTGCTGGTATTAGAGAGGGTCCAGAGGAGGTTTACTCGAATGATCTTAGAAATGAAGAGCTTCTCATATGAGTAGCAGTTGAGGACTCTGGGTCTGTACTCAATGAAGTTTAGAAGGATAAGGTGGTTGGGGGAGGTGGGAGAGTCTTTGTTGAAATGTGCAGAATAGTAAGAGGCCTGGATAAAGTGGACGTGGAGTACTTGTTTCCACCAGTAGGCACAGCCTCCGAGTGAAGGGGAAACCCGTTTAGAACCGAGACGAGGAGGAATTTCTTCAGCTAGAGGGTGGTGAATCTGTGGAGCTCATTGTGGTGGAGGGCTGTGGAGACCCTCACTGACACTGAGTGTTTTTCAGACTGAGATAGACAGGTTCTTGATTGGTAAAGGGATCGAGGGTGGTGGGGAGAGGCAGGAGAATGAAGTTGAGAAAAGTATCAAATATGATTGAATGGCGGAGTAGACTTGCTGAGCCAAATGGCCCAGTTTTGCTGCTCTGTCATATGGTCTATTGAAGCTGTTATATAAACAGTTTAACTCCACGTTCTCTGATTCAGTCATGTGACTGCATGATATTTAAAATGCTTTTCCTGTGCTGAGTGAAATGAAGTGATTAAATGTGCGAAGGAAGAACATAAAATAAAAACTGCAATTCTAATCTTTTAAAACAGCATTAGTTCCTCTTTCCCCACCCTTGTGGTTTCATTTCACACAAACAGCATTGCTGTTCCTGTCAGCCATGTCAAGTGACTATTCCAGAGTTGTTGGAATTTTGCTAAGCTGTGTTTCAGGTGTGGTAACGTGAAGTGATATTTTGGGTGTAGCCTCCGGTTTTGTTGTAAGATGAGAATTTGGGACTTGGACCGCTCTGGGACTGTGGAGCAGTGAAGGGAATGGACTGCAGCCTGGGGAGAAGGAACAAATAACATGCACACACAGCATCTTCAAAAGTCTGTCAATACACTCTCAGCTATAACTATGTGCAGGCTAGGTGGATTAACCATGGTGAATACGTGGATGGAATGGGTCTGAGTAGGGTACTGCTTGGAGGGTCGGTGCAGACTCAATGGGCCTCTGGTTGCATTGTAAGGATACTATAATTCTAAGGAGATTTGAAGTGGCACTAATTAAATGTTCTTGCGGAGAGCTTGGCCAGAAGCTAAAGGCTAAATGGATTCTTTCCAGCCAATTGACATAACCTGCACATCTCTGGACTGTGGGAGGAAACCACCACTCTCTCTAGGTGAAGACATTTCTCCTCATCTCTGTCTAAATGGCCTACCTCATATCCTTACACTGTGACCCCTGTTTCTGAACTCCCTGGTTATTGGGAATATCCTTTTCTGTGCTTGCTTGTCTAATCCTATTAGAATTTTGTAGGTTACTGAGATGCCCCTACATCTCAGGGAAATAATCACGATCGCTGAACGTGTAGATTGGCAAGTCACTTACGGAGGTGTCTCTGCAAGATGACAAGGATTGGGTTCTGAGTATTGAGTATATAACATTCAAGAAGAGTAGGAAACCAAGTGAGGGTTGAGTGAGAGGAATGATAATCAAAGATGACATTAGAGCAGTAATTAGAAATTACCTCTGTTCAGGAGAACTAGGATGTAGAAGCAGTTTATAGAAGATGAAGATGGTAGGGGATCATAGTTGCTAGTGGAAATGGTTGCAGCCTCCCTACCAGTAATGCAATACAGGACAAAGAAAGAAGAAAGCTTGTGATACAGGAACAGCAGTTAGGTAAGGGCATCTATATGGACATGGAAGCTGAGCTAGCTGGAGTGAACTGGGAAACTAGACTGGCGGGGGGAATTGGGGGTAGAAGAGTGGTAGATTGGAGTCATCGGGAAGGGCTTTTGTCCGAAACGTCGACTTTCCTGCCCCTCGGGTGCTGCCCGACCTGCTGTGCTTTTCCAGCATCACTCTAATCTTGATTCTGACCTCAAGCATCTGCAGTCCTCGCTTTCGCCTGGTCAGCTGGATCAATTCAGAGGCAGTGGCAGGCACTTGAGGGGTATTTTGGAATATTAAAAAAAATTGTATTCCTACTGTATCAATAGCCAATTAGAGAGTTGAGGGAAAAGTGTGTAATCTTGCAAAGGTGAGTGGTTATTAGATGATTGGGCAGAGCATTAAAAACAATAGTGAATGATTTAGAGTATGAGAGGAAGCTAGTGAGGAATATAAAACAGACAGCAAGAGTTTCTACGGTTTTTTTTAAAAAAGAAAGATGAGTATTGAATAAGGAGTAAAAAGTAAATAAGGAAATGGCAGATGAAATGAACAAATATTTTGCTTCTGTCTCCTGTAGAGGATATAAAAATAAGTATTCCAATAATAATTATAAATTAGGATGTGGAATGGCGAGGGCAACTGAGTGATGTTGCAATCACGAGGGAAGCAGTGTCGAGCAAAGTGATGGACCTGTGGGCTGTCAAGTTCCTCGGTCCTGATGGGTTTCATTTTAGGGTTTTAAAAGCAGTGGCTCATGAGGTAGTTAGATGTACTGACATTAACTTTGCAAAATTCACTAATTTCGGAAAGCTTCCATCGTTCTGGGAAGCAGGAAATACACCTCTAATATTCAAGAAAGAAGGGAGGCATTTAAAAAAAGAAACAAAAGGCCAATTAACTTGGCATTTGTTATGGGATTTTGTTAGAATTAATGATCAGGTGGATTGTAAATGGATACTTAGAATATCTCAAGGTAACCGGTAAGAGTCAGCATGGTTTTGTGATAGGGAAATTGTGTGGAACCAGTCTCTTGGCATTCCTTGAAAGAACAGCATGTCCTGTGAATAAAAGGAAGCCCATAGGTGTACAATACTTGGATTTGCTGAAGACATTTGACAAGATCTCACACAAAAGATGATTGCATGAAGCAGGATCTCATGATGTAGGGGATGGCATATTATCATAGATCAAAGATTAAGTGCCTTGCAGAAAACAGTATGAATAAATAAGTCTTTTTTTCTGATTGTCAGGTTGTTACAATGTAGAGTACCAAAGTAGTGTCCCTATTTTTGTTGTTACTCATTCATGACGTGATCATCCCTGGCAATGTCATCCTTTATTGCCCATCTGTAATTACCCCTGAATTGAGTGATCGCGAGGTAATTTCAGCGGGCAGTTGAGTCACATTGCTTTAGGTTTGGAGTCACATGTAGACAAGACCATTAAGGAGAGCAGATTTCCTTCCCAGAGCACATTGGTGAACCAGATGCGTATTTATGACAGTAGTTAAATGGTTACTACTGGACTAGCTCTGTTGGGGCCTCAGCGTTTTCCAGTTTATATCAATGACTTGGATAAGGGGAGTGAAGGTGTGGTAGGTAAATTTTGTGTCACCTGCAAAGATAAGCATGTTGTGAACAGGATGTGAGGTTGCAAACATGTGGATAGATGAATGATGTGGGCGAAAATCATCTGGTGCAGTATTATACGAGAAAATTTGAAGTTGCTCTCTGTGGCAGGCAGAATAAAGAAAACAGTATTACTTAAATAGGCTGCAAAATGCCACGTTGCAAAGAGATTTGGGTGTAATAGTGTTGAAAGTTTAAATGTTAGTTTGTATGTACAACAAGTAATTAAGGAAACAAGTGGCATCCAATTCTTTTTTTATGATGGAAGTTGAACATGTGGTTCAACTGTACAGGGTATGGGTGAGGCCACATCTGAAATACTGTGGACACTATTAGGCATCCTATTTAAGGAAGGATATATATTGGAGTTAGTTCAGAGAAGGTATAACTGGAATAGTGTTTTGCCTCGATGTTAGATTGTATAGATTGGGCTTGTTTCCACTGGAGTTTCAGAGTGGATAAGACCCTGAATTGTCTTGGCGAGGTCCATATGTCGCCTCTTGTGAATAAGTCTAGAATTAGGAGGCACTTTAACCTTTGTGGGTTGTGGAAACAAGAACTCTCTTCTGAGGGTTGTGAGACTTTGGAATATTCTGTCTAGAAGGCTGTAGTAACAGGATATTGAATATTTTTCAGGCTGAAGCGGATAATGCTTGATGTTATTGTCCAAGAAGAATCTCTCGAGGACTGATGGAAATGTGGAAATTAACAGATTAGCCATGATCTTATTGAATGGCAAAAGCAGGCTTAAGCATTCAAATGGCCTGCTTTTGCTTATAATTTGGATGGCTGTATGGTCTGCAGATCCATTATGTGGCTGTACAACAGGAAGTTAGTGCTCAACAATGTTCTTGGTTTAAGTGTTAACTTCCAACAAATGTTTCCTATTTTCATCCTGTAAACAGTAAAATGTAACTTTTTTTTCTCATGGGAAAAGAGCAATGAGTCAAATGATGTAGTACCAGGAGGAGTTGTCCCATAGATTTGGATTTGGATGATGAGTTATGGTGGGCATACACACATTTTTCCAGAGTGTAATAAATGCTCAGCAGTAGCAATATAGACTTTGTACTTTGAAATGTGTGATGTTTGAACCGTAAAGCTTGTACAAGTGGCACACACTTGCACTTCAGAAAAATGATATTTGCATCCTTTATTTAAAATAGAAAAATCTAACAGAAAACTTGAGGTGTGTCCAAAGGCTTAGAGATGTATTATAAATTTAAAATTGGAGATGGAGATACAAGCAGAAAGATTCAGTGAGGGGATTCTGGAGTGTGTGGCATAGGAGACTGAATGTATAGTCACTTGTGTTGTTGGTGGAAACAGTGTAGTGCTGGATGAGGTTAGATGGTATGGGGTGTGGATGTGGCCAGAATCAAATGAGTGAAAATGTTTACTTTGTTACGGACCAAGGTTCAGTTTTTGGGTTAACAAATTAAGTTTGACTTGATATGGGATGGTTGGATTAGCGCTGCAGCTTCAAGAAAGGCAAAGGCTGGATGCTAATGACAGGGATAAAGAATTTGTGGAGGGTTCAAAGACTAGGCTTTGGCCTATTTAGCTGAAAATAATTACCGCTCCACAAGTATATGTTGGGTGTGTGGCCTGATGGTACAGAAACAGTTGAGGTGCTGTAATTAGTACTACATGCATGAAAATTCAACTCTACCTTTTGGGTGGTGTGTGTGCATGTGTTTGTTTACTCAGGCTGTTCATAATTAACCATATTGTTGTATTGAGTCAATTGTAGGCCAGACCAGGTGACGACAGCGGTATTGCTTCCCTAAAGGAGCTATGGTTGCATGGCTGCCCTTTTGTTTGGATGCACATTTTGCTATCTGATGTAGGATTCAAACCCATGACCTCAGAATATTGGTCAATGTTTCTGGATTGCTAGTCCAACAATATTGCCTCCACCCCACGGCCTGTACATAAATGTGTTAAGAATGGGTAGAAAGGTTATTGCCAGTGGTGCTGTTAGTATAACTTGATGAATAAAAGTTCAGCCAAGCTGCTGGACTACATGGGGAGGTACTACAAAAAAAACAGCTGATGAGGAACCATTCTAGATGTCTCTGATAAATGTAGTGTAAAAAATTTTTTTAAAGGTTCTTTTCTGCACAATGAATGATTTTGAAGTACTGATGGTCAACAAATTTGTTAGAAGTTGTATTGAGTTGAGGTGACAATAAGTAGTGCAATAAGAAGTTTCTGGTACTTTCTCCTAATTTATTGCAAGATTCATTGAGTTGTCTTTGAAATGCTGCATTATTAGGCCCAAATTTGGTTTTGGTTTTAAACTTCAGATGTTTTGCTGAATATTGATTTATGTGTTGCATGTTTAAGGTTGGATACTTTATTTAAGGGTTGACATTCTTCTTCTCTTCAGGTACTTGTTGACAGGCATCCAATCAGATTTTTTGTACATAAAAGGCCTCATGTGGACTTCTTTCTTGAAGTGGTAAGTCAGTTGAAAAAGGCAGTGAATTTTGAAATCCCAATTCACTTTAAAACAAAAATGCATATGAGGAAGAGAATACAGGGGTATTCGTCCATGGGTGCACGCATCCATGCAGGGATTTGGTTCTAAGAAAACTACAAAATGAGTACAAAAGTTTAAGTTTTTAGCCATGCAATAATTAAGTGTGACTGCATTGAATGAACTCGAGTCAGTCCAAATTCAGGAATGAAGGGCTGGAGGCTTGGTTCATTGAGCAGTAGGATACCATTGTATGTTTTTTTTTAATTTGTCTTTTGCAATGCAATTATTGTGCATTTTTACATTCTCAAAAGCAGCAATCATTTGGTGTGACTCTTCAGTTTGTACTTAAAGTATGTTTACAGTTAAACCAACTGATTCAAACTCTTTTATGCTTATTTTACTATGATCAAGATGCTTTGTAATCCTAATTGTTTTCAGTGAATGTGAATAAGATTACAATCTGGTCTGAGTTTGCGGTAGTAGAATGTACACATGTATACTGTAACAGCTGATCTAAAGTAAACTGCATCACTGTTTTTCCCATAGTGTACAATTTACATTTGCACTGGGACAATTTTATGTATTAGCTGTTTTTTGACATGATGTGTTTCTGGGGTGGGGGTGGTGCCGGATGTAATAATTGGTTTCTTGCAGCCATGGAAGCAATGCAGCTGTACATTGAATTTCCCCGAGATCCTCAAACTTCTTATTACTAAAATTTTGTTTTCTTTTCCTTCCAAGAAATAAATGAGGCTTTTTTTATAATGATAAAAGAATTGTGTATTATTTCATGGTAGTAAGGAGCTGTGGCTGTATACTTTTGCCAGGCCAGCCAGTGGTATGAGTTGGTGATTTTCACCGCTAGTATGGAGATCTATGGTGCAGCTGTAGCAGACAAACTAGACAACAACAAGAAAATCTTAAATCGACGATACTACAGACAGGTACGGAACAGCAGATCCTCCATAACCAGCGCAGAATGTAATGAGATGTCTGAAACGTTGTCTTGTGAGTGAAGTTTGATATCATTTCTCTTTTCTCTGCTGTCATGTGTTTTCTCTCACCCTCTTGTCTGACCTGTCGTTTTTGTGCTCTAGCTCTTTCTTTTTTTGTTTGTGTGTTTACTTGCTCGCTTGCTTGCTGTCTCTCTTCACACCAGCCCTGAATATTCTGCTTTTACACTGACTGGGGTTCACTTGTCTTTGTATATATTTCTTTTAACAAAGTTTATTGCCCTGTTTATTTTGAAATTTGCATTGAGACACAAAAAAAAATCAAATTCAAGTAAGCATTTAGGTTTTGTTTGTACTGTTAAAAATCACAACAATAATTCTAACATAGACAAATGTAACAGCTGTTGTAAGATAATGGAAAGCATTGAGCAAGATGGTAGATACTTTGCCTGTGATGCAAAGGGAGCACAAATGACTATGGAGGAGGTGTGTTCTCTGTTTTTCTCCCTCCATTCTCATCCCCTCTTTTCCCTCCAAATCCTTGTAGTTTCAGGTTGTGGAATTCTTTCTAATATTCCACCACTTCTCCTTTTCCGTAACCACCCACCTCCAGAGCTGCCTGGTTTCAGTTAGAGTCTGCATGATTTAGCAGAACTGAGGCTTAACAGAAAAGCAAGACTGTAGATGTAAGTGCCTCGGGGTTAAAGGAGAAAAATTAACTTAACCCCTTGTGCCAACCCATATGCCTTTGCTCATTTGATTGTTGGGCCTAGGTTATGGTTCTTTAATACCCCAATGACAAGATAGTTAGCTAGAATTATTGATGCTCACTTAAGTGAGGTTCAAAATGGTGCCTAGCCAAGCATAGCCTGCAATATCTTCATGAGCAGAATAGAGAGAAAAGGCAGAGTAGTTGTGGAAGACAGAATTGTAGATGTGTGTTGAGGATTTTTATTTAGTTTATGTTTAATGGAGTTTTGTGCTTTTACTGTTCTGTTTCCACAGCACTGCACACTTGAATTGGGCAGCTATGTGAAAGACCTTGCAGCAATTCACAGTGACCTCTCCAGCATTGTAATATTAGATAATTCACCTAGTGCATACAGGGGGCACCCAGGTAAGAACATCATAAATACAAGCAACAATAGAACAAATGACTCATCGACAGTGATCTGGTATTTAATACAATCATGGCTTATTGCTCTCTGAGCTTCACTTTTCCAATTGCTTCTCATGTCCCTTAATTCTCTGCGTTAGAAACCTTTATTGATTTCAGCCTTTAACGTACTGTGTAATCGATGATTGTAGCTTTCTATCTCTAAGTTATTTTCAGCTTTTATCTTGCTGTGACCATTTTGGAGTCATTATGACACAGAGGGAGACTATCCAATCCATTGAGTCTATGCCAACTCTGTGGGACAATCCAATTAGTCTCAGTCCACTGCTTTTTCCACAGTGCTCTGCAAATTTATTTCCCTCAACTGATCTTTCAATTTCTGTTAAAAATCCTTAATGTCGTCTTTGTGATACTCTCATAAGCAATGATTTTGTAGATTTATTCTCAAGTGCTAATTTTTTAAAAAAATTAAGTTCCTCCTTCCAGCTGTTTCTACACCAACCCCCCCCCTCCCCAAATTCCGTGGTTCAGTCCTCAAATACATATTCCTTGTGCTATCAGCAAACGAGAACACCTTTTTTTTTGTATTCATTATCTAAACCAGTCATGTTTCCGTATATCTTTATTACATTAGTCATCTTTATCCAAGGGACTAAAGCCCAAGCTTCCCTATCTAACCTTGATTAGAATCCCTCCAGTGTGAAAACAGGCCACTTGGCCCAACAAGTCCAGACCGACCCTCTGAAGAGTAACCCACTCAGACCCATTCCCTTACCCGATTCGCCAACATTTACCCCTGATTAATGCACCTAACTGTGGGCAATTTGGCATATCCAATTCACCTGACCTGCATATCTTTGGACTGTGGGAGGAAACTGGAGTACCCGGAGGAAACCCACGCAGACGCAGGAGAATGTGCAGACTTCACACAGTGGCCTGAGGTGGGAATCGAACCAGAGTCCCTGGTGCTGTGAGGCAGCAGTGCTAACCACCTGAGCCACTGTGTAACCCAACCTATAGGTAAAATTTCTCCCCAGGAGCTGTTACAGAGTCATACAGCATGGAAGCAGACCTTTCAGTCCAACTAGTCCACGCTGAATATGTTCCCAAACTAAACTAGTCCCACCTGCCTGCATTTGGCCCATAACCTTCCAAATCTTTCCTATTGTGCTTATCCAAATGTCTTTGAAACGTTGTAACCATACCCTCATCCACGAGTTTCACTGGACATTCGTTCCACATGCTAACCACTGTTTTTAAAAAAAATAAATAAGTTACCCCTCAAGACCCTTTTCAAAAACGTTTTTCCTCACCCCTTAAAAATATGCCCCCCCCCCCCCCCCCCAAATTTTTGAACACTCCACCTGTGGGAAAAGACTTTTGATATTCACCTTATTTATGTCCATCATGATTTTGTAGACTTCTATGAGGTCACCCCTCAACCTCCTATGCTCCAGCAAAACAGGTCCCAGCATATCCAGCTTACTTTTACAACTGAACCCTCCATTCCTGGTAACATCCTGATTGTTTTTTTTTTCTCTGAACCCTGCCCAGCTTAATAATACCCTTAGTATAACAGGGTGGCCAGCACTGCCCACGGTATTCCTGAAGAGGCCTCACCAACGTCCTGTACATCCTCGACATGAAATCCTGCCCTTGTTTGTTTTACTGAAACGTAATACCTCGCACCTATCCAAGTTAAATTCCCACCTGTCATTCCTCAGCCCACTGACCCAGTTGATCCAGATCTCTTCGTAATCTTAGATAAGCTTCTTCAGTGTCCACTGTACCACCACTTTTGGTGTCACCTGCAAACTTACTAACCATGCCTCTTTTATTCTTATCCCTGTGAAACACACTGACCCCAGGCCTCCATTCTAACAAACAACTCTCCTCCACCACTCTGTCTCCTATCACCAATCCAATTTTGTACCCAATTGGCAAGCCCACTCTGAATCCCATGAGATCTAACTTTATTAATTAATCTACCTTATGGATAATTTCTCCTAAATCAAAGGCTTCTCTCAAGTCTAAGTAAACAACATCAACTGTCCTGCCCTGGGATACACTTAATCAGGTCCAGGAGATTTATCCACCTTTGTTTTCTAAGACCTTCCTCTACTGTAATGTGGACTGTTTACAAATTTCCATATTTATTTCCCCAAGTTCTCTCGGTTACATTTCTTTCTCCACAATAAAAACTGACACAAAATATTCATTTAATATGTCTCCCATCCCCTGAGGTTCAATACAAAGGTGACCTCATTGATCTTTAAGGGGTCTCTCTCGCTCTCGCTCTCGCTCTCATTTCTGCTCTTAATGTTCTTGTAGAATCTCTTTTGGATTACCTCATCCTTATCCACTCTTTGACTTTCTGATTTCCCTGTTAAGAATGCCCCTACCATCTTTATATTCATCAAGAAATTCATGTGATCCCAGCTGTCTATATCTTATGATTCTTTTTGTTTATTCTTGACTGGTACCCCAATATCTATCTCCATCCGTTGTGTAATTCTGCCAGCTTTACTTTTCACTCTAACAGGAAACATAAAGCCACTGAACTCTTATTATTACACTTTTGAAAGCCTTCAACGTGTCAGTTGTGTCTTTACCTGCGAACAAACTACTGCTATCAACTTTTGAAAGTTCTGCCATGCCATTAAAACTTGCCTTACTCTAAATAAGAACTTTTTTAGAAGGCTTACCCCTTTCCATAACTATTTTAAAACCAATAGAACTATGATCACTTCTGGTCAAGCATCTCTGCATCTCTCCAAGGGCCAACGCAACCTGTATGGGAAATATGTTTCCCAAGTTTGGGTGGATTCATTACTATAAGGAAGTTTTGCATCTGTTTGAACTTTGAAGATGGTTAGTCCAAAAGTTAGAACTTAGACACTTAGTATTTGGTTGAAAAAGGATATGTAAGCCAGAGGAGTAATCTCCATTACATCAAATATATTCAAATATATTCTGCAGATTTTTTTTTTAAACACAAAAGTAGTCTTTCACCCTGTCTCTTTTTGAAGCCTGCATAATTATAGCACATTTAACACAGAGTGCTAAAGTACCTGCTCTCTGTGATGCATGGTGACTCTTATTTATTGGCAAACACCAGAAAGACCGGTTTGATTTGTGTTCTTCTACGTGTAGGAGATTGAGGCGTGATACAATGGAGGTCTTAAAAGGCTTTGATAAAGAGAATCTGTTTCCTTCCTTCGGGAAATTGTGCCTGTTGGGCTCAATTTTAAACTGGAACGTACCATTCAGGAGTTCAAACAGATGCAAAACTTCCTTATGGTAATGAATCCACTTTTTTTGAAAGTATGGTAAATGTTTGGAACTCTGTTTGCCCTAGCCTGTGGATGCTTGGTGAATTGAAAGCAAGAGAATGGTGTTGAGCTACAAATTCTGTACCCTATTCCTAATTCTCTGATTGCAACCTGAATTAAATTATGAATAGAGATTCTGTCTACCCCTGCAATTGTAATGTAAATATGAAGCACACTGGCCACTGGTGTCGATCTTGGCTTTGTTGATTAATATCAATTGAATCTTTTACATGGACTTCAGCATTGAATTTTCTTTTAAAATTTGAGGAAGTCCTTTCTGAGAACAAAGGGAATCTTCCCAAGGTCTATGGACAGATGAGCAATTAGCACAGGTTTTAGTAGACATCCTTCCATTTAGGATATAATGATTGAGTTTAAGGAACTTTTATTTACACATAGAAATATATTAAATTAGCTTAGCTGAAGTAAATCATGAATATCAATCATTTTTAAGACCAATCCACAATTTAGCTGATTAAGGCCAATATTTCTGTTGGATTTTGTTTTGAGATGGAGCCACATGTCCAAGACACCTGCCAATCAGTAAACCTGCTTCACTGACCATGGTTAATCTCTAGTTTACCTCATCCTCACTAATTAAGCTCTGCAGCTTTGAGATGAGCTCCATTAAACAGACAACATGTTGACAGCCGAAGTTTCTTTGAGTTGAGGTGGATTGAAAAATATCTCTTACTTTAAATGGGATGTTCTAATGTCTATAATGAAAGCTGGTATCATTCCTGTTAAAATAAGGCAGCTTGTAGAATTTATAGGACGAGTGGTCATAAATATTTAAAACAAAAAGCAAACATCAATCTGAGAGCGGTGATGTATGTGTGGAATAATCGGTCAGGCTGGATGGAGGAGACATGGGGTGGACGTTTTCTTGTCATTTCCTGAAAGTTGTTAATTTTGTCTAATTTCCCATCATACACAGATAATGCAATTCCGATAAAGTCTTGGTTCAGTGATCCTGGGGATACAGCTTTATTAAACCTGTTACCTATGCTTGATGCATTAAGGTAAGTTAACTGCGAATTTACTAATTACAGTGTGCTTTGCGATTCTCTAATGCTGCCAAAAACTGGTACAGTTTTTCTTATTTAACAATTCCGAATATATTCCGAGGGCTTTGAGAGAAGAATTGTCTCAAAGAATTCTTGCCCTAGCCACTTAAAGACATTAGGTGGCTGACTCTGTTTTCTTTGCACTATTTTAAAAAGTGTACAACTTACTCCAGTGCTACAGTGAATATATATACCACCTGATATTGTTCATGTTAACTCGGTTACCTTCTCCAGAACAATCCTTGACCTGGTTACTATTTCCAGCATTTTCTGTACATATTTTCAATTTCTTTCGCTGGCAGTGCCTTACTCTTCTATAATTAAAAACCAAAAGAACGGACTCAAGAAGATGGCCGTGGACAGCTCTGCCTAATAGCCAAGGCACATTGGGTTTTTTTTTAACCATCCCTGGCCAACGTATATGGAGGCATTGTTCATTTAAAAACTTGAAGAGCACGTATTCGTTGATAATTGGGAGTGTGAAGGATGCCAAAAGGGAAAGGAGCGAGCAAACAGCAGCGAGGAGGACACTCCCCTGCAGCACCGGGCGCACCACAGGCTGCAGTAGCAGCCTCTCCCGAACACCAGGGGTCATGACAGACTCTCAGGAATTGGCGACGGTGATGGTGAGACTTACTATGAAGGTTGAGGCTGCGGTCAAGGAGATCCGGGCTCGTGTCCATGCTGCCGAAGCATGAGCGGGAGCTCCAGGGCCTCGGAGCAAATGGAGGAGGTGACGGGTCGAACCGCTTCCTCGGAGCGGCGATGGAGTCTCGTCCGGACAGATCCAGGTGCTGGAACAGCAAGTGCAGGCTTTGCAAGATCAGATCGATGACATCGAAAATCACGGTCGGAGGACGAATTTTCGGGTTGTCGGGCTCTCAGAGGGTGAAGAAGGTGGGCAGCCTGTCGGCTTCTTTCAAAATTGGTTGCCGCGACTCCTGGGCCTTCAAATTGAATTCAGCCCACTGCAGATTGAAAGGGCCTGTCAGGTGGCAGTGCGCAGGTCTGGGCCGGTACAGCGCCCCCGCCCGGTGCTAGTGCACTACTTCATGTACAGGGACAAGTAAAGAGTGATAGAAGCCTCCAGATCACTGTGGAAAGATCCACAGGCACTGCTGCACAAGGGGACAAAAATCCTGTTTTTCCAGAATTTCTCGGCAAGTGAAATTCAAAAGAGGAAGTCTTTTGATGAAGTTAAGAAGTGGCTGAGGGACCTGGGCGTCCAGTACTCCATGAGATACCCCGCGGTGCTCCGTTTCAGCCACGAGGACTCAGTTTATACGTTTGACTCGGCGGATAAAGCCAAGAACTTTGTAGGCGCTTTAAAATAGACCTATTTGGTCTGAAGGATCCAGTTAATGTTCGTCCTCTTTTCCTCCTTTCCCTGTGTTTTCCCTTTTCTTCTCTTGATTTTATCATGGGAAAATTTGTGGGTGCCCTTTGTTGTTTTCTTTTTTGTTTGTTCTTTTTTTTGTTTTCTTTGTTCTTTTTCACTATTAGTCACAAGTAGGGGTGACATGGAACCGGGAAAGGCGGAGTGCTTATCCTGACTTTGTCGTCTTTTGTTGACTTAAGGATCATCTTGTTTATTTATATATTTTTTGCCGAAAGCTGGAGCACAGTCTGGGCCTTGAAGGAGTTGTGCAGGAGGGGGATGGGTAGGGTGAGTACCCCCTATGGGCAGGGGGAAGAGTTCAAGGTTTTACAATTGGTTTTCTTTGTTGTTTGGTAGCAATAGTTTGTAGTTATGATAGAGTAGTTTTGTATACACAATTCTGCGACTCTTGAGTCTCCACTTACTTGTGCTCGGCGCATTGCAAACCGGGTTCTCCCTCCCAGGGGTTCAAGGGTCTCTTAAAAGAGGATATGGCTAAGTGTCTTGTTAAATGGTGCATCTGGAACATCAAGGGAAGTCATTCCTGTTAAAAGGAATAAAAGTGCTTTCTAACCTTAAGTGGGAAAGGGTTGATCTTGCTCTGTTGCAGGAAACCATCTTGAAGATGTGGAACACATGAGGTTACAGCGGGGTGGGTGTGTGGGTGGGGGGGGGGTGGGGGGTTGCGGGAGTGAATGCTAGGCTATTCTTTTCATCCTTTACTACTAAAGTAGGGGAGTGATGGTACTTATCCCGAAAAATCTTCCGTTCACTTTATTAGAACAGGTGAAAGATTAGCAAGGGCGGTTTGAGATACTTGGGGAGGAATATGGCATTTTAAATATCTAATGTCCTCCAACGCATCAGCTCAATTTTTTGGTCAGTGCCTTTTCTAAGCTGAGTGCCTTTGGAACATGGCACATTATTATAGGGGGGGGATTTCAATTGCCTTTTAGACCTGACGGAGGACAGGATTTCTAGTGGGCTCCCAACTATTTCTTCACCGGCCAAGCAGGTGGCTGACTTATGCAAGAGTTGGGGATGGTGGATATTTGGAGATGTCTTCACCCTACCAGCAGGGACTTTCCCTTTTCTTCAAACCCACATAAATGTCACACGAGGATTGATTTTTTTTTGGGCTCCCTCGACCCTTCTGGATTCGATTATGGGTTGTAAAATTGGGTAGATATCTCTGATCAAGCAGCAGTATATTTGGAGGTTAAGGGCAGGAGTGAGGGGCTGGGTTTGCAGCACTGCTGTCTAGATCCTATTCTCCTTAAGCATTCCAAATTTGTGGAATACGTTTTGAGGGAGTTTCAGGAGTTTTTGACTATCAACTCAGGCATGGCTAGTAGTCTGTCCATGCTAGGGGAGACCACTTAAGGCCTTCGCTAGGGGATTAGCTATTTCTTATTCAGCTAGCCAGAAATGACAGGAGGGGGATCAGCAACATCTACTTGAGATGCGGCTGAAAGTCGCTGAGGTGGCACATTTTGCGAGGCCTTCAGTGACCAAGCTACAGCGGGTCACAGCCCTTCAGGCTGCTTAGAATTCAATATGGACTCAAACTGCAAAGAAATAACTTGTTTTTGTTTGACAAAGGCTGCTCAAATATGGGGATAGACCAAGGAAGTATTTAGCGTATCTGACTAGGAAAAAGCGTGCACCCCAATCCATTTAGATTGGAGACAGCGCCAGGGTCCTTACTTACGATGACAAAAGGGTTAATGACGTTTTTCGGAGTTTTTACTCTGAATTGTTTCGGTCTGAATGTTGCAAGGATAGGAAGGCCAAGATGGAAGCTAATTTTAAGAGCCTGGACTTCCCTGGGGTAACCTTGGAACAGACCCCTCTCCTTAATTACCCCTTAATGGTTCAGGAAATACAGGAGGTAGCTCAGCAACCTCAGAGTGGGAAAGCGCGTGGTCCTGATGGTCTCCCGGGTGAGTTTTATAAGGAGTTTATAGGGATTCTGTCAGGGCAGATGTTGGAGATGTACAATCACTCCCATATGTATGAATGCCTACCACCATCTTTGAGAGAAGTTAATACTTCCCTCATTCTTAAGAAGCGGAAGTTTCCTGAAGATTGTGCCTCATGCAGGCCCATCTGTCTATTAAATTCAGATTTTAAGATTCTACCTAAGATCTTGGTGCTGACATTGGAGAAGGTGTTGTCCCATATTGTCGAAGAGGACCAGACAGGTTCTATAAGGGGCCATAGGTCTTCTAATAATATTAGAAGGTTGCTAAATATGGTCCAAGTACGTAAGCAACGATCGATCCAGGGGTTGGTGATTTCCTCCGATGCAGAGAAAGCATTTGACCGGGTGGGATGGCCGTATCGTTTTTATACCTTTGAGCGGTTTGGGTTGGGTAGGGTCTTTGCTAGGTGGGTGGAGGTTTTATATCGCCACCCTCTGGCTGCGGTCATCACCAACGGGGTGAGGTCTGGGAATTTTAGGATTGATAGGGGTAGTCGACAAGGCTGCCCCCTCTCACCATTATTGTTTACGTTGATGATAGAACCACTGGCAGAGGCCATTCATCAGAACGTCCACATAACCGCTCCAGAAGTGAGATCGAGGGTACACAAGATTATGCTGTACGAGGATGATGTCCTTCAGTTTTTATCAGACCCAATGACCTCCGTACCCCGTCTGATACAATGTATTAATTCATTTGGGGCTATTTCAGGATATAAGATCGACTTTGCAAAGTTGGAGGTTATGCTTTTGGGGGACCTCGAAGTGCCAGAGGTTGAAGTGGCCCTAGGTTCCTTTGTGGTCATAGGCGAGTTTCTGATACCTAGATATCTTTATTAGCCCCATGTTTGATTGGTTAATTCAGACTAATTTTGCTCACTTGCTTGACAATAATTAGGCAAGATCTTCAGAGATGGGAGGCTCTTCCAATTTCGCGGTTGGGCCGAATAGCCCTTATAAATATCTTTCCTTGTTTGCTTTATCCCATGCATATGCTCCCTATAATGTTTCCCAGGTTAACATTGAGAAAACCTATGGGTTGGTTTAGTTTCTTTGTCTGGTGTCATGAGTGGCCTCTCATCAACTTACTAAATTGCAGTTACCTCAAGGAGGGAGAGAGTTGATTTCCCAGACAATAGGAGATATCAATTGAGTTTCCTGCTGTCCTTTGTGTGTGATTGTGCAGGTAACGATCCAAGCTCAATATGGCTGGATATAAAAGCCTCCCAGGCAAAGATTTACAAGGATGTAGCCAGGGTTGGAGGATCTGAGCTACAGAGAGGGGCTGAACAGGCTGGGGCTGTTTTCCCTGGAGCGTCGGAGGCTGAGAGGAGACCTCGTAGAGGTTTACAAAATTATGAGGGGCATGGATAGGATAAATAGACAAAGTCTTTTCCCTGGGTCGGGGAGTCCAGAACTAGAGGGCATAGGTTTAGGCTGAGAGGGGAAGGATATAAAAGAGACCTAAGGGGCAACTTCATGCAGAGGATGGTACATGTATGGAATGAGCTGCCAGAGGAAGTGGTGGAGGCTGGTACAACTGCAATATTTAAGAGGCATTTGGATGGGTATGTGAATAGGAAGGGTTTGGAGGGATATGGGCCAGGTGCTGGCAGGTGGGACTAGATTGGGTTATGATATCTGGTCAACATGGACGGATTGGACCGAAGGGTCTGTTTCCGTGCTGTACATCTCTATGACTCTAATTGGGTGCCTGAGAACCCACCGGGCTTGCTGGGATGGTGGAAATTAATTATGGAGCACATTCCCAAGGACTTCTTTCACAAATATGTTGCACCACACAAAGACCATTTTTATAAGACATGACAGCCCTTATTGAGTTATTTGGACACCGATCTGTCTGCTATCTTAACTAGGGTGTTTGTTTAACCAGGGTGGTTAGGTTTGTTGAGGCCTGAAGGGCGGGATCCTGAGTTAATATGGGTATATATACAATGTTCCCATTTTTTTATTTGGGAGCTTTGCACAAAGCATTGGTGTTTTGTGTTCTTGTGTGTTTTTTGTTTTACTAGTCACTTATTTATTTATAGATATTGTTTGTAAGTGTTTGATTTTATTTTGTATTAAAGGATAGGTTAATAGTTAATAGGTATGTGTTGAAATTTGTTTTTTTTTCATTATACTGGTATTTGCTATATTTTTGAAACTTTTGTAAAGTCAAAAAAAATTTTTTTTGCTAATATATTTACGAAAAACCCAAAAGAACTGCAGATGCTGTAGATCAGAAACTAAAGCAGAAATCAGTTCTGAGGAAATGTCACTTGACCTGAAATGTTAACTCTGATTTCTCTGTACATGTGCTGCCAGACCTGCTGAGCTTTTCCAGCAATGTCTGTTCTTATTAAATAAATTGTATGCTGTGAACAAAACCATCATAACCCCTCCCCCAGCCATTTCTGACTCTGTCAGTGTGTATGTCCTTTTAGTTACCTGTTAAAGTTTTTCGCTACTGAATATTATGCAGAAACCCATATCATAACCTCTCTCTGCTACTCCATCTTCACCCACCTCCTCTTCTGGTCAGGTGACTATTCCCTTAGGCTTTCTCGCAGAACGGTGAGTAATAGCAATTTTCTGTTAGCACCTCTGGAGTCATACTTTAATGAATGCTTCCATCAAAAAACAGGAGAAGACAACAGGGAGATGTGGGCAAGGGCTGAGTGGAGTTGTGATTCTTAAAAAAAAATGAAAGTTGTGTTTCAAGTTTTCTTTTCTCTCCTTTCCTGCAGGTTTACTTCAGATGTTCGGTCTGTCCTCAGTCGCAATCTCCACCAGCATAGACTGTGGTGACATTGCATTTGATATTTCTGGCACACCCTTGTTGACAGCTCATACCAGTCCTCTGGTGCTTAGAACATTGTAAAGCCTGCGCACCAAGGAGGTGTTTTGAGTATGCATGAAGTGACATAAACTCAGTGGACAGTCAAGACCTGTTTACTTCTGCGTGGACAGATATCTATGTGAATGTTACAAACGTTCAAATCAGTGCTGAGATGGTGCATCGTCAAATACACTTTAATATATTTTTTTTGTTTATAAAATGGTATTTTTGAGCTCAACTTCCCTCACTTGCCTGAGTTGGAGATTTTGTTTTGATGTGTTCTGCCTTTTAATGTTTGATTATGTAAAGATAAGATGATATCCGTGAGAATTAACTTATCCGTTTAAAGGCAACCAGGTTACTTCCCACTGAAAGGGAGTCCAGGTTTTTTTATATGCTCCGTCCTCCTACACGATGCCAAGTTTACACCAAGTAGTTGACCAGACGCAGCATTCCCAAGTCTGAGCCTATCAATGGTGCTAAACCACAAATCTAGAACAAGGCTTTGTTTGGCCTAGATTTTTTTTAAAAATTCCTCCCTAATGTGAAACAGTTCTGTCAATTCAGCTTTTATCAAACAGTATTACTGCATTTCAAACGAAGAATAAAATCTGATTTCTAGTACAGTAATAGGTGATTTGTATCATGGCTTCATTTTATGGCCTGAAGAGGCACAGTTTGATTGTAACCATCAGTCTTGCCTCAGAATGTTTTATTTTTCCCTAAATGATTGATAATTCCACTGAAAATCCTATTCCTTTCTGCCAGGGTTTCTACAGTTTTGTTTTCATTTTATGTAATTATCTCTCTCTTCCAGCTTCTTTCTCTGCTTTTTTCTGGATCTGCCTGTTGGCTCGATAGGCCAAGGATCTGTGTGCCATCATACTGATGTTCGCAGAGAAGACCATGTATGGCAGTATGACAATTAGCCTTGCGCTTTTGATCTAAGAAAGATGAAAATCAGCAGTTTTAAGTTCTTGACTCCTGTGAAGGGACTGGTGCTAAAAATTGTGTAAAAGCAGGATGTGTTAATTGTTCACGGCTGAATGCTCATTGTCTCCAATTTACACATAAAGGATGAGGGCTCTTACGGTGATGTGTTAGTGTCCCTATGTCTGGACCAGAAGGTCTGGGTTCAAATCTCAGCTGCTGCAGAGGCGTGTCTTAACTTCTCTGAACGGATCGATTGAAAATGTTTATACATGAAATATAACCAGGGAGGGAATCTCCCAGTTTTCAAATCTGACTTTTCTGAGAGAATTACTTCAACATTTCTACAACTGGTATCCATTTACTTGAAGAATGAAAGGCTTGTGCTGTTCAAATACAATGGTATCTTTGGGAGAGCTCCCTCTCTAAGACAGGAAATTGTGGAGTGAAGTTGTCCTTTCGACCTTGAGCACACAGTAATATTTAATGAGCAGTATGTTCTTCTATGGCCTGGTTACCATCTTTTCCCAATGATCAGGCCAAAATCAGATTAAACTAATTATTCATCTCATTTCTGTTTGTGGGATTTTGCAATATGCAAAATAGCTCTCACATTTGCCTACGTAACAGCAACTATGCTTCCAATAATTATTTTAAATGGGAAGCACTGGGATATCTAGATAGATGTAATGAGCACAGTATAAAAACAAAGTTTTTTTTTCCTCATGTTTCCTGAGACTATCGCAGTATTTTGGAAGGGTCTACCACTAATCACTCAGAGTATTTTGCAACGTTGAGTAATGAGCAAAATGGGAATGGGTATATGCTCAGAAAATGAAAATAACTGAGTCAAAGAGAGGGCTCTCGAATTGCTCAAGGCTAAACTGGATAATGGATTTCAGGCGGCATGGTGACTTAGTGGTTAGCACTGCTACCTCAGGGACCCAGGTTCAATTCCGCCCTGGGGAATTTCCCCATGTCTGCATGGGTTTTCTCCAACAGTTCACAGATGTGCAGGTTAGGTGGTTTGGCCATGCTAAATTACCCTGTAGTGTTCAGGAATGTGCAGGCATGGTAGATTAGCCATGGGAAATGCAGGGTTACAGGGATAGGGTAGGGTGTATGATTCTGGTTGGGATGCTGTTCAAAGGGTCAGTGTGGATCCGTTGGGCTGATTGGCCTGTTTCCACAGTGTTGGATTCTGAGACTTGTTTGCATTCTGGCCATTTATAAATTAAAGTTTTAGAGAAGCATGGACCTCCAAATCTCTCTTTTGGTGGTACAAGACCAAAGGCTGTCTCTGGTGCCAAGCAATTATGTTCGGTCATGGCAGATCACGCAATCAGTCTGCAACTATTGCTTTGCGCGGACTGGCTTGAGCCTTTATCAGTCATTAGTTGGTGTCACAGATTATGTGCCATAACCCAGTGGAATTTTAATTGTTTTGCCTGCAATATCACAAAAGTGAGAGAGCTGCAGCAGGAAGAATGTTATTTTGGCCTTTTCTTATGTTTAACCTGCTTTAAGAGACACTGGTGTAATGCAGATGATGAATTCAAATGCTATAGCTTATTTGCATTCTCCATATGCAGACTTGCATGCAATGGTACCTTGCATAAACTATTCATTAGCATTTTTGATTGCATAACTATCATAAATGGAATGTCTGTTGGAACACCTACCAACACCATGAAACTGCCATCTTTAATCCCAGAGTGTATATTTACCAATTTCATAGTGGCTAATTTCATAATTGACCTGGTTTCAGAGAGATTGAGCTAAACTTATAATTTTGCACCACTTCACCTGCCCAAAAAGGCATTAACAACAGTGTTTATGACTTTCAACTCTTTTGCATATAAAGTATTTCAGTGGAGTTTGGGTTTAATTAAGATATAAGATTGGGTGTGAAATTAGCAGCCTTTTCTCCTATAATGCAGTATGTCCATTAGGCACCTTGTAATGGAAATCCTTCCATATTGATCAGACTTTTGTAGCCTCCATTTTAAACCCCTCACAACCCTGCAGGAGCTCTTAGCCATCAAGATTGGGATGAAGCATGTTATAACGAACCCTGGCAGCAACCTCACTATTTTAGTGGCCAGGCTGCTGATTTACACCCCCTATTGTGGATATCTTGATCATAATCAGAAAATGGGATCATTCAAAATCGGTCAAGCCTGCCTGACATACTGCATTCCAACCCGTGAATTCAAAATGAGCTCCAGGTTTCACTAATGTAGAGCAAAAGACAATGGAACGTATGTAATCACCTCACCCTAAATATGATGCTATGTAAAACAGAAGAATCTGTGGAAATTAGCTGTTTCTAGTAGTAGTTTTGTGCAGTGCTGAAAGATCTCATCAGAATTTTAGTTAAGTTTGTATTTTGAATTCCTTTTTCTCTGCACTTCCTGAACAATCGAACAGTGCGAGTTGCTGTTTTTAAACAGCTGACTCACAAAATCCTCGGTGTGTTGCTGTGCCATTGACTGGTGATGTGCTTCATTCCAGGGCCCAACACTGACATGTTGAGCAGTGTGCTCAGCAGATTATAATGTCAGCAAGTTTTAGCTGTGCTTTGCTGGACAAGTTTGAGCAATACTGATTTCGTAAATTGTTTGTAGTGGCTGAAAAGTTTTGTCACCTCAATTTGAGTATTTATGATTAGGAAGGCCACGTTTGCCATGCTCAGTTGTATTTTCAAGGGTTAAAGAGCATCTGAGCTTTCCTGTAATTTGCCAGACTGTTTGTTTTTGCTTTGATTACTAGGCACCGCTTGATCATTAAATCGTTGTGCGGACCAGTAGTCTAAAGTGACGTCAGGAGATGGCTGAAAAAACTTCGGTGAATTGGTGTTATCTATCATGGTGACCAGTGGGAGTACCTGCTCAGATTAAAGTTTTAACACCCATCCCTGCAATTCACTGGCAGAAGACTTCTCTTAAATCTTGTTCCTTTGTAATTAGATTCTGTAGCTTGCCAGTTGCTCTTTTGTGGCACGGGCCTGTTTTAGTGAGTAAGTGAACAACTTGTAATCCCAAAGGATCTGATAAAATGGCCTGCAAGCAAGTTTAGTTGAAACTTAAATGAGAAGAATGTTCTTAGTAGCATTGCATAACTCTTGCTTTTGTTTTGGGTGGCAGTATGTACATAGTGGCATCTCAAAAGGCTGGTTTAATCCTTAACCTGCTTCTAGCTAGCTGATTTTAGCCAGGTGTGATCAGATTTCCCTCTAGGAGAGATGTCAGGATTTTGATTGTCCAATGTCCCTTCCTGAAAAGTACACTTGATGTTATGGGAGAATAGGACTGCAGTTTAATATTACTCCTCAGACACTTGACTCAGTTACAACTCGGCTGCTAACAACTTAAAACTAGCCCCAGTATGAGATGGCCTCTTCAAGAGGAAACTGAGGGGGCAACTGAATTGCCATTTTAGTTAGTAGTATTTTCCTACTACAGTGGGTTAGCTATTCCGTAAATCACTGGTTCATTAATTTCTCAGAACAATAGATGGACACGTGGAATGCTTACTTCAAAAATCTGTCTTTAAAAACTAAATTTTGGTTTAGTAACAGTTCTTACTGCCAGTTTAGTCCAGGAGTTGTGCAGTTTCCACAGAGTTTGGTTTATTGGCTTTGCAACTTGATTTTAAACAGGAGCCTGTGAAATAAAGTTGAAAATGTAATGAAACTTTGTTTTCAAAGTCTGAATTACAAATTTTGACATGTTTCAGTAATGTGACCCTAATCCTTTGAACCTATAAGAAAAATGAAGAATGAATCATTAAACCAGTAGTGACCAGCTATTCATCATAGTTTCCAGGTAATATCTCTCCTCCATTCTCTATCCTGCCCAGAAAACGATTGCAAACATTTTCCTCTTTTGACAAAAGAGCTTCTTTTGTAACTTGTTTCAGTACGCTGAATTAAGACAAGAAAATAGAAGTACAATCATTCTATTGTCTCAACTCGAGGAATCCTGAATGTACTTTCTTAACAGTGATGGTTGGATCTCTTTGGTCAATGGGGAAGATTCTGAACAATGCTGAAAAATATTTAGAATTAAGAATTTTATTCCAAATAGAATCTAAAGAAGATCCTTTTATCGTAATAAGAATCTCCTCATTGGGAGGTCAGTTTGCCACCTGCTTCATGCTGTTTCAAGCTACTAAATGTTTGCTAAATTTATTTCCTTTATCTTGACTTTTTTTAAGCAATTTTCTATAACTGAACACAGACAATATGTGAAGAAAGCAAAAACTGAATCATGTTAGTATACAGTAGGTTGGTCAATCAACCTCTGAAAATGACTGAGCTGAGACCTTAGGTGGAAGCTTTAATCGAGCCCATTGGTTCAGACTAAGTCTTGCCCAGAATTTTGGCCTAGATCAAAAGCTGCTGCGAAAAGCCAACTTTTTTTCATTTCATATATCCTTTAGATACTATTTCTGTCTCTCTCCGATGAGTCATGATGCACTTGTTTTCTATCAAATCATTGGAAGGAGTTAGTTGTGCACAAGTTCTGCCCTTCACAACTTATTTCTCTAACCTCCTCTCCAATAAATCTTGTCATTTGAATCTTCATTGCTTCCCTGCTCATCCGAAGCAATTTTAAAATCCTTATTCCAATTTATTTTCTGCAGGGTCTTGTTCCTTTCCACCGCTTTAGGTGAACATGCAGAAATGTGGAGCTAATGGGCTTCCATTGCGCTGACCTCTCCCTCCTTTCTGTCCTCGCCATGAGATGCTGCAGCTAGCTCTGCCCCACTCTGCAATATTCACTCCTGAGTGTTCTGTTGCAATAGCTTTAGAGTTTCCCTACAGCCTATCTCCCTCCACCAAATCTTTTTACCTCCACTTTGCTTTTTGTAGAATTTTGGGATGCTTTCTGGTGAATGCTGCTGTACAAGTGCATGTTGTAAATGATCTATTATACTGAAACTGTTTTATTTTGTGTTTCTGAGGGAGTTTAATCTGTGTGTTACATGGCTGTGGAGTGAAAACTGGGCTGGGTGAAATGAGTTGGGAATTCAGTCCAGTTATGATTCGGCTAGCCAACTCACCACATGCCCTCATGTTCAAATTTGACAATCTTATTTGCAGACCAGAGCAACATGGTGCAAATCTGTTACTGGGGATTCACTCTAAGGGGTATATCAGCTAAAATGAACTTTATTTTTCCGATTTAATATCAGTACCAGTATGTTCAACCCTAACAGATGAATCCACATGTGAAAAAGCCTCAATTGTGGTCTGATGTATGATTAATTCATTTGAGGAAAATGCTTGCCTGTGGTTCACATACTGTTTATATTGAGATAGACTTGAAGTTGGAGAAGTTTTTGTATCTTTACATGCAGAGATCAGAGTGAAATATTTTTGTATGTTTAAAAATTACCAAATCATGCTGGTAGCTATTAAAGGTCATTGGTTATTAATGCCCTTGTTCTAACTCCATGGAAGGGTGGGGCAGTGTTTTTTTTAAACAATGTATTTTGAAATGTATTTACAAATGTCAAAACCTAAGCAAAATTGCAGCTTCTGGAGAAAATAAATTAAAATAAATGATCACTTTTTCCAGTTATTAATTGTACTGTACTGTGGCTTGACTGATTAATGTGCATCTGAGTCCGGGACAGAGCTATTTTATCAGGAAACTAGATGGAACCAATGTTGATATTTTTATTCAATGTTTAATTAAATGAATTTTATGTTCACTGTTCACTTAAATTCAAATCGCTCAATCTTTAGACCAATAGTATCATAAAGTCTGTGCTACCAGGGAGTTATTCCAGATTCCACAATTAGTGGGAAAAGATTCTCATCTGGCCATAAGGAAATCTGATAAATTCAAATTTATGGCATGATCCCTGACCTGGCTAAAAGGGAAAAATATTTCTCTGGCTGCTCTGTAAAAAAAAACCTCCAGTGGTCATCTCTCAGAGTCATAGAGATGTACAGCATGGAAACAGACCCTTCGGTCCAACCCGTCCATGCCGACCATATATCCCAACCAATCTAGTCCTACCTGCCAGCACCCGGCCCATATCCCTCCAAACCCTTCCTACTCCTATATCCATCCAAATGCCTCTTAAATGTTGCAATTGTACCATCCTCCACCATATCCTCTGGCAGCTCATTCCATACACGTACCACCCTCTGCGTGAAAACGTTGCCCCTTAGGTCCCTTTTATATCTTTCACCTCTCACCCTAAACCTATGCCCTCTAGTTCTGGACTCCCCGACCCCAGGGAAAAGACTTTGTCTATTTATCCTGTTCATGCCCTTCATAATTTTGTAAACCTCTATAAGGTCACCCTTCACCCTCTGACGGTCCAGGTAACCAGTGAAATAGCCACTACCACCTCCTGGAACAAAGGCAGGATATTTTGGGTGAACATTGGGCATGATCCAGCTGTCCTTCCCATTGATCAGTTGTTGCCTCTGGACTCAACATTGAACCTGTCCCTTTTGGCGAAGAAATTGAAGTATGACTATTTGCAGAACTATATTGACCATGAAGCAGGAGATGCAAATTGTGGATGACTCCTGGAGATGAATGGCACATACATCTTGAGAGAAGTCGCAATATCAATATTGATACGATAAAGATCCCAGGTTGTAAATGTCATTGAACTTTAAAGTTCTACTTATAGCTCAATGCTCCTGTTTAGTATTTTTGAACGTAAAACCAACAATCTAGTTTGTATTCACTGAGAATTAAAGTGGCCCTATCAAAGTTTCCTCACTTCCCCTCCCCCCCCCCCCCCCCCCCCCCCCCACCTTGTCTCAGTCGGTTCCCTCAACTCAGCACCGCCCTCCTAACCTGCAATCTTCTTCCTGACCTCTCCGCCCCCACCCCACTCCGGCCTATCACCCTCACCTTGACCTCCTTCCACCTATCACATCTCCATCGCCCCTCCCCCAAGTTCCTCCTCCCTACCTTTTATCTTAGCCTGGTTGGCACACTCTCCTCATTCCTGATGAAGGGCTTATGCCCGAAACGTCGAATTTCCTATTCCTTGGATGCTGCCTAACCTGCTGTGCTTTAACCAGCAACACATTTTCAGCTCTGATCGCCAGCATCTGCAGACCTCATTTTTTACCCTATCAAAGATGTAGGCAGATCTCCACACTCTAGATTTTTTCTGCGTTCTTAAAGTAAAACATTTTCAAAGCTTCAGTGTTGAAGCAAATAATTCTCTTGGTTGGTGGTACCCTATATTTAAAAACAAGTCACATTTAATCATTTTTCATCTTGTTAATATAAACTGCAAATTATGTGACATTTGACATTTGAAACTAATGCAGTCCACCAATGAAACTCTTCACCTTTAATATTTCTCTAATCGCATCAGGCAGTTCCTGAGCAAGTCTCCTACTGTTTGAAGCATAAGGTATACCTGATTACGCAGCTTCGGGCTCCTCACTATCTTACTGAATGCTATGAATCCTCATTTCAACTGTCATTTTCATTCTGAATCCAAACTGAGCTGCTTCTGTTGCAAATAGGAACTGCAGGATTAGGAAAAGGTTCAACTTTCTCCATTACTGCACTCTGTAAGGAGAGCAGCTGTCCAATTTGATTTGCAAGAATTGCCTTTACATAGTGTGATGGAAGCCTTATTGTTCTTTCAGTGCATGGTGTATAAGTTAGCAGTAGTTAGTGCCGTGTGTTACAATCTTCAACATTCCAAAATTTAAGGATAATACCCTGTTGGAGTGTTTTAATAAGTCACATAGATCAGTTCAAGGGCCAGTGAACAGTCAAAAGACTTGGATAGGAACAGAAATGGGGTCAACTGTCACTAGGTCTTTGCAGCAGGGGCGCAGAGAAATTCTAGAAGCTGTTTGATAGTTCCTTGCTGCTGGGGCATTGGACTTTGGAGAAGCCAGGAGCATCTGTCAGCTCTGGAGTTGATGGGAAACTGTAAGGAAAAGCCAGTGAGTAGAGGTTAGGTGATAGGACTGCAGCTACTACAAGTTGGTGTGTAAAATGTGGATTTGGAGAGGCACATAAGGTCAGACCGCATCGGAGGAGCAAAATCAACATTTCAGGTCAGGACCCTTCAGCAGAGCTGGCCAGGGTGGAGGCAACTGAGAAATAAATGGAGGATGGGTGTGGGGCTGGGGAAAGGTAGGTGGGATGGTGATAGGTGGATGCAGGTGGGGTTATTATGATTGGTTAGTGAAAAGGCTGGAGCGGATAGGTGAGCAGGAAGGGAGGAGAGAGAGAAGGCAAGGCATGGGTTGAGGTTCGAGATTATCGTCTTTTTAATGAAGTTGGCAATTGGGGCAAAGGTGTGTTTATGAGTAGGGATGTGCTAGAATTCTGCCTGGATTTAAATGCTGGAGTGCCACTTCTTAACCTGCACTTTAAAATGACTGGATTTATGTCGTGTTTGATAAGTTTGCTTGTTCATGTTAGTTCTGGATGTTGATGGGACATCAAGACTCAGTTTTTATTGTTTGCTTTATAGACACCTACATTAACATTTTTGTTTTTTTGGTGTCTTGTGTCTTTAATCTCATAGTAAGTAACTGGAATTTCCAATTTCATCATTTTTTTAATGGTGCCGAACTGGATTTAGGGATCTGCTCTGGGATCAGAATAAAATTTCCCATGTTCACAGTCCTGGGAACGTGCCAACACGTTGCATCCTGCAAAGGGTTAAGAGAGGTCACTACTATCAATAACATTTCCAGATCAAGACCAAGCACGTGACCTCCAAGATCGTTCCAGAACTAGGGATATTTTAGCCCAAATCTGCGACTGCAGATTTTAAACGTCAACAATCCTCAAAGACTGAGGAGTAGCCTGAACCAGCCTTGTTGAATGGAGGTGACCAATCCTTTCAGATAGACAGTTCACATTCAGTAGGAGGGACCTGTGCATGGGCTATAGGAACTCCTCAGAAATGTCAAGTTGGTAGCTAGTGCAGATTAGTCGCTATTTACTGAGGAGTGTGAGAAGGGACTGATAGAGTTTAATTAAAGTACAATCGTGGAATCTGATACATATTGCTTTTCCTTGATTAATGTGTTCAGTAAAGTTATGTTGGGCTTTCCCCCATTCTTGTCTCCATTGTCTATCTTGGTCAAAGAGCTGGAAAAGCACAGCAGATCAGGTAGATTCCAAGGAGCAGTAGGATCGGCATTTTGAGCATAAGCCTTTCATCAGCTCCATTGTCTATCTTACCACATAACATAACTGGGAGAAAGTGAGGACTGCAGGTGCTGGAAAAGCACAGCAAATCAGGCAGCATCTGAAGAGCAGGAGAATTGATATTTCGGGCATAAACCCTTCATCCTGAAGGGGCTTGTGGGTCGGGGCTGAGAAATAAATGGGAAGGGGGTGGGGTTGGGGTTGGGGGGGGGAGGTAGCTGGGAAAGCGATAATTGGATGAAGTGAAGGAGAAGGTGATAAGTCAGAGGGGGCAGTGACGGCTGGGTCTGGAGGGCAGTGCCAAGTTGAAGGCTTGGGACTGGGATAATGTGGGGTGAGGGGAAATGAGGGAGCTATTGAAAGCCACATTTATCCTGTGTGGTTGCAGGATCCAAGGTGGAATATAAGGCCTTCCTCCTCCAGGCGTTGAGTGGTAACAATTTGGCGATGGAGGAGGTCCAGGACCTGCATGTCCTTGACGGAGTGGGAGGGGGGAATTGAAATGTTCAGCCACGGGGCGATGAGGTTGGTGGGTGTGGGTGTCTCAGAGATGTTCTCTGAAACGACTCGCAAGAAGGCATTCTGTCTCCCCAATGAAGAGGAGACCACACAGGGTGGAACAGATGCGGTAGATGACATTGGTAGAGGTACAGGTAAATCTCTGATGGATGTGGGAGAATCCCTTGGGGCCTTGGACGGAGGTGAGGAGAGTGGTGTGGGTGCAGGTTTTGCATTTCCTGTGGTGGCAGGGAAAGCTGCCAGGAGTGGGGTATGGGCTGGGGCAGGAACAGAGACCCTGACACGTGCTGCTGGAGGGTCTGCAGAGGCCAGCTGTTGGAAATATAATGGGGCAGATGACCCAGTCTAGTCTCGTGTATCCTCGATAAGATCTACACCCCAGAGCCAGGCGTCTCCACAGGCTGTGAAAGGGATAGTGTAAGTGAAATAGATGACTGCCCCATGGAGTTCCTGTGGGACGCAGGGGGATCCAAACCCTCACCACATCCCGTGAGCACGATCACGTGGAGAATGAGCTGTCAGACTCCGAACAGAACTGGACTTATCAGAGCCCGAGGTCACAGCCTCTAGCCGCAGGAAAACTGTAAACTCCCGGCTCAACAGTGTAGAGCTGTCACACTGGTGAAAAGAAAGAGGCACAGTAAGGCTGATTTCACCAGGAGAGTGAAGCTGGTCAAATGTGGAGTAGAGGACATTCAGCCAGATTCATTCCTGCCAAATCAGCCCAGCATTCAGCTCCCCACTCTGTGGTGGATAAGGCAAACTCATCAGTGTATATAATTTTATTGCACTCGTGGACGCTCGAATGATACCTAATGAACCTATGAAAGGCATACAGTATCCACAGCATTAACCACCAGCACCACCTGTTTTTAGAAGGATTGCAGCAAGCAGGCCCTGATCCTAATCCTGTAGTCTCTACTGATCCCACACAAGTTCCAGTGACTGATCCCAATTCGGACCCTGATCTGGGGCAAGTCCCACTGACTGTTCTTGATCCCGATCCTGATCCTGGACAAATCTCAGTGACTGTTCCTGATCCTGATCCCAAACCTGACCTGGACAAATCCCAGTCACTGATCACAATCCTGATCCTGGGAAATTCCCAGTCATTGTTCCTGATCCTGATCAAGTCCCAGTCCTGAATCCAGACAACTCCCAGTCATTGTTCCTGATCTTGATCCTGATCCTGGACAAGTCCCAGTGACTAATCCCGATCCTAATGCCGGACAAGACATGATCTATATGGATTTCAGTAAGGAACTTGACAAGGTTCCTCATGGGAGACTGGTTAGCAAGATTAGATCACATGGAATACATGGAGAACTGCAATGTTTGAGAAGATTTGTAGCTCAGGTTGAAGTTCAGGTTGTAAGTTTGCTCACTGAGCTGGAAGGTTTGTTCTCAGATGTTTCATCACCGTACTAGGTAACATCATCAGTGAGCCTCGGGTGAAGCACTGGTGTCCTGTCCTGTGTCTTGGTCTCTTAAGGTGGGAAATATCATTTCTAGTTCTTTTTCTCAGAGGTTGGGAAATGGGGTCCAGATCAATGTGTTCATTGATGGAGCTCCAGTTTGAATGCCAGGCCTCTAGGATTTCCCATGTGTATCTCTGTTTAGCCTATCTGAGGATGGATGCGTTGTCCCAGTCGAAGTAGTGTCCTTCTTCGTCTGTATGTAAGGATACTAGTGATATTGGGTCATGTCTTTTGGTGGCTAGTTGGTTTTCGTGCATCCTCATGGCTAGTTTTCTGCCTGCCTGTCTGATGTGGTGTTTGTTACAGTCCTTGCAGGGTATTTTGCAAATGACATTCGTTTTGCTGGTTGCTGTATAGGGTCCTTTAGATTCATCAGTAGCTGTTTCAGTGTGTTGGTAGAATTGTGGGCTATCATGATGCCAAGGGGTCAGAGTAGTCTGGTAGTTATCTCTGAGATGTCTTTGATGTATGATCGTGTGGCTGGGGTTTCTGAGTGTGTTGTGTCAGCTTGTTTGGGTTTGTTGTTTAAGAATCAGCAGACTGTGTTAATCGAGTAGTTACCTGGTCAGGCCCACGCCCCCCCCCCAACAACCCACCTGCCCTTCTTGGCATCCTCCCCTGCCACCGCAGGAACTGTAAAACCTGTGCCCACACATCCTCTCTCACCTCCATCCAAGACCCCAAAGGAGCATTCCACCTCCATCAAAGTTTTACCTGCACATCCACCAATATCATTTATTGTATCCGTTGCTTCCAATGCGGTCTCCTCTACATTGAGGAGACTGGACGCCTCCTAGCAGAGCGCTGTAGGGAATATCTCCAGGACACCCGCACCAATCAACCCCACTGGCCCTTTGCCCAACATTTCAACTCCCCCTCCCACTCTGCCGAGGACATGCAGGTCCTAGGCCTCCTCCACCGCCGCTCCCTCACCACCCGACGCCTGGAGGAAGAACGCCTCATCTTCCACCTTGGAACACTTCAACCCCAGGGCATCAATGTGGACTTCTCCAGTTTCCTCATTTCCCTTTCCCGCACCTCAACCCAGCTCCAACCTTCCAGCTCAGCACCGCCCTCATGACCTGTCCTACCGGCCTATCTTCCTTTCCACCTATCCACTCCACCCTCCTCCCTGACCTATCATCTTTATCCCCATTCCCATTCACCTACTGTACTCTATGCTACTTTCTCCCCACCCCCACCCCCAACCCCCTTTCATTTATCTCTCCACTCTGCATGCACCCTGCCTTTATTCCTGATTAAGGGCTTTCTCCTGAAATGGCAATTTTCCTGCTCCTCAGATGCTGCCTGACCTGCTGTGCTTTTCCAGCACCACTCTAAGGTAGACTCTTCCTTCTTCCTGCTTAGTGTTGGTGTAACTATCTGTCTGGCGGTCTGCTGGGTTTCTTCTGTGAGTCCATTGTCTTTCAGTGTTGATTTGAAGTCCTTTTTGTCCATATCTCTGTAGTTGTATCTCTGTTTAGCCTGTCTCAGGATGGATGTGTTGTCCCAGTCAAAGTAGTGTCCTTCTTCGTCAGTATGTAAGGATACTAGTAATAGTGGGTCATGCCTTTTGGTGGCTTGTTGGTGTTCGTGTATCCTGGTGGCTAGTTTTCTGCCTGTGTGTCCAATGTATACTTATTTTACTATGATGTAGGTTTTATAAATTACATTTCCGTGGAGCAAGAATGTAAAAGAACAACACAACTAGTTGTCTCATTAAAATCTTCTATAAACCTGTCGATGGGCTCCCATGTTGTAACTCCCCTGTTCCCATGTACACTTCCATTGCTACTTTCATATCTCTCTGGTTTTAAATGCACAAAAGGCCAAATAACAAACAAAGAATTGGATTTAAATAGCACCTTTAGTGTAATAAAATATCCCAAGATATTCCACATGCTTATAATTGATTTTAAAATTTCCACAAGTCACATTATGGGTTTAGGGTCGGTGGCTGAATACTTAACCAAAGGGTAAGGTTTTGTGGAGCATCTTAAAAAAAACAGAGAGCGAGACAGACAGAGTGTATGATAGAGCCATAGAGAGATTTGGGAAGTGTAATTGAGCATGTAGAGCCTAGGTACAGATGTCAATGAGAAAGCAGTGAAACTCGGTGATGCACAACAGAGTGAAGAATTGAAGCAGTGATAAGGGATCAGCAGGTTACAGGGGATAGCGGTGGGAAGCTGAAGCCATAAGGCAGACTCGAAAACAAGGTTGCAAGTTTTAATGTTAAGGTGTTTCCAGACTGAAAGCAAATGTAGGTCAGTGAGTGCTGTGACCACGCCGAGAACAAAGCACATTAAAACTTTTGAGTATGACCTCCCCCTTCATAAGACTATCTCGAACAAATTTGAGTTCATGCAGAGTATAGTTCAATTAATGGACGTTTACGCGAGGCATTTTTGTGCTTCAGGCAGCACGTACTTCTGTGACTTGGAAGTGCAAGGAACCATAATCAAGTTCTCAACTTTACATGTTTACATTGGTGAAAGCAAGTCACCCTGTGCGTGCACAAAACCTGTTCTTGAGGCTTACTGCAGTAACATTGAGCTTCAGCCAGTCGAACTGTGAAGACTATAAAAGTCCCTGTATTAAAAGGGTTTCTGCAAGTGCTGTTAAGAGATAGAAAGGTCTTATTGGGTGATCTTTCACAATCAGTTGGTAAAACTGTCAAAAATAATCAGGGTCTGGATGAAGGGTTTATGTAAACTAGATCAAACTAGATTACTTACAGTGTGGAAACAGGCCCTTCGGCCCAACAAGTCCACACCAACCCGCCGAAGCGCAACCCACCCATACTCCTTTACCCCTTTACACAATGATTTTTTTTAATATAAAAATGTACTTGCTTTGAGAGAAATCATTTAAGTGCTGTTGAAAGTATTAACATCGATGCAATTTTTTCAGGTATAGGTATGAAGATTTAAAGAATCAAAGCAGGTTAGATGGGGTTCAGGTACCGATCAGCTCTGATTTAATTGAAGGACTGAAGAGGCTGAATGATCTCCTCTTGTTCCTGTGAACACTGTTTTAGCAGCTCTTTATTTACAAATGCATGTAGCTTCCGTTCAAATAATGGGATATTTTAGATATTCCCAGCAAGCTTCTCATGTTCTGAAGTCGCCATAACAAGGGTGACCTCTTCCCTTCATTGCAGTGTGCTGCTAGGGGGCTTGAGGATTGAACCCAATGTTGTCAATTCTCAAAGCTCAGTTTGCATCTGTCAAGGAGTGCAAATTGTAAATCTTGGCCAATGAACCCTGCTGTGTTTTGGCCTCTCGCTCCCCCTCCTGAGTACACTGTACCTCTCACTGGAATTGTTCACAAATCTCCCTGCTTACTCGCAATTTCTAACGACCTTTCAGGTTTGCTTTGTTTGGCTGTCGTTAAGTACCATCGTTGGCCTGGTATGCCCCTAATGGCTGGCTCCAGGAGGAGTGCATGAGGTGAAATGTCAAGCTGTTCTCTACGTTATAACCCATTGGATGCAGAGAATGACATTACGCTTCTGATCTCCAATGTATTTCTTTCTGTTTCTTGGAGTTAATCACACGAAATACTCTTGGAGTCTAGAGAACGACAGAATTACAGCAGCATTCCTTAACCCAAGAAACCTCCGAGCAGGCTGAAGGTGCCAGGTGAGGTGATAAGTGAAGCAATTTTAGCACACTGTTCCCGATATTTATTGCACTGCCACTTTTTTGTTTATTTTAACACACTGTGTTTTACACTTTGTTGCAGGGCAGGCTTCACGACAGGGTCACGGAAGGTTAATTATGGGGGTCACAAGCCTACAGGTCTCTTCTTTAGCTCTCGGAATGTCTGCCCTTGCTCTGCTGATTATCTCGAACCTTACAGACTGCTGGAGGGTGAGACACTTCATGGTTTGGTTTAACACCGTCATTAAATACAACAATAGCAGTCAAAGCTCTGGATGCTGAAACCTTATTATAAAGGGCATTCTGTATTTTTTTCATGTTTAATTAGCTTAAAGAATGGTCTCAGTTTCTTCTGGTCATAGAGTCGTACAGCACCGAAACAGGCCCTTCAGCCCAACTCATCCATGCTGACGAGGTTTCCCAAACTAAGCTATTTTCATATGCCTGTTTTTGGATCATATCCCTCTAAACCTTTCCTATCCCTGTACACATCTAAATGTCTTTTAAATGTTGTAGTTACCTCCATCACATCCTCTGGCAGTTCATTCTATATACTGGGTAAAAACAATGACTGCAGATGCTGGAAACCAGATTCTGGATCAGTGGTGCTGGAAGAGCACAGCAGTTCAGGCAGCATCCAACGAGCAGCGAAATCAAAAATATGGATCACATCACGAATTTGGGTGTCATCCTTGTTCTTCCAGCACCACTGATCCATTCTATATACTGTACATACAATCCTCTGTGTGAAAACGTTGCCCCTTATGTCTCTTTTATTCTTTCCCCTCTAACCTTAAACTGATGCCCTATAGTTCTCAATATCCCAGCCCTGGGGAAAAAGACTGAGTGCATTCACCAAAACCATGCCTCTCTTGATCTTAAACACTTCTATCAGGTCCTCCCTCAGTCTATTACACTAAAGAAAAATGTCCTAGTTTGTCCAACCTCTCCCTATTACTCAGATCATTGAGGGCAGGCAACATCCTTGTAAATTTCTTCTGCACTCTTTCCAGGTTAATGACATCCTTCCTATAGCAAGGTGGCCAAACTGAACACCATACTCCAAGTATGGCCTCACCAACGTCCTATATAACTGCAATATAACTCCCCAACTTTGGAACTGAATACGATGACTGATGAAGTCATTTCAAAGACATTTGGACAGGTAGACGAATAGGAACGGTTTGGAGGGATTTGGACCAAATGGACTATATAATTGAGGAAACTTAGTTGGCATGGACAAGTTGGGCTGAAGGTTTATTTCCTCGCTATATGACTTGATGATTCTATATGTTAATATTCTGACTGATTTAGAGCAAAATGTATTGAGCTCAGTTTTGAAAATTTCAGTTGCCCTATTAGCCCTAATTTTAACACAAAAGTTCCAGACTTCTGTTATCCTCCATATGTAAAAATTCTCCCTAGTCTCTCTCCCAAAATGGCCTGATTCTAGTTTAAGATTATTTCTTATTGTTGATTTGACCACCAGAGGAGACACTTGGGTCAAATCACCCTATTTATCCAAGAGTTAGTTAAATGTTTGCAAAGTTTTCCAACCCACCCACCCACTTTTTGTTTGAAGAGCTGCTGGATCTCAGATGTAAATCTTCCTTTTGCTAGTTGGAACTTTAGTCCTGTTGTCACAGCTTAGCTTGAAGTCGTAACCCAGAGTTTTTCTATTTGGAACAGCGTGGAACTATCTCACAGCTGCTCCTGGGATTGCAGGCTTAAACATTTATAGATTTGGATAATTACATGAATAGGAAAGGTTTGGAAAGATATGGACCAGGAGCAGGAAGGTGGGACTGTATTAGTTTGGAGTTATGTTCGGTATGGACTGGTTGCACTGAAGAGTCTTTTCCGTGCTGTATGACCCTATGACTCAATCATGAACTGATACTGTTTAATTGAACTACTGACAGATTTAAAAAGAAATTCTGCATAATCTTTAAGGCTAATCCTGATGAAGTGACTCTCTTGAAGAAACAAATGTTGATCAGTAATTGAAAAAAGTCCCTAATTTATGGAAACAATATTAAGCTAATTTTAAGCTCAGCTCAGCTCCTTGAATCTACTGGTCTCCGCGTTGAACTGACATTTTTTGGATTAGTGGTGCTGGAAAAGCACAGCAGTTCAGGCAGCATCCGAGGAGCAGCAAAATCGACGTTTCGGGCAAAAGCCCTTCATCAGGAATACAGGTAGATAGCCTGAAACGTGGAGAGATAAGCTGGAGGAGGGTGGGGGTGGGGAGAAAGTAGCAAGGAGTAGAAAAGGTGGGTGGGGGAGGGGATGAAGGTGATAGGTCAGGGAGGAGGGTGGAATGGATAGGTGTAAAAGAAGATAGGCAGGTAGAACAAGTCATGGGGACAGTGCTGAGCTGGAAGTTTGGAACTAGGGTGAGGTGGGGGAAGGAGAAATGAGGAAACTGTTGAAGTCCACATTGATGCCCTGTGGTTGAAGTGTTCCGAGGTGGAAGATGAGGCGTTCTTCCTCCAGGCGTTGGGTGGTGAGGGACTGGCAGTGAAGGAGGCCCAAGACCTCCATGTCCTCGGCAGAGTGGGAGGGGAGTTGAAATGTTGGGCCACAGGGCGGTGTGGTTGATTGGTGCGGGTGTCCCGGAGATGTTCCCTACAGCGTTCTGCTAGGAGGCGTCCAGTCTCCCCAATGTAGAGGAGACCGTATCAGGAGCAATGGATACAATAAATGATATTAGTGGATGTTCAGGTAAAACTTTGATGGATGTGGAAGGCTCCTTTAGGGCATTGGATGGAGGTGAGGGAGGAGGTGTGGGCACAGGTTTTGCAGTTCCTGCGGTGGCAGGGGAAGGTGCCAGGATGGGAGGGTGGGTTGTTGGGGGGCGTGGACCTGACCAGGTAGTCACGGAGGGAATGGTCTTTGCGGAATGCGGAAAGGGGTGGGGAGGGAAATATATCCCTGGTGGTGGGGTCTTTTTGGAGGTGGCGGAAATGTCGGCGGATGATTTGGTTTATGTGAAGGTTGGTAGGGTGGAAGGTGAGCACCAGGGGCGTTCTGTCCTTGTTACGGTTGGAGGGGTGGGGTCTGAGGGCGGAGGTGCGGGATGTGGACGAGATGCGTTGGAGGGCATCTTTAACCATGTGGGAAGGGAAATTGCGGTCTCTAAAGAACGAGTCCATCTGGTGTGTTCTGTGGTGGAACTGGTCCTCCTGGGAGAAGATACTTCAGAGGCGGAGGAATTGGGAATACGGGATGGCATTTTTGCAAGAGGTAGGGTGGGAAGAGGTGTAATCCAGGTAGCTGTGGGAGTCAGTGGGTTTGTAAAAAATGTCAGTGTCAAGTTGGTCGTCAGTAATGGAGATGGAGAGGTCCAGGAAGGGGAGGGAGGTGTCAGAGATGGTCCAGGTAAATTTAAGGTCAGGGTGGAATGTGTTGGTGAGGTTGATGAATTGCTCAACCTCTTCGCGGGAGCATGAGGTGGTGCCAATGCAGTCATCAATGTAGCGGAGGAAGAGGTGGGGAGTGGTGCTGGTGTAATTACGGAAGATCGACCGTTCTATGTAGCCAACAAAGAGACACACATAGCTGGGGCCCATACGTGTGCCCATGGCTACCCCTTTGGTCTGCAGGAAGTGGGAGGATTCGAAGGAGAAATTGTTAAGGGTGAGGACCAGTTCAGCCAAACGAATGAGAGTGTCGGTGGAAGGGTAATGTTGGGGACAGCGGGAGAGGAAAAAAAACGGAGGGCTTGGAGGCCCTGGTCATGGCGGATGGAGTTGTAGAGGGATTGGATATCCATGGTGAAGATGAGGCGTTGGGGTCTGGGGGAACAGAAGTCTTGGAGGAGGTGGAGGGCATGGGTGGTGTCTATAACGTATGTGGGAAGTTCAGTCTCCTGCCTTAACCCATTCCTTTCCAGAACCTCAAAGCTGTGGAGCTTCTCATTAAACACAGTATATTGTTCCCTGTATCATGTTTACTGTTACAGAATCAGTACTTTCCAATTGATGTGCATTCTGTCCATACAGTCATGCCATAGATGGTGTCCTGCTTTGTAGTTTTGCCATTTGCTTATATTTGTAATATTTTAAGAAACAATAAAAAGGCACATGTCATCTCTGTTCTGGAATGCGAGATGCAGGAGAGTGTTCTGAGCATAACTGTCAATTCCCTTCCTTCAATCATCACCACAATCTATGCCAAAACCACCATGGGCATCATAGATCCATCGAGAAGAGTAAGTCATGCAAATGGCATGATGGCTCAGTGGTTCGCACTGCTGTTTCACAGTACCAGGGACATGTGTTCAATTCCACCCTCAGGTGACTATCTGTGTGGAGTCTGCCATGTTCTCTCTGTGTCTGTGTGGATTTTATTCAGATGCCTTGGTTTCCTCCCACAATTCACTGATTAGCCATAGTAAACCCTCCAAAGAATATCCCATCCAGACCCACTTGATGGGTTGCTTCCCTATTGTAGGGGTTCCGTGAAGTTCTATTGAAGTGCCCAGAATTTAAGTCTCTCACCAATATATTGAAATCATCTTCAAGCCGGAACAGGTTCCAACAGCAGCTCAGTTTTATATAATTCTGCTCATGTACTAAGACACCCAAAGTGCATTGTCAAGCAGCTTTTGACACTGAGCTGGGTAAAGAGATGCTCAGGCAGGTGATCGAAATCTGTGGTTGGTTTGAGGATTATGTTAAAGGAAGGCAGAGAGGTGGAAAGGCAGAGGGATTCAGGATCAGAATTTTAGACTCTGGGAGTTGACAGCAAGGCTGACGGAAGTTGAGGATGTTGAGCAGACTTGAATTGGAAAAATGTCGGGTTCTTGAAAAGCTGTGGAGCAGAAGGAGATCGTAGAGACAAGATGGGATTTGAATACAAGGATAAGGTGTCAAAATTTAGAAATAGAAAATGCAGTCACAAAACTGTTGCAGCAATGCTACAAGTCAAGTTCACTGAATGGACAAAAACAACTGCAGACGCTGGAATCCCAAAGCAGGAGAAACTCAGCAGGTCTGGCAGAATCCATGGAGAGAAAGCAGAGTTAATGTTTTAGGTCTAGTGCCCCTTCTCCAGAACTCTTCTGAACAGATCCTACCCAAAAGCAGCAGCAGCCCCATTCTTTATCATTTAATGTTTCAAATAATTGTGCAATTTATGACTCCAAGCAAACAGGAAATCACAAGGTGCTGTCCTTCTGTGCAGCTGTGTAGCCAGACAGTGCAACTCCATGTTGTGAATCAAGCCATGCATTCCAAGAACAACCTAGATTCAGTAGTATTCAATTTAATGAGTTGGTGAATGGGTCTCAGTGCAATGGAAAACCTCCAGATTCCTCACTCCTAATGGCTAAATGATGGAAAATGTAGATATTGGCAGAGGACAGGGTTAAGTCAAGGTTAACCTGCCTCACTGGTGGGCTTATGTCTGATAAGTAGCTACTTAGAATCCCAAGAGCTTGGAAACAGGCCCTTCGGTCCAACAAGTCCACACTGATCCTCCGAAGAATAACCTACCCAGACCCATTTCCCCCTCCTCTATATTTACCCCTGACTAATGCGCCTAACCTACACATTCCTGAACACTAAGGGCAATTTAGCATGGCCAATTCACCTAAGCTGCACATCTTTGGATTGTGGGAGGAAACTGGAGCACCTGAAGGAAACTCACGCAGACACGGGGAGAATGTGCAAACTCCACACAGACAGTTGCCTGAGGCTGAAATCCCTGGCACTACGAGACAGCAGTGCTAACCACTGAACCTCCGTGCTGCCCTTAGCAAGGTACCAGGTCTTCAAGTTCCTGCTGGAGAGCACGCCCAGCTAGACATCAGGTGTGAACAGCCATAAGCATTATTATGATGCCATCCACAGTGGGATAGCCAGCAGACGCTCAGACCCACAAATGGAGGTCAACTCAGGGGCTCTAGGTGTTTGTATAAGCCCATTGACAGTCAGCGTCCTTGGTACAGGGAGGGAGGCGGGAAATTACCAGCATGAATTCTTCCGAGCTTTGCATTTATGTCTGAAATATTTCTGGCCAAGCAAAAGGATCACAGCCTGCCTGGAACTGCCGTCACTCACCAACACAACAGCAGGGGGACCTTAAGCACTTTCATCTTCATCGGACTGTGAAATGGAACTAAGGAGACAGGAAAGTGTTGCAAGGCTCCCCCTGTGACTGAGGCAGGGCAGAAAATACTTTATTTTATGTATTTCCCCGAATTGCTACTTAAATCTACATTCCACTGTAAATCTAGAATGAGCCCATTGTGCAGCAGGATGTATTTACTTAAGTCTCCTCTAGGAGAGGCTAGAGCTCAGAATTTATTTAACAATTAGATTTCTCTCTTGGAAAGGAGGAGACGTTTTCTCTCTGAGTTTGTGGATTTCTCTTCCCCTGAAAATAGTCAGGACTAGGTCATCAAAGTTATTGGAAGCTGCGATGGATTTTGATAGGGAAGGGGATCAAGGGTTAAGGGGTACATACTAAAGTACAATTGTGAAAACAACCAGATTATATAATAACTTATTGACCAAGTTCAAAGAGCTGAATGGACGACACTTTCTCCAATGTCCGATGTTTCTATATCAGTTGCAGCTCTGATATGATTTGATTTGATTTATTATTGTCACAGATACTAAGCTTTCTAGGCAAATCATACCTTATGTAACTACATCAGGGTCTTACAGAATAGTGGGCGGTACGGTGGCACAGTGGTTAGCACTGCTGCCTCACAGTGCCTGAGACCCGGGTTCAATTCCCGACTCGGGCGACTGACTGCGTGGAGTTTGCACGTTCTCCCCGTGTCTGCGTGGGTTTCCTCCGGGTCCTCCGCTTTCCTCCCACAGTCCAAAGATGTGCGGGTCAGGTGAATTGGCCATGCTAAATTGCCCGTAGTGTTAGGTGGGGTAAATGTAGGGGTATGGGTGGGTTGCGCTTCAGCGGATTGGTGTGGACTTGTTGGGCCGAAGGGCCTGTTTCCACACTGTAAGTCTAATCTAATCCAGGGATACAAATAGTGTCAAAGGTGCAGAGAAAGACCAACTGGAACATATGAGAGGTCTGTTCAAAAGTCTGGTAACAGTGGGGAGGAAACTGTTCTTAAATCTGTTATAGAGTCATATGTTGGTACATGTTTTCAAATGTTTGCATCTTGGACTTGACAGGAGAAGGTGGAAGAAAGTGGGAAGGGTCTTTGATGATACTGGCTGCTTTCCCGAGGCAGTGGGAAGTGTAGTCAGAGTCAATGGATGGAAGGCTGGTTTGCGTGATGGTCTGGACTGCAATCATAATTCTCTAAATCGTGTTCCAACCTTTTTAATTTAATTCCAACCGTAAATTTAATTTCATTTTAAACATATATTGGTGTATTTTCAGCTCATTGAGCAGTTTATTATTGCTGAGCATTGCTGGGACCGGCTTTTACTCTCAGTTTGGATTAATTGCTGTTGGGTGTAATGTGGATGTATCAGTTTTAGTCCAGGAAAGCATTGCCTACTGCACAAGTCTCATATTTTGTCCCATTACCCTCTCTAGCCAAGTGTAGCTCTTCTGAATGAGTTGGTGCTGTTTTTTTCTGCTATAATCCCATGCATGATAGGAACTGGACCGAGACAATCTGAGCTTGCATTATTACCCTGTACGGTCAGGTAGATGAAGGAAACTTCTCTCACTTTGTGTAGGGAATGTAAATTCATACAGAGGCAAAAGCAAAATACTGTGATGCTGGAAATCTGAAATAACAATTTTAAAAGGCTGGTGAAATATAGCAGGTCAGGGAAACGCTGCCTGACCAGTTGAGCTTTTCCAGCCTTGGTTCGGCCTTAGATTTATATTGAATTTATTTCCCAGGTAGTGTCAAGGACTGACCACCGTCCAGGTGGAGTGGCATGTACAGCAGTTAGTGAGTTTATGGATCAAATGATGGAACCTGACCATTAAAACAGTATGTCTTCCTCCAGGCCCAGGTGATGCCAGGATCATGCACCTATTCAACCTGACCCACCCCTCCAGACTGACCTACCCCTCCAGACTGACCCAGCCCTCCAGACTGACCCACCCCTCCAGACTGACCCCATCCCTCCAGACTGACCCCATCCCTCCAGACTGACCCAGCCCTCCAGACTGACCCCATCCCTCCAGACTGACCCCATCCCTCCAGACTGACCCACCCCTCCAGACTGACCCCATCCCTCCAGACTGACCCCATCCCTCCAGACTGAACCCCTCTCCAGACTGAGCCCCCTCTCCAGACTGACCCACCCCTCCAGACTGACCCCCCCCTCCAGACTGACCCCCCCCTCCAGACTGACCCCCCCCAGACTGATCCCCCTCTCCAGACTGACCCACCCCTACAGACTGACCCCCCCTCTCCAGACTGACCCACCTCCCCAGACTGACCCACCTCTACAGACTGAACCACCCCTCCAGACTGACCCACTTCTCTGGATTAACTCCAGCCTGTAGTCTTACCCATTCCCCTACTATCTAACTGTTTCACCTCTGTCTGACCCTGCCCATATAGTCTGACCCCTCCCCCCAGCCTGAGCCTGCCCCCACAATCTGACCCTTCCCCCACAGCCTGACTGTCCCCCATAGCCTGACCTTGCCCTGACAACCTGACTCCTCCCCCACAATCTGACCCATCCCCCACAATCTGACACGTTTCCCCTCAGACCGACTCCTCCACTATAGCCTAAGGCCCCCCCTCCCCCAACACACACAGACTGCCCCCTACTCTCAAAGTTGGACTTCCTTCCCCTGCTGTCTCACCCCGACCCCATGGTCTGATATCTCCTCTTGTGTCTGAGGAAGAGACAAGATTCCCACTGTCCTAATTTGAAAGGTAATTATGAAGTTGATTTGATGATTACAAAGTCAATAACTGGGGTCACACGTGATATATAACAGTGCCTGAGCAAAAGTCAGAATAATGTAAAGCCTGGTTTCATGTTATGTTCCTCCCCAGAGTGATGCAAAGGATCCTCATTCTTCTGTTGGCTTGAGCTGGCGTTGTCGAGGCCTGTGGGGTGAATGTATCTATGACATCACAGCAGCTTACTGGACCTGTGATATGCCAAACTCCGTTCTAGGGCATCTTCCCAGTAAGTCAGCTATTCTCTCTAACCGTATCCCCTGTGCTACACGGTGGTCCTGGGCCTGATATTCCTGTGTGACAGGTTCAGTTAAAATGCTCAGAGCAGGTTTGAAGGACTGAGTGGCCCACCATTGGTTCCTGTAACCCCGTGTTTGGAAACAGCAGACAGGCTGCATTAATACTCCCTGCCCATTGGTAAATACAGTCAGTCTGTGACCTCTTTAAATGACCTGGGCTCTTCAGTGCAGCTCTGCTATCTGTTGCTGAACTATGCATTTTTTTCGAATTAGGTAAGTGTGAGGTGCTGCATTTTGGGAAGGCAAATCATGACAGGACTTACACACTTAATGGTAAAGTTCTGGGGAATGTCGCTGAGCAAAGAGACTTTAGAGTATAGGTTCATAGCTCCTTGAAAGTGGAGTTGCAGGTAGACAGGATAGTGAAGAAGGCATTTGGTACGCTTTTGATCAGTGCTAAAAATCACACAACACCAAGTTATAGACCAACAGGTTTAATTGGAAGCACTAGCTTTCGGAGCGCTGCTCCTTCACCAGGTGGTTGTGGAGTAAAAGATTGTAAGCAAAAGTTTACAGTGTGGTGGAACTGACATTATATATTGAAAAAGACCTGGATTGCTTGTTAAATCTCTCATCTGTTAGAATGACCATGTTGGTTCCAGTTTTTTGTCAGTGCATTGAGTATAGGAGTTGGTAGGTCATGTTGCAGCTGTATACAACATTGGTTAGGTCACTTTTGAATACTGCGTTCAGTTCTGGTCTCCCTGCTACAGGAAGGATGTTGTTAAATTTGATAGGGTACAAAACGATTTGCACGGATGTTGCCAGGGTTAGAGCTGTAGGGGGAGGCTGGATAAGTTGGAGCTGTTTTCCTTGGAGCATCGGAAGCTGAGGGATGTCCTTACAGAGGTGTATGAAATCATGAGGGACATGGATAGGGTAAATAGAGAAACTCTTTTCCCTGGGGTGGTGGTGTCCAAAACTAGAGGGCATGGGTTTAGGGTGCAAGGGGAAAGGTTTAAAAAGGACCTAAGGGGCAATCTTTTCACACATAAGGTGGTGCGTGTGTGGAATGAGCTGCCAGAGGAAGTGGCAGAGGCTGGTACAAATACAACATTTAATAGGCATTTGGATGGGTACCTGAATAGGAAGGGTTTAAAAGGATATGGGCCAAATGCTGGCAATTTAGGGATATCCAGTTGGTATGGATGAGTTGGACTGAAGGGTCCGTTTCTGTGCTGTCCAACTCAATGACTCAATCTTTTAACCTCTTAAAATTTAAACAAGTTCAGTTAACTGAATGAACCCAAATCCTCAGAGCAATTATTTCAATATTCCTTCAAATATTTTTCTAAGTTGTAACTGCAAGATAATTTGGAATGACAGACTTGATCCAAATCTTAACTAGAGATATGGGGCTTGAACCCACAATCCTGAGATTATGCAATCCATTCTTTACCAGCTAATTGAGCCAGGCTATAAAGAGAAAGCCTGCACAAAGCTTTTTCAATTTGACAATTTGTTCAAATCTATTTTTATTTATTTATAAAATAATATGCATTGGTAGTAAAAGTCCAAGCTAAACTGGCCATTTTGAAACATTGAACTGGCCTGGAGGAAGCCACCGTCTCACTATCTTAGGGAGAGAAGTTGTATAAGAGTCACTGCTCCTGAGGCTTCCCGGTCAATGGGCAAGAACACCCAATGTTTCATCTTGCTGTGACCAATAGTATCATAACGGTATCATAATATTCTAATTCCCAAGTGCAACAATAATATTGCTAAGTCTTCTCTCTATATTGTCCAGCCTGGATCATTTTCTTTCCTGTTTCCTTCTTAGAAGTTATAGAATTACTACAGAATGGAAACAGGCTATTTGACCAATCAAGTTCACACCAAACCTCAAAAGAGCATTCCAGCCAGTGATTCCCATGGCTAATCTACACACCTTTGGACTGTGGTAAGAAGCCAGAGCACCCAGCAGAAGCCCACACAGACAATCACCCCAGGCTGGAATTGAACCCAGGATCCTGGTGTTGTGAGGCAACAGTACTAACCACTGAGCCACTGCACCATCCTCTTCTTGCTTACACCTAGCTATGGAATTGATGAATATGTTGACTGTAGCAATACCTAGAGCAGTATTGAAAAAACTCTATTGCCCCAAATGATCTACTCCTGCCCCTATTTCTTGTGCGGTTTGATAAATGTAAAGTCTCTCTCTCTCACTCTGGGCAGTATTTTACCATCCTACAGGACATTCCGGTGTTGTGCTAGAAATGAGACGACCAGGTCACGGGAGTGGGTGCGAGGAAGGGAGGAAGTGCTGAAATGGAGGTGCCATGTTTACAGGGCTGGCAACACGTGGGTTAGAGGTTTCACACGTTGAGGAATCAGAGAGGCTCAATAAGCACGTCTTTGAAGACATGACTGCAGCTTCTGGAAAGGTGCCATCTTTTGCAGCCATGTGCTTGGTTATGTGACCCTGTCTCTGTTCCTTTTCCATGTCCAATTTTACCGTCAGCCTACTGCTCCTCTGGGTGTGGCTCCACCTGTCTCCTTCTCTCATTAGAAACCTCAAAGTCTGAGCACGTAAGACCTAATCTTAAATGAAATGAAGATATGGGAGTCCTACAGCACGGAAACAGACTCTTCAGTCTAATTAGTCCATGCCAACCCAAATTAATCTCAAACTAAACTACCCCCACCTGCCTGCGCTTGGTCACTATCTCTCCAAATCTTTCTTGTTCATGAATTGATCCAAATGTCTTTTAAACTGTAGCCGCATCCACCACTTCCTCTGGAAGTTCATTCCATACACAAACCACTCTCTGCGTTAAAATAAAAATTGCCCCTCGTCTCTTTTTTAAGATTTTCTCTTCACACCTTAACAATATGCCTGCTAGTTTGGAAAGCGCCCACCCTCTGAAAACGATGCTGCCATTCACCCTATCTATGCCCCTCATGATTTTATGAACCTCTATAAGGCTACCTGTCAACCACCTATGCTCCAGTGAAAACTTCCAGTCAATCTAGCCTCTCCTTATAATTCAAATCTTCCATTCCCAGTAAAACATCGTGGTAAATCTCCTCTGAACCCTTTCCAGCTTAATACAATCCTCCCTATGACAGAACTGGATACAGTACTCCAGAAAAGGCCTCACCAATATCCTGTACAGCCTCAACATGACATCCCAACTTCTCTACTTAACCTACCCTTGAACTCGACATATGAATTGCCTCTGAGAGAGAACCTTCCAGTATTCTGGAAGTGTGCACCAATTTTGATGGTCCTCTTAATATTTTGTTCCGATTTCTTGGCCTCCGTGAGTTGCTATGTTGCTAACCTGAGTGTATGGTACCTCTAGCCAACACTGAGCAGCTGCTACTTACCTCCTCAAAACAGGTAAGGCTGTGTAGCTCAGTGGATCCTGTAAATTTGTGAAAAGCTCCTCAGAAGTGCAGCCAATTGGCTCATTAACAAACTCAATTCCCATCGCCACTGGGCATACTCCCAATTCTAAGGCCTCCGGGGGAGCCTTCAACTAAGAGGGGAAGATGTTGTGGTTCCTCTCCAACAGCTCCCCTGCCATTTTACAGACCATCCACTTCCAACCCCATTGTTCTGTAGGTGGTAAAACGCTACCCTTTCCATTTCTCTGAGGAATGTCATGAAGTACCAACATTGACTTGGAGTGAGTTCCTTGTACGAAGGCTGGAGGTTAAGGGCCTTAGGCCTTGTGATCTATTTCTTGTTGAACATTGTCCACCTGGGTATTGCAATCGATCATGAAAATTGGCAGAATAAAGAGGACAACATAGAAGACCATGAGTACCCCTACACTGAAAAGATTGCAGCGGTTCAACAAGGCAGCTGCCCACCACCTTCTTGGGCAATTGGTAATGGGTGATAAATGCTGGCTCAAACAGCAAACCCATATGCAGTTATGATAAAGAGCTATCACATTCTGTGCGACAGATTGACTGTTTTCTGTTTGATGATTCTAGCTGATGTGGTGATCACCCGGGTCTTGGTAATCGTGCCCGGTGTGGCTTGTATCGTGGCTGTGCTGTTCCTTATTGGTGGGATGAAATGCACCAAGTTTGTTCCTGATGGTGGGACAGAGAAAGACAAACTCAGTCTCTGCGCTGGAGCCATCCTCTCCTTTGGAGGTGCGGTTAATTGTATGATCAAATCGCAAACCTGCTGGTATCAGACCCAGTGCAAAAACTGCCTGGAATGGGCACATGCCAGGCTTTCAGTGGGTATATCTGCCAACAGGTAACATTCGCAAGAATGGAGGTAATGGGTTGAATGACTTACAAACTGCAATAGAAGTCTGAAATGTACGCAGAAATATTTATATAAGGACATCCAAAAAATGCTTCACCAATTGACTTAGTTTCAAAGTGTGGTCCCTACAGTAATTATGAAAATGCTAGTACTGCAGCATCAATGTAAAAGTGGCCAACAGGAAAATCTCCATTAATACATGTTTCTCTCAAAATGTGCTTCAAGTGATCCAACTAACATTCCCAGTGCTATGGTGCAGTTGTTGGTAGACACTCACATGCAGGCTGGCAGTCAATGGGTAAGATATTGAACACAAGCCCTGCTCACTAAGAGCCGCTGGCCGATCCGCGGTCAGCAATTGCTTTGTTGCTCAGCAGCACCATTGTGGAAGTGGTGGCTGCAGACGGTATAACCATGAGGTCCAGGATCTCTGAGGGACACACGCACAGGTGAGTGATCGGTGGAGAGGGATGGCAGGGTAGAGACATATGTCTATAGCAAGGTACGTGCTCTCAGAGGGCAAAAACCCACTCATTCTCAAAGCCAAATCCCTTACTGAGGGACTTTGAAGAAGGGAGCTCACTGGTAGACAACGATATCCTGTCCCTCAAGATTCCCTCCAACAACTCGCCCACCACTAATGTCAGGCTCACCAGTCTATAGTTCCCTGGCTTTTCCTTACTATCATTCTTAAACAGTGGCACCATATTAGCAAGGACTTACCCTTTGGGCTTTCCACATGGTGAGATCCTCCACTGCCACTGGCAGGATGAGGGCCTTCCCAAACCCAGGAATCTGATGCATGTAAAATATTTCAATATATTTTGTTTAATGGGAAGCTTTCTTTTTCTTTCCAAGTAGGTATTGTCGGCAGCATTGGCATGAGTTGGTATGCAGCTGAAACTATCGTTAAGTACAGGTTTGAGGTACGTTTCATCTCTGGAAGCCGTTCTATACTTAACGTTCATGGACAGCCGTTGTCAATGCCCCAAGGACTTGCAAATGGATTTGCTGTCAAATTTCACGGGTCTGTCAGTCATAGAGTCATAGAGATGTATACACGGAAACAGACCCTTAGGCCCAACCCGTCCATGCCAATCAGATAGCCGAACCTAATCTAGTCCCTTTTGCCAGCATTTGGCCCATATCCCTCTAAACCCTTCTGATTCATCTCCCCATCCAGATGCCTTTTAAATGTTGTAAATGTACCAGCCTCCATCACTTCCTTTGGCAGCTCATTCCATACACGCACCACCCTCTGCGTGAAAAAGTTGCTCCTTAGGTCCCTTTTAAATTTTATACCTCTCACCCTATGCCCTCTAGTTCTGGACTCCCCCACCCCAGGGAAAAGACTTTGTCTATTTTCCCTATCCATGCCACTGATTTTATAAGCCTCTAAGGTCACCCCTCAGCCTCCGACACTCCAGAGAAAAGAGCCCCAGCCTGTTCAGCCTCTCCCTGTAGCTCAAACCCTCCAACCCTGGCAACTTTCTTATAAATCTTTTCTGAACCCTTTCAAGTTTCGCAACATCTTTCTGATAGGAGGGAGACCAGAATTGCACGCAATATTCCAAAAGTGGCCTTACCACTGTCCTGTACAGCCACAACATGACCTCCCAACTCCTGTACTCAATGCTCTGTCCAATAGAGGAAAGCGTACCAAACGCCTTCTTCACTATCCTATCTACCTGCGACTCCACTTTTAAGGGACTATGAACCTGCACTCCAAGGTCTCTTTGTTCAGCATCACTCCCCAGGACCTTACCATTAAGAGTATAAATCCTACTCTGCTTTGCCTTTCCAAAATGCAGCACCTCACATTTATTTGAATTTAACTCCATCTGCCACTCCTCAGCCCATTGGTCCATCTGATCAAGATCCCATTGTATTCTGAGGTAGCCTTCTTCGCTGTCCATTGCACCTCCCATTTTGGTGTCATCTGCAAACTTACTCCCATGTTCAAATCCAAATCATTTATATAAATGATGAAAAGCAGTGAAAGTAGTACCAATCCTTGTGGTACACCTTGTGGTCACAGGCCTCCAGTCTGTAAAGCAACTGTCCACGACCAGCCTCTATGATTAGATTAGATTAGATTAGATTCCCTACAGTGTGGAAACAGGCCCTTCAGTCCAACAAGTCCACACCAACCCTTCTTCTACCTTCAAGCCAGTTTTGTATCCAAATGGCTAGTTCTCCATGTATTCTGTGAGATCTAACCTTGCTGACTGACCTGCCGTGTTTTTCCAACACCACACACTTGACTCTGATCTCCAGCAACTGCAATACTCATTTTCTCCTAACCTTGCTAACCAGTCTCCCATGGGGAACCTTGTCGAACACCTTACTGAAGTCCATATAGATCACGTCTAGTGCTCTGCCTCATCAATCCTCTTTGTTACTTCTTCAAAAAACTCAATCAAGTTTGTGAGGCGTGACTTTCCACGCACAAAGCCATGTTGACTATCCTTAATCTGTCCTTGCCTTTCCAAGTGCATGTAAATCCTATCCCTCAGGATTCCCTCCAACAACTTGCCCACCACCGACATCAGGCTCACCGGTCTATAGTTCCCTGGCTTGTCCTTACCACCCTTCTTAAACAGTGGCAGCACGTTAGCCAACCTCCAGTCTTCCGGTACCTCACCTGTGACTATTGATGATACAAATCAAATGGGATTTTGTCAAGGTACTGACACCCATATGTAAAAGTGTGAATCTGTAACATCAAAATTAGAGCATAGGAGATGTATTTAAAGAAAGAAGTGTGTAACCAGCCATGTTTTACTGTAGAGACACTAACACAAACAGACTTGCAGAATGCAACTCCTACCTGCACCAACACATTCAGGGAAGGGCACCAGCCACTTGGTTCCAACAGCACTGTCCAATTTCCAGCATAAGTGTAGCACAGGAAAGTGATGCAACTGATTCTCTGACCCATAGTCCCATCAATAACGGTTTACTGATAGCTTGTGCGAGGTTACTAAGTCTAGCCTTTCATATCAGGTCAACCTGAATACAGGAAAAGATTCATTGGCACCATCCCTAAACATACCCTTACTGCCAGACAGGACAACACTCTTTCAATGCTGAAAATGTGTTGCTGGAAAAGCGCAGCAGGTCAGGCAGCATCCAAGGAACAGGAGATTTGACGTTTCGGGCATAAGCCCTTCTTCAGGAATGGGGGAACACTCTTTCAATGCCCAGCTGTTTTCTACTTGCTGCAATTTCATTGCAGTTTCTCAAAGACTGATGTTGAATAATGGACAGCCTTCCCCTTTAAGTTCATGCCTCCTGGCAACTGGATGCACAAAGTCAGTTTGTCTAGGCATTGTCCGGGGCTACAAGGGTACTTAGCTGCTGCAGGGAAGGAGTTCAATCTAGCTCGGTTTCTGGACCATGGCAAATGCAGTGTGTTATCTTAAAGTACGTCTTTAGTCCGCTCTGCTTGTTAGCATTATTCTTTTAAGCTTCTCTTCGTTCATTGCAACAAAACATTTCTGTGTTTGTTTATTTATTCACTCCTTTATTCCTGGTCACAATGGCATCGGGCAAGTTTTATGAACCATTTCTGGAAGTTACAAGTGTACAGATTTCAGACCACTGGGTCTAACCTTTATTAATATACAGCTATAAATTGGTGATTCTGTACCCTTGTCCAATTTGATCTTAAAGAATTTTACATAGAACAGCAAAATATCGCAGATGTTGGAAATCTGAAATAAAATCAGCAGAAAGTGCTGGAGATGCTCAACGAGTCACACAGCAGCTGAGAGAAAGAGAATTGATTTTCCAGCTCTGCATCCTTTTATCCGTATTTGATATGATAATTGTTTAAATAGTCGCACATTTTGACACTGTTGGATCTGACACTGTTGGATCTCTGCAAGTTGCTGGCTTTGTCTGTGCCACATGTGTTTCCTTTTGCTGACCTGAACTGCTCCTGAAAGTCTGTCACAGATTCATAGAGTCATAAAGCATGGAAAAAGACCCTTCGGTCCAACCAGTCCATACCGACCATAGTCCCAAACTAAAGGAGTCCCACCTGCCTGCACTTGCCCCATATTCCTCCAAACATTTCTTATTCATGTATTAATCTAAACATTGTAACTGTACCCACATCCACCACTTCCCCGGGATGTTCATTCCACACACAAACCACTCTGTATGTAAAACAAATGCCCCACATGTCTTTTATAAATCTTTTCTCCTCTTACCTTAAAAATGTGCCCTCTCATCTTGAAATCCCCCACCTTAGGGAAAAGGCAGCAGTCTTTCACCTTATCTATACCCCTCATGACTTTCTAAACCTTTATAAGGTTACCCCTCAATCTCCAAGCTCCAGTGAATAAAGTCCTAACCTATCCAACTCCTCCTTATAACTCAAACCCTCCATTCTCTGTAACCTTCTGGTAAATATCTTCTGAACTTTCTCCAGCTTAATAATATCCTTCCTCTAACAGGATGATCAGAACTCAACACAGTACTGCAGAAGCCTCACCAATGTCCTGTATAACCTCAACATGACGTCCCAACTCCTATATTCAAAGATCTGAGCAATAGAGGCAAGTGTGCTAAATACCTTCAAAACCACCCTGTCCAAATGTGATCCAAACTACAAAGAATTATGCACCTGAACCCTTGGGTCCATCTCTGTTCTACAACGCTAAGCAAGGCCCCACTTTTATTTGTACAAGTCCTGCCATTTTTTGGTTTTACCAAAACGCAAGACCAAGTGTCAGTGTGAATGGTGCTGATCTAAGAACCAAGGTTTGCTTTTGATGGAGGAGTTAGTACTCACTAATTCTGTGACGAGCTTCGTTTTGCACCCTCTCTGCAGGTTAGCTTCGGGGTGCCTGGAATCACATATGAGCTCGCCTATTCTTACTGGCTGGCCTCTACTGGAGTGTTGTGCATGTGTCTAGCCGGAGTCCTGCTTGTGTCGACGCACTGTCCCAAAATCAACAGATCCAGCGAAGGGAAAAAGAGAAACCCCACATTCCGATTTCTAACTGACCAGAGCAAACATGCCTTGCCAGCATCCTTACCTGATATTGGCAAAACATACGTCTAACAAGAGGTTCAGTAAGCTGAACTTTCCAGAGGGTCTCACCGTTTGCAGTATAATGCTACGCTTTGTGTTTATCTGGCCACTGGTTGAGAAATATATAGTGGAACTTATTTTGTATTCAGTCATTGTCATAGGGTTGTACAGACATTTTGGTCCAACTAGTCCATGCCGATCAGATGCCCCAACTTAATCAGGTCCCATTTGCCAGCATTTGGCCTATATCCCTCTAAACCTTTCCTATTCATCTGCCCATCCCGATGCTTTTTCAATGTTGTAATTGTACCAGCCTCCACCACTTCCCCTGGCAGCTCATTCCATATGCTCACCCTCGGTTCCTTTCATACCTTTCTCACCTCACCTTAAACCTATGTCCTCTAGTTTTTAACTCCCCTAACTTGCAAAAACAACCTTGGCTATTCACACTATCCATACCCCTCATGATTTTGTAAACCTCTGTAAGGTCACCCCTCAGCCTCCGACACCTCCAGGGAAAACAGCCCAGCCGCTTCAGCCTCTCCCTATAGCTCAAATCCTCCAACTCTGGCAACATTGTAACTTTGATTGTACTGTCAGGTAACAAACCAGTTCTAGTAAATGCACACTTCCTTGATAAACAAACTGGTTTGGCTAACTAAATGTCAACAGTCTGTCTGGTTACAGTGCTGTAGTTTGGAAGGAGATATGGTATCTAATAAAGGTTGATCATACAACATTCATTTAGTATTCCAGTTTGTTGTATTTATATGAAACCAGGTTTCACATATGTTCTGTATTGCCTCCCAGCCATGCTGAAACTGAGGCCAGCAAGCTGAGAGTTATTTTAACACACTGATTTTATAAAGACCTCTGACATCAAGATAACATTTGCCTCAGAATCCCTGGTAGTCACTGGAAATCAGGGAAAATTCTCCATTTACTGGGATCACGTGGAAGCAGAGAGGCTTGGGTGACTGGAAATCAATCATCTCAGTCCCAGGACACCACAGTGGCTCCTCAGGCTAGTGTCTGAGAATGAACAATTTCCAGCCCCTTCAAAAACCTCATAGCGTCATCCCCAGGGCACCGGGGTCACTCCTCAGGCTAGTGTTTGAGAATAAACAACTACCAGACCCTTTCATAACGTCATTCCCAGGACACCGCGGTCACCCCTCAGGCTAGTGTCTGAGAATGAACAATTTCCAGCCCCTTCAACAACCTCATACTGTCATACATGGGGATGTTCACCAATGATTGCACACGGTTCAGTTCCATTTCAACCCTCTGGCTATTGAAAGAGTTTTTGTCGGCGTGAGGCACATCCTCAACAACACAACAGGTTGAATTGATAAATAGCAAGTAACATTTAACAGATCAGTATCAGCAACGAGCATCTGACCATTTCCTCCAAAATGAAAATAGCATTGTCAAATCCATCTTAGACACGGTGGGTATAGAGACTGAATTGGACTAGCTATATGGTTGCTAGAACAGGTCAAAGACTGCAAGTTTTCCTGTGAATATTTCAATTCCTGACTTCCCAAAGTCTGTTCACCATCGACAAGGCAAAAGTCAAGGGCGTGATGGAATGCGTGTTACTCGCCTGGATAAGTGCAGTTCCGAGAGCACCAAGAAATTGAACCAGATAATGAGTGAAGTACTTTGTCACAGTGGCTGCATTATCACTGACAAACTAATGTGTCAATATTTGTTTTTAAATCACAAGACAACGTATGGAACTGAGAGAATTTTTATTCAGAGGGATTAATTTTAGCTGAACAATATTCTGTTCAAGCGTTAATTGGTGTAAGTGTGAATAATGTCAATAATGTCAATAATGTAAGTGGAATGGATGTCAAATTAAGGGAAACCATATAAACACAGAAGTTGTAACAAAACACCTTCCCTCTGATGCCAGTTGCATTTCATCCCCCTCCCCCTCCCCCTCCCCCTCCCCCTCCCCTCCCCCTCCCCCCACCACGGCCTGGTGGGTAAATGCATGCACCATTGCCACTCTAAAACATGAGTACAACATCTCGGGATCACTTCCAACTGAGACATTGGTTGGGAGAGGCCTGTTTTGAACTTTTGTACAGAGCAAGCTCAGGGCATCAACAATTCCCTAAGAACATGTGATGAGAGGCACAAAGAGTGTCTTCTGAACCGAGTTAGAAATTGATCTGCCAGTCGGTCAGTCTGAGACCGAGTGGCATTCTTCACTCACAGGCCAGGGAGAGGAGCAACCAGCTAGTGTCAGCATTCCCAGTGGCCATCCAGTGACCCTCATTGAAGAGAGGGCATGGGTTGACATCACAATTTCAAAGACAAACATTGACAAACAGACTTAACATTGAGGTCGTTGTGAAACCAACCCCAATAAAAAGCTAAATCTGATGGTCAGATGAGCAGAGGCCAATTTTGGAATGAATAATAAAAGTGGAATGTATCGTTTGTTAGTTTGGAAATACACACTCCAACAACACAGTTTCTTTGGCTGCCATTCCTTCACAACAAACTCTGATGCTTGGGAAAAAGTGTAGAGCAGGGAAATTCACTTCAATCCTTATCTTAGTCTTCATATCTGGAATCTGTCATAGATGTTACATTCACATGTTTGAAAAGTATTGCAAAACTCACTTTCCTAATCTATCTGTACAGGAGACATGTAGTACCAAAAGTCAAAATAACATTTCACTTTCTAATCCACAGGAAATTCACTGGGTCACAAAGACATAGGTCGATCAGCCAGTCATGCTGGGAAAGGAAGCTAAACAAAAATTTCCATGATTAAGTTTAATGCTACGAGGATCGGTTGACATAGTCTTTCCCCAGACAATACTCCGTAAATATTTTCCAGCATTCCTTTAGATGGTGCTTCTTTTAATCCCCTGTGAGGCTATTCTCACCAAATCCCGTTTCCGCTGGGTGCTCTAGTTTCTTCCTACAGTCCAAAGATGTACAGTTTTGGTGGATTAACTGTGGTCACTACATGAAGTGGATGGGATGCTCTTCAGAGGGTTGGTGCAAACTTGATGGGCTGAATGGCCTCTATCGGCACTGAAGGGATTTTAACATGGGGTTCTGATTGGTTTTCCAGAGGAGGGAGACATGTATCTGCAGGACAAATGGGTCTCATTAAAATTACTGAGTCCTATTGACTGTCTGTTTTATTCCTGCTGGAATGGCACAGTTTCTGACAGGTATCCCTAGCTTTTTGCTCACTGTTACAGTCAGTGAATGAACAGCGATGACCGTACCAGGCGGAGAGGCCCTTAGACACAGGAGCAGGGTCGCTGTGATTCACCAGTTGAGATGCAGCATACACAGTTCCCATCGGCTCTGCAGCAAAGGACCACATTTGTCCCACATTTCATCAAATTTTGGCCTATTGTCCCCCTAAATTTCCTGCACTCCTCTTTGAGCCACAGTCCTCAATCTAAAGACAAACCCCAGGGGAGAATGAGAACACATACTGAGGAACATAGGCAAAGGAATTCTTCAGAAACACCTTTCAGATTGATCTGTCAGTCTGAGACCAATATAGATATCCCCCACTTTTTGAAAATTTGCTTTACGCCACTTCACTTTTATGGAAGACCAACATTAGTACCTGTTTTCGCTATCTGAAAGAAATCAAAAAGGATTTTCACTTTTACGAAGATAGGCAAAAATAGCATTCAATGTTTGTTCTGCAGAGAGCCGTTGCTTCTTTGCTTTACACCATTTTGGCATATGAAAGGTTTCACAGGAACGCTCTACTTTTGGATAGTGGGGGAGTCCTGTAGAGTCATAGTGTCATAGTGTTTCCCAGACCAACTTAGTCCCATTTGCTTGTATCTGCCCCAAATCCCTCTAAACCTTTCCTATCGTGTACCTATCGAAATGTCTTTTAAATGATGCATCTGTATCTGCATCTATAACTTCCTCTGGCAGTTCATTCCAGATATGACCCATCCTCTATGTGAAAAAGTTGCTCCTTGGGACCTTTTTAAATCTTTCTTCTCTCACCTTAAAATTATCCCCTCTAGTTTTGAACTCCCCACCTTGGAGAAAAGACTTTTGCTATTCACCTTGTCAATGCCTCTCATGATTTTATAAAACTCTATATGGTCATCCCTCAACCACCTACACTCCAGTGAAAACAGTCCCAGCCTATTCAGCCTCCTCTTATAACTCAAAGCCTCCAGTACCGGCAACATCCTGGTAAATCTTTTCTGTGCCCACTCCAATTTAATGATACCTTTCTTATAGCAGGATGACCAAACTGTACACACAGCTGGTATTCTCCAGCAAATGCAAAGCATGCCTTCCAGGATATAAATAGTAGTTAGGAGAAAGTGAGGACTGCAGATGCTGGAGATCAGAGCTGAAAATGTGTTGCTGGAAAAGCGCAGCAGGTCAGGCAGCATCCAAGGAGCAGGAGAATTGGCGTTTCGGGCATAAGCCCTTCCTGAAGAATGGCTCATGCCTGAAATGTTGATTCTCCTGCTCCTTGGATGCTGCCTGACCTACTGCGCTTTTCCAGCAACACATTTTCAGCTATAAATAGTAGTCATTCAATTTGCGTTTAGGTTAAAATGCACTCCTGGGAAGCAATAACAGAGTTGATCAAACATCTCGAAGCAGAATCAGGTTTTCTGACATATATCCCTGGCAAGGCTGTTCTCCCTGTAAGCATGGAATCAACACTAAAACCTCACAACAGGACATTTCTCAATGTCCACCACTCCGCTTGTAAAGAATTTGGCTCCTGCTGGGGGTAAATTTGCAGAAAGTCAGTCACCTTCTCAAGGCACTTCTGAGAGCCTAATCACTGTGTGAGCCTCGACATTAAGGTCCTCATGTATTTGGCCTTGATAATAAGTCAAACTCCACCTCTCAGACCCATGCACTTCACAATAGGAGAGCTGGCTGGGTAGGGATCAGAAACAGGATCTCTGGCTGAATTGTTATTCATTAGCTCAAGGATACTGGAGATCTTCACTTTGTCTGAAGAATGCCCACTGACTGAGGGTTACATTTGAGGACTGGGAGATACCTATAGCTCAGTGCAACAACAGGTGGTGTATTTACCCACTGAAGCATAGAGGGGAACCAAGGGATGAGGAAGAGAGAAGCAACCACTAATGGTGTGTTTACATAGCTCTCAATGGACAACACAAGTGTTCTCTTGAATTAACAACAATTAATAGCGCAACATGATCCACGTTACCTGATATTCTGGATGTAGGTTTTCCCACTGAGCTGAAAGGTTCATTTCCAGACGTTTCATCACCCTACTAGGTAACATCTTCAGTGGGCCTCCGGGCGAAGCACTGTTCATGATTCCTGCTTTCTATTTATATGTTTGGGTTTCTTTGGGATGGTGATGTCATTTCCCAAACATATAAATAGAAAGCAGGAATCATGAACAGTGCTTCGCCCGGAGGCCCACTGAAGATGTTACCTAGTAGGGTGATGAAACGTCTGGAAATGAACCTTTCAGCTCAGCGAGAAAACCTACATCCAGTACCTCAACCTGAGTTACAAATCTTCTCAAAACTCGCTGTTACCTGATATTTTTTAACTCTCCGAGAAAGTCAAAGAATCCAATAATAGAAATATATCCTCACTCTATTGAAATCAAGTCTCAATATACTGTTGCCTATATCAACTCTTTTCATAGCGACTTAAAGAACAATGCACCTTTTCTGAGTTGCTCATTCCATCCTCCTGAAGTCTACAGAGTTTGGCATTGCATAGTTACTGCGAGCAGATTTACCCTCCTACTCTTTTCAGCCTTTACTATATTTGTACTTTAGGAGAAAAGTCTAGAGGTAGCATTTTGCAAATAGTACAGATTACTTACCAGTCAAATCTTTGCCCTTGACAGTGATTGGCATCAAGGTTCAAGAGACCCTTTCTACCCTATGGGCAGCAGTTTTCATGATATTTCTGCTTCATTACCTTCCTTAACATTCCATTGAACAATTAGCATGTCCATTCATTTACAACTTACTTCAGGCACTACACAGATGTGAAGTATAAAACTCTGACACTTTCCAAAGGCTTGTTTTATTCTTTTTGTCACGTGATATCAGGCTTTTCATCACAACTACACGGAAAGGATTTATTAAAACAATTTATTCCTCTAAATAGAAATTTGTGATTTCACTTGATGATTGCATTTGACTAAACTACATCAGGGCCTCCACTTGGCGATTCAGTGTTACACAACAAAACAATTCAACAGCACTGACAATTCAAACCAGCTGCAATATGTAGCCTTTCACCTTATTTTTAAGGATATCATATGTCCTTGACAGACAGGAGAAGCTGCTGTATGGAACTCTGGTAGACAGTTCTAGAACAGAAGCTTCTAGACACGCGAATCCATGGCGTACATTTTGCCAGTGGCTGTTCTCCCATACTGATAGAAGGATAGATTGTATCGGGCTGTTCTCAAATCTGTTCGAGGAAATAGAAAAAAATAGAGTGCACAGGGTTAATTTTCCTCTTAGGTTAGGCCAGTTCCTAATAATCTCAAAAGGTGCAAGCAGAAAATTGCACAAGGAGCTGTCCCGATTATCTAAAAACATGTCCCAAATCTCCCTTCAGAAGTCCTGTCTAATGTCAGTGACTCCCTCTAAATAAGCATGGGCAGTAATAATATGAAACTGCCTTTGAGTATTCAATACAATGTATTTCCCATTATTTGTGCCACAGTATCCTGAGCACAGAAACGGTGAGCACTTCTACTGTGCAGAGTTGCTCTGCATACTGAAGGGATGAATTTAGATTATAAAGTCATAAAAATCAAATATGGAGTAGATCATTCAAACCTTCAAGTTGGATTCACCATTCAGTGCAATCATGACTGATTTTCCATTTCAACTCCGTCTTTCCATAATAGGTACACTTAATACTCCAAAATCGATGAATAATTGTCTTCAATATGGTCGACTCCATCTCCAGGGCAGAGAATTTCAAAGATACGCAAGACAATTCTCCTTAGCTCGGTCCCAAATGGCTAAGTCCTTTAAATTTTAAATTTCAAAGTGCCCCAACGAGAATTGAAACAACAGCAGGAAAATGCAATATTTTCTTTTTCTTGACAATGTCGCAAAATTTAAAGACTTATAACAAAAACAAAGAGTCCCTCCTTCAGAAATGTAATGAGCCAGGCAGCTAGGTAAGGTTACAGGTACTTTTGAGTTTTCTGATAACAACTGGTATTGGAGTTGTAACCATGGTCTGGAAAAAAAATGGGGCAAGAAACAACACGAGTCTGTATCCCTGACTGTAATGCAATGACAATGACTGTAGATTGTTTTTAATCCAACCGTTCAAATGTGTTATAACACACATCTGGAGCAAAGCGAGATTTGAACCTTCTGAGCCAGTGATAGAGATATAAACACTGCACCACAGGACATTTCCATGACGGTGGCTGTAAACTGTGAGTGTGTCTGCATGTGTACGTGTGTAAAGCATCTGATTGTCTCTTTTTAAATAGCCTGTTGACAGTTATCATCGCTGGTTGTCCCATGAGGGAAGGTTGGACAGGCTGGGTTTGTTTCCACTGGAGCTTTAAAGAGCAAGAGGTGACTCGTTTGAAGTTCATAAGATCCTGGATTGTCATGGAAAGGATGTTTCCTCTAATGGGTGAATCCCCAGAACTAGGGGAAATTGTATTAAAATTCACCCTTTGGAGGATAGAAAGAGGGGTATTTCTTTTCTGTCACGGAGATATGGAACTATCTGCCTTAGGAACAGGGTTCTTTCAATGTTATTAAGGTAGAGATAGCTAGGCAGGGAAATCACTGTTTATTGTGGGAACTGTTGGGAATGTGAAATCTGTAACACAACTCAGGTAAGCCATGATCTTAAATAATGGTGAAGCAAGTTTAAACAACCAAACACTCTGCTCCTGGCCCTAACTTGAATCCCTACAGTGCAGAAACAGCCCATTCAGCCAATCGATTCCACACAGATGCTCTGAATAGCATCCACCCAGACCCACCCTCTTATCATTTCCCTGTAACCCTGCATTTCCCATGGCTAATCCACCTAGCCTGCACATCTTTGGACTGACAGAGGAAACCCACACAGACACGGGGAGAATGTGCAAACTCCACACAGTTGCCCGAGGGTGGAATCAAATTCAGATCCCTGGCACTATGAGGCAGCGGGGCTAACCACTAAGCCACCATGCCACCCAGAGCAAATGCTAACACGTGGGGAATGTCTCAAAGATGAGTGGTGCTTGAAGAACAAGACTCAGCACTCTCAACAAAGAAAGAGGGAACATTAACGTGGACACGGTACATTTGGTTCGGCTTACCTCTGAAAAGATAAAGGCAACAGGTTAACATGATAGAAGCCAAGAAGCAACCTGTTGACCCAGCCATTCCCAACCAGCAAGACCAACCGAATTCATACTGGATTCCTAAAAAGACATTCTGCAGTACCAGTGTCGCTCTCTCCACATACACATCCACGGCATACCACACAGAACCGATCATTCCTGGAATTCCTGCAGATAGACAATAACCATGTCAGTACAGTATATCCCATCTGATTGAGGGCTTACCAATGACAAGAGGCAGTTTTTGGATGACAAGAACCCCCCCTGTATTTCCACCTCACAACCTGCCCGACCAGGTGGAATTCTAACTGTCAGCTTCATTGTCTTTCCATTGACAACCACATTTTCTTTTCATAACCAATAATCTGTCTTCTTACGACAACTGGGTACATCTTTCCATCTGCTGTTTCTTCAATGGTGATCTTGACCACCCTCAACACTGACAGAATCTTAACAAGCTTAAAAACATCAGGAAGAGCTCTTTTGGTGCAGTGATAGTGTCCGTCCCTTTGAGCTTGTTGATCAAGGTTCAAACTTCAATTGCTCCAGAGGTGCACAATAATATCTCTGAACAGGCTAATTAAGAAAGCAGTTGGAAACTGAAAATGCCAACCATGACATTTTTAAAAATTAGCTTTGAGGAAACTAAGTTATAACAATGGAAATGCATTTTAAGGTCTTACTCCAGAGCCTGATCATTAGATGGACAAGTTTCAAGTCAACCAAACTGCTCTTCTCTATCTAATTGGTTTTATCTTGCTGTTGATGTTTGTACAATAAATCGAAGGGTAATTTATGTCACCACATCAATTGCTTTGGCTGTTACATTAAAAATCTCCCAATGTCTTTTTCAGGTAATAAAATGTATATATAAGCTATTTCCAACAATTTCTTTCCCTATCTCCCCAAATTGGTATCTTTTGCTGGATTATAATCCTGACAATTTGGCCATAAAACCATTCTGACTCCTATCAGGAAAATTTAAACTTTCGGATTGATGTTATTTTAATGCACTATTACACTATTTGACAATTGAGGTAAAGGTACCATAGTTTGACCAAGGCTGCACTCTCATTATAGAAAGGCATCCTGTGGTAGTTTAATCTGAAGGTCACCACACCTCAAGCAAGGGGAGAGGTCGAGAGATCTTCATGGTAACCTCAACTAGTTCAGGAATTGAACCCACATTGCTAGCAACCTTCTGCACTGCATCAAGCCATCATCCAAGCTAACTGAATCCCCAGTTGTCAATTGAGGACATAGCGGCAAAATGTAATGCTGTCTTTAACAAATGTCTACAGTGTGCAGGAGGGATAGAAGCCAAAACTGACTGCTGTTACCACTCACTATCTAGAATAGTAGCATACCTATAACCCAAAGCCAGCTCACCAAGTGTAGACAGCAACAATACAACTTCCTAGCCTGTACTGCACATTCCTGCCCAGACCAGCTGCACTACTGGGAGATTACTCTGCAATTATACGATCGAACAACTTTTAAAAAAATGTTATTAAACCAGTCAAATGAGTCAGACTTACCTCCTATTCCAAAAATGAAGCCTGCCATGTAACAGATCCTTAATTTGATCTGAGGTTCGTCTCTTAGAATCTTCACACAGTCCAATCCAAACATTAATATAATAAGTGCAAAGCCTGCCAGAATGTCTGCTGTAATCATTAACGCTCGAGTGAGCACTATCTTTACTGTAGGAAAAGGAGGAGATAAAGAAAGAAATATATGTGTGTTAGTAATCACAAATGACTCAAGAAAAGCAGACGCAGGTGGGCTCGTCCGTAGAAAAGCCATACAAATAACTGTGGGTATTATTCCACAGCAGCGTCTTGTACATTCTTAGCAGAGTCCTGTCTCCTGGCTACAGATAACTTTCCCTTTCTTCTCACTCATTCTCAGCATGTGGTGGCATTGTCAACATTTATTGCCCCTCTCTATTTTGCCTGAAAAGGAGCAATGGCATTTCCTTCAAGTTCATGTCCTGGTTCGGTACAGCTAAGGGTTTTGCTAACTTACTTCTAGGGAGTGAGTTAGGTCAGTGATAGTTTGGAATCACTTATGGCCCAGTTTCCTTTTCGAAAGAACAGAGGCAAAGTGTCATGACAACATATCAGAATCCCAAAGTACTTACGGACGTACTGAACTTTCCATGCCAACATGGAGTCTTTAAAGGTTAAAAAAATAACTGTTGATGTAAGTTCAGTGACTGATAGAATTGTGTGTGACCCCATAGAATGTCATACCTTATTCATGCAAACCTCAAGAGACAAGATGACGCTGATTATCCTACATCCCCCTCCTCCTACTGCAGAAAACCATCTCCTGCATCATTATATTTGTTACCCTTCCACAGACAAACTAAAAAGGGGTTAAAGGCCTTGGTCTGTGTGTGTTAATGAGGCAAAAGTGAGGAGTGCAGATGCTGGAGATTAAAGTGGAGAGTGTGGTGCTGGAAGAGCACAGCAGGTCAGGCAGCATCTGAGGAGCAGGAGAATCAACGTTTCGGGCAAAAACCCTTCATCCGGAATGAGGCTCATGAGCTGACGGGCTGGTGGCAAGGTAGCTAAGAATGTGATAGGGAGATGGAGGTGGGGGTAATGGTGATAGGTCAGAGTGGAGGGTGGGGCGGATAGGTGGAAAGGAAGTGTTAAGTGTGTGCATTTGTGCTGTGAATGCCACAGCTTTAGAGCTGCTGTTAAACACCTCTACACTACAGGTAATAGAGAAACAATTCTCTTTGGCTCTGGGAGCTGCCACTTTTGAAAGGAACCAGACCAAGAAATGTGCAAACTATCTGCAAATAAGCCAAGAATCTCAAAATGGATGTTCAATGACCAGCATTAATGCTGTGAGTGCTATCCACTGTAACTATCATAATGTTCCACTATCTATACTTCATAAATAACACTGAGCTTTTCTAAACCATTTTTTTGGGGCACACTTCTTCTTTCTAAACTGCGTTTATGTTTGTTGCATTATGATTTTATCTCACATTTAGTCATTAATAAACACACTCTTTTGTTAACACAAGATGGCCATGTTAAATCAGTTCCCTTTAAAATATAAATTAATGCGGTCTAGGTGGGTGTGTTGGTGACAATAAGGATGTGATCTTTCTAAATGAACCTTGTTGCAACTATCTAAGAGAGGCAGTGAATGAAGACAGGAAGTCACTTTACCTCTCCTCAGCCAGGAGTTTAACCATTTGGGGTATCCCATTTGGAATTGTAATCATTTCAGAATCCTTGTCTGGGGTCTGGTCATAATCTGATTTGATTTGATTTGATTTATTATTGACACTTGTACCTTAGTACAGTGAAAAGTTTTATTTTGTGTGCAGTTCAGGCAGATCATTACAAATAAAGATCGTAGAGTGACTGAACAGAGCGAGGAATACAAATTTACTGCTCCAGAGAAAGTGCACAAAAAGCAAGATCAACACTAGATTTGAAATTTGAGAGATCCATTCAGCACTGAAAAATGTGTTGCTGGAAATGCGCAGCAGGTCAGGCAGCATCCAAAGAGCAGGAGAATTGACGTTTCGGGCATGAGCCCTTCTTCAGGAATGAGGAGAGTGTGCCAAGCAGGCTAAGATAAAAGGTAGGGAGGCGGGACTTGGGGGAGGGGTGTTGGAAATGCGATAGGTGGAAGGAGGTCAAGGTGATGGTGATAGGACAGAGTGGGGGTGGGGGCGGAGAGGTCAGGAAGAAGATTGCAGGTTAGGAAGGCGGTGCTGAGTTCAAGGGATTTGACTGAGACAAGATGGGGGGAGGGAGAATGAGGAAACTGGAGAAATCAAACAGATCCATTCAGTAGTCTAATAGCAGCGGGGAAGAAGCTGTACTTGAACCTGTTGGTGTATGTGTTTAAGTTTTTGTATCTTCTGCTGGTGGAAGAAGTTAGAATAGGTTATAACCAGGGTGGAAGAAGTCTTTGATGATGTTGGCTGTCTTCCAAAGGCAACAAAAAGCATAGATGGAGTCCATGGATGGAAGGTTGGCGTGTGTGATGGACTGGGCTGTGTTCACAACTGTCTCTAGTTTCATCTGGTCCGGGGCAGAGCAGTTGACATACCAAGCTGTGATGCATCCGTACAGAATGCTTTCTATGGTGCATCTATGAACATTGGTGAGAGTCCTTATGGACATGCCAAACAACAAAGTGCCCACATCTTGAACCCACAGACAAAAATAAATCATTAGAGTTGGTAAATTTTAATTTAGAAGAATTATTAAAAGGGGAAACTGCATGAGGCTTTCCACTGGTACAGTGTAGAAATTCCCAGCGCATTTTTAACTAAATTAGAGGAAGCTACTTTTGAAGATACGGGAGTTCTGTACTTTGAACAGTGAAAAAAAATCTAACAAGGTACTTGGAATTAGAATTCTGCCCAAAAAGCAGGGAAACCCCAATTTTAAAAGAGGTGGCTGATGGTATACATGTGGAAACTGATAAAACAGATGGAGTAGTGATGGAGGGATCAAAATAGTCACGGCAGAAATTAGAATTTCAAGAAAAAGAGAAGGAACAAAAAAGAAAGAGAAAAGGAGAAGAGCGAGCTAAATAAGAACAATAAGAAAGAGCAAGGAGAGAGAATTTGTGGAAAGGGAATTTGAACTAAAACAGCTCAAACTGAGGAGTAGGAATCTTAATGAAATCCGGATTTAGTTCCTAAGTTTAAGGGGACAGCAATAGGAGCCTTCCTTTGTGAACAGAAGGACAGGCTCAAGGGCCTATTCCTGCTCCTATTTCTTATGGTCTTATCCCTTCCAATCAGCTGGCTAGTCTAACATTGTTCCTTATTACTGCAGCATAAACCTCACAAAGATTATTCCCTCTTGCCCAAGGCAAGAGACCCTGCTAACAAGCCAATCAGAAATAGCTATCTAAGCAGGTACCAGTACTGGGGGAGCACCATCCGAAATTCTGTCTCCTCAAGAAAGGGCCTGACCAGACAAACCTGCAATTTGAAAGGCTAAAGCATTTTCTTTTGACCAATGGGTGTGGACATTTACAACAGAAAGCACTTGTGTGAAATAAGTCTCCCTCAGGAGTTCAAAGACTCCATTCCCTTCAATAAAAAACACAACTGTGAATAAAGAGACCTTGGAGTGCAGGTTTATAGTTCCTTGAAACTGGAGTTGCTGATAGACAGGATAGTGAAGAAGGTGTTTGGTATGATTAGCTTTATTGGTCGGTGTGTTGAGTATAGGAGTTGGGAGGTCATGTTGCAGCTGTACAGGACATTGGTTAGGCCACTTTTGGAATATTATGTGAAATTCTGGTCTCCCTCCTATAGTAAGGATGGTGTGAAACTTGAAAGGGTTTAGAAAAGATTTACAAGGATATTGCCAGGGTTGGGCGATTTGAGCTTTAGCGAGAGGCTGAATAGGCTGGGGCTATTTTCCCTGGAGCATCCGAGGCAGTGGGGTGACCGTATAGAGGTTTACAAAATCACGAGGGGTATGGATAGGGTAAATAGACAAGGTCTTTTTCCCAGGGTGGGGGAGTACAAAACTAGAGGGCAAAGGTTTAAGGTGAGAGGAGAATGATTCAAAACAAATGATGTGATCTGTATTGACTTCATTAAGGCACTCTTCCTTATGGGAGACTGGTTAGCAAGGTTAGATCTCATGGAATACAGGGAAAACTAGCTAGTTGGATACAGAATTGGCTCAAAGGTAGAAGACAGAGGGTTGTGGTAGAGAGTTGTTTTTCAGTCTGGAGGCCTGTGACCAGTGGAGTGCCACAAGGATCGGTGCTGGGTCCATTACTTTTCATCATTGATATAAATGATTTGGATGTGAATATGGGAGTTATGGTAAGTAAGTTTGCAGATGACACCAAAATTGGAGGTGTAATGGACAGCAAAGAAGGTTACCTCAGATTGCATTGGGATTTTGACCAGGTGGGCCAATAGGCCAAGCAGTGACAAATGGAGTTTAATTTAGATAAATGTGAGATGCTGCATTTTAGAAATGCAAATCAGGGCAGGACTTATACCCTTAATAGTAAGTCCTGGGGAGTGTTGCTGAATAAACAGACCTTGGAGTGTAGGTTCAGAGTTCGTTGAAAGTGGAGTCGCAGGTAGATAAGATAGTGAAGAAGGTGATTGGTATGCTTTTTTTTATTGGTCAGTGTATTGAGTACAGGCGTTGGGAGGTCATGTTGTGGCTGAAAAGTTATTGGTTAGGTCATTATTGGAATACTGTATGCAGTTCTGGTCTGCCTGCTATCAGAAGGATGTTGTGAAACTTGAAAGAGTTCAGAAAAGATTTTTTTAGATTTTTTTTAGATTACTTACTGTGTGGAGACAGGCCCTTCAGCCCAACAAGTCCATACCGACCCACCGAAGCGCAACCCACCCATACCCCTTCACTTAACACTGCGGGCAATTTAGCATGGCCAATTCACCTGACCTACACATCTTTGGACTGTGGGAGGAAACCGGAGTGCCCAGAGGAAACCCACGCAGTGTTTACATAGATGTTGCCAGGGTTTGGCGGTTTGAGCTAATGGGAGAGGCTGAATAGGCTGGGTCTGTTTTCCCTGGAGCATTGGAGGCTGAGGGGTGAACTTATAGAGGTTTATAAAATCACAAGGGGCATGGATAGGGTAAATAGACAAGGTCTTTTCCCCAGGATAGGGGAGTCCAAAACTAGAGGGCATTGGTTTAAGGTGAGAAGAGAAAGATTTAGAAGGGACCTAATAGCAACATTTTCACACAGAGGGTGGTGTGTGTATAGAATGAGCTGCCACAGGAAGTGGTGGAGGCTGTACAATTACAACACTTAACAAGCATCTGGGTGGGTACTTGAATAGGATGAGTTTAGAGGGATATGGGCCAAATGGGACTAGATTTATTTTGGATGCCTTATTGGTATGTATGAGTTGGACCAAAGTGTCTGATTCCTTGGTGTTATCTCTGTGACTCTATGACCATAAATGTGGGGATGTGATTATACACCAGAGACCCCAGATCAGGGGAAAATACAAAGGCTGTGTCACATCAACAGCACAAAGTAATACCACTGCTGAACAAGTTGGGACCCTGATCTAGAGGGTGAGGATGGCAGTGGGGTTGAATTGGAGGGACACGTGGATCAGGCACAGATTGAACTTCCCCCATTACCTGGCTCAGCTATCCAGCAATAGCAGCAAAAGTGGACTCTCAATGCACTGAAAAGACTAAAAAAGGCTGCTGACTGAACTGAAGGTTTTTAGGTGGTATTCAGCCAGGATGCACCACCCTGGGTCTACATGGTGTGGATGGGAAAGAGGCCAGTCCCATAGGGCAACATTACTATAAGCGAGATCCTGAGAAGCTGACCCAGATTTAGGAGGAGATAAACCTGTTGTCCGAGGATGCATGGATAGGGCCCAGCAGCAATAGGTGGAGGTCCCCAGCTCCTTATGCCCAAGCCAGCTGGGTCCACATAGCTGTGCATTAACACCCATTATTATACCGGCTGGCTGATTGCATTGATTGGATGGATAAAGCAACCTACACATCAAGAGAGATTTATTCAAGAAGTGCTGGCACATTCCCTTTACCGCCCAGAGAAAGGAAATTTCTGCTTTCATTAACTCTAGACAAGTTATCCCAGTGTCAAGTCAAACCATTTGGATTTGAAGTGGCACATCCACCTTTCAGAAGCTGCTGGTCCAGACAGTGACAGGTTTAGCTAATAGTTTAATGTGCGTACATGAATTGCCAGTATACAGCAGTACCTGAGCAACTGCAAGAGCTGGACAGGGTGAGTCCAGGATGAGTACGTCACAGGACTGTGCTGGGTAAAGCACTGCTCCCTATTCCCACAACGATATGGGAATTCATGAAGATGTTGGAAAAGTGTGTGGATTCTCCTGAATGTTCACCCCTAACCTCAGCAAAAGTAGTAAGGACTGAAAAATTCCAATTAGTTTTGAATAACTAGAGACTATTTTAAAAAGTGGGATGGGCTCGGAGATCCAACCTTAACCAAACATTTAAAGTAGCCATTTACACAACAGACATGATGCTAAGGGCTGTCTCACTTTAAGAAGACAAGTCTAGAATGGAGAGATTTAAAGGCACTTCTACAAAGAAAAATCAGGTTTGGTGCTCCACAGTGGAGAAAGAAACATTTGATATATTGCTGGCTGACAACCATTTTGAGATTTATCTTCAAAATTGGTGTAGGAGACCAGAGTCTAAACTGACTACAACACATTAACTTTTGTGAGCAATATTAAGAGCCAGGATTCCAGATTATTTCACTGATGCTTGTTCCTTCTCACCAAAACATTACCCACATTGATTGTAATTGTCCAAAATCTAAAGAGTCTCTTAGAACTGAAGGGATAAAATGGCCAAGACAAGGAGAATAAATGTGAGCATGCTCTATATATTTAAGTACTTTTCATCCTTTGAAATGAAATATGAAAGGATCTCATTTTATTCATCCTGCCAGGAGCAATGCAATGATAACACCCCAGAACCCCAGAGTACTAATGGACATGCTGAAATTTTAATTCCGACATCTATTTTTTTAAAAAAAGGGATTAGCTACAGCCAAAAGATAACTGCAGGTGTAAATTCACAGTGACTGGTCAAATCCTTCCTGAATCCATTGAATGTCACACTTGTGCCAATTCAGGGAAACTTCAAACAGAAAGCCTAACAAGGGGGAGATACAAGAGGCTGATTACCATCTCCCCTCTCCTGCAGACAGGTTAACACTTTACCCTTACAGGGGTATACAAAAAAGCAGAGTTACAAAGTCAACTGCAAATCAGGTCAGTGTGTTAGTGGCCTGACACACGAATTCGGTGACTTTTGTGTTATAAAGGTCACAACTTCCAAACAGCAATTAGACACCCAGACATTGCAGGTAAAAGAGGTAAAACACTCTTCCTCATGTTGAGTGACAGTTACCATTGAAAGGAACCTGGGCAAAATTATTTAAGTCGACCTGTAAATGAGCCAAGGACCTTAAAGTCAATTTTCAACAATGGATATCAATGCTGCCAGTACCATTCAACGTAACAGCTCTAATGTTCTATTAAGCAAAAGGGAGGACTGCAAATGCTGGAGATCAGAAACAAGATTAGAGTGGTGCTGGAAAAGCACAGCAGGTCAGGCAGCATCGGAGGAGCAAGAACATCGATGTTTTGGGCAGGAGCCCTTCATCTGGAATGTTCTATTGCCTACTCTTCACAAGGACTCAGAAACTAGTCTGTGTATCTTTTTTAACTTCTTTTTTGGACTTTGGTCTTATCCTTAAAAACAGTGTCCATGTGTGTATTGTGCTACTATTTCTGCTTGCATTTACTTAGCTCACCCTTTTGTTAACTCACAAAAAAACCTGCCTCAATTGTCTCCTTTTAAAACATAAATTCACTTGGTCTGAGAGAAATGTGAACACAAGGGAAGGGGTATTTTCAAAATAAATCTTGTTGTGACCAACTGAGGAAGTTGGTGAATAAAGAAGGAAAGCCAATCCATCTCTTCTCATCTGGGATCTTAACAAGTTAGAATGTCCTGTCAAGAACCAGGTTCTGGATTACTGGTGCTGGAAGAGCACAGCAGTTCAGGCAGCATCCAACAAGCAGCGAAATTGACGTTTCGGGCAAAAGCCCTTCATCAGGAACCATAGTAAATTCAGGAACCTCACCTAGGGATTGTAATTAACATCTCTGTGTAAAGAAGTACAGGTTGGTAGCTTTGGCACACCTTCACCTCTAATCTGGAGGTGCTTTATTTAGGTCCACTTCCAGAGGCCTGAGTATACACTATGGGCAGACACTTCAGTGCCGTACTGAGAGTGTGCTACATTAGAAGTTAAATCCTCCTCAAGCCTCATAAGATCCCATGCCATTTTTCAAAGGGGAGTGGGGAGGTCTCTCAGTATTCTAGCAATAATTAAGGACCAATAGTTTGGAGTTGTCTGAACTTCATTTCCAATAAATCCTACCCATCTTTTGGCTCCAACTGTTGTTAAAACCCTCATCAAGCCCAGAAGTTAGCAGGCCTGAGGGAGTTCTTGAAGCCGACATTGGATTCTGGTGCCCAGGAAGAGAATACATCATCCTGGGCTTTAATTCTTTCGAATTGTTCATTGGTTAAGCAGTTCACTTAACATTCTAATGTGCACTATTTTAATAGTCATTACAATTGATCAGTTAATAACCACATTAAAATATCACACTGAAGAAACTTGACAAGATTGGGTTAAGGCAAAGCTGTCCATTACCTGAAGAAATGGGAATACATTTTTTTGGAACCTAGAGAGATCACCTTGGATTTTCAACTCAAAATCTGGAGTGGGGATTAAACCCACAACCACTTGATTCCAAAATGAGAACTCTATTAGCAAAGCCAATCAGACAGTGATTTGACTTGGTATTTCAAATGGGATAAAGTCTTCCCAGTAATAATGCACACTGAAGCATAGCGCGCGCGTGCGCGCACACACACACACACACACACACACACACCAAACATCCATACATGACCTTGGTTAGATCGGATTTTTGTCCTGACCTTGATTATCTGATTTATTGTATAATCATGTTTGCTTTATTCTATTCCAAGACATTCTCAAGTCACATAATGGCCGTTGAAAGTCATTAATTGTGGAATATAACACCATCAGTTCTGGTAATCATGCTTTAGAAAGGAATTGAGGTTCTTTGAGGTGTAGAGGAGCTTTAACAGAATGGTCCTATGATTAAGAAACTTCAGATACAAGATTGGATTGGAGAAACTGTGTTGATTTCTCTTGGAGCTGTTATGACCAGACTCAGGTGAGGACCTCAGGTTATTATGGTTCCAGGCAAATACACAAAACATTACACTCCCCGGTGAAGAACCAGCGAATTCGTTCCTCTTCATTGGTTAGTCTTAACAAGAATTATTTCAAAAGATCAAGTTCTAAAGAAGGATCAATCAACTTGAAACTTTAATGCTGATTTCCCTTCACAGATGCTCCCAGACCTGTTGAGTTTTTCCCGCAATTTGTCTTCTTGGTTGTTTATTTGAAAAGATCTCTGCTTCTGAATGTCTTTCTCTCGGGCCTACTGAATTTATATTCTAAAAAGACCCAAATTAAACAGGCTTTCTTGAGTTAACAAAAGAGTGAGTTTAATAGTTGCCATAAATGTTTTTGCAACACACAGACATAGGTTAGGAATAAGAAGTGAGTCCAAACAACATATAAAAGTGTACAAATTAGTGTCTGTAAGTCGTTTATAGAGTATAAACAGTGGAATGTTGATAGTTGATTTCCGAATTCTTGGTTCTTGCAGTTTAAATGGACCTCTTTTGTCAGTGATTATTTGGCAGCATCAAAGTGAGAGAGTCCTTCTTGTTCTGTTTCCATTTGACTGGCTTGTTGGCTACTTAGTGTCTGATAGTCAGAGCAAGAGCATCCTTTTACCAGCAATGCAGGGCTCACTCATGGGTAGTTCTTTGACTGGGACCTTCACAGCACACATGCAAGTGATCAAACTGAGACTAATACACACAAACCTCCTGAGAGGAGGAGATAATCAGCTTCCTTGTTATCTCTTCCTGTTCTCTCTCTCTCTCTCTCTTCCTTGACAGTCGATAGATGCGACAATCCATGGATTCCTCAAGAAGTCTTTACCAGACAGCATTGAAATTAGATCCATGGGAAGTTTGTTTGTCCATGGCAGTTCTTTTTTAAAAATACATTTTGAAATAAAAGTTAAAAATGTCCAAAGTACTTGATCACATTTATCCATGAACTTCCCCATAGGACAAATGAAATGAAATGAAATCAATTCTTATTTCATTATGAAGGGTGCAAAAGAGTTAAATATTGAAGATAAATCACACATACACACACACACGCACACACACTTCTAACTAGATCTCTTTACGTCCAGAATGGGGCATTTGTAATTCTATTTGATTTCCAGAAAGGTGGATAGTTTCTCAGGATGTATGGTTGAAGGAGAAAACTCCAACAGAATGCCCTGATAAACTAGGCCTTAACTTTTTCACAAAATTCATGGTCAGTAAAGACTGTGGTCTCCTGCTCCCAATCTTGGAGTGTTTGAGAACTCATAATAACCATCCTTACTGTAGATACTGTCTCTGCTGCTTGTTTAGAGTTTTGGAGAAGTACTCCATTAGTCTCTTTGTTCTGGCTTTGTCCCCTTGAGACAGGACACACCTATGCTTCACTGATGGCAACTTTACATACTTTGTTAAAGTTTAGAACTTCAAGTGCAAGCTCAGCTTTTCAAAAACATATGAAATGAATTGTTCAGTCCATACTACTTCTGTTGTGTTGCTGTAGTAGGTCTGTCACAGGTGCTTTTTCTCCCCTGGTCTGGGCCTCAGTCAGATAATTTGCTTTCAAACCTCTCTATGAGACAAGTTTTAAGGCTTGCCAAATATTGAGAGGAACACTAACATGTAGGTTCCTAAGCAGTGCTGTTTTTCAAATGTTCTCAGAACCTCACGAGAGTCACTCTTGAAATTTTGCAACGTACTTTAGTATGGAGACCTCCTCCTCTGTTCTAAAAGTCTCTTCTTGATTAGCTTCAGAGGCCGTCGTGCTTGGTGACCGTGAACTAATGCAAATGGAGTAAAACTAGTGGACTCATTGGGTGAGGCCCTGGTGGCAAACTAAAAGACATTCTAGTCCTTTATCTAAGTCAGTCAAGTACTTAAGGCCTGAGGCCTGATCATTGTTCATAGGGTCTGATGGTACCTTTCTAATGCTCTCTGTGTCTGTGGGTTTTACACTGAAGAGTTCCTTTGGGTCAAACCCAGGTTAGCCAGGACTTCCTGGGATTGTTTAGATGGGAAATTTGAGAGGTGATCTGACTGGATCATAGTGGCCAGCTCATAAAATCGGAGAATTGGGACAACCGCCCACTACCATCTGGACAAATATGGATCCCAGGGGAATTACTTCTGGGAAATGTCTATCACAGAATGGATATAACGTTACTCAGTTTTTAAAAGTCATTTTGTGGGACATGGGTATTGCGGGCTGGCCAGCATTTATTGCCCGTCCCTAGTTGCCCTTGAGAAGGTTGCCCTTTATGAACAAAGAACAGCACAGCACACGTACAGGCCCTTTGGCCCACCAAGACTGTGCCGACACACGGTGCCTTTCTAAAACCCTTTGGCCTCTAAACTGTTCACATCCCTCTATTCCCTGCCTATTCATACATGTGTGAAGATGTCTCTTAAACATTGTTATTGTATCTGCCTCCATTATCTCTTCTGGCATTACATTCCATGCACTTATCGCTCTCTGTGTAAAAAAAAAACTTGCTTCTCACACCTCATTCGCACTTGCCCCTTTTATCTTAAACCAATGTCCCAGAATATTTGACATTCCAATCCTGCTCCAAAGCCTCTACAACCTTCTGGTAAGTGTGGCAACCAGAACTGTACACAATATTCCAACTACAGTTCTCTGTACCTGCAAGAACATCAGTAAAGTGATGGAAGATGTCGACAGTGCTAGCAAGTAGCATCTGCTCAGCAATAAACTGCTCAGTGGCACTCAGTGTGGGTTCCACCAGGTCCACTCGAATCCAGACCTCATTACAGCCTTGGCTCAAACATGGAGAAAAGAGTTGAATTCCAGAGGTGAGGTGAGAGTGACAGCCCTTTGACATTTGATTGGGTATGGCACCATGAAGCTCTAGTAAAACTGGAAACAATGGGAATTGGGGGCAAACTCTCTGCTGGATGGTGAGGCCACTTGTGGAGCACTGTGTACAGTTCTGGATGCCCTGCTGTAGGAAAGACATACATAAGTTGCAGATGTTTCAGAAAAGATTTACCAAGATGTTGCCAGGACTGAAGGGTTTGATTTATGAGGAGAGGCTGGGTAGGCTGGAACCTTTTTCACTGGATGAGGGGTGACCTCAGTAGAGGTTTTTACAATCTCGAAGAGCATGGATAATGCGAATAGCAAAAATCTTTTCCCTAGGTTGGAGGATCTCAAAATTAAGTGCATATTTTTAAGATGTGTTGAGAAAGATTTAAAAATTACCCGAGGGCAACTTGTTCACACAGATGGTAGTTCATGTGTGGAATGAACTGCCAGAGGAAGTGGTAGATGCAGGTACAGTTACAATACATAAAAGACATTAGGCTAAGTACATGAATAGGAAAGGATTGGGGGGATATGGACCAACCCAGGCAGGTGGGACTAATTTAGTTTGGGAAACTTGGTTGGTATTTGATTGGAGGGTCTGTTTCGGTCTTGATGACTCTATGACTCCATAACATACCTTGCCAATTTTTATACTCTATGCCCCGACTGATGAAGCAAGCATGCTATATGCTTTCTTGACCACCTTATCCACTTCTGTTGTCGCTTACAGGGAACTGTGGACCTGTATGCCTAGGTCCTTCAGTACATTGATGCTACTGAGGGTTCTGCTATGTACAGCATATTTTCCTCCTGCATTCGATCTTCCAAAATGCATCACCTTATATTTCTCCGGATTAAGCTCCATCTGCCATTTCTCTGCCCAAGTCTCCAGCCTATCCATATCCTGCTGTAACCTCTGGCAATCCATAGCTTTCCCAACCTTGGTGTCATCTGCAAGCTGACCAATCAAGCTGCCCAAATTCACCTCCAAATCATTTATAAATATTACAGACAACAGGGCTCCCTGTATTGACCCCTGTGGAACACCACTGGTCACAGATTTTCAGTCTTAAAAATATTATTCCTCTACTCTCTGTCTTCTGTGACTAAGCCAGTTCTGTATGCATCTTACACAGATCCCATGTGACTTCACCTTTTGTATTAGTTTGCTATGAGGGACTTTGTCAAAGGCCTTGCTAAAGTCCATATCGACAAGCTCTACTGTCCTGCCTCATCAATCATCTTTGTCACTTCTTCAAAAAACACAAGTGAGTTTGTGAGACATGACCTTCCCCATACAAAGCCATGCTGCCTTTCATTAATAAGTCTATAATTTCCAAATGTGAGTAAATTTTATCCCTAAGAATCTTCTCCAATAATTTCCCTACCGCTGATGGAAGGCTGACTGATCTGTCATTTCTGGGATTATCCTTTGTGTCCTGTTTAAGTAAAGAAAAAACATTGGCTATTCTCCAGCACTGTGTGACCTCTCCTGTGACTGAAAAGGATACAGAGATTTCATACCAAGCCCTGGTCTTTTCCTCACCTGCTTCTCAGCCTTCTGAGATAGATCCCATCAGGTCCTGGAGACTTGTCTAATATGTTTTGAAAACACCCAATATCTCCTCTTTTAGATCAACATGCCCTAGAATATAAACAAACCCCTCCCAAGATTCACTATCAACCAAGTCCTTCTCCTTTGTAAATGCCAGTGCAAAGAATGTTTTTAAGGACCTCACCCACTTCCTCTAACACCATGCCAAAATTGCTTCCTTTGTCTTGATTGGACCTACCTTTTCCCAGCTATCATCTTGCTCCTAGTATATGTATAAAACACTTTGGGATTTTCTTTAATCCTGTTTGCCAAGAACACTTCATAGTCCATTTTAGTCCTCCTAATTCCTTGTTTATGTTCCTTCCTGCTATCTTTGGATTCTTCAATGGCTCTGCCTGTCTCCAGTTTTCTAAATCTTACATGGGTCCCCTTTTTCTTTTAGACTAAGCCATGATTATCCATCAGTTTCAATGGGATGTTCTGGTCCTGAACTCTAATCAACTGGCCCTTAGAAGATTCCCATGTGACAGAAGTGGACTGACTCTCAAACAGTTGACCTAATATATATTCCCCAGTTCCTGCCTAATATTGTGGTAGTTAGCCTTCCCCCAATTTAATACTGTCATCTGAGAACTACTCATGTCCTTACCCATAAATAACTTAAAATGTACAGAATTATGGTCACTCTTCCCAAAATGCTCCCCCACTGCAACTTCAATCTCCTGGCAAGGCTCATTCCCCAGTATCATGTCTGGTATGACCTCATCTCTAGTTGAACTGTTGACATATTAATTTAAAAGACCATCCTGGACACATCTAACAAATCTCCATCTAAAACCATCCCACCCCCTGGCACTAAGTGAGTCCCAGTCAATATAAGAGCTGAAAAATGTGTTGCTAGAAAAGCGCAACAGGTCAGGCAGCATCCAAGGAGCAGGAGAATCGACATTTCAGGCATAAGCCAATATAAGGAAAGTTAAAATCACTCATCACAACAACCCTGTCATCTTTACATATTTCCATAAACTGTCAACGTATCTGTCCCTCTGTCCATTGACTGTGGGGTGGCCTGTAGTGCAATCCCTTCTAAGCGATTGCACACTTCCTATTCCTGAGTTCTATCCAGATGGCCTTGCTGGAGGAGCACAGGGTAGGGGTTTGTGGAGGGATCCCATGCTGTCCATTAACACCTCACTGAAAGTTGACATGGGAATCATAGATAGAGGGTTTATTACAGTTCAAGTTTTCCCAAAAACTGGCAGGTGGGGCATGGTCTGCAATGCCTTGCTCCATCGCTCTGGCTGTAAAACTGCCAGCTGATGTGGGTTCAGGTTTTATTGGCATGCCCAGCCATCAGAATTGTGTGATCTCTCTGCCATATGATGTCCCAGCAGGTCCACTTCCCAAGACATCACTGAGCACTTGTAATTTACAGATCTGGAAGATCTATCTCTCTTACCAGCACCTCATTTTTAATGGATGGGAGTTCTTCAGCCTCAGCTTCGGTCTGAACAAGTGGCTTTAACATTGAGGCAACCTTTTGGGCGACTACCGTAGAAGTTCTATTCATTAATTCCTTGGGATCATCTAGACTCCTGACAATGGCTTCAGATAGACCAACTGGAGGCAGTTCCTTTTGCAAGGCCACCTCAGCCTCCACTGGCTGAGCTTGTCTGGCCATCGAATGCATGGTCACGTCTTTGGCGAAAACACCAGGCTCTTTCTCCCGCAGTTGCTTTATCTCCATGATCTCAGTGGACTTCTCAGAGATCACTTGGGATGCCATTCCCTTTGATCCTGCCAAATCATTGCTGAGGACCGGGTTGATCCCATCCACCGGCAACTTAGTGACAACTCCCATGTCATTGGTACAAACACAAGTTTGCACTCCAGATGCACCCAGTAAAGTTCCCCTCCTTTCAGTCCCTTTTACCTTGGCACTTGTTGCAATCTCATGTGGGAGGGTCAAGCCTTTTCTCAGCAGTAGAATTTGACTGGCTCCAGTATCATTTGTTCACTTCAACCTAGAAAAATATGGACATCCTTCCTTTGGATTCAAAATTGCATTAACTCTCAGTGAGTTGTTTAACCTTGTCTGCATTCTCAAGAGTAGCTTCACATAGATTCAATGCTGTAGTCACAGCCATAGCCTGGTCTGCTATGCTTTCAGACTGACTGCTACTCTCTGCCGAGGTGTATGTGTCCCAGTAAATCTCACTGACTTTTCCTGTAGCCTCCAACAGTTGACCAGGACATGTCCTACTTTACTATAATTAAAACACCCACAGCTTCTCGGTCTCACCTTTCATTTCATCACTAGCCTTTTTATCCTAAGAAAGGCTCCAGCCCTTCCTTTTCTCCTAACTGTGCTCAGTGTTCTCCAACTCTATCCTTTCCAATTGCTTGGGGATAACTATGAAAGGGGTTTTGAAACAAAAGTTTATGGATCGACTCATAGTAATCAGCCAGCGTAGACTCAGTCACTCTCTTTTCCTCTATCTGCCTTTCTACTGTGAAGGCTATGGAGTTTTTGAATTCTTCAAAGATAATTGAGTTTGAGTGCCCTCTGTATTGAATGTTCGTACCTAGTAGACAAAAGCTTTTCACATTCCTGGCATAGCCATGCTATTTCCTGACAGTACAGAATTTTTGATAATGCAGCACCAACACTATTTGATGCACATTTGAGATATCCCTCTTTACTACGTCATAACCAGTGGATCTCTGCACAGAGCAAAGAAAGCAAACTTTGTGCACTTTTCCCAACAGCTTACCCTGCAGCAATAAGGAGCCCACTGTTGAACTGGCTCCACTAGCTGATGTGCTACCATTTGAAAGTAAGAAACAAAGCTTTTTACTTCTGCCTCCTCATGCTGGGAATCAGATGATCAAGTAGTAAAAAATGAGGTCTGCAGATGCTGGAGATCACAGCTGAAAATGTGTTGCTGGTCAAAGCACAGCAGGCCAGGCAGCATCCTGATGAAGGGCTTATGTTCGAAACGTCGAATTCCCTATTCCTGAGATGCTGCCTGGCCTGCTGTGCTTTGACCAGCAACACATTTTCAGCTCAATCAGATGATCAAACTGAGTTGCATCTACCCTCAAGCCTGAGCCAGTGGTCTCTGCATTGGACATAGTAGTTTTCCTGCTCAAGTTGTATTACCTCCAACTCCTTTGTCATTTTTTCTGAAATTCTCTCCTTCCACTTTCCCCGCTTTTTCATTTAGCTCTCTTGTTCTCTCTATCTCTTTCCACTCCTCTCTCTTTTTAACTGTAAAACATTTGCTCCCTTATTTATTTATGCAACCTTTTTAGTATTCTGAAGTGCACTTATGCACAACTGAAAGGTTTATTTTTCCTATCGCCAAATTATCCATGGCATTTTATTTGTCCATTAACCACCACCAGTAAATCACCCATGTTTCCAACTGATTAATTCCTATGCAAAGCCCATGAAGGGTAATACAAACCATTAAAGGTGAGGGAGAGGTCGGGAGAGACAACGAGGTTATGCTGTCCCTTTTAAAATTTCAAGTTTATAGATGAATTTCTAATCCTATTTGCCTCACTAAATCTTTCAAATCTTTCAGAACTTTCAAATCAACAAAGTAACTTCCCCATTTCTATTAGGAACACACTACCATTGAATGCAGACATCTTTAATAATGCAAACTCTAGAAAGCTTTTTGTGGTTTTCACTTCACTTTTTTAAAAAATTGGTATCAAAGTGAAAACTTATCCGCTGTGATTCTTTAGATTTGTCTGTCAAAAGCCCCAAATAGATCATTCCTTCTTTACTCATCCACCTCCTTGTTGGGTTACAATAAGATTTATTTGAAAAAAAATCCCTCCTTCCCTTGTCAATGCCTTTCTCAACAAACCAAATAAATTTATGCTTAAAAGGAGCAGTTTAACCAAACCTTTTTGAGTTTAAAAAAAGCACAATTCTATTAGTCACTAAATGCAGGAAAAAAAATGCAATACACATTCACTAATCCTAAAAATAAGAAGTGGGTCAAAATTTAAAAGATATGCAGATTGGTCTTTCTTGTCATGTATGAAGAGCAGATGGTGGAACTTTGATAGTTAAACAGTTGATTTGGGGATTTTTAGCTTTTGCAGGTTAGTTGAAATCCTTTCATCCTGTGTTGTTTTATTCAATGGCAATTGATTAATAATATTCAGAGCAAAAAAGTCTTTCTTGTCCTGTTTCCTTCTGGCTGGCTTGCTGAGTAGTTGCATTTGCCTGTCAGAGTAAGAGAGTCCTTTTACGTGTAACGGAGGGGTGACAAATGGGTGGCTCTTCATCTGTGACCTTCAGAGCACACTAGCTCTTGAACTCAAGTTAGTATACAGGAACCTTGGTTCACCAGCATACCTTCTTCCACTTACATACACAGGCCAGTGTTGTAGTCCATTTTTACATGACTTGGAAGAGCAAAACACATAGAATATTTGCAAGAGTTGACTTTCTGCTGAGAAGGGCAAGAGCATTAGCCCTTTGTTATCACTTCCTGTTATGTCTCTCTCGGTGTTCGAAGCTTCCCTCACATACCATAGTTACTGCCATGTGATTGGACCCAGGTTGGAAACCATTATTGCCAGTATTGCAAGAGAGCACTGAAATTACATTTGGAGTGTCTTTTTTTTGTCTTTAGCTGTCCTCTTTTAAAAACTAAAAATGCTTTGGAATTAAAAGTTTTAAAATGTCCATCGTACTTTTGGGTACAGAACTGTCATCATGTTAGATTGGTGTTCAATTTGTTAGAGATGTACAAGACTAAGACATCATGAAGCAAAATAGACAAAGAAATAATATTCACAATGACCACTTTTGCATAAAGACTAGGGGATAAGGATTCAAGAGTTTTGTGACAGAGTTACAAGTAGGTTGATGTGAAAGAAATTTGTTTTGCAGCAAGTGCTAATATCCTGGAACCGGTTGCGCATGAGGGTCATGAAAACAGAAACAAGAAATTGGATGGTCACTCACAAATCCTACAGGGATCGAAAAGGGGAATGGGACTGACAGAATTGCTCCATGGAGATCACCATTGATGCAATAGGCCAAAAGGCCTCCTTCTGAGACTTAAAGATGCTATGACAAAGAAAACATGCAGTACCTGGATTATTTCACAACCTGAAGGACTTTCGCATTAATGGAAACATGTTCCATTTTTCACAGACTATATAACTCCACAAAGAACAATTCTAATTGAGCCATCACCTTATCCAAGGGCTGTTAGTGTTACTGATTACATTTCATATTGATGTGGTCAGCCCAGTCCTCTCCAGCACTTTGGCCAATGAACTGCTGGATCATTGCAGCAGGCACTTGATCTTCTATAGCTACTTACGTGGATGTTCTGCTAATATGGAGTCATATTGATCGCATGTTCTGATTCCGTCCATGGAGTTTGTAACGCACTCCCACCACAAACCCCTGCATTTCTGACTGACCTGGGAATGGGAGCCAGAAAAAGAATTAGGATCATTTTTGTCTATCTCTATCAGTCAGTGTGATCCTGTTTATTTACCACTCATCTCTGCCCCAGGGTGAGTTTGAGCATGAGCTCATCTTACCAAGAGATCAGTTTGCTCACATCTACACTCACATCCAGTTCACGATATAGAATCTTGGACTTCACGCTCTACATGAACTTCCTCACACTCTCGTTACTCCATCTTATTCTCTTTATGCCTTCATGGAATATGTGCATTGATAAGAATTTGTTGCACATTCTAATTGCCCTTGAGCTGTGTCCCTTATGAAGCCACATCGAAGGACGCTTGGGGGAATGGGAGTTGGATTTAAGAGCTGATCATATTGCTGTGGGTCTGGAGTCATGTGTAAGCCAGACCAGGTGAGGATGGCAAATATCCTTCCTGAATGGGCATTAGTGAATGAAATGTGTTTCTTTTTAATGTTTATTGAAGACATTTTCATGAGCAATATTGCTGAGGGTAGCTTTCAATTTCGGGTTCATTGACTTTATTAATTAATTGGTGAGTTTGTGCCCATGTCCCAGCAAATCAGGCTGATGCTATGGGTAACTAAACCTGTGAAATTATCACAACACTACTATGATCCCTGACACAGTCCCCTATTTTTGTTCTCATTATGCACTTAGTCAGAGAACTAGGGAGGAGAGAGAGACATTTCTCTTATTGCACAGAGTAGCAGATCCATGGCAATAACAATTATCCCCCTGGTCAGCACCGTCAGAATATGTTTGCAATGATTAGCTCAAAATAGCCCAGTTCACAATAGCACTCATTTCATTGATTAGAACAGAATTATATATCGTGTGCTGCCAGTAAGTCCACACCAATGTGTGAAATTCTAACAAGGTTGAAATCGCTTCAGATATTTATATGCAAAGGTTTATTTTCTGGTTCTTTTGCCATTTGCCATGGATCAATATCAATGCATTCTAAAGGAAGTTGTGTAACATTAACAGGTATTATTTCTGTACTGTATTGCTGGGCTCTGGGGAAGACTGCAGTGACTTTTTAAACGGAAGCTAGTCTTTTCAAGTTTGAAATATTTTTGTGCTTCAAGGTTTGGACCGATCAGATTCACGTATGCTTTTGTATTTGCAGAATTATATTTGCAGATACTTTCTATTTTGCTCAAAAAATGCACAATCTGCAGGCAATCAATGCATGCAGTATTTTATAAATTCCACTTTAGAAATAGAACCAGCCTGACTCAAGACTGGGATACAGCCAGACTCTAACCTCACACTTTTAATGCATCGTCTGAGCTGAGATGTCACCTTTTGTTATACAACCTTAAGTTATCTCGAGAAGGTAACTTAAAAGAAGTTCTGGGATTTGCATATTAATGAATCAAAACATTCTAAAATATGAAAGACTTAATAACAATCCAGTTTTGTTCAATTTGTCATTTCAGTTGCATGACACTGTAATGTTTTGCTATAAATTCTGTGTCTTATGTCCTTATTCTCCACAACCACCTGATGTAGGAACAACTCTCTGAAAGCTTGTGCTTCCAAATAAACCTGTTGGACTATAACCTGGTGTTGTGTGATTTTTAACCAGGTTCAAGTAGCAACTCGCTCAATTGCTGAGCTTTCATTTGCTGAGCATAATGCAAAATTTAGAGACAGATAAATGAAGGTGCAATTGGGTTACTTAAGGTGATTAATGGAATCAATGGCAAAATTAGACAGAAACTATTACCTCTGATGGTGGAGTTCAAAGCGCAGGAGTATAACCTTAAATCAGAGCCAGATTGCCCAAGGTGAAAACAGAAAAAACTTCCTCATTCAAAAGGGAATGGAAATCTAGAACATCTCTTCCAGGAAGGGTGTCTCGGTGGTTAGGACTGCTGCTTCACAGTACCATTGAACCTGGGTTCAATTCCGCCCTCAAGTGACTGGCTGTGTGGAGTTTGTACATTCTCCCTGTGTCTGCGTGGGTTTCCTCCCACAGTCCAAAGATGTGCAGATCAGGTGGATTGGCTTCGCTGAAGTACCCATAGTCTCCAAGGATGTGCAGGCGAGGTGGATTCACCATGGGAAATATGAGATTACAGGGATAGAGCAAGGGGTTTGGGATATTCTTTGGAGGGTCAGTGCAGATTCAGTGGGCTGAATGGCCTCTTTACACACTGTCGGGATTCCATACTATGATAAAGCTATTGTGGCTGGGGGTGGGGGGTCCATTGAAAATTTAAGAACCAAAACAGATTTTGTTTGTAAGCAAAGGATTAAAGTCTAGAGAACTGAAACATTCAGATGGAATTAATCTGCAAATTAGACATGATCTTATTGAATGACAGAAGAAGCTTGAGGAGCTGAATGGCCAACTTTTGTTCCTATGTTCCAGTGTCTTGGAAAATATCTATTCCTTAAAAAGAGAAGAAGGAACTAGAACGTAGAACAGTACAGCAGAGTACAGGCCCTTCAGCATTCAATGTTGAGCAGGCCTTTTATCCTACTCTAAGATCAGACTCACCTACATACCCTTCATTGTACTATCTTCCATGGACCTATCCAAGAGTTGTTTAAATGTCCCTAATGTATCTGATTCTACTACCACTGCTCACAATGCATTCCACTCGCCCACCACTCTCTGAGTAAAAAACCCACTTTTACCATCTGCCCTAAATCTTTCTCCAGTTACTTTAAAGTTATGGCCCCTCGTGATAGTCATTTCTGTCCTGGGATAGTCTCTGACTATCTATGCCTCTCAACATCTTGTACACCTCTATCAAGTCACCTCTCATTCTTCTTTGTTCCAATGAGAAAAGCCTCCCACAACCATTCTTCATAAGACATGCCCTCCAGTCCAGGCAGCATCCTGGTAAATCTCCTTTGCATCCTCTCTAAAGCTTCCATGTCATTCCTATAATAAGGTGACCAGAATTGAACACAATACTCCAGGTATGGTCTAACCAGGTCTCTATAGAGCTGCAGCATAATCTCTTAGCTCTTAAACTCAATCATCCTGCAAATGAAAGCCAACACGCCATATGCCTTCTTAACAACCCTATCACCTGGATGGCAATTTTGAGGGATGTATGGACATGGACCCCAAAGTCCCTCTGTTCCTCCACACTGCCTAGAATCCTGCCTTTAACCTTGTGTTCAGTATTCAAATTTGACCTTCCAAAGTGAATGGCTTCACACTTTTCCAGGTTGAACTCCACCCGCCACTTATCAGCCCAGTTCTGTATCCTGTCAATGTCTCTTTGCAACCTACAACAGCCCTCCACACTATCCACTACTTCACCAACCTTTGTGGCATCAGCAAACGTACTAACCCTCTCTTTCACTTTCTCATCCAAGTCATTTATTAAATTCACAAAACATGGAGGTCCCAGAACCAATCCCTGCTGAACATCACTGGTTACCGAGCTCCAGGCTGTATACTTTGCATCAACCACCACCCTCTGTCTTCTACGAGCCAGCCAATTCCTTGTTCAGCCAGACAGGTTTCCCTGTATCCCATGCCTCCTTGCTTTCTGAATGAGCCTACCATGGGGAACCTTATCAAACAACTTGCTAAAATCCATGTACGCCACATCCAATGCTTTACCTTCATCAACGTGTTTTGTCACATCCTCAAAAAATTCAACAAAGTTTGTGACGCATGACCAACCCTCACAAAACCATGCTGATTATCTCTAATCAAACTATGGTTTTCCAAGTAATCATAAATCCTGTCTCTCAGAAAACTCTCCAATAATTTGCCCACCACTGACATAAGTTGAGAGTATGGTGCTGGAAAAGCACAGCAGGTCAGGCAGCATTCCAGGAGCAGGCGAATCGACATTTTGGGCATAAGCCCTTCATCAGGAAACCACTGACATAAGACTGGTCTGTAATTCCCAGGATTATCCCTATTCCCTTTGCTGACCAAGGGAATAACATTTGCCACCCTCCAATCATCTGGCACTACTCCAGTGGACAGTGAGGACGCAAAGATCATCGCCAAAGGTGCAACAGTCTCTTCCTTTGCTTCCTGTAGTAACCTAGGGGATGTCCGTCTGCCTCAGAGGATTTATCTATGCTTACGTTTTTCAAAATTTTCAGCACATCCTTCCTTCCTAACATCAACCTGTTCTAGAATATCAGCTTGTCTCACACTGTCCTCAGAAACATCAAGGTCCCTCTCAGTAATGAATACTGAAGCAAAGTTTTCATTCAGGACTTCCTTCACTTCCTCTGAAACATGGCGCAGGTTCCCTCCACCATCTCTGATCGGCCTGACTCTGGTTATTCTCTTGTTCCTCATGTAAGTGTGGAAGGCCTTTGGGTTTTCTTTAATCCTACCCCCTAAAGCCTTTTCATCCATTCCCCCCCCGCTTCTAGATCTCCTAAGTCCATTCTTCAGCTCCATCTGGCTACCTTGTAACTCTCTAAAGCCAACTAAAGACAAAGAAAAGCAAGCAGATGTGAAAAATGAAAAAATGCTGGAGTAAGTAAAGGAAACCAGAAACATTGAAGAGTGTTAGAAATAGAGAGGCTGCTTTTCTATTAAATAACAACAACCTGCTTTGACATAGCAGCTTTAGCATGGAGAAAATATCCCAAGGTGCTTGTAATTAAAGGTATTACAATACTCTAAAGAGTTCAGAACTGTAACCACACATCCAAAGAGTTTAGAAGATAAGAATATGACGAGGCTAAAGGGTGTAGCCCAGGGAAGAGGGACATTCTGGATGTTCACATTCACCAAGTTGAGTAAAGCTGGTCATTTGACGCGAGTGGATTTCCAGAGGCAGGAGCAACAATCAATTCCATCAGGGCTTGTCGCAGAGCATGAGGTCAAAACTAGCTAATCAAGAAGGCTGTCATTCCCGAGGAGCTGCCAGTATGTTGACGGATTATATATGCCCATTGTAGTCATAGAATCATAGAGTCATAGAGATGTACAGCATGGAAACACACCCTTCGGTCCAACCTGTCCATGCCGACCAGATATCCCAACCCAATCTGGTCCCACCTGCCAGCACCTGGCCCATATCCCTCCAAACCCTTCCTATTCAAATACCCATCCAAATGCCTCTTAAATGTTGTAATTGTACCAGCCTCCACCATTTCCTCTGGCAGCTCATTCCATACACATACCACCCTCTGCATGAAAAAGTTGCCCCTTAGGTCTCTTTTATATCTTTCCCCTCTCACCCTAAACCTATGCTCTCTAGTTCTGGACTCTCCCACCCCAGGGAAAAGACTTTGTCTATTTATCCTATCCATGCCTCTCATAATTTTGTAAATCTCTATAAGGTCACTCCTCAGCCTCCAACACTCCAGGGAAAACAGCCCCAGCCTGTTCAGCCTCTCCCTATAGCTCAAATCCTCCAACCCTGGCAACATCCTTGTAAATCTTTTCTGAACCCTTTCAAGTTTCACAACATCTTTCCGATAGGAAGGAGACTAGAATTGCACGCAATATTCCAACATTGGCCTGACCAATGTCCTGTACAGCCGCATTATGACCTCCCAACTCCTGTACTCAACACTCTGATCAATAAAGGAAAGCATACCAAACGCCTTCTTCACTATCCTATCTACCTGCGACTCCACTTTCAAGGAGCTATGAACCTGCACTCCACGGTCTCTTTGTTCAGCAACACTCCCTAGGACCTTACCATTAAGTGTATAAGTCCTGCTAAGATTTGCTTTCCCAAAATGCAGCACCTCACAATTATCTGAATTAAACTCCACCTGCCACTTCTCAGCCCATTGGCCCATCTGGTCCAGATCCTGTTGTAATCTGAGGTAACCCTCTTCGCTGTCCACTACAACCTCCAATTTTGGTGTAATCTGCAAACTTACTAACTGTACCTCTTATACTCACATCCAAATCATTTATGTAAATGACAAAAGTAGACCGATCCTTGTGGCACTCCACTGGCCACAGACCTCCAGTATGAAAAACAACCCTCCACCACTACCCTCTGTCTTCTACCTTTGAGTCAGTTCTGTATCCAAATGGCTAGTTCTCCTTGTATTCCTTGAGATCTAACTTTGCTAATCAGTCTCCCATTAGGAACCTTGTCGAACACCTTACTGAAGTCCATATAGATCACATCTATTGTTCTGCCCTCATCAATCTTCTTTGTTACTTCTTCAAAAAACTCAATCAAGTTTGTGAGACATGATTTCACATTCACAAAACCATGTTGACTATCCCTAATCAGTCCTTGCCTTTCCAAATACATGTACATCCTGTCCCTCAGGATTCCCTCCAGGAACTTGCCCCCCACTGAGGTCAGGCTCACCACTGGTAGGGATTTGTTGGGCCAAATGGCTTGTTTCCTTGTTACTGCTCAAACTGCAGATTGTTTGACCTCTTCCTGCAGGAGAGGCTCCGAATTCACATTCACATTTGTGCACCACATTACTGCACTGTCCCATTTCTTTTAGACATTCCTCCCCCTTCTTTTCTTCCTTTCCCCCTTCATTGAAGTCTGCAAGCTACACCAATGTCATGTCCCACTGGGATCCACCTGGCCAAGTAGCCATTCCTAAAGCTTCAACGATCTGCCAGCAAAGCTCTTCAACAGGAGGGGTGAGGGTTGGGGGGGGGGGGGGGGGGTGTCAGATGATAAAACCTGCCACCAGGAATCACTACTCAACAAGAGCAGCAACCCAGACTCATTTGTATCGTCAGAGTTCTGAGGCCTGATTGGGAGAGGTTAGCACAGTGGAGAGACTGTATTGCTGAGGTAGCATTCCCAATTCCTGGCCAGGGAATTCCACTGCAGTAGCTGGGGCCAGTTAAATTAAAATAATTAATAACCATGGAATAAAATGCTAGCCTCAGGAATGATGATTCTGAAATTATTGGATTGTTGTGAAAGAAAAGAAGCATCTGGTTCATTAGATTAGATTAGATTAGATTAGATTAGATTAGATTACTTACAGTGTGGAAACAGGCCCTTCGGCCCAACAAGTACACACCGACCCGCCGAAGCGCAACCCACCCATACCCCTACATTTACCCCTTACCTAACACTACGGGCAATTTAGCATGGCCAATTCACCTGACCCGCACATCTTTGGACTGTGGGAGGAAACCGGAGCACCCGGAGGAAACCCACGCAGACACGGGGAGAACGTGCAAACTCCACACAGTCAGTCGCCTGAGTCGGGAATTGAACCCTGGTCATGTAGCTCATGGAAAGAAATCTTACCTAGTCTGGCCTACGTGTGAGTCCAGGCACAGAGCAAGGTGTTGGCTCAGGCTTGCCCTCTGAAAGGGCCCAAAAAACCATTCATTTGGATGGAATGGCTACAGAAAGGCTAAATGAGGCTTGAAGCTCCTTAGCTCACAGCAATGCATGTGTACATATACACCAATGGACTGCAATGGTCCAATGGTGACCTCTTTCTCAAAGGTAGTCTGGGACAATGAATACAGGTCTTGCCATTGATGTTCATGTCCATAATTTTTTTAAAGATCAACTAACTCTGAATTGATTGGAAATGGCTGATCTAGATGTCTATGTGGTTCAGCAGGTCCACACCAGCCTCTACTCAGACTTGCTGGATTCTTGAGAGATTTGAGTTTCTTGTTTCCTCCTTTCATGAATTCTCCCCAGGCTTCTCTTCCAGTCATATGCAGTTGAGAGTATTGATGGAACACTTGCCCCTCAACTTCTACTAATGAGCTGGATGTATTTAACAGTCTGATATCCATAGGCAGCAAAAAGACTTTCAGAGATTTACAAAGATTTTATGCCAAATCTAAAGTTTAGCACAAACACCAGTTCCTACCTTTCCCTGCTGGATCCATTCTCTGTCCGGAAGCCAATTCCTCACTGGAGTAGGACCCAGCTCATTTATTTTTAAATGAATTCACCAGTAATTGAACTAAAGCATGCAGTCAACAAATTGCAGATATTGTCCCCTGTGTGCAGTGTAACAGGGACAGAAATCAATAAAAGGGAGGAAGCAAGAGAGGGTCTAACTCAAAATAATGTTGGGGAGGGGAGATAATGCACCCCAGCACCCCGATGCCCACCTGTCTCTGGTGGACATGGCATGCTCCCTCACCAAGGACAGATGGGCATATACATAGCCACGGAAAAGAGGCAGGGAGTTAGAACTACAAACTTCTCCAAATCCCACTGCCTGGATCACTGGGCTTTAGCAAGATGTGCCATCACAACACCCCTTAACCAGGATGTGTTAATGGAGGTCGGTCTGGCATTGTGCCAACCTATAGCCCATTAGTCCAACATTTTAGCATAGTTTTATGACAAAGGGCAAGTGTTACACAATAAGTACAACTTGCGCCATCATCAGAACATATGTTAGGAACAAATAAAGGCCATTCAGTGCCTCTGGCATGTGCCAGCTTCTTAAGCCGTAAACAGACCATTCTGCAAGGGTCAATCACGTTCTTCCAGGTTTCTAAATGCAAAAACATTAGTGTGCTAACTGTTGAAGTCCAATTCTGATCTTTTCACTCTCTGCGCTGCAAGTGTAAGATTGTCTTTTTAAATCTCATGCTCCCAGCCAATCCTCAGGGTGCTCTGCACTGAGTTGAGCAGAATACTTTGCAACTCCCATCCTGGTGACCAAGGCTCCTGATTTGCAATTTGTGTTGATAAAGAAGTAGAATTCAGTCAAATCCTCAAATGCAGCATGCAGTTCTGGAGTCTGCCATTCTAACGGATGGAATTCCATTCAGGAATGGGCCTAATGAAGGCAGGTGGAATTGTATAATGCACCAACATCCTCCCAACTCCAAAAACACTAGAAACAGGCCCAGATCCCACACATCACTTTACAGAGTTATTTGTTCACTCATATACAGTGGTTTTGTTTATGTAACTTCCACAGAGTTCCAACAATAACCCTCCTTAACAGAGCACAGTGATGATCACATTCCAACTAAACAGAAGCCACAGGGTTTGATTTGTGAATCTGAATGAGAGGGAACAATCACAATTGTATGACAGCAACAGAGCATTGAGTTTTTCCACAAGGTTGATGCAGAGGAGGACCACCAGGAACTATCCTCACTTATCCACCACTTTCCACATCATTGCCATTGCCAATACATTGCATCTAAAATAAAACGAATTTGCTTTTGTCATACCCAACCTCAACATGTCCCAAGACGCTTTCCAGCCTGTTTATTACTTTGGTGCAGTCACAGCCAGAATTGGGGGGGTGGGGGGGGGGTCACTTCTGCATAACAAGATCCCACAAGCAGGCAATGAAATACGTGATTTCATTCTGAGAGGGCAGTGGGAGCTTTGCCTTTAACAGCACACTAAGACACAGTATCTTTGACAACACAGCACTCAGTACTGGCAGTGCAGACTCCAGCCTATCTTGTGTAGCTCTGGAGAAGCAGTTGAACCTTTTAACTTTGTAACACTCAGCAGTGTGACAGAAAGGAGAGCGGTTCCAAATGCAATCAAATTAAACCACAATTTTAGAATGCCAATAGCACAGAACCTGGCGTTTAACGTAAAGGAGTTTGTGGAGTTTTGCTGGAAAAGACAACGGGATTTTTTTTTCCCAAAGCCAGTCATCACTTGCTTACCTCCAAACTATCATCAGCATTCACCATCCAACAATCTGTCCAGGTAGCCACAATCAAGAAGAACGTAGACACAAAGGCCAAAGTGAAGGACATAATTTGCAGCACGAAAATCATCTTCACCTTAAGCTGAGGCACTTGCGAGGAAAGAATGTTCAGTGTCAGAATTTAACAACAAAGGTGAAATGGATTCGCAAACAAAACGAAAAGCCACTTGAATTTACAAAAGAAAAAAATAATCTTTTCTTTTGGAAAATATAACTTGAAAGGAAACGTTTGCTCAAACATTACCTCCACTCGACACACTCAGGAGTCATTGTAAATAATCAGTCACTTCCACAACCACAGAATCTAATTATTCTGAGCTCTCTGTGTTCACAGACCCATAAAAATCAAATGGGCGACCGGAAATTTTGACTTGACGGCTGGTTGGAGCTGGAAAAATCCAGGCAGCCCCTCACCTATTTCCCTCTTACTTGAATATTTATGTTCTCTTTAGTAAGGTGTTAGTTTTCACCTATTACAGCAGCGTTGTGGTCATAAAATGTAACATTTAACTCTTCAATTCACTCCCAGAAGTATTTCCTTATTTTTGCCAGTTCTGTCCCCTCCCCACCCAGTTATTTAATTAGTTATGTCTTCAGGAGCAAGGACAACTCCTGGTAGCTCATTCCTGCACTGCTCATCTGGGATTCAGTGCCAGTGGGACATTGAGGCCTCATCCACTGTTGTATGGGCACACCAACCCCATCAGCAACAGCCACAGACTCAGTTGCACACACATTGGCTCTGCTGGCCATCAGCAGCTGCAGAATGTTGTTCAGTCACAACCTGTACCCTCGTGGCCTAGCATATCACCTATCATTATCATCTAGCAAAGAGCTCAATGGGGTGGCATGATGGCTCATTGGTTGGCACTGCTGCCTCACAGTGCCAAGGAACTGGATTCAATTCCAGCATTCTTGACTGTGTGGAGTTTACACATTCTCCCTCTCTGCGTGGGCTTCCTTTGGGTACTCTAGTCTCCTCCCATGGTCCAAGGATGTGCAGCTTAGGTGGATTGGCCATGGGAAATTGTCCAAAGTGTCCGGGAGAGCAGGCTAGGTGGATTAGCCATGGGAAATGCAGGGTTACAGGGATAATGTAGGGGCAGCATTAGGTCAGCTTGTGATGCTTTTTGGAGGGTTGGTGTGGACTTGATGGGCCAAATGCCCTGCTTCCACATTGTAGGGATTCTATGTTTTAATGAAGAGTGCAAGGAGCAGCACCAGTTAACCTGGTAAAGCTATAAAACAGGCCGCATGCAGCAGAAACAGTATGCAATAGAAAGAGGTAGGTATTCCACGATCAACAGGTCAGCTGTAGGCTCTGCATTCTGTCTTGAGCAATTCCTGATGAAGGGCTTTTGCCCGAAGCGTCGATTTCGCTGCTTGTTGGATGCTGCCTGAACTGCTGTGCTCTTCCAGCACCACTGATCCAGAATCTGGTTTCCAGCATCTGCTGTCATTGTCTTTACCTACTTGAAGTTTGATGCCCAGCCCACAACGATTGCTTCCCAATCCCCCTCCCTGTTCGTTCCATCCAGCCACCTCTATTCCAGCTTGCTTGTGAATTGCCTGTTTACTTCAGTGTGCAAAATATTCCAGATTGCTGCATGACACATGCACCTGATGAGATGCTTTCACTCTAAACCTCATTGGACCTTGATTGTTTCTGGCTTTTCACCATTTTTGAAAATGTTGTAATCTTTCCTTTTAATCCAAAGTGAACGTCCTCATTCGTGCCGGCTGTGAAATGCATTTACATAATTTACTCATTTCTCTTGTAATTTAATCTGAACATCTACTCTGTTTATAAGTGTAGGTGCAGTTGTGCCATTGGCAAACTTGATTATGTGACACCCCACCCTCAACTCATTAGATAATATGGTGAATAGATGAGGCTCCAACACACAGCCCACTGGGGCTCCACTAGTCACATCCAGCCAATTACTGACACTGCTCATTATCCCAACTGACAATCAGTCAATTTTCCCAGGAAAACAAATCACCTTCAGTACTATGATATCTGACCTTAGCTAACGGAGGCTGATCAGGGATTTTAATTGAATGACTTCTGTCCATCCATATATGCAACATCCATAGAGGTCATTTCCCAATCCACTCATTAGGCAGCTCATCCAAAACCTGCTTGTGAGTGAGGAGTTCACAATAAAGTCATTTGTGGTTCACTCTAATGTGGTTCTATTGAGGTGAGCGGCCTTCGAGATTTTTCATTTTTGTATCACTTGCAGATTAGTCTCTTCTGGCACCATGGGATATGGCCATCACTGGCAAGACCAAGCTTGTTGTCTACTCCAAACTGAGAGAGTGGGGAGCTTGGGGTGGTCTGCTGCAGTTGATGGGGCACAGGTCCACCTTATGTTTCCTTATTCTTCTTCTTTTCAAAATGGACAGTATTGCAATTATGCTCCATTTGCCAGTTTCTTCCCCCCCCCCACTCACTTAACTTGTGTATATTGTTTTGTAGTTTCCCTTTGTCCGCTTTAAACTTTTCTTCCCTTCCTATCTTTGTATTATCAACCAACTTGGCAACCATACCTTCCATTTCTTCATCTAAGTCATTTATATAAATTCTGGATCGTTGAGGTCCCAGCACCAATCCCAGTGGCGTATCATTCATAACATCTTGCCAAACTGGAAAAGCCCCAGTCTCTGCTTCCTGTTAGCCAGTCAACGTTTGATCCAGACCAATACTCTACCCGCTACACCATGAGAGCACTTTTCTCAATAACCTTTGATGTGGCATTTTATCAAATCTCTTATGGAAATCTAAGAACAGTGTATCCATCAGTTCTCCTTTATCTAGATTATGTGTTACTTTCTCAAAGAGCTCCAATGGATAGGTTAAACATGATTTCTATTTCACAAAACCATGCTGATTCTGTCTGAACTTATCTAAGTGTCATGCTGTCATTCCTCCAAAATTTACTTTAATGTAATTAAGCCAGCCTGTGGTTTCTGGCTTTCTATCTACCTCACTTTTTGAGTAAAGACATCTGTAATCTTTTACACTAGTAGACCTTTCCTGGACCTGTGAAGTTTTGGTAGATTAAAATGAATTTCACAAGTCACTTCTTTTAGATGTTAGGATGAAATTCATCAGGACCTGAACACCTGTCAGCCTGCAGCTCCAACAAGTTGTTCCATTGCACTTTTCTGGTGATTATAACTTTCTTGAATTGCTCCCTCCCTTCCAATTCCTGAATGATTGTTGCTCTGGGATATCACTAGTATCCCTCTATTGTGAGGAACGATGCAGAGGAACTGTTCACTTCAACTGCCATCTCTGCATTTGCCTTTATCAATTCTCCAGACACACTTTTGATAAAATCAACATTCACTTCATTTACTCTTCTTTTTAAAATATTTATAGAAATTCTGTCTAGCAGTATTCATGTTTCTGGTTAGCTTTCTCCCGTGCTCTAATTTTTCCCTCATTTTGAAAATAATACCTTTTTTTATTATATTCTGTCTAATCTTCTGATATAGCATCTGACTTTCCATGATTATACCTTTCCTCTTTAAAGTTGATGTGTCTTTCAACTTTCAATGGGTAAAGGGTCCATCGCTTGGAATTCTGTTGCTGATTTGCAATGCATCTATCCTGTCTATTCTTAAATATTCCCTTAAATGTCTGTCATTACATCTCTATTGACCTATTCTTTAACCGAAATAAAACAAAGAACTATGGATACCGGAGATCTGAAACAAAGATAGACATTGCTGCATAAAGTCCACAGATATTACCACACTGTGGGAAGAAAACAGTATTTTCTTCATCAGATGCCCTGGACTCCAAACGTTAACATTGTTATCTCCTCACAGATGTGACCAGATCTAATGAGTTTCTTCAACAGTTTCTGTTTTATTCATTAACCCAGTTTGCTAATTCACTTTAGCCAGCTTTGTGCTTTCATAGACTCATAATTGCCCTTATGTGAATACTACATATAGTCTTGGACCCACTCCTCGCTGTTCTAAACTGAATGTAAGATTCAATCATATTATGGCCACTGCTATCTAGAGGCACCTTCTCTAGGATATGATGTATTAAGCCTAACGTATTGCATGATACCAGATCTTGTATACTCCACTGTCAAGTTGGTTCTAGAATATGCCAGACTAAAATATGTCCTGTAAGCAATGGATGAACTTTATGCTGAAGGCGTTGAAGAGGTTTAGGTCTGGAAAAGTTCTCTAAGCAAATCACCAACAACCCTAATGCTTTGTGTTAGGTATGGCTTTAACCAGTCAGGAGATTTCCCCACGATTCTCACTCACTTCAGTTTTACTAGGGCTCCTCAAGGCCATATCCTAAATTTCCCATTGTGCCCAGGGATGTACAAGCTTGGTGGATTAGCCATGGGAGTGAAGGGTTACAGGGATATGGAAGAGGTAGGGGTGGGTCTGGGTGAGATGCTCTTTGGAGGGTCAGTGTGGACTTGATGGGCTGAATGGCCTGCTTCCACACCATAGGGATTCTGTGATTCTTTGATTCTATTTGGTGAAATGCTATCTTGATGCCAAGGGTAGTCAGTCCCATTTCATCTGTGAAAGTCAGTTCCTTTTTGCTTGTTTGGATGATGTCTGAAATGAGGTGGCCTGGGTAGAACATGAGTAAACAGGCTATTGCTGAACATGTGCTGCTTCATCACAGTGTTAACAACACCTTACATCACTTTGCTAGTGATTAAGAGTACACTGAAGGAACAGCAATTGGTAAAATTTGATTTGAACTGCTTTTTGTGGATAGGCATTTTACAAATGCTGTAATGGTCTCAAAACTGGGGATGGGAAAGGTTTTAGAAAGAATTGGCTTTTCTGATAGAGAGGATCTATGTACAAGATGTAGGGAATGGGGAGGGAAGTGGAACAAAGTGGATAGCTGGCAGAGGCATGATGGGCTGAATGGCCTCCTAGAATCATAGAGATTTGAGATGTACAGCACAGAAACAGACCCTCTAGTCCAACTCGTCCATGCTGACCAGATACTCTAAGTTTATCTAGTCCCATTTACCATTAAAGGGATATATAAAGTCTAAATCCCTTTAAACACTTCCTATTCATATACTCATCCAGATGCCTTTTAAATGGTGTAATTATACCAGCCTCCACCACTTCCTCCAGTAGCTCATTCTGTACATGCACCAGCTTCTGCATGAAAACGTTGCCCCTTAGGTCCCTTTTGTATCTTTCCCCTCTCACCTTAAACTTATGCCCTCTCGTTCTGGACTCCCTCACCCCTAGGAAAAAGACCTTGGCTATTTACCCTATCCATTGTCCTCATGATTTTATAAACCTCTACAAGGTCACCCCTCAGCTTCCAACACTACAAAGAAAATAGTCCCAGCCTATTCAACCTCTCCTTATAGTTCAATCCCTCCAACACTAGCAACATCCTTGTAAATCTCTTTTGTACCCTTTCAAATTGAACAACATCTTTCCTATAGCAGGGACACCAGACTTGAATGCAGTATTCAAAAGTGGACAAACCAATGACCTGTACAGCTGCAACATGACCTCCCAACTTTTATACTTAATGCACTGACCAATAAAAGCAAGCATACCAAATGCTTGGTACCCTTCTATGTGTGACTCCACATTTAAGATTGGAATCAGAGGAACTAATGAGATGGGTCTCACAGCTGAAATTATTGTATAGATGAAGATATGGTGAAATCATAGAGAGTTTTAAACCCAAGAGTGTGAGTTTTAAATATAACATGAGGGAAGAGGACCCATGTGGTATTCTTTTTTGTCATTCCTGCTAATAAATATCCACGTTTAAGGTTGGAGTTAATGGAGATAGCTCTCAATTTTATGACTACATTTACATAAAGAACAAATTTCTCCTGATGTTTCACTTCACCTTTTTGGAATAATTTAAAACAATTCCATATTGGGAAATCTGCTCTGCATTTTCTGACCTGGATTTTCATGTCTACGTACTAGTCAAAATGAAACCAGCTTCCCTTTTGCACTTTCTGGATCATGTTGGGTGTGATGTGGATGGGTTGATGCTTTAAAGTTTGACATTTACACTAATACAGTGTAGGTTAATTCTGTTCCTCCCTTGGGCTCTATTTACTTATTTGATTTGATTTATTATTGTCACATGTACCTAGGTACAGTGAAAAGTTTTGTTTCGCATGCGGTACAGGCAGGTCAAACTATACAAAGAGATTTGAGGTTTCAAAGTGCAGAGCAATTGTAAGAAATGTGAGAATAAGATCTGCTGCAGGGAACTCCCAAAGAGTCGCCTTCTGTCAGCGCCATCTTGAGTCCCCCCCATTAAGCTGTATTTTAAGGATATTGGAATGGATAACAAGAGGACAGAGTGCAATTTCAGATGCAAATGGCCATTCAGAGATTTGCACATTGGGGATAAAGTCAGTTTGCGACACTGTATTCACAATGTTTGAAATATTAATGGTCATGTGCACTCAAATTTCGTTAACTTTTGGACCATGTAATTGACTTGTGTCCGTGTCTCTCTGGAGACAAATGCAGAGAAAGCTTTAGGCAATAAATATAGAATCACGCAGTGGCAAGAGAGTTCTTCATTGCCAAAGGTACAAACCTACGGATAAGAAATTAAACAATTACCCCCTTTAGGTCCCCATGCAAAATTCCATTACATAATTTGAAGAAGAATTGCTAACAGTAAACAGACGAATTTGTCATTCATCTTGTCCTCTACGGAGTCTAGCTGTGTACAATTTACATAAAAGTAATGCAGAACTAATTTGCTGTCTGTAAAATATACTGTGATGAATAAATGGAATTGCTGTCTTTATTTCCCTCTCACTCTGCCTTAAATTAAATAGAGACACAATTAATTCACCTTTATTAAAAGAAAACATTTTTCTGCATCCAGTACAACAGCTAAATTAACAATATTCAATGTACATGAAAATACAATCTTCTTACTGAATCAGAGAATATATGTACAATTCAGTTCTAATACTAAGCCCATTTACAAACAACAGTAAAATTGGAACTGGTCTGGGCTACACAGTGTCCTGCACATTGCCCTAGAGTCTACGTACATTCTCAGTAATGACACAGAGCTTTACAATTACTTTCTTTTTCTAAAAAAAGGATTGCTCATGTGAAGGAACTGAACACACTTGTGCTGTTACAAAATTGCAGTCTCCTGCCTCGCTATAAATACTGCTCTCCTTTGACAGAAGCTGTTTTCTTAAAATGTGACCTGGAATTTAAGAGAAGAAACAAAATGTCAGCAACATAGAGAGGTTCGCTAACACAGCTCAACCCTGCAAACACATACTGGAAATTTACAGCCAATGTACACACTGAATCTATGGAATTCCTGGATTACCTGGCTTTGTTGAAAATGTGTTGCTGGAAAAGCGCAGCAGGTCCTGAAGAAGGGCTCATGCCCAAAACGTCAATTCTCCTGCTCCTAGGATGCTGCCTGACCTGCTGCGCTTTTCCAGCAGCACATTTTCACCTCTGATCTCCAGCATCTGCAGTCCTCACTTTCTCCTCGAAGACTTTGACCTTCTAGAGTGAAAGTCTTCACTTATGAGATCAGTACCGTCTGCATCTACTCAATTGATCTGCCTTATTGTTTTAAACCCAGAATTACATTGCCTTGACAGTTTCATTACTAAGGGATAACAGATTCTTGCATGAATGGAGAATGAACAGGACAGGGGGATTAGATTAGATGGGTAATGTAAAGTAAGACACTAGCAGAGGCTTGATGGGACAAATGGCCTATTTTCTATCCTGTACAATAACAACATTACTGACATACATTTTGGGACTCTAGAATATTATACTAGAATGAAACCTGGGCCTAGATCAGGACTAGATTAGAGTGGTGCTAGAAAAGCACAGCAGGTCAGGCAGCATCCGAGGAGCAGGAAAATCGACGTTTCGGGCAAAAGCCCTTCATCAGGAAATTAACAATATTCAATGTACATGAAAATACAATCTTCTTATGGAGTCAGAGAATATATGTACAATTCCTGTAACCCTGATGAAGGGCTTTTGCCCGAACGTCGATTTTCCTGCTCCTCAGATGCTGCCTGATCTGCTGTGCTTTTCCAGCACCACACTAATCTAGACTCTGATTTCCAGCATCTGCAGTCCTTGTTTTTACCTAGATCAGGACTGTACTTGTTAATTATTTTCTGAATTGCCTGGCATCATTTGTGATGGATCTGTTGCATGCCTGCAGTACTTTTGGATTTTATTTATATACTTTGCAAATTTTTCAAAAGCATAAAAATTCTCAGGAGGTGGTCATCACTGCAAAAGTTATCATTTGCTTGGGCTGGGGACACCCCCAGTGATGCCAGGAAGGGAGATCTTTGACTTTGTGCCAGCAATGTTGAAAGAAAGCCAATATATTTTCAAGTCAGGATGGTGTGCTGCTTAGAAGGGAACGTCCAAGTGGTTCTATCCCCATGTATCTGCTGCCAGTGTCCTTCTTGATGGTAGTGATCATGGGTTTGGAAAGGGTTGTCAATTTTGTTATATATTCGCTTATGGGACATGGGGGTCCCCCGTTGGCTAGCATTTATTGCCCGTCCCTAGCTGCCCTTGAAGTGAGTTGCTTGCTAGACCATTTCAGAGGGCAGTTGAGAGTTAACCACATTGCTACAGGTCTGACAAGTAGACAAGACTAGGTGAGGATGGCAGATTTCTTTCCCTGAAGGACATTAGTGAGCCATTAGTCAGCAATGGTTTCATGGTCATCGGTAGATTCTTAATTCCAGATTTTAGAAAAAAAAAGCATTGAATTCAAATTCCATCATTTGCCGTGACATGGACATGTTTGGAACCAAGGTTCCCAGAACAATAGCTGAGTTTTTGAATTCAGAGTCTAGTGATAAGAATATGGGCCATCACCTCCCTGTGAGGACATCAGGAAAATAGGCCTTGGAAAGTTGTTGCAGTGCATCTTATGTCATTTACTAGTTAAAAATAGTAATATTTACATTTTTATACTTTTCTCAAGCAAAATCTATAGGAAGTGTAAAGTAACTCAACCAATTCCTTCATGTGATGAAATTATTGTCAAGTTTAAAACATTTGCCAACTCAAACTGAGTACATTCTTCATATGAACTCTCAGCTCCAATGCCCCCCACCCCCACTCTCCCCTAATGCCAACGATTGGCTTCCCAAAATGTCCATTATCACAATGTAACAGTGCAACACTTCTGGGCCAGTCAAAAAATGAAGAGACTCTTTCCTACCCAATTACATGTGTCTTGATAGTCACCTCTGATAATATTTCAATTATAAACAGAAGTGTTTAAAAGAAGTTTTTAAAAAATACACAATTTTTTTAATAACTCTATAATGTTTCTCCTGTTTTGCTGGCAGCAATATCCCGGATGATGATCTTTAATTCCTGCAGATGACAGGACCCTCCTGGAGGGATTGATAACCCTCAATTTAAGCTGATGTCTGCTGGAGAACTGATTTTCCGTGATCTGTGTTTCAGACATACTCTTTGACTGTTGACGGCTGAGAGGACCTGTAGTATGACTGGCCCCTTCTTTCTTCGTTTGGACAGGAACAGCAGAGGAACGACCCTCCCAGAATGGTCAGGCTTGCAGCTGCCCAACCTACAAACAGTGCCGAGCCAAACTCATACCTGCAAGAGCCAAGGAACACGAGATCAAAGGCTGCAGCTCAAAACACATCAACCTTGTAATACAGCAAGACAACTGGACATTTAGAACTCCATCATCATTTGCTTTGAGAGTCATAGAGTCCTACAGCACAATGAGAGACCCTTTGGCCCAAACTGGTCCATGCTGACCCAAATATCCACCCACACTAACCCCATTTCCCTGCACTTGGCCCATTTCTGAGAATAAATTTGCTAAAATTGCTATCCTCATATTAATAATTAAATGGCTAGGTCCTCCAATAATATATGTTTTGAAACAATATTTATTCTTTTAAACTTACAGAATTTTTTCACCTTTTATTCCCCCATGTCCAAATTTCTCTTTCCCTGCCCTTTACTAGGTACTGGCATTGGGTCATGGTTCCCGCTCTGATAGACCCTGTCAAAGGGCTATTCTCTACAACATGAGCTTTAGAGGTTAGCCTTCCATATTGTAGGGAAAGGGTCACCAACAGGTTTATTGTCAGCAACTGGCAGCTTGCCACCTGCCAATGAGTAGTGCGTCGCTCATACTTTTGGTTTAATTTCCTCCCTCGAGCAGGTTTGACAACAGTGGGTGGTTACCACCTCGGGTGGCCAGAGAAAGGTTGCCAAGGGAACTGGGGTCCAGCACGGCTGTGCAGATCTGGGCAGCCATGAAAGCCGACGTCAAGCACTAGTTAGTGGGCAGGACATCCAGCAGTCACCCTATTGGGCTTGGGCGAGTAGCTGGAAAAAGGCGAGGGTGACAAACTGAGCAAAGATTAGATTAGATTCTCTACAGTGTGAAAACAGGCCCTTCAGCCCAATAAGTCCATACCGCCCCTCCAAAGGGAAGCCCACTCAAACCCATTCCCCTATATTTACCCCTGATTAACGCACCTAACACTATGGGCAATTTAGCATGGCCAATTCACCTAACCTGCACATCTTTGGATTGTGGGAGGAAACCCACAGAGACATGGGGAGAATGTGCAAACTCCAAACAGACAGGCGGGAATTGAACCCAGGACCCTGGTGCTGCGAGACAGCAGCGCTAACCATTGAGCCACTCTGCTGCCCAAATAATAAACTTGTTTGCCAGTTTCACACTGAAATAAAGGTAGAGAGCAATTTTCTTTCATATTAAAACAAATACTTTCGTATTTCAGTTATAATAACTACATAACTATATCAATTCATGTGTTTCCCATACATACTTTGAGTAGCTTCTGGTATTGTTGGTTACCTAGGATGAGCCCTCATTAAGAAAACTGTTGGTGACCCCCATTGTAAGGTATTGTCCAGGAGGCTCATCTCAGCCCAAAACCATTGAGAGAAGTAATACAGTCCCTCAGCCGAAGGTGCTGAAATTGGCCGTACGGTTGGGTCAGCCGAGATTAACCAACTTGTCATAGTTACACAGGTTAATGTAGGGCTGGGTCAGCTGAGATTAACCAGTTTGTCATAGTTTTAGATTAGATTACGTACAGTGTGGAAACAGGCCCTTCAGCCCAACAAGTCCACATCGACCCGCCGAAGCACAACCCACCCTCCTACATTTACCCCTTCACCTAACACTATGGACAATTTAGCATGGCCAATTCACCTGACCCGCACATTTTTGAATTGTGGGAGGAAACCAGAGCACCCAGAGAAAACCTATGCAGACACGGGGAGAATGTGCAAACTCCACACAGAGAGTCGCCTGAGGCGGGAATTGAACCCGGATCTCTGGCACTGTGAGGCAGCAATGCTAACCACTGTGCCACCCAAGATTAATCAACTTGTCATCGTTACTAAGGTTGCCAGCACAATACGGCAGTCTTGGAATATCCAGGAATGAAAGAAACATTTCATTTAAGGAACCAGGGAGAAACATTGAGGACAAATATTTATTTCATTTAGTTGTTTGGTAGGACAGTATTTGAGTATTGCTGAAAATAGATGCACTTTGTCAAAGGAGTGCTCCTTGACCTCATCAAGTCGATTTGCAAGAATAGTGATTTTAGTGGAAAACGAACACTTATATTGTTTGAAAGGAGAGTGCCGCTTGGTTGGCAAGGTGATCAATCAAGGTCCAGTTCCAACCAAAGAGCACTCGCCTCTCATACAGTACAAATGTTGGTTTTCCTCTTAAATTGGTATTCTTGCAAAGTGTCCTGATGAAGGCAAGGTGAAAAACTTTGATAAAATGTGGCTACTTTCAGGAGTTTTTTTCATTTTCTTTGAAGAGTTCAATTTAACATTTATTAATGTATTGACAAAGGGAAGTAGTCTGCTTTTTTAAAATATATTCATTCATGTCATGAAGACATGGCTGTCTAGGCTGCCATTTATTGCCTATCCCAGAGGCCAGTTAAGAGTCAACCATATTGCTGTGGGTCTGGAGTCACATGTAGGTCAGACCAGGTAGGGATGGCAGATTCCTTCCATAAAGGACGTTAGTGATCCAGATGGGGGTTTTCAGTAATCGACATTGGTTTCATGGTCTTCATCAGACTCTTCGTTCCAGATTTGTAAATGAATTCAAATTCCACCATTTGCCCTGGTGCGATGAACCAAACCATGATATAGAACCTCCAAGAATAAGTTCAATCAAAGATTGAAACATGAACCTTGTGAGAAAATGATTCTGCTTGAATACAGACTGAATTTGAGCTGCATTGTGATATCCACAATTTTAAAATAGCGTGCTGGCACTTACTGCCTAGGATCTCACTGAAAAGATGGCCATTTTGTGGTCCTATTGGCATTCTGTGCCTAAGACATGTGCTAACACGGCTTAACATTACATTACTTTAGTGTTAAGCATCCCCTCATGCTTCTGTTGCTTGGGTGAAATCAACTCCAACAACAGAAGTGAAACAAAAATAGCAGAAAAAGGAAAGAACTTCGCATGCTGGAAATCAAAAACAAAAGCAAATTGCTGGAAAAACTCAGCAGGTCTGGCAGCATCTGTGGAGAAAAGTTAAGAGCGACCCTTCTTCAGAACTTGATGCTGCCAGACCTGCTGAGTTTTTCCAGCAACTTCCACTTTTGGTTTGGTACAAAAATAGCAAGCTCTAGTCCAATCCCTGTTTTGACGTTTCGTACCTGGCATTGACTGGTGTTAAAGGATCAAAGAACTCGTTTGAAACCTTTGTTGCATACCAGGATACCGCCACTAGGGTACAGAGTCCTGTGGAATAGACAAGAGGTGGGAGTCAGGGGTCAGTTTTCAGTCAGCTATCAAATCAATGGCAAACACTTGAGCAATTAGCACATTGCAGCCTACGCGGGAGGAAAAGGAGTCTATACTGCATCATTGGACAGCTAACTTGATACACCTTCCACTCAATCTCACATTCAGTCTGTTCTAAGCTTACCAATCCCAACTCAACTGGTAGAGTCACTAGAGTTGACCTCCATGTTTGAAAGAGGCAAGAGTCTGAGTTCCCAAACTCTACAGAGAGACCTAAGTGCACCTCAAGTAGGATCAAATCCAGACCTAGCTCCCTGAGGATGAATGCTCTGATAATGCTGATTGGTGTGCAGCTTTGTCATGGGGAATGGTGACCTAGAGGCCATACTGGACGTCACTGAATTGCCCCCAACCCAGTCATCCCATTGGTATGAGTCCCCTTCTGTAAACAGACCTTTAGAAGTTGAAGGGACAATATTGAAGGTGCTCTGGAATAGTTTGGTGAAAGTTCAATCAATATATAAGTGAATTAATTACTAATTCTATGATTACTAACGTTCCTCACTTTTCATTCAATTAGAATCAGCAACAAATTGTATTGACAGAAAGATTTGCATTTATATAGCACCTTCACTGACCACAGGACATCTCAGATGTTTTGCAGCCAATGAAGTGCTTTCTGCAGTGCCAGTCACTATTTGAATGTAGGACATGTGATGGCCAGCGTGTGCCTGGCAAGCTCCCACAGTCAGCAAGGTGATAATGGCTGGGTGGTCTGTTTCTGTCATTGTGATTGAGGGATAAACATTAATCAAGATACCAGGGAGAAGTCACCATCTCATCTTTGAATCAGAATACTATGGAACCTTTTTCCATCCACCTGAGATGGCAGCAGGGCTTTGTTATAGCCTCTCATTTATAATAAAAAGCACATAGAAGCCCTACAGTATGGAAACAGGTTCAACAAGTCCACACCAACCCTCCAACATATAACCCACCCAGACCCATTCCCCTACCCTACTACTCTACATTTACCCCTGACTAATGCACCTAACCTGCACATATCTGAATACTATGGGCAATTTACCATGGCCAATTCACCTGACCTACACATCTTTGGACTGTGGGAGGAAACGGGAGTACCCAGACAGACACAGGGAAAATGTGCAAACTCCACACAGACAGTTGCCCGAGGCTGGAGTCAAACCCATGTCCCTGGTGCTGAGAGGCAGCAGTGCGTTAGCACTGAGCCACCATGCCACATCCTGACAATGTCAGGACATTGTGTATTTTGCATTGAAGTGTCAGCCTTCATTGTCACGCTGAAGACCTGGATTAGGACTTGAACGCACAGCTCAGAGTAAAGAGTTTTGTTGACTGAGTCACAGCAACAACAATGAATGGTTGAAATACTTAAGAATTGGCATCAATAATGTCACAAGCAATGAAGCAATGTTTGAAATGTTCAATGATAAAACCCTACAGTGCAGGACATCATCAAGTTCAGAAAGGTTAAAGAAACTATTGGAGGAAATAAGGTTGCTTTTCGCTAACATTGGTTTTAAAAGGTTTCCAGATCACTAGGGATGTGAAAGATTGTGTAACAAGCCTTTATTTTAATTACAGTGTGAAAGCATGGGAGACTAAGAAGAAGGGGAATAAGGGAGGTGCACTATTTTCAATGCCATTGAGGGAACTAAACAATTAATTGCTGCAATCACAAACTTAGCCCAACTTTCACAAGTCACAATTCTGCAGCTCATGTTCCTGAGTCCAGCAATTTGTGACAAGGGCTAGAAACATACAAGGAAGGGATCAAAAGACTTAACTGAAAATGGCAATCTGGTCAATGCTTCTGACACAATGGCATCTGGAACAATTCCCTTTTAATAATTCAAAGTATAAAGTAAAGTCTAAACTCACCAGCCATGAGAAAAAGCACCCCTCCTGAGACTGCGACCCTGCTTTTGGTGAGTGGGTTATTGTCTCCTACTTTTGTACACTTCATTCCCACGACACTAACGATGATGCCAATAAAGCCAAGAACAACTGAAACAATCATCAGGGCTCGGGAAGCCTGGATGTGGGCTGAGGATGGGAAAAGGCACAGGGAGGAAATGAATAACAATGCAGCAGTCAGTCCTTATCCAGACAGATCAGGCTTCCATTTCAATTCATTTCACACAATGTAGCATTGCCAATTGAAATCAGGAAACTAGGTGGTGGAGGAGAAAGAAAACTCATAAAATCATATATTCACTGCACAAAAATATAACTTGTCCACTTTTTACTTTTAATTTTACAGTCAAGGATGTTGTCAGATTTTTTTCCTTTTAAAATGGAATATTCCATTATCCACATTAAAAGACTGAGTTCAACATTTGGGGTGGTGAATGATTCCATTTTCTGTGTCTCAGTTTGCAAATCCGCCCTAAGCACGTGTCAGTTTCAATTTTCAATTGGTAAAGACAATGAGCGTGAAGGTATGGGGCAGGTAACTGGCCAGATGGTGACAGGATTTGTTGGAATTGTTCGTCAGGGTCTGGTCAGGTCAGGTCTATTCAGGTCAGAGAGCTTCCGTGAAAAGGGGTTAATAGTTCAGGCTGATGATTGACCTGAAACGTGAGAGTTCCGTTTCCCTCCGGGTTTACTCCAAATGTTTAGCATCCGCAGGGTTAGACTTTAGTAACCCTGAAATCTTAGCCCACCCACTATCCTTTTTATCTATTCAACCGCCCCCACCCATCCCCGTTCAAGTTCCAATTTTACTTGGATTTTCAGAACCAATAGCTTGGAAGGTCAGTCTGCAGCCACTGTGCATCTCCCTTTACTGTTTCTGGGTCACACCGTTGCCCAGATTGGAGAGCTTCTTGACTTTTCAGTCATTTGGTCTTCAAAGTATTCAGAAAATGTGGGGCAACATACCCTGCGTTTTATCTCCTTCTGTGGACGTTCCCAGGCAATACTGTAGAGCTAGCGACCCCAGTGGAGGCGCTCAGAAAGGTTTGGCACATTCTAACCTGGTTATACTCAGTCACCCCCGAGGAAGTAACAAGTTTTGCCCTAGTACATGCCAATATTGTAATTAACCGGTCAGTTTATTAAAACAGACGATGTTTTATTGCTTGGAATAATAAATTTCCAAGAATTTGCTTGGAAATCACAACTAGCCGCATTTGGGATGGTATTGTGTAGTTTTTGTAGTTGAAAACGGTAGTTTTGTGGGTGGTTCATTTTACAGAAGGAGCCGTTCATTTCAAACCGGTGTCAATTTCGGCCTTAAAACACGCTCGTCACTTTCACTGATCAATCCGGGCATCCAAATGGCACAGAACACAAGCCAACCATCAACAATGCCACAGTGAACACAAAACACTCAAGATACACCGATGTACTTTCACTCAGAAACGGCTCCCACTCGCTCTCTTACATTCACACACACACACACACTCATTCACAATGTTGTATTCATATACAGTACACTCTTCACACACACAATACACACGCACACAAATTCACGAAGGTACACATAGTGTCGATCATATTCCTCACGCACAGGTACTCCTGCAGCGGCTCATACTATTACACTGACATACAGTGTTACACTCAGACACACACACACAGTTACACACATATTCACACACTGATATACAAAGATACATGATTTGGAGATGCAGGTGTTGGACTGGGGTGTACAAAGTTAAAAATCACACAACACCAGATATAACCTGGTGCTGTGTGATTTTTAACTTTGTACATACACACACATACAGATACACAGGCATTCACTCATTTACACGCACTGTCATTCGCACACATACACATACTTTCACACACAGATACACACACGCTGTTACACACACAGATATACACACATTCACACAGATGTACATACGCTGTTACACACACATTCACACAGATACACACACGCTGTTACACACACATTCACACATACAGATACGCTGTTGCACACCCACATTCACTCTCACACTCAGATACACACATACAAATGCACACACGGACAAATTCACATGCAGATAGCTTTCCATAGCCTTCCTCTCACATACACGCTGACGGATCCACAGACACAGATTTACAGACAGACACGGCCAAATACACACATACCCGCTCATACAGATACCCACACATACAGAGTGACAGGTACACAATCCCTTTCACACACACAGCCAAGCTCTCTCTCTCCCCCACATACACACACACAGAAACTCTCAGAGAGCCGCTCGCTTATCCTTTGCCCTGGTTACTCACCGTCCAACAGCAACAAGGAGTCATACACTTTGCACTGAACTTGCCCGGTACTTTGGGAGGCGCAAGACATCCAGAGTCCCTCGTACAGCCCCACCGCGGTAATGATCGCATCTCCAGCGTAGGAGGACTGTTTCCACTGGGGGAGCGCGGTGGTGGAAATGATGCCGACCCATCCGCCCAGAGCCAAGAAGTAGCCAAGCAGCTGAAAGCCGGAATTCGCCATCTCCAGCTCCTCTTGATCTCGGCGCCCACCCCCCGAGCTGATGTTTCAAACTCCAAACCCAAGGGCTCGCTCTCCAGTTCCTGCAGGGTCACCTCAAAGTGGGGGAGACGGCCGACAAGGTCCCAGAGATTGATAAAGGTTCATGTGTATGTGTGTGTGTGTGGTATTGTGAGAAACAGCAGGCAGTTTGGAAGGACCAGAGACAAGTCATAAATTTCTCACCAACAAAGCCTTTTGACGCGTTGAAGGCAGATGGAGCCGGTCAAAGGCGATTGGCTCCCTTTGCATATCAGTAACTCCCTCTTGGTCCTTGTGAAATGGACTGGACTTGGTTTGTCAACAAATAAGCCAGTCCCTTCCCGAACCCCCGCCTCCCCTCAGACTGTATTAACCCGACATATAACTGCTGTTGTATTTCGGATTCAGATCACAAATCGACCTGTCTGGGGACTGCTCTCTGCTCTGAACCTCTAGAGTTTCTGAGTCACAATGGTTCTCCCCTTCTTTATTAGAGTCATACAGCACAGAAACAGACCCTTCAGCCCAACTCATCCCTGCCAACCAGACATCCCAATCTGACCTATTCCCATGTGCCAGCATTTTGCCCATATCCCTTGAAACCCTTTGCATTCATGTAGTTAAGGGCTGGCATTGTGGTTAATACTGCTGTCTCACAGCACCAGAGACCTCAGTTCACTTCCACCCTCAGGTGACTGTCTAAAGTTTGTACATTCACCCTGTGTCCGTGTGGGTTTCCTTCCACAGTCCAAAGATGTGCAGGTTAGGTGGATTGGCCATACAGGGATAGGGCTGAGTGGAATGCTCTTTGGAGATTCAGTGTGGGCCGAATGGCCTGCTTCCATGCTCTAGGATTTCTATGTTCCCATCCAGATGCCTTTTAAATGGTGTAATTGTACCAGCCTCCACCACTTCCTCCAGCAGCTCGTTCCATATACAAACCAGGCTCTAAGTGAAAGTTACCTCTCAGGTCCTTTTTTAAAATCTTTGCCCTCTTGTCTTAAATGCTGGCAGTTGAAATTGGAAGTGGGCAGTTTGACCGTAGGAGATACTGGAGATATCAGAGACAATACAGTATGGCGCAGGAATAGCACAGCAGATCAGGCAGCACTGAGGAGCAGGAGAGTCAAAGTTTCAGGCTTGATCTTTCCTGATGAGGGGTCAAGCCCTAAAGTCAACTCTGTTGCTCCTCAGGTGCTGCCTGACCTGCTGTCCTTTTTTCCAACAGCAAAGTGTATTGACTCTAACTGTCAAACTGATGTGTCCTCAGCCAATGTTCACAGACCATCCAGAAGAGAGATGTGGGAGAGCAATGGGCAAGTATATCACCTTCAGGGGCAGCTCATTTACCCTGAGAGATACTGAGGTTACCTGTTGTGTCCCAACCTGTTGCTCCGAATGCGATCAGCGAAGAGCCGGTGCCATCTACTCTGTGTGACTCAGTGTTTAGGGAAAGAATCTTTATTTCAGAGGTCACATGACACATTGGGAACTACCCTTGCCTCTGAAGTTTTGAGTCTCAGCCCAAGGTCAAAGGAAGATAAGGCCAAAACAGCTATGTGGGGAAGGTGATGGCCTAGTCGTATTACTGCTGGACTATCAGTCTTGAGAAAGTGAGGACTGCAGATGCTGCAGATCAGAATCGAGAGTGTGTGGTGCTGGAAAAACACAGTAGGTCAGTCAGCATCCGAGGAGCAGGAGAATCAACGTTTCGGGCAAGAATCCTGATGAAGGGCTCCTGCCCGCAATGTCGATTCTCCTGCTTTTCGGATGTTGCATGACTTGCTGTGCTTTTCCAGCACCACACACTCTCGACTATTAATCTAGAGACCCAGATAATGTTCTGGGTACCTGAGTTTGAATCCTGCCATGGTGGAATTTGAATGCAATTTTTAAAAAAGCTGGAATTAAGAGTTTAACCAATGTCCATGAATCCATTGCTGATTGTCAGGGAAGACCTGTCCAGTTCACTTCTCCCCTTTGGTGGAGGAAGCTGCCATCCTAACCTGGTCTGGCCTACATGTGACTCCAGACCCACAGACATGTGATTGACTCTTAACTACCAAGCCAGCGATACGCTCATCCTGTGAACCTTTTTTAAAAAAGTCTAATTATCATCTTGTAAATCTTCCAACACATGGCAATAATGGCTAGTCAACCATGTGATGGAAAGACTGCTGGTGACCATCCCAATCTATAGCTAGATAGAAAAGAGCATGTTGCCATGGCAACATGGGGACTGAGTGATCTGTAATACACACTAAAGCCAACTTCACCAAAGAGATCATTTTATAACTCTGAGAGAGTATCTGAAAGAGGTGGTATGCACTGACTGGAGCCAATAATGTATTATTAATCTTTATTTTTTAAAAATTGAAATAAACACAATGAAATGGCATAGCAAGTTAGTCACTAGTCTCTCATCCCTGGAGATGGGTTCAGATCAGCTCTGACTTATGGGATAATGATCAGAGTGGACTAGTATGTCCATTTCCGGTCATCCTGTTATAGGAAGGATATTATTAAGCTGGAGAGGGTTCGGCATGTTGTGGGTCCTAGAGGATTTGAGTTATAAGGAGAGGTTGGATAGGCAGGCACTTTTTTCACTGGAGTGTAGGAGGTTGAGGGATGACTTTATAGAAGTTTATAAAATCACGAGGGGCATGAATAAGGTGAATGGAGGTGGCTTTTCCATACACTGGGGGATTTCAAGATTGGGGGCATATTTTTAAAGGTGAAAGGAGAAAGATTTAAAAAAGACATGAGGTGCAATTTTTTTTTACATGGAGAGTGCTTCATGTACAGAATGAACTTCTTGAGGAAGTGGTGAATGCAGGTACAGTTACAACGTTTAAAAGAGATTGGATAAGAAATGTTTGGAGGGGATATAGGCTAAGTCTACATTGAAATAGTTTAGGTAGTTTCAAAAACAAAAACAGGGAATGCTGGAAAAACTCAGCAGGTCTGGCAGCTACTGTGGAGAGAAAACAGGATTAACATTTTGGGTCCAGTGACGCTTCTTCAGAATGGATGGCAGCTCAGAAAAGGTTGGTATTTGCTGGGGAGGGGGTAGGGGTTGGGGGCAAGGAATAGGTGGAGATGGAGCCCAGAGAGAGAGAAAAACATTTGGACAAAGACATTGGTAAAGGCCAGTCTACGAGAATGAATAGCTGCTAACGGGCACCATTAGTGGCTGATGATGGGACAATGCAGCTCATGTGATGACAAGGCCTGGTGTATGGGGGTTGTGTGAAGGACATTGGAGAAGGTCCTCAGCCCCTAAAATTGTTGAACTCGATACTGAGTCCAAAAGCCGCAGGGTCCCCAAGTGGAAAATGAGATGCTGTTCTTCCAGCTGGTCCCTTTTAGCAGTGATTGATTCTCCCAGGCTGACCTTTACCCATTCCTTTGTCTGCCCAACTGTTTTACCCTGTCTTTGGGCTCTACCTGTTGCTTACTCCTCCCACCTCCCACCTTCCCTCCTCCCCCCTCTCACCTTCAGCATATACTGTATACCAACCTTTCCCCAGCTACCATCAGTTCTGCAGATGGGCCACTGGATCCAAAACATTAACTCAGCTTTGTCTCCGCAGATGCTGCCAGACCTGCTGAGTTTTTCCAGCATTTTCAGTTTTTGTTTCTGACTTTCAGCATTAACAGTTCTTTTTGTTTTGTTTGAGTAGCTTCAACCCTGATTCCAATAGATGTGGGTTCACAAAACAGATTTGACCCTAAAATAAAAACTTGCAGATGCTGTAGATCATCACTGGTCTTGAAACGTTAACTCTTTTTCTCCACAGACCTGCTAAACTCACACAATTGCAAAATCGACCCCAAAAGCTTACTTAGAAAAAAAAATCACAGAATAACTATGGCATGGTGGCTCAGTGGTTAGCACTGCTGCCTCATAGCGCCAGAGACCTGAGTTTGATTCCAGCCTTTGGTGACTGTATGGACTTTGCACATTCTCCTAGTGTCTGCATGGGTTTCCTCCAAGTACTCTGGTTTACTCCCACAGTCCGAGGACGTACAGGTCATTGATGGCAAGATTTGTAACACATCTGCATTCAGGCTTTTTTGCAGGATAATTAAATTAGCAGCTCATGTCTCTCTGTATAATCGACACTACTAAGAACATCATCTTTTGCTCTCTCCTATGCCAAATTGTCCCATGATGTGTCAGCTAGGTAGGTTAGCAATGGGACATGCTAAAGCGATAGGGTGAGGGCGTGGGTCTAGATGGGATGCTCTTCAGAGGATAGGTGTGGACTTGATGGGCCAAATAGCCAGCTTCCTCACTGTAGGATTGTTTAAAAACAAAACTAATTTGGATGTAAGATACATTACTCAGGTGCTGTAGGGATTCTGGTTTGAAAAAAGGCTGAAGGCACATTGACTAATCAGATAATTCCAAATGCGATAAAGCCATTTAACCAATGAAGCTTGCCTTGTGTGGGAATACTCTCTGTCTTTCGATGTCTCACAACAAGTTAGATTCTTACTTTAAGGAAGGTGTGAGGGAAGATTTTCCACCATAGTCTCCTTAATAGGAGGTTCACTGGTAAATGCATTAAAATAACTCCCCATTGGTACTAATGACCCATGAATGCTACTGATTAAAATAACTGTGGCACCCCTCTCTGCTGCTAATAACACCTTGGTTCTTAACCTATCTACTCTACAGATAGCAGTCCTGGTCTTCATTAATGATATTAACTGGCCCAAAAAATACTGCCTTCTTTGCTAATGTCTTCTGTATGTCATCTATCCTGTGGCAATTTAAAGTTTTCTTCCTATTCTCTCATTCATGCTAATGATTTCTTTCTAACCTTGCTCAAGTCTTGTGTATATGTTGTTCCTCTAATATCAATATCATTGTTCGTGTTAAATAACTTGGATTCTTCAACCCGATTTGTGCCTTTCATTGATGGCAAGATTTGTAACACATCTGCATTCAGGCTTTTTTGCAGGATAATTAAATTAGCAGCTCATGTCTCTCTGTATAATCGACACTACTAAGAACATCATCTTTTGCTCTCTCCTATGAACCATTTCAAATGCAATTACGTCCTTTACGAGACAGAGGAACTACAGTTGCTTGATTCATCTTAAAAACATCAATCTCAGAAGAAAAAGCAGTAAAATTTGTAAATGATGCATACTGGACTAAATTTACCTTGTGTACCCTCAAAGTGCAACTCCAATATGCCAAGCATGTTCATTTCCAAGTATCACTTATTTGACACGTTTCCCCCCCGCCCCCCGCCCCCCCCTCTTGGGATATAACATGTCTTGACTGTAACCTATTGCTCTCCAGATGTATCCCAGGCCCTGACTTAGGAACACTGGGTCAATAGGAACAGGGATAGGCCACTCAGCCCCTGACAGTGATTGGTACCTCAGCAGCATTTACCTGTCTTTGAATAAAAACTAATAACTGCTCCTCACTTACAAAGCAAGCTGAAATCTCCCACATTTTAACACAGACTGGACAATGACAATTGAAGAAGCTATGATCAGTGCAACACTGCGCCACTATTGACTGCTTTGTTTGGTTGCTAGGATTTGGGATGCCTGCTGCGTCCTTTCACTTTCTGAAGCACGCACAAAGGATGAGGTCAGTAATCGTTACTTTGAAGTCTGTCTTCCCACGAGGCTGGAACTGAGACTTCTAGCTCAGGAAGTTTTTCTTTTGATCAGTGGCCAGTCCTGAATCAAGTCAGCTCAGCTGGAATAGCTGTAGGAGTGGCAGTGGCAATATTGAGAGTGGCAGTAGGGTTAACACTAGGAGTGGCAATAGGCCTGACAGTAAGAGTGACAGCAGCAGTAGGAGCAAGTGCAAGTTAAGAATAGGAGTTACCAACTATCTCAAATTGTCTGAGAGAAAATGGGAGAGTAAAGAGAGGGCAATCCTGTTTGGAAAATTTGGACACACCAGAGGGTGAGATGAGCTTCAGCATTTGCAGGCGGCACGGTGGCACAGTGGTTAGCACTGTTGCCTCACAGCGTCTGAGATCCGGGTTCAATTCCCGACTCAGGCGACTGACTGTGTGGAAGTTTGCACGTTCTGCCCGTGTCTGCGTGGGTTTCCTCCGGGTGCTCCGCTTTCCTCCCACACTCCAAAGATGTGCGGGTCAGGTGAATTGGCCATGCTAAATCGCCCGTAGTGTTAGGTAAGGGGTAAATGTAAGGGTATGGGTGGGTTGCGCTTCGGCGGGTCGGTGTGGATTTGTTGGGCCGAAGGGCCTGTTTCCACACTGTAAGTAATCTAATTGATATCCCATAGTCCAATGGATCCTCATTAACTATGTCCCTTGTGTGAGGGGCCGAAAGGTTGTTAGGAGTGGACAAAGCCCTTCAACATCTATGGCACAGCCTGAAATTCAAAACATTACAGTCTCATAATGCCTTGTCACTCAGAGGATGGAACATAAATTCTCTGATTAAGAATGGAACTTGCTTCAGGGAGTCAGAGACAGCAGTGGTTTTATGCAGCTGCCTGTACTCAGCAGTAATCCAACTGGTTAAGTTGACTGAACTGTATAGATCAGGCTTGAGACTGACCTGAGTAAAAACTGAAAGAACTGCAAATGCTGTAAATCAGGAACCAACACATAAAGCTCAGCAGGTCTGGCAGCATCTGTGGACAGAAATCAGAGTTAACGTTTCGGGTCAAGTGACCCTTCCTCAGAACTGATGGTAGCTCGGAAAATGTCGGTTTATGTGCAGAAGGTAGGGTGGGGGGGAGGTGGTAAAGAGTAAACAATGGATGGGGATAGAGCCCAAAGAGAGAGAAGAACAGATGGACAGACAAAGGAGTGGATAACAAGCTGGTTGGGGTGGTGAATAGCTAGTAATGGGGACTGTTAGGGACTAACAATGGGATGTGTGTAATAGCCGACTATGAGTGTCAGGACTCTATTCACTAAAAAAAAACAAAATAAACAGGAGTGTCAGGGGTTCTGTTCACTCTGAGAACTAGCTCTGAGGGAGCTGGATCACTGTGAGTGAAGGACGTTGCTCTCTTTTTCCTGTATTAAAGAGGAGAGGAGACTGATTCTGTTGGTGTCTTCCCATTGAAGAGGAGTAGAAAAGAAAATAATAGCTGACTATGTGTGTAACAAGGTCTGGTGGGTGGGGGTTGGGATAAGGACGTGGCAGAGCTCAAGCCCGAAGGTTATTGAACTTGATATCGAGTCCAGAGGGCTGCAGGGTGCCCAACAGGAAAATGAGGTGCTGTTCACCCATCTTACGCCGAGCTTCGCTGGAGCACCGCAGCAATGATGTGAATCCAGATAGTTTTCAATATATAATTTCAGTTACACCACACTGTAAACATTTGCTATATATTCTGTGTCTTGTGATCTTATACTCCACAACCTCCTGATGAAGGAGTAGTGCTCCGAAAGCTAGTGCTTCCAAATAAACCTGTTGGACTATAACCTGGTGTTGTGTGATTTTTAACTTCGCACTGCAGCCAGCCTGAGCTAGAGTTGTTAGTCAGGTAACAGGGTAGTGTGTTAAAGTCTTCGGGTAAAAAATGAGGTCTGCAGATGCTGGAGATCACAGTTGAGAATGCGTTGCTGGTTAAAGCACAGCAGGTCAGACAGCATCCAAGGAATAGGAAATTCGTCAGGCAGCATCCAAGGAATAGGAAATTCGTCAGGCAGCATCCAAGGAATAGGAAATTGTTAAAGTGGCAGGCAACAGGAAGGTCAGGATCTTTGTTGCGGATGGAACGTGGGTGTTCTGTGAAGTGATTGCCCAGTCTGAGTTTCCCCAGGTGTCGAAGAGACCACATTGTGAGCACCGAATGCCGTAGACAAGATTGTGTCAAGTGCAAGTAAAATGCTGCTTCCCCTGGAAGGTGTGTTTGGGCCCTTGGATACTGAGGAGGGAGGAAGTGAACGGACAGGTGTTACACCCTCTGCAGTTGCAGGGGAATGTACTGTGAGGCTGTACGGGAGCCATTGAGAGTGATGGAACACTGATACTGCACTCAGCCGGAGCAGAGGAAGAGAACATTGAATTGAATTGAATTTATTGTCACGTGTTCCGTGGCACAGTGAAAAGCTTTGTCTTGCGAACAATACAGGCAGATCACAGAGTTAAGTAGCATCGATAAATAAATAATAGGTAAACAGCAGCAAAAACAAAAACACAGGTACAGGCGAGTGCTAAGCGTTTGTGAGTCCATTCAATATTCTAACAACAGTAGGGTAGAAACTGTTTCAAAACCGGCTGGTGTGTGTGTTCAGGCCTCTGTACCTTCTCCCTGATGGTAGAGGTTGTAGAAAAGCATTGCCAGGGTGGGATGGATGTTTGAGAATGCTGGCAGCCTTTCCTTGACAGCGGGTCTGGTAGATGGATTCGATAGATGGGAGGTTGGCCTTTGTGATTGTCCGGGTCGAGTTCACTACTCTCTGTAACCGTCTCCGATCTTGAATGGTACAGTTGCCATACCAGGTAGTGATACATCCAGACAGAATGCTCTCGATGGCAGACCCATAAAAGTTGGCAAGGGTGTTCACCATCATGCCAAATTTCCTCAGCTGCCCGAGAAAGAAGAGACATTGTTGGGACTTTGTAACCAGTGCGTCCACATGAAGAGTCCGAGAAAGCTTGTTGTGGATGACCACTCCCAGGAGCTTGACACACTCCACTCGTTGCATCTCTGTGCTGTTAATGTGTAGAGGGGCATGAGCAACATCCCACTGAAAGTCAATAATGAGTTCCTTGGTTTTGCTGGCATTGAGAGCTAAGTTGTTCTCAATGCATCATTTTTCCAGGTCTTCCACCTCCCGTCTGTAGCCTGTTTCGTCGCCATCTGAGATTCGACCGTCTATAATGGTGTCATCAGCAAACTTATAAATGGCATTAGTCTGGTATTTAGTGATGCAGTCCTGGGTATACAGTGAGTACAGTAGGGGCTCAGTACACACCCCTGGGGGGCTCCAGTGTTGAGTGTTAGTGAGGATGAAATATTGTCCCCAATCTTCACTGATTGTGGCCTGTGGGTCAAGAAACTGAGGAGCTAGCTGCAGAGAGTGGGGCTTAGTCCAAGATTACTAAGTTTAGTAATCAATCTTGAGGGCTGAAGGCTGAACTATAATCAATGAGTAGGATTCTTATGTCGCTATTCTTGGTGTCAAGATGTTCGAGAGAGGAGTGACGGGCAAGTGATATGGCATCTGACGTGGATCTGTTGGTCCGATAGGCAAATTGGAGTGGGCCAAGAGTAGTGGAGAAGCTGGAGTTGATTAATACCATGACCAGCCTTTCAAAGCACTTCATGACCACCGGAGTTAGGGCCCCTGGGCGGTAGTCATTGAGATATGCTGCATGAGCCTTTTTAGGTACAGGGATGATGTTGGCCCTCTTGAAACAGGCAGGGATAGTGGCCTGCTGCAGGGAGAGGTTGAAGATGTCCGAGAAGACCTCTGCCAGTTGATCTGCGCATGCTCTGAGTGCACGGCCTGGTATTCTGTCTGGTGCCATTGCTGCAACTCTCCACTCCTGGAATGGGTAAGGGGAAGAAGCTTCCCACTCTGAAGGCTGTGCAAACCATGGTGGAAACATACACCTGGAAAACAAGTTAGGACAGGGCTAGGTTGAGGACTAATGCCATCCAGGATAAAATAACCCTTTGTCACTTGTTCAAACCCAGATAAATATATAATGCCTTGGTTAAGTTCTATGAAGAGTGACCTATTCCTGCAGAACCACGATGTAGGTCTCAAAATGAAGGAAAAGAATGGATGGAAAAATCATTGTTAAGTAATATTTTGTCTCTTAGAGATGAGATACCAAGTGGAGTAGTTACTGGACTGATCAGAGAATTGGTGAATGGGATAATTGATGGGATGATCAGTGGGATCATGTGTGGGAAAATCAATTGGATAGTGACTTACGTTTTTAAAGTTAAAACTCACAGCACCAGGTTATAGTCCAACAGGTTTATTTGGAAGCATTAGCTTTTGGAGCGCTGCTCTTTCATCGGGTAAATAAAAAAATAGGAGTAGGCTATTCAGTCCCTTGAACCTGAGCTACCATCCTATCAGATTATGATTGATCTGATAGTAACCCCAGATCCACATTCCTGCCTTGCCATTTTAACCTTTCTACCGCTTACTTAACAAGAACCTATCCAATACTGCCTTAAAAAGATTCAGGGTGTCTGCTTTTACCATCTTTTCCAGAAAAGAGTTCTGGAGAATCATGGTCCCCTCGAGAGAAAACATTAACCTCTCCCCGTTTGAAATAAGCAATCCTTGTTTTAAATCAGTGATTCCAAATACTCTACATAAGGGGAGCCATTGTCTCCACAACTGCCCTGACAAGAACCCTTAATATTTTATGTTTCAATCGAGTTGCCTCATACATTCATAAACTCCAGCAGATACAAATCTTGTCTAATCCTTTCTCGTACATCAACCCTCTCATCACAGTAATTAGTCATATTTACCTCCTTTGTCACATCAGATGACTAAGCCTTTCAAGATGGTGGTAGAATAGAAGGTTTCAGTCAGAGCTCGTCTGCTCCACCATTTTTGTCTCTTTTGTATTTTTCTTCTTTCTCTTTGGCAATGTCCTGGACTCCTGACCTCAAAGTGAACTCAGACTCCCAGCCTCAGCACGAACTCAGACTCTCAGTCTCTGCATGAACTCAGACTCAGCCTCAGCATGGACTCAATGAGGTTGACGTGGTGGTCTCCTATCTTGGCGTGGTGCCCTCTCAGCCCGATGTGGTGGTCTTTCGATGGCTCTTGGTGGTCCTTCAGCCCAGCTTCAAGGTGAAACCTAGTGCTGTCTGGAGTCAAGGCCCACTGCAGACTGGAGGCTTGGTGCCAAGATTTGCAAGGTTGGAAGGACTGTTATTCTGAAATTTTTATTTCTCTATTTTCTAATTTTATTCCAATGATCTGTAATGCTGGATATTTTATTTCTTTATTTTTCTAAATTTTTCTCCTAAGAACTTGGACTGAAAAATCTGTACCTCAGTACCTAAGATGTACCTAATGTGGCACCATGAGTGGTGACTTGTAAACGTTTCACTGCTCTCATCTGAGTACATGTGGTGATAAAGCTAATTCAATTCAACTCACAATTCAATTCAACAATACTTACATATTGCAGTCATGGTTTCACCAGTAATTGGACCATTACTGGTGAATTGGACCATTTCACCAGTAATGTATAATTGGACCATTAACTCTCTTTGTTTTATATACAATATCCCTCACATTAAATAACAATCTGTCAGCTTTTCTATTTATTTGTATCTATACGATAGCCGTGTGCACTAGGACATCAAAATCTCTCTGCATCTCAGAGCTCAGCGATCACTCACCATCCAGGTGTTACAAGTCGAATCTTACAGGGGTATGAGTAATGTTGGCTCTTCCAAGTTCTGTGGCAGAATCAATGAGGAATACAGTGAGGCCCATCCCAGCATCACCATCACCTCAATCCATCTGTCATGTTTTTCACAAGTGGTATGGTGAGTTTCTTACGAGGTAGCAGCGAGATGCCAAGTGACGGTCAATATTGCTTGTTAACCTTGTTAATTCAGCTTACCATCTTACCAAACTCACCAAACAAGTGAGACTGCGGGCAAATCCGACAATACAACAGAATGTGGAACTGGTGGATTTGCTGCTGATCCAAACAACCACCTTGGTGGAAGCCAGGCAGCAACATCCCAGAGCATGCTCTGTGGGCACTAGTCCCATACATCCCATTGGCATCTGATATGTTCTAGCTTCGCAGAACCCTCATTGCATATCCCTCAACTACTTCAATGATGCACTTCGGATATCATTGTTAGACTGCAAGAAGGAAATTTACCCTCAGGGACCCTCACCCAGCTCATGGATTGGATTAGGTTGTTTCTCTGGGCTGTTTTGCTTGCTCTGTTACCTCTCCCTCACTTTGAGTCTACCTGAATGCTACAGCATCTCTGCCTTGCAGTGCCTTGCCTCGCATTGCATTTTCCTTCATCTGCCAGACTCATATTACCAGGCTCCGATTATGCAGCCTTGCTCTGCTAGTTAGTGCAGACAGAAAGCTGGGAACCTTGTTGTAGTTGTCATCAGGCTTCAGTCAAGTTGAGGGAAGTAGTCTTCATTCAGCGATTCCTGGCACAGTAAGTCAAGATTCTCTACACGAGGAGACAGGATGCCTTCTTGCGGATCGTTTCAGAGAACATCTCTGGGACACCCACACTCACCGACCCCACCGCCCCATGGCTGAACACTTCAACTCACCCACCCAATCCCCCAAAGACATGCAGGTACTGGGCCTCCTCCACCACCAAACCGTTACCACCCGATACCTGCAGGAAGAACCCCTCATATTCCACCTGGGGACCCTGCAACCACACAGGATAAATGTGGATTTCAACAGTTTCCTCATTTCCCCTCCTCCTACATTATCCCAGTCCCAAGCCTCCAATTCAGCACTGTCGTCCTGACCTGTCCATTACCTTTCCCAACTATCCACTCCACTTCCCCCCCAACTTATCATCTTCTCCCTCACCTTCATCTACCTATCACTTTCTCAGCTACCTTGCCCCCAACCCCACCACCCTCCCCATCCCCTCAATTATCTCTCAGCCCCCCGGCCCACAGCTTCATTCCTGATGAAGGGCTCACGCCCGAAACATCGATTCTCCTGCTCCTCAGATGCTGCCTGACCTGCTGTGCTTTTCCAGCACCACACTCTCGACAGTAAGTGAAGAGCAGTGTCCGATATCAGCCCAGGGACCAAGCTGGGTGGTTAGCCCGGATCTCTCCACTAAGGTGTAAGGAGCCAAATGATGGATGCCAACCATCTTGCCTCTTTCTGCCCTATTATTGGCTCCTCCTGGATTGAGCAGGAGGCAGGTTAGGGAGATGAATGTGTGTGGAATAGTTCTTGCTTTTGTGGCAGATGGTGGCGTAGTGGATTAGTAATCCAGGACCCCAGACTAATGTTCTGACAACATGGGTTCAAATCTTTCCTCAGCAAATGGTGAAATCTGAATTCAATAAAAGATCTGCAATGAAAAACTAACCTAATGACAACCATGTTGCTTGTGATAAGGAAAAACCCTCTGGTTACGGAAGGAAATCTGCCATCCTTATCTGGTCTGGTGATTCCAGGTTCCAGGAATGGCTTTCTGGTACGAAGGGACTGGGATAGAATATGAGAGGTGTCATAAGTTGGAGTAGGTAATTAATGAGATAAAAGTGGTAAGAGAGAGTGAGAAACCTTCACTAGACTCATGGCAAAACACGCTCCAAAAAACTTCAAACAACTCAGACTTCACCAAAAAAGTAAAATCCAACCCTATATTCTTTCTTATTCTATCGTGGCAAAATGGACAATTCCATATTTTCCTACATTATACTCTATTTTCCAAATCTTTGCCATCACACTCAATCCATCCATTCATTTTTTTAATCTCTCTTTGTCATCTTCACTACTTAGTTTCTTGCTTAGCTTATTGTCATCAGCTAATTTGGCTAGCATACTTTCTGTCCCTTCATTTATGTATATTTATATAAGTTATTTATGTAAATTATAAAAAGTTAAAACCTCAGCGCTAATCCCTGCAGCACGCTACTCATCATAGCTTGCCTGAGGAAGACTCATTTTATGCCTCCTCTGTACTTCCTGTTAGCCAATTTCCTATCCAGGACAATTTCTGTCCCCTATCCCATGTACTTTTATTATCTAGAATAACGCCTAATGTGGCAAATGTCCACTTGAAATCTAAATACAGTGCCCCCACTTTTACCCACAACATGTGTTATTTCCTCAAAGAACCACAATGGATTGGTCAAACGTGATTTCCCCATCACAAAACCAATGTGACACAGCCTGCTTAGAGGGTCAGTGCCCTGGACACTTGAATAGAAGTAGTTTGGTCACTGGTTTGTCAGTGGAGCACTCACATAACATAAACCAAGAAGCTTCCTTCACAAATGATCGCTTCCTTCGTCACCCTTACCATTCAGAATTAATTTCTCAATGATGCCCTAGATTTCCACAGAAAGTTTCACCCTCTTCCGAACCACCTGTTGGTTCCATCCTTCAGTCAGTCTCTTAGCCACCAGACCATTTAACTCATGATGGGTAAGTTATAATGTACTGGATATCAGAATCAATATTTGCCCTTTTTCCAAGAACTATCAAAGTCGAAATTACTCAAGAAAGGCAAGACCAAATGTAGTTTTAAGTGAGGCTGGATTGGTGGTGGGGGGTGACTTTGGAGGGTAATTCATCATTAGTTTACACAGATAAGCTCTATGTTAATGTATAGGCAGGTAAATGACATAAAATAGAAATGTATTCAGGTGCCCATTCTAAAGTTTTATTTTTATATATTACTTTGATTTGATTTATTATTGTCATGTACCTAAGTACAGTGAAAAGTTTTGTTTTGTGTGCAGTACAGGAAGATCATACTATACAAAGTGTATTAAGGTAAAAGAACAGAGCGAGAAATACAATGTTATGGCTGTGGAGAAGGTGCACAAAGAGCAAGATCAACATTAAATTTAAAATTTGAGAGGTCCATTTCAGAAGTCTAGCAACAGTGGGGAAAAAGCTGGTCGTGAATCTGTTGGTTCGTGTGTTTAAGCTTTTGTATCTTCTGCCTGATGGAAGAGGTTGGAAGGAAGTATAACTGGGGGCTGGGGGGGGTGCTTTGATGATGTTGGCTGCCTTTCTGAGACAGCGAGAAGTGTAGATGGAGTTAATGGATGGAAGGTTGGCCTGTGTGATGGACTGGGCTGTGTTCACAATTCTCTACTTACTATAGAATAGTAAAAGATATCATCATTTGGGAAGCGAAGTAGAGTTGATTGGACTTTCTGAGTTTAAATACCGAGGAGCTTGGTGATGCAAAACAAATATCCTCGTATACACCATTGGTGGGAAGATCTAATTAGAACATAGGACGTTTACCTGGACAATACCCATTATAAATCTGGATATGGAACATAAAAAATACAGAAACAAAAAGATCATTGAAAAGAAGGGAATTTTTTTTATTCACTCACAGAATATGGGCATCGTTGGTTGGGCCAGCATTTATGGCCAACCCTAGTTGCCCTTGAGAAGATGGGGATGAGCTACCTGTTTGAGCTGATGTAGTCCACTTGCTGTGGGTGCACACACAACGCCAGGAAGGAGGGAGTTTCAAGATTTTAATTATAATTTGCTTTTGAAGAGTTAGATAATTGGCCCAGGTTTTTTTAAAACTGTCTTGGTGGCATAACTGTCAGTATTAACTGTTATTACTGTTGCAATTGGCAAAACTGCCTGGAATCCAGGCAGCTGATCAGCTAAATGCAAAAATTCACAAGATGCTATCAATGATTCATGGAGTGTTTGACTGAAATCTCTGCGGCCTGATTTTTCTAATCTGTGAAATGGCAGAAAGCCAAATTTCATTTTGACAAGACTGAGAATAGGATTGCCAGTCAGGTTACAAACATTCAACGAAATGAACAAAAGCCATTTGGGACCCGCGTGGAGGAGTTGTCACTTTGATTATCTACAGTGCAGGGAATGACCAGGGATACATCACAACCATAGACACATGGTCTCATATGCAGAAGGTATTCCTCAACTGCAGGTGGCAGATCAGGAAAAGGTCAACACGCTCTCTCCATAGAACATACACTGACCATGAATTACAGAGGTCCACAACAATCCAACAACAACAAGAAATACAGAACACTCTCTAACGAAACTGCATTATCCAGATGAACAGTCAATGACAAAACATGCACATCATTAGGAGACTAGGATGATTTAAGGACTGTGTGTGCATGCATATGCATTGACTGGTAGAAATAATGAACTGAATGAGAACAGTTGTCTGTATAGTTGTAACTTGATAATGCATACTATTGTTTTGTCTAAGCTGAGAAATGTTGGACTGAAATGGACTGAATGTTGAACTGAACTTTACAATTGTCTGTTCTGATCTTCCATACCATACAGTATACACCCTGTAGGCCATCAACTTAAGCTGTCATTTCAATAATGCCCTTTTGTTGGACACACGACAGGGGTGTACACTCCTACCTTTATTTTGACAACCAGTTCTGAGATTCTCCACAAAAATGATGCCACTTGCAATACTCTGCCATTTCTAGAGCCGTTGCAACATCTCCTGGCAAAGTCTAACTGGCAGAGCAAGAGAATCCTTGCAGGATATTTGGTTCAAAGTGCCTGGTGTGTGTTTTGTCTGTAACCCATCTCTTTTCTCAATCTCCTTTTCACTTAGCTTTCTGTAGGGATTTCTGACTTTCCACTCAAAATAAAATAAAGGAGCAAAAGGAGTGATTTAACACTGGAGTCAGGTAGCCTACGTCCTCTAAGTGACCTTAGCAATCCCACTTAAATATAGCCTAGGCTGTGAAATGCAGCGTGGCGAACATTTGAACACTGGTATCTCCCAGTATTCAAGGAACAGCTACAAGGCTTTGGTGTGTGTAAATATTCAAAACCTCAAGTTAGCAAGAGAATAATACATGCTGAAGCAAACACAGAATTTGCTGGAGAAACCCAGCAGGTCTGGCAGCATCTGTGGAGAGAGAAACAAAGTTAATGTTTTGAGTGAGTATGGTGCTTCAGGATAATAAGTAGCTCATTACTTGGACAAGTTTTCTTTTGAAAGGTTACTGGCAAATAACACCACTATTTGACACATATAAATAAATTTCCCCAGTAACTACAGACAGCTTGGAATTCACTTCAGGAAAACTAATCAATCTATCTGTAACTGACCTTCAGAAATTTCATGAGAACAAGAAAGTTTACACTGGTTTTGTAGTCATAACATAAAGCCCTAAAAGGGGCATATTACATGACAAAAATCTGAAGTGGAGAAGAGTAATGCATTACATTATTAAAATGGTCTGGGTGTTCTCGAATAATATAACATTCGACCTTCAGTGAGCACCACAGCTCCCTGAGCATTTCTCAATATTGATCCAGTTTGCAGTGAAATCAGAAAGTATGTTTCTCACAACACCTTGTGGAAATCTGGAGCTCTCATCTCCTTAAGGCTGTGCATTCAGGAACTACTTAAATTTCCAAGGCTAAAATGACAGATCTTTGGTAGGGTATCAAAAGTCAAAGGCTGATGAATGGAGTTAAGGTTCTGGCCAGTGAACCATGATCTAATTTAAGAGCAAAGTGGGCTGAATAGGTTCCTCTTGCTGGGAAGAAAACAAAAAGCTGGTGAAAACTATTTATCACCCTCATGTACTAGTCTTGTCAAAGGGGCAGAATTAGATTGTGACCAGGGTTTGTTGTGAATTTCAAGCCATCAATTTAAGTCCCAGATTCATATATTTTCTTGCACACTTTGGTAGAAGCAAAGTATAACCTGGTTCAAACTAGAGCTGAGGTTGCCAGAGTTGTGAAAGATTTTGAGTTGTTGTAGAATGGAAGATGAGGGGCCACATGAGAAGGATGTTAGAAGTTAAAAGTCACACAACCCCAGGTTATAGTCCAACAGGTTTATTTGGAAGCACTAGCTTTCAGAGCGCTGCTCCTTCATCAAGCGGTTGACAATTACCTCAATGTGCGTTAATTGTAGAAAACATTGGGACATAAACTGTTGAGCAAAGTGCAGTATTTTCAGGAAGTGAATGAGATAAATTGCAGGCGCATGACCCATGTGGCTTAGTCCATTAAAGGGAACTGAATCAGCCAACCACTCCTCTTGGTCTCCTGTCCTCCACCACTGAAGAAACTGACTTCTGTCTAGGTAAGAATGCTGGATGCCCAACGACAACAAACCGAACAATGTAGAATCTCTATAATGTGGAAGCAGGCCATTCAACCCATCGATTCTGCACCAACCCTTCAGATAACATCCCATCCAGACCCTTCCCCATAGCTAACCCACCTACCGTCTATCCTTCCTGGATAAATCTCAACCATCCTGCCCTATTCTGATTATTCTCATCCTCAAATGTTTTTGCATTAGTCAAAGATTGAATGATATTAATTTGAAATTCCTGAACCAGAGTTTTTATGACACTGCTAACATTGTTTGAAGATGCCGGTGTTGGACTGGGGTGGACAAAGTTAAAAATCACACAACCCCAGTCCAACACCGGCATCTTCAAACAATGTTAGCAGTGTCATAAAAACTCTGGTTCAGGAATTTCAAATTAATATCATTCAATCTTTGACTAATGCAAAAACATTTGAGGATGAGAATAATCAGAATAGGGCAGGATGGTTGAGATTTATCCAGGAAGGATAGACGGTAGGTGGGTTAGCTATGGGGAAGGGTCTGGATGGGATGTTATCTGAAGGGTTGGTGCAGAATCGATGGGTTGAATGGCCTGCTTCCACATTATAGAGATTCTACATTGTTCGGTTTGTTGTCGTTGGGCATCCAGCATTCTTACCGAGACAGAAGTCAGTTTCTTCAGTGGTGGAGGACAGGAGACCAAGAGGAGTGGTTGGCTGATTCAGTTCCCTTTAATGGACTAAGCCACATGGGTCATGCGCCTGCAATTTATCTCATTCACTTCCTGAAAATACTGCACTTTGCTCAACAGTTTATGTCCCAATGTTTTCTACAATTAACGCACATTGAGATGTCAAACATCAATGAAATAAATGATTTGGTTGTTTCTATCTAGAGCTCCTGGTTGGCTAGGACAGCTGAGAGAATTCTTCACGTCTTTATCAAATGGTGTCATGGGATCTGTTACATGGACCTGAGAGGATAGCCAAGACGTTGGTAAAAGTTTGACTGTAAGATAACACCTCCAGCAATGTGACAGTTTCTCGGTACTGAAGGGTTAACCTGGGAGATGAATACAAAGTGTAGAAGTTGGTGTTGAATTCATGTCTGATATAGAATGGAGGGTCATACCACTGTGTGATGTCTGCTGCACAACTGATCTCATTTAGGGACAATTTTGGATTTAATTTTTCTTCTCATTTGACAGCCTTTGATGTACAAGCTGAAGCAGGTTAATGATTGCGTTGAAACAGCATGCAATGGAATGTACCAAGGCCAGGAATAACACCCAGAGAGATAAAATCTGCGATAGACGTTTATATTTCCAATGGTTGTTATATATTACGATTTGGTGCTCTTGTTAATGTGTTCAATGAATTGTCAACAACAGGTAAATAAACACCGGAACTCAAGACTAGATCCCAATCCCTTCCCTAGACCCCTTTTCCCACACTATGTCTTGCCCTTGAACACGTTGCTCTGTGTAATTTCAATCACGAATCTTTCTTTCTCAAATTTCACTTCAGGTATCCTGCTCTCCCCCATCCCTCACACCCCCAAGACCCCATTCCTCCGCTCCCCATCCCCAAACACATACCCCCACCCCACCCCCAAGCACACCCCCTCCCCCCAGCCCCCACATGAACTGATTTCTGCTGCAAAAATGAATACAAGAGTCATAAGGAAGTAAACCTTTTCCACAGCGAGTTCCAGTGGAGCCATTCAACTCTGTGGGGCATCATAGCATAAAAAAAACAAAGTTATTTCACAGCGAGATGGTGCTAACTTGTTTCCCCCCACCATGAAGACATTGACTCCAACACTCAAACCTCTGCACTACCACTGCTCCTTATAATGTTGAACAACTCAGCAGGGGACAGAACCTGGGAATGCAGGCCCCTCCATCCCACTCCCCACAGGCCAGTGCACCCAAAGCACACTGAGATGGCTGAGTCAGGCTGGGATACTGAGGAAGGTAAGTACTGTATTAGATTCTGGCCTGAGTGTGAGCTGAAGAACAATGCCAGGTGTCCCAGTCAATGGAATGTGCGCAATTGCAGATTAAGGTTAACCAGACGCATTTAAATTCTGGGCTCCTATTGTTCTGTTTCCACATTATTGTTAGTTATTAACGCCTGGAACAAGGTGAAAGCTACAACATTAAGGCAGCTCCTTGCCAACTGATTCAAACAGCCAATAACAGAGGAACTCCACCAGTTTGTGACCCTCGTCATTGACTCCCTTTGCTTGATGCTCTTCCACAGATGCCTGCCATCCTGTGGTCTCTTCGCCAAGTAGTCAATCTTCAACTGGAGTCTGAGGATCAGAGACTATTGGAGCAAATGGAGCAAAGGCTTCATACCCATTAGCATGCCTTTCCAAGAAGAGAGGAGAATGTGAGGACTGCAGATGCTGGAGATCAGAGCTGAAAATGTGTTGCTGGAAAAGCGCAGCAGGTCAGGCAGCATCCAAGGAGCAGGAGAATCGACGTTTCGGGCATCTTCAGGAAGAGAGGTGGTTCAGTCAAAGTAAAGTCACCATAGTTCTACTCTCTCTCAAACAGAGAGGGCTAGTGCTAGTTTAACATTCGGGTCAGGCGAGAGGACAGATTGCGAAGGAGAATCCTTCACAGTAGCCTCAGCTGGTATGGGAACTCAACCCATGCTGTTAGCAGCACTCAGAATCACCATGCAACCAACTGTGGCAAGGGACAGTTGACAGTATATAAGGAAAGAGCTGAAAATTATGCCCGAAACGTCGAATCTCCTGTTCCTTGGATGCTGCCTGACCTGCTGCGCTTTTCCAGCAACACATTTTTAGCTCTGATCTCCAGCATCTGCAGTACTCACTTTCTCCTTGAAGTATACAAGGAAAGACAAACTAGCATTTATATGACATCTTATACAATTATATGACATGCCAGAGCACTTTACAGTCAATAAAGTATCTTTGAAGTATAGTCACTGTTGTAATGCAGGAAACCTGCAGGCAATATTATAATAATGACTAGATAATCTGTTTTTATGATGTTGGCTGTGGGATCAATATTGGTCAGGACACCAAGAATAACTGACATGCTGTTCTTCGAAATAAGGCCGAAGGATCTTTTACAGCCACCCAAACAAGTGGATGAGGCCTTGGTTCAATATCTCATTTGAGAAGCAGCAACTCCAATAGTGAAGCTGTCTCACTGAGCTGCACTGAAGTGTCAGCCTTAACTATTACGTTAATACACTGGAGTGGAACTTAAACCTGGAGCCTATGCTTGAGATATAAGAACACTGTCAATGCGGGCATGGCTGACTCAGCTATTGACTATATATGAACATTCTGCAACATTTTCTCATTCACACCTCAGGTTAACGGGAACCCAAAGAGATTCTACAAATACATTAAGGACAAAAGAGTTACTAGGGAGAGAATAGGCCACCTTAAAGATCAATGAGGCCATCTGTGTGTGGAACCACAGGAGGTGGATAAGATACTAAACGAATATTTCTCCCTGGTATTTACTGTGGAGATGGACGTGGAAGCTAGAGAACTTGGGAAAATAAAGAGTGATGTCTTGAAAAGTGTCCACATTGCAGAAGAGGAGGTGCTGGAGGTCTTAAACCTGTTGGACCATAACCTGGTGTCATGTGACTTCTGACCAGATTAATGTAATCGTAACAAATAGACACAAACAATAAAATATATAACAACTGAAAGCAACACAGGTGACATCCTTTTTGCAAGGAATGAGAAGTTTATTAAGTTTTGGGGAAGTTCCTTAAAGGAATTATTCAACATCACATCTTCTGAAGAAAACACTTCCAACTGAAATGTTCAATCTGTTGCTCTTTTCACAAAACTGCCTGATGATCATTTCCAGCACTTTCTGCCTTTATTTTATATTTAATGGCATATAATATCATTAATTCCCAGTCATGAAAATAATAGTCAATAACTCTTTGGCGGTGGCTCAGTGGTTAGCACTGCTGCCTCACAGCACCAGGGTCCCAGATTCAATCCCAGCCTCAGGCGACCTGTCTGTATGGAGTTTGCACATTCTCCCCGTGTCTGCGTGGTACTCCAGTTTCCTCCCACATTCCAAAGATGTGCAGGTCAGGTGAGTTGGCTATGCTACATTGTCCCTAATTGTTAGGTGCATTAGTCGAGGGGGGGTGGGTTACTCTTGCTTAGCTAACTGAAGGGAATCTAATCTAACTCTTTGTGATGAGACAGGCAGTAAAACTGAATCAATGGTGAACAGGAGGATCTTGACTGAGTGAATTTATATGATGCCTTCACTCCTCCAGGATCTTCCAAAGTGTTATCCTAAGGAAGTACATTTGACGTGTAGTTCCTGTTATAATGGCAAAATGCAGCAGCCAACTGGAGCACAGCAAGAAGCTACAAACAGCAATCTGATAAATCTCAGACAATTTGTTTTTAATGACAGTTTGGGATAAATATTGTCCAATACATTAGGCAGGACTCCACTGCTCATTTCTGAAATAGAGCCATGTATATCTACCCGAGGTAGCAGACAGTGTTTCAGTTTAATGTCTCACCCAAAAGACAGCTGCTCCAACTGCGCAGCACTCCCCCGTGGTGAACTGACAAAAGTATGCAGAAACTACTGGTCCTAGTAGTGGGAGAACAGGAGGCATAATACTAAAATTAAATGTGCTGGCTTTAAATTGTCACTGATTTTTTTTGAGCAATAATGTCACTGTAATTATTCTGTGATTCTGGGAATAGCACTGCAGAGTGCCTGGCCCATTGGCAGGAGTGTTTAACTGTGGAATCACAGCTTTTAATAATGCTGTTCATGGTTTATTACTTTGCCCAAGGTTAACATTGCATTAATAGGTAAATAAAGTGACCATTCCAATCACCACAGAGGTTAATGCACGGTAGTGGTGCACACGCTTAAAGCTATCATTACTTCCTAATGGTAATGTGCATTCCAGCATGTTTAATGGTGCAATATATAGGAGCTTTGAGCCTTGCTTCAACAACTCGATGACCCTCTATGCATTTTGCTTAGTTGTATGTGCAGTAGACCTTATAAGTAAATGTCTTTATACAAGCCTTTGCCATCAACCCTACCCTCACATTTTGTGACACAAATTTTGTTTAATATTGTCTTCTGAAATGGCTTGGAATATTTTAATGTGTTAAAATCACTATATAAATGCAAGCTGTTGTTGTATACAGTTCTACACATCGATACGGTATTGCTATTGAACCTACAGTCGAATCTTGACTCTATATGCTTCTGGCTTCATTAGCTCATCCATTAACAGATCCTAATCGCCACCAATAATCACAGACCGAGGCAAGTATGAATCACTGAGTTAATCATAAGTTACCAAAGTCCCAAGCAAGCCAATGCATAAATTAAACCCCACTCAGTACAGTTATAAAGGGGTTAATCCACAATCTGACACGCTCCAATGAGAGGGAGCACACCTCCAGAAATTATAAATTGCCAAAGAAAGAAAAGATTTACATTTATATAGCACCTGTTTCCAAACCCAAGACATTGCAAAGCAACTTTACAATCATAGAGTCATAGAGACGTATAGCACAGAAACAGACCCTTCGGTCCAACTTGTCCATGCTGACCAGAAATCCCAACCCAACCTATGGGAACTTGCATATTTGCCTGAGGGGACAGATGGGATTTTGGTATAATTTTCCAGCTGAAGAACATATCCCCCAATAGTGCAGGAACCTGCTCAGTACTGCACTCATATCTCAGCCTAGGTTAGACTCTGGAGTGGGACTTCAACATGAGAATCCTTTGAGGTCTTGATGTGGGGGATGTTCCTCCCCAGGCTGATGTGTTTCTACCTGGGGGGGGGGTTGGTGGTCTCAAAAGACAGGAGTGTGCCAGTTCAGAATGAGGTGAGAGAAATTTCTTCAATCAGAGAGTTGGAGATCTTTAAATTTCCCCACCCACCAGGGGTGTAGAATCTCAGTTGAGATTAATAGGATTTTTAGATGCTCAATGCGTTTGGGGATAGAGAGTGGGGGTAAGCCACGATCATATTGCAGACTCCACTTACTGTTTCTAATGCTCGACCGCCAACCTTCCGATTCATAGCAACCGTTGAGCTGACATCCAGAGGAAAACCAGTAAAACTTAACAATGACATCTATTGGTCCAACTCAACTTGTAAAGCTGAAGATGGGGCTTCAATATGTTCAATTCCAAGCATTATTAGTCTTTAACTGTGTTCTACCCCAAATTATAATAATCTGGTCTGTATGCCAGAGAATTCCCTAGATCCATCCTCTTCAAGCACAGGCCCCTTTGAAAATATAAGAGTAGCCCTATAAGCTCCAAAAAGTACTTTCCCCAACCTCTGCAGAAGTAGCATTCATGCATAAAGCCCCGGGACTAACAGCAATTAAATCTGATCAGTGGAATGTTCCTTGACTTCCTTGTAATATTTACTGGATGACAGTGATATGGGAATTGTGGTATTTTTTTGTCTGAAAGCACAGATTATCGTCTAATAAGGTTTATCTCTCACAAAGCAGAAATACACAGCATAGGTTAAGATTTACAACTCTAGGGGGTGGCAAGGTGACTCAGTGGTTAGCACTGCTGCCTCACAGCACCAGGGGCCCAGGGTTTGATTCCATCCTCAGGTGACTGTCTGTGTGGAGATCGCACCTTCTACCCATTGGTTTCCTCCAGGTACTCCTGTTTCCTCCCAATCCAAAGATGTCCGTGTTAGGTGGATCACTTTGTCCGTGTTAGGTGGATCACTTTCTCCGTGTTAAGTGGATCACTTTCTCTGTGTTAAGTGGATCACTTTCTCCAGGTTAGGTGGTCAGCCATGCTAATTTGCCCATAATGTCCTGTAATGTGTAGGTTAGGTGGATTAGCTATGGGAAATGTGGGTTATAGGGATAGGGTAGGTCTTCAAAGACTTGATGTGCCAAATGGTCTTCTTCCACAGTGTAGGGATTCTGTTTAACACTTATCGCAAATGGGCAGGATTACTGTTTGAACTTCTCAAATGTACCTTACACAATCTATCCACAAATTAGGATTTACCACAAACCAGCTAAATGTAGCAATGTCAGTCAAGAGTACTTAATGTCAACTGCAGCACAAGGGAGTTACTAATTAACCAAAGAGTACAGAACCTTCAACTCAGAAATCTCTGGGTGGGCCAACCTGGGTTTGTGTTTTTATTTTGAGGATGCAAGTTTGAAGGTCACATCCTAAGACACAGAACACCAATGAAACTCATATCACGAGGAAGAAAAAAACTTGTATTTACAGAACAATTTATCATGCGTTACATATTTAAGAGAAAGAAGAGGAAAAGTTCTTCTCTCAGATGGTTGCAAATCGCTAGAATTCCTTTCCATAGAGGGTTGTTGAACCTAGGTCATTAAATATTGCCAAGGCTGAGAATGAGAATCTTTTTAATCAGGAAGGGAATCAAGAATACTGGGGAAAAGGTGGGAAAGTGAGGTTTAGGATTATCAGATTAGCCATGATCTCATTGAGTGGTGGAATAGACTTGATGGGCTGAATGGCCTACTTTGACTCCCACATCTTATAGTCTTCTGGACGTATCGTATCCTCAGGACAGTTCAAAACAGTTTTACAACAGTTGTTGTGAAGACAGAATCATTTAAAGTATTGTAAAATCACACAAGAAGAAACTAGCAGTAGATGTTAGCCTGTTTCTGTCCATGTTAGTAGTGGGAGAGTGGGAGAACTCTTCTCCCAGTCATTTCATGGAAGCTTTTGCTTGTCTGGGCAATTGTAGCCTGGGTCGAGTGACTGCCCACATGATAGGCTCAGGTTGTAGTGTAAGCTTTAAATCCAAAAAATGCCAACTTCAAGATGAAAGTTCACTATTTTAGCCCAAACTGTTGCATGTTGAAGTGGCATTGGATGGGATCAAGATGCTCAGGAATTAAAGGGAGTTGGGTTTTAATAATTGCAAGTTGGATGTTGGCCTTCCCAAACAAAAACTCCTATTGCACTTAGAAATTAAATATAGCATATTTTAGCGTCAGGTTTCTTGGAGTTATGGCAACCAACAATCTGTCCTGGACCTCCCACGTAAATGTGGGAGGCACAACAACACCTCTTTGTCCTCAGGAGGCTTAGGAAATTTGGCATGTCTATGAGGACCCTGACCAACGTTTATAGATTCATCAAGAACAACATTCTATCAAGGTGCATAATGGCCTGGTTTGGCAACTGCTCTGCCCACGACAGTAAGAAAGCACACAAAGTTGTGTGCACAGCACAGACCATCACGGAAGCTAACCTGCCATTCTTGGACTCCATTTACACTTCTTGTTGCCATGGAAAGGCTGTCAACATCATTAAAGACCTGTCCCACCCAGGTCATTATTTCTTCCAACCTCTTCTGTCAGATAGAGGATACAGAAATATCTGTACCAGTTGAGTCTACTACACGTACCAACAGATTGAAGAAAAACTCCTTCCCTGCTGTTACTAGAATGCTGATAAAACCTCCCTAATTTCAATCTAATATTGACAATGTTTTTGTACACCTCCTGTGCAGTCCTAACCTTATATGTCTTGTTCTGTTTAAGCACTCTATGATCTGTATGTCCTTGGTTGCCAAGATCTGCCTGTACTGCTCACAAAACAAAACTTTTCACTGTACTTAAAACACATGTAACAACAATAAATCAAACCAAATCGAAAGTTGCCCAGTATCTGGAATATTAAAATCCCCTTGTCAGCAGATGCTGATTCAGTTGCTGATTCAAAGATCCTTCAACTTCTTCCTAAGTCAGATGCTACATCTAAACTAAAATGGGGGAATGTTGGATTTCCAGAGCAGTTTCCCTTTGCAGATGCTGCCATGCTGCTGAGTATCTTCATATGTTTCAGATTTTGCAGACATGGTCTATTTCCTGCTATTCCTCTGGAATTACTGGTCAAACCACTGGATATCAATGAGAGGTCAATGTACTGCCGCATCCTATTTGTTTTACTGAGGCTTTGCCTCCCAGAACTGAAAACATTGTGGTCCCTGTCATCTGAGCACAGAAATAATCGACTCCTTCCCTTTCACTAGTACAGAAAATACCTCGGAATCATTACCAGTCACATTCCAAAGAGAGTGAATCATTTGGACTTAACTAGTTGTTTCCACAATGATGACCTGTTGGAGTAATCAGGGAAGTTAGGAGAAAATTGCAGGGTCCCTTGCAGAAATATTTGTATCATCTGTAAACACAGTGAAATACTGGAGGACTGGAGGGTGGCTAATGTTGTGCCATTGTTTAAGAAAGGCTATAAGGACAAGCCTGGAAACCATGACCTGTGAGTTTAGCATCAGAGGTGGGTAAGTTGTTGGAGGTGATTCTAAAGGATAGGATGTACAAGCAGTTGGAGAGACAAGATTTGATTCGGGATAATCATTAGGGATGGTTTTGTGCAAGGGAAAGTCATGTCTCACAAACTCAACAGAGATTTTCAGTGAAGTCATCACAAAGATTGATGAGGGCAGAGAGTAGGCACTATCTAGTTGGACTTAAGTAAAGCCTTTAAGAAGGTTCTGCATGATAGACTAATTAGTAAAGTTAGATCACATGGGATTCAGGATGAACTTGCCACTTGGATACAAAATTGACTTTGTGGTAGGAGACAGAGGGTAGTGGTGGTAGGAGACAGAAGGTGGTGGTGGTAGGAGACAGAGGGTAGTGGTGGTAGGAGACAGAGGGTGGTGGCGGTAGGAGACAGAAGATGGTGGCGGTAGGAGACAGAGGGTGGTGGCGGTAGGAGACAGAGGGTGGTGGTGGTAGGAGACAGAGGGTGGTGGTGGCAGGTTGTTTTTCAGATTGGCAGCCTGACACCAGTGGTGTTCCACAGGGATCAGTGTTGAGTCCACTTTTATTTGACATTTATGTAAGTGATTTGGATAAGGCATGGTTAGTAAGTTTGCGGATGACAACAAAATTGGCGGTATAGTGGACACTGAAGAAGATTATCTAAGATTACAATGAGATGTTGAACAATTAGGTCAATGGGCTGAGAAGTGGCAGATGGAGTTTAATTTGGATAAATGCAAGGTATTGCATTTTGGTAAAATAAACAAGGGCAGGACTTGTATAATTAATGGTAGGACCCTAGGGGCTCAGATACATAATTCTTTGAAGTTTGCAAGCCAGACTAAATGGGGTTGTTAAGACGTTGCTGAAAATGTGTTGCTGGAAAAGCGCAGCAGGTCAGGTAGCATCCAAGGAGCTGGGGAATCGACGTTTTGAGCATAAGCCCTTCTTTAGGAATTGTTGAGCACGTTTGTCTTCATTGCTCAGAACTTTGAGTATAGGATTTGGGATGTCATGTTGAGGATGTACAGAAATTGGTGAGGTCTCTTCTGGAGTATTGTGTGTAGTTCTGGTTGCCCTGCTATAGGAAGAATATCAGTAAACTAGAAACAGTTCTGAACAGGTTTACCAGGATTTTGCCTGGAATGGAGAGTTTGAACTGTAAAAATAGACTGGAAAGGCTAGGACCTTTTACGCTGGAGTGTGGGAGGTTGAGGGGTGACCTTATTGAGCTTTATAAAATCATGAGGCGTCTGGATAAGGTGAATGTTTGGTGTCTTTTCCCTAAGATGGGGATTTCAAAGATGAAAGGACATACTTTTAAGGTGAGAGGAGAAAGATATAAAAAGATCGTGAGAGGAAACCTTTTTTACACAAAGAGTGGCTTGTGTGTGGAATGAACTGCCAGAGAAAGTGGTGGATGCAGGTACAGTTACAATGTTTTAAAGATGTTTGGATAAGTACATGAATAGGAAATGTTTGGAGGGATATGGACTAAATGCCAGCAGGCGGAAACATTTTAGTTTGGGAACATGGACTAGTGAAATTGAAGGGTCCGTCTCCATGCTGTATGACTCTAAGTTTCCTGTGAAGAAGGGTTGATATTGGTTCTGTGTGGGCACGTTTTGTGTGGGCGAGCTTGTTGGTTCGAGGAACCACACTGTTTTCATTTTAACAGAGCACTTGGACATAGAGACGCCAGATTATACTTCGACCAGAACCAAAGAGCTACTCCAACCCAAGTTGCTAGCTCTCCAATTAGTTAAATATACTATTTACTGGATGTTTTCCAAGGCCTTAGGATTAAACATTTTAAAAATACAAAGCCTGCACGTATTGTTAAATCCTTAGAAAAACTCTTGGTGGGAGAAGAAATGGTCTTTTTCACATGATCCTTGAGTCCCTGGTACTGAACGCATCAATGATTTGAGATGTGGGTATGACCTAAGTGCCTGGTAGTACAGCTGACTCACAGTAAGGGGTTTTATATCGAGCATGTGGGCTATACTGGTGAAGTCACATTTGTTGATCATTTCAGTGGTGTAAGGACAGGTGGGGGGAGTTGGCCTGATGGTTGGTTTGGGAAGCAGTATGATGGCAACAGTATGGGTTCAATCCCTTCACCAAATGGGGATAACATGAAGGATTCTCCTTTTCAACCTCTTCCCTCACCTGAGGTATGGAGGCCCTCAGGTTAAATTACCACCAATTATCTCTGTCTCTCGAATGAGAGAGCAGCCCTTTGGTATGGAAAGGGATGGGACTTGACGTAACTTGAGAAAGGTGGGTGGCTCTGAAGGGTTTAAAGCACGAAGAAGTCAAATGAACCTGCTAGGAGAACTGTTCAGGCCTCCTACAGGGATAAGATCCAACATATATGCCCTCATAGTCTCCACAGCAATGTCAATCCTGTCAGTGAACTTGTACTTAGCTGCAAAGTTGCGATAAACTTCGCGTTAGGCTAGCAAGCTGTTCCGCTCTACCAGGTCAATCTAAGCTGACTGTATATATCCCACCCTTAAAGAGGGTGGTGTTTGGGGATTAACAGTGCAGAGTGCCTCACGGAGAATATATCACTCTGTAGTTAAGCAATGCTCATTCAACAATCACTGGATTCCTCAAGGAGCTCAGACTGGTTTTCCCTCACAGGACAACTCATTTCCCTCTCCCACTCCCAAGTAGTTACCTGACAAAGGAACAGCGCTCCGAAAGTGGGTACTTCCAAATAAACCTGTTGACTATAACACGGTGCTGTGTGATTTTTAACTTCCAAGTGAGTAAGTGGAGGGATTGTGTTACAATTCAGTGGTGATATGTTGGAAATGAGCCCTGTTGTTCCCAGAGATGCCACTAAAGTTAAAAATTTTATCAAATACGTAAAGTTCCCCAGTCTACCTGACATTCAGAGGAGAAAGTGAGGTCTGCAGATGCTGGAGATCAGAGCTGAAAATGTGTTGCTGGAAAAGCGCAGCAGGTCAGGCAGCATCCAAGGAACAGGAAATTCAACGTTTCGGGCATATGCCCGAAACGTCAAATTTCCTGTTCCTTGGATGCTGCCTGACCTGCTGCGCTCGTACCTGACATTCAGACCCAGGTTATTAGAAAGCTTGAACTAGGTATCTGTATTTATCAAGACTCGAGCAGGTAAACAGTTATAAACTGTTGGTTTATACTACCAACTAAAATTTTAATTCTCTTATAAACGCCCCTTGTAGTCACAGATAAGCCAATGGACAGGGTAAAATAAGTTAGCATGTGTCAGTTCCAGGTGGGTTTCAGCTTCAGTGGATGGCAGACTGTGTGACGGTGTTGTCCATTGAGAGGGTCTCATTGCTCGAAGGTGAAGCCTCCTCCCTGACAGAATGGAGCTCCCTGCCCACTCTGGGTGCACTCATAGCCCATTTTCACCTCCACTGCTGCCCTCGTTATTTACAGTACGATGGAAGGCCGCAGCAATCACTCTTCAAACAGTGAGTCTCTCCATCCTGGTGAGGCCTCAAATGTAAGTATCCTGTTTGGCTTAGTCCTCTCCATCAACCTCTTGATCTTTTCACATCCCCATGTCCCTGTCCAACCTGTCTATTGAAGTCTTCACCTACTCTCAGGCATATCCAGTCAACATGCCATGTCTGAGAGGGCACTGTACACCTTCCGTGCAAACCAGGGCACTGTTTACAGTCAATGAGCCCTTCCCCACCACATTCCCCCTTTCCCTCCCATGTTCCAAGCACTCCCCCATTATATATTGAGTTGCCTCTCTTTAGTATTGCCATCTCCTTTGCGTTCAGAAACTAATCCCGACAATTAGATTCCACTGCCTCCCTCCTGCAGAGGTGGGCCCCAAGTAACAGGCCCTGGATGTTTACTGGATGAAGCTCCAGGACTGACCATGCCCACCCTCTCCAGTGATTTCATCAGACTGTCCTGAACAGTAAGTGCCCAGACCCCTGACTGATATCTAAGTGGCAGTCCGACTGTGTTCCCTTAACTCCCAGATTGGTTGTACCTGAACTTCAGGGTTGACTATGGCACAGTGCCCAGACTGTAGAGGTACAGACCCCTGATCCTGACCACCATAGCTGGCTGACTGAGCTTAGTTAAGCCTCTGAAATGATATCGGAGACTTACTGTGTTAGGTCTGCTAACTAACAGTTCCTCCCTGGACCTATCTGCTAACTACTGCCGCTTAGACTCTGAGATAAGGGCATTTGCTTGGAGCAGTGCATTTACTGTATACATGATGTGGAGGTACCTAATGAAAGAGCAGCGCTCTGAAAGCTAGTAGATTAGATTAGATTAGACTACTTACAGTGTGGAAACAGGCCCTTCGGCCCAACAAGTCCACACCGACCCGCCAAAGCGCAACCCACCCAAACCCATTCCCCTACACCTAACACTATGGGCAATTTAGCATAGCCAATTCACCTAATCTGCACATTTTTGGACTGTGGGAGGAAACCGGAGCACCCGAAGGAAACCCACACAGACATGGGCAGAATGTTCAAACAGGGAAATGAACCCGGGTCTCTGGCGTTGTGTGGCAGCAGTGCTAACCACTGTGCCACCGTGCCGCCCCAATACTTCCAAATAAACCTGTTTGACTATAATCTGGTGTTGTGTGATTTTTAACTTTGCTGTATTGAGCTGACATACACGCCTGGCATACTGTGAAGGTGTGAGGTTAATGGAACATAGTGCTGTACAGCAATATGTCTGCCCTTTCAACTAAAGGCTTTTGACAATCGTGGCAAGCTACCTGGTTTTGTGTCTGTGTTCAACTGCAAACCAAGACAGAGTGACTGTGAGACTTTAACATCTTGAACCCTCAGATACCCTTTAAGGGGAAAGCAGGTTGCTGCCAGTATCTGGATAGGTGAGTGAGTAAATGAGCATTGAGTGCGGGTGAGCAGCATGGGATTCAGCCTGGTCCAGTCTGTGATCCTGACCATGGGTACAAGTCTCCTTGCAGCAACATCGCATTGAGAGGTGCTGCTGCTGCATTCCAAAGTGCAGCCTGACAGTCCAGAACTGGATGTGGACTGGAAATGCGCCACGATGAAGGGGAGAGGCAGACATGTCTCAGGTGCCAGTGTCCATGGACTCAGGGTGAATGTAGTTGCGTGCCCTGAGACGTTGGAGCCTGGCGTCCGAGCTGAAGATCTGAAGGAGCTGGAGTTGCTAGATAACTGCTTTGACCTCCATGTCGGGAACTCTCGGCATCTGGTTTCTATCCAGCGGGGGGTAGAACCCAAGACTGCATATTAATGAGGAGAGATCAAATAATAATGAGGCAGTCAACATGTCTGCATTTGCAAATTGAAATCAGTGAGAGCTGAGTCTCTGAGCTGATCTCTCAGAGTCATTCCTACCTGACCCCCAATTCCATTAGATCGAGCCCCTCTCTCCATGTGAAACTAAGGTTAGAATTCAGCTGGTGAAGGTTACAAAACGTCCATTCTTCAAATGAACAAGATTCTGGGTTTAGTTTCACAGTGAAAGCAACAAAGCCCCCGTAAAATTCAACTGAAAAAGTAGGTCAACTTATATTTATCAAGTGCCCTTTGAAAACTACTGAAAATCCTTCATTTTCATTTTCAAATTAATGCTAATCCTTTCAAGAGTCTTTTCAGTATTGAAAAGCAGTAGGCCTCAAAACACATCAAATGCAGTCCTGATTATTCAGATTTCAGGCCAGATTGGAAAATAGATCAACCATCACATTCACCATCATTAAATGTTCATGTCAAACTGTGATTTTATGCACTGCCAAGTTGATTCTCTGCAATAAAGATGATGGGAAGCTCTGGCAAGCCTATATTTTTGCTTTCATGTGGTCTTCTATTGTTGCCAGGCTGTCACAGTTGTCTTTAGAAGCTTCCATCTGACATTTTTGATGAGCCCAAGGTACTTTATGGACCATATCCATGCCCCCACAGTCCTCTCGACGAAGGAAGGGACTGATGGGGGTTGGGGTGAGGAGGGCAGATGGGGAAGAATTGGTCATTAAATGAATAAAACTCTGAAGCCGATTTTGGCAATATTGGCAGAAACGGAGGTAGAGAGGGTGGGTATGTACACAAAAAGAAATTCTGGCAAGCTTTTACAAAAATTAATCTTTAAAACTTTGTAAAGAGGAACATGAAAAATGTGTTGCTAGAAAAGCGCAGCAGGTCAGGCAGCATTCAAGGAGCAGGAGAATCGACGTTTCGGGCATAAGCCCTTCCTCAGGAATGATTCCTGAAGAAGGACTTATGCCCAAAACGTCGATTCTCCTGCTCCTTGGATGCTGCCTGACCTGCTGCGCTTTTCCAGCAACACATTTTTCAGCTCTGATCTCCAGCATCAGCAGTCCTCACTTTCTCCAAAGAGGAACATGAAATGTTACAAAGATCTGACAAACTGGCAGGGAATAGTGGCTGGAAGGGAAGGCGACAGACTGTAAAATAGGGAAACAAAGCGACTAGCGTTAAGAGCAACAGTCCATGAAGTGATTGTTCCAATTCCAAAATATTTCCTATGATCCTGCGACAGTGGATTAACCAGGACACAAATTAATCTCCTTTGTTGTAAATGCCAAACACGGTCACTGCATTGCAAGGCACCTGCTCCCATCCTGGCAAATCTCCACTTAAAATGCCATGTATCCCAAGCACAGCCTCTCCTCTTATGTTCTGCATTCCATATTTCAGAAGCCTGGGGCCTACTGTTATCATTCAGTTAGCGTAAGCGCTCACTGGGCCCCTCTCCATGGTAACTGGCAGGGTGGGGACTTACAATTGTGGATTTATCCAAGTAGCTTGACGATTTCCTAAGTATAATCAGCTCTAACAGGCCACAATTAGCCTTTGTTGGTTGTTGGTTTTGTGAATAGTTTTGCAATTGAGTTACTTTCTATGCTCAGTGCCAATTTCAACCACCTAACAAATACATTTGGTCTTTGTGCGTTTTTATTTACTGTACGCTACTGCTCTACATTTCAATGGTTTGGGACCCAAACCATTGTCTCAGCAAGCATCATCAGAAAGATTGAAGTGTTTGCTATTGTCCTCAAGACTTAATTACAATTATTTAAACATTGTGTGTTCACTCAGTTTGTTTTGTGTAATCCCAGTCATGTTTGCTGCAATTATTTTGACATCCCAAACTAAGAAAGAAGCAGAATTGGAGACTAAAAATGGATAAAATTACTCAGGTTGAAGATGACTATTCAGCCCTTGTTATTTCATTGATCCATTCTAACCCAGAAGTCATATAGTTTGTAAAGGATTCTATGACTTTCATCTGCACTACGTACTCTAGTAGTCCAACATATTAATTGCTCTTTCCATAAAGACTTACTTACAGAGTTCTAAATACTTTTACAATTCAAAGTGATTTTTCATACTTGTTTTCCCTATCATATTTGCCAAAGAAATAATTTATACTTTTATAGCATCGTTCAACAATCATCCAATCACTGCAACACTGACATAGTGTGCGCTGTCAACAAGACACACAGCAGATATTCACCAAAGATCCTCAGGCAGTACCTTTCAAACCCATGACCACCTCATTCCAGAAGGAGAAGGGCAGCAGATGCATGGGAACCCCACCATCTGCAAGTTCCCCTCCAAGCTACTGTAGGTGAGCAGAGAGATCTCAGTGTCCTTGTACGTAGATCCCTGAAGGTTGCCTCCCAGGTTGATCGGGTTGTTAAGAAGGCATACTGTGTGTTAGCTTTTATTAGCAGAGGGATTGAGTTTCGGAGCCATGCTGTAGCTATACAATACTCTAGTGTGGCTGCACTTGAAGCATTGTGCACAGTTTTGGTCACCACATTATAGGAAGGATGTGGAAGCTTTGGAAAGGCTTCAGAGGAGATTTACTGGGACGTAGGGTGTAGGTTTGCTCGCTGAGCTGTAGGTTTGATATCCAGACGTTTCATTACCTGGCTAGGTAACATCGTCAGTGGCGACCTCCAAGTGAAGCGAAGCTGTTATCTCCTGCTTTCTATTTATATCCTTCTTCTGGATGGGGTTCCTGAGGTTTGTAGTGATGTCATTTCCTGTTCGTTTTCTGAGGGGTTGACAGATGGCATCTAGATCTATATGTTTGTTTATGGCGTTGTGGTTGGAGTGCCAGGCCTCTAGGAATTCTCTGGCATGTCTTTGCTTAGCCTGTCCCAGGATAGATGTTTTGTCCCAGTTGAAATAGTGGTTTTTTTCACTCGTGTGTAGGGATACGAGGGAGAGAGGGTCGTGTCTTTTTGTGGCTAGTGTGGAAAGCACTGCCTGCAACAGCAGTAGACTCGCCAACATTAAGGGCATTTAAATGGTCATTGGATAAACATATGGATGACAATGCAATAGTGTAGATTAGATGGGCTTCAGATTGGTTTTACAGGTCAGCACAACATTGAGGGCCGAAGGGCCTGTACTGCACTGCAATGTTCTATGTTCTATTTTTTAAAAAGCCAAACACCATCCTGACTTGGAAATAAACTTCTGTTCCTTTACTGTCGCTGGGCTGAAATCCTGCAAATCCTTCCCTAATGGCACTGTGCATCAACCCACAGCAGGTGGACAGCAGCAGTTCAAGAAGGCAGCTCACCACCACCTTCTCAATGACAACTAGGGATGGGCAATAAATGCTGGGCCCAGCCAATGGCACCCATATCCCATGAAAGAATAATCTTTTCAAAACCCATGTTGAAGGAAGGTTGAATGTTGGCCAGGATTCCGGGGAGAACCCAAAATCTATTGTTTGAATGACAAATGGGATCATTCACCTTAGCCAGACCCAAGTTTAATGTAATATCCTGATCCATGCAGCACTCCTACAGTCAGAACATGATACAGGACAGGAGGACATTCAGCTGATGGTATCTCTCCAGAAGATCTACCTCCATTGTCCCACTCTCTTATTCTTTTCTCCTTGCACTACAATCTTGTGAAACTTGAAAGGATTCAGAAAAGATTTTCAAAGATGTTACCAGGGTTAGAGGATTTGAGCTACAAGAAGAAGTTGAATAGGCTGGGGCTATTCCCTGGACTGTCAGAGGCTGAGGGGTGACCTTATAGAGGTTTATAAAATCAAGAGGGGCATGGATAGGATAAATAGACAAAGTCTTTTCCCTGGAGTGGGGCTGGCCAGAACTAGAGGGCATAGGTTTAGGGTGAGAGGGGAAAGATATAAAAGAGACATAAGGGGCAACTTTTTCACGCAGAAGGTGGTGCATGTGTGGACTGGGCTACCAGGGAAAGTGGTGGAGGCTGGTACAATTGCAGCATTTGGAAGGTATCTGGATGGTTATATGGATGGGAGGGGTTTGGAGGGATGTAGGCTGGGTTGGGATATCTGGTTGGCATGGATTAGTTGGACCGAAAGGTCTGTTTCCGTGCTGTACATGATTCTATGAAAAAGCTTCTTCATGTGATACCTCGCTCTCCTTTAGAATTTTACTGTGCAATCTGATTCCACCAACCTTGTTGCCGTGTTCTAAATCAACACATGCTCAAAAGCATTCTCACCTTCTTCCTGGGTTCTTTGTCATTGATCTTACATTTGTGCTATATGGTTACCGATCCCTCGATTACTGACACTCTGGTTATTGATCCCTTGTTACTGGCCTTGGACTACTGATCCTCTGGACACTGACCCCCTTGTTAATCACTCTCTGGTTATTAACCCTCTGGTTACTGACCCCCAGACTTTTGGAAACAATTTCCCCATGTTGCTCTGCAAAGATATCTCATAGTTTTGATGAGTCAATGAAATCTCCACTTAACCCCCTCCCTCTTCAGGAGAACGTGTCCAGTTCTCTGGTCTCCACACATTTAACTGAAATCAGTTCAAGTTACATGCTTAAGTCTAAATGTAGGATTTTAAGCTTCACCTCCTTTGCCTATACGGCACTCTGATTTCAAAGCTAGCTCTCATAGACTTCCAAGAAATAATAGCAGGTGGAGGCCATTTGGCCCACCGAGTCTGTTCCACTTTTCAACAAAATCTTTAGACAGTAACTCCCAAACCCACAACCACCATCATCTCTCAGGACAAGGGCAGCAGATACATGGGAACACCAGCCCCTGCAAGTTGCCCTCCAAGCCACTCACCATCCTGACTTGGAAATATATCGCTGTTCCTTCACTGTTGTTGGGTCAAAATCCTGGACTCTCCTCCTAGCAGCATTGTGGGTCTACCCACAGCACAAGGACCACAATGGTTCAAGAATACAGCTCACCACCTCCATACATTCAAGGTGACTAGGGATGGGCAATAATTGCAGGCCCAGCCAGTGACATCCACATTCCATGGGTAAAGAAAGGAACCATTGTGGCTGATCTGTTGTGGCCTTAAATCCACTTCCCTGCCTGACTCTCAAAACCCTTTCCCGACCAATCAAAACTCTAACTCAGTCTTGAATATATCACACATGACCCAGCCTCCATTGCTGACTGTGTACAGAAATTAATGACCTGTTGAGGGAAGAAACTCCTCCTCACCTGTCATTGTAAAAGAGAGACCCTTTATTCTGAAAATGTGCTGTCTAGTTCTAGACTCTCCCATGCAAGGGAAACATCCTCCCAGCAGCTATTCTCTGAAGACCATAAAACATCCCTCAGGCTATGCTGCACATGTGCATACTGGAGTGGGGGGAGGGGAATGGAGAATTTGTTGCACAGGGAACAAGTAGGTCATGCACATGTGACATCCACATTAAGATGCATGCATGGACGGCCAGCCGTCAATCTTAAAGGGACCGTGCAGTGCAACAGGCCTCCTGTGCACAGCAATTACACATTAGGGGGAATGCTACTCTCAGATGCCCCATAAACCCATTATTGATGCGAAGGGATGCTTGTATGCGTAATATTTACAGATGTGACTTGCTAACTGCCACCATCTCAGACATAAAGGCCTACTTTGGCAAAATAGTGTTCAACAGTTTGATAGTGTGTCTGCTTATTATTGATTCTCACTGTGTTTGATTGACTGAGGCTGGCTGTGGACTCAGAATAAAGTAAATAGTCAAAGTCTGCGAAGAGGAAGTCAGGATTGGAGCATGGAGCAGACATTTTAAAGCACTGTGAACAAAATCTATTTGCACATTGTGTCATCTTGGCATAGCTCCGTGCTATAAAATACACAACAGGCAATGAGCTGGAAACCAGTTCATGCCTGTCAAACTGTACCAGGCTTCTTTTATGAGAGGTTGAGAATAAGGAAGAAAATATAAGAGCAACGTTGTGGAGTCTTTGCAGAACAGAAGCACCATTAACAGCCTTCCACACCTTGGAAAGGTTACACAATGTTAGCAAGAGAGCTAGTGATATTTAACTTACAAGTAACAGGTTTAGAAACCTTCTCACACAGTGGTATGTGGTTCTGACTGGACTAGTTACTTTAGGCCAGGGTCACACATTATTATAATATAGACACCTTACAGGCAAAACTAAACTATCTGTACTTACCTTCATTCATGTAACCGTGCCATCACCCACAACTTCTTTTAAAGTTTTATCAAAAGGACACTGTTAGAAAACAAATTCCAACTTATATTGTAAAGGAATTACAGCAAGGCTTGCATTTATTTAGAAACTTTAACCATCCCATGGGATGCAGTTGAGGGGTAGTTGTTGAGGAGGAATGGGGTGGAGTGGGATATAGTTGGAGATGTAGTTAGTGGGGAGAGATGCATTGGAGTGGGATGTAGTTGGATGGGTAATTGTTGGGAGGGATGGGATGGAGTGGGATGCAGCCTGAGGGGTAATTGTTGGGAGGGATGCGTTGGAGTGGGATGCAGTTGGAGGGTTAATTATTGGGGAGGGATGCATACCTCCTGGGCTATCTGGAGGGTTGCTGTGGGACGCGACCTTCACTCCCTCTTCCAGAAACATCCCAATAATTGACACACACCAATCAGGCCGTGGCAAGGGTCTGGAATCCCAATCCCTCCGAAGAAATTGTGGCTGCTCCCAGAGAAATATCCCCCAGAGTTCCACAGTGGCGGAGGGTCTGGAGGGAGGTGAGTAATTTTGTGGAGTGAATGGTTCAGAGGGAGGGAGTTGAGGGAGATGACTACAGCAGGTTTGAAAACAAGGACAGACAGGTCCCCTCTCTCCATGCCTTCTCCCTCAGACAGTTTCTGTTTGTGTTCGACAGAAGAACCCTCAATACCTCTGTCATGCCCACCCAGGCTTGAGGTGATAAACTGCCCATACTGATTGACCAATGTGACAGGCCCACAGGCCAAGTTAATCTATTGGCTCAGGCCCTTAGCTAGTACGTGATTGGTCACGAAAGGCCCTCATTTGCATGGAGAAGGTCCACGACTAATCTTTCTGCCCCAGACTTGATTCAACTAGAGATGGGATCTTGTGCTTGCCATCTGCCCTCTCAGCTAAATGCAAAAGACCCCTTGGTGAAATTCTGTGGATGATTTCTGGTGCCTGCACCATATGATTTAGCTTTCAACAAATATCACAAACGAGGTAAAAACAATGACTGCAGATGCTGGAAACCAGATTCTGGATCAGTGGTGCTGGAAGAGCACAGCAGTTCAGGCAGCATCCAAAGTGCAATATCACAAACGGCCAATCACCCAGATTACCAATCTCTCTGCTGCCTGTGAATGCTTGCTGTGTGCAAATTTGCCACAACACTTTGGTACATTTCAACACTTTAATTGGCTGCAGGGCACTTTGGGATGTAAGATGCTACAGAAATGCAAGTTCATTCTCATTGAAGTTGGTCAGGCCTTTTGTCCTCCAATGGAAGAAAGCAGCATCTGACTCACTGGTACCCCCATGTGGTCAATGTAAAAATAGCAATATTTGTATGATTTCATTTCAAACATCTGAAGTGACTCCTTGAAATAGTTCACATGAAGATAATCCCTTCTCCCGCTGTGCCTTGGAATCAATGGAATCCCATTCAATTACTCCCTTCATTAAAACATCACATTTGTGCCTTTATATTTCTGTGGACAAAGCCAGGCTAAACGATTTCAGATGCTCAATCAAACGGCTGATGGGGAAGAATTAAAAGTCAGGCATAATGAGGCTGTTCAAAGCACATTTCAGGTCAGCTACGAAATGAGTGCATCTGTCAAACGCTGTCACATGGAACTGAACATGCAGCAATTCATTATAAAACACTGGAACTCATTATTGAGTTGATTAGCTGAAAGTGACCAGGTCTGTGAGGCTGCTTCTCATGAAAGAGCCATTCACAGTAGCAATCAAGCGACCAGTAACCTGCATTTATATAGCACCTTTAACGTGGAATCAAGAAGCTTAATCGACCAACAAGTTAAAGAATTCTGACTAAGACCTACCAGTGCTTAAAGAAATAGATGCTGGAAATGCAAAATAAATTTTAGTGCATTATAAAGTCTACCTCCTTTCTGATGTTAGCCACATCATAGTTTAAATGTTTAACAGATCCATATCAGTCCAAAAGCTCCTTTAGTTTCACATTTCAGCTCCAATTTCACTGACCTGCTGGTCGATTGCATCTTTCCTTCCATCACTCCTTCAGCAATTCCTGAACCAGGACTTGTTGGATTCTGCGATTTCTTTCACAAAACGCTCCCTGCTGCTGAGACATTTCTCCTGCAGCCATCTCCCCATCACTTTGGCTTGTTTACCTCTTTCCCTTGAGTCATGCCTCCCCTTTCATGAATAAAATGCTTTGGATACTTCACTCTGTTGAGGGTCAAATCTAATGAAGATGCTATTTCACTACAGGTCTTCAAATGTTCTTTCACCAACCTCAATAAGGGGACCCATTCTTTCCTGAGCTCAGAAATGCTGACAAATGAAAGCAGTGACAGGCAAGCTGTGTAATCCCAGCACCATCGCATTTCAGAATCTGGGAACAGGCCATTCAGCCTTCTGATCCTATTCCAATATTCAATTTGACCTTGTTTAATCTGTATCTTAGGGGAGAAAGTGAGGACTGCAGATGCTGGAGATCAGAGCTGAAAATGTGTTGCTGGAAAAGCGCAGCAGGTCAGGCAGCATCTAAGGAACAGGAGATTCGACGTTTCGGGCATAAGCTGATTCCTGAAGAAGGGCTTATGCCCGAAACTGTCGAATCTCCTGTTCCTTGAATGCTGCCTGACCTGCTGCGCTTTTCTAAGAACACATTTTCAGCTCTAATCTGTATCCTAACCTAACCATTTGGCCTAATAAATATCTATCGGTCCAATATTTTAAATGTTCAATTAACCCAAGTCTCATTTGTTTTTTTTTGTGGAATGGAACTTGAGACTTTGACTACCAATTGTGTGAAGAAGTGTTAGCAGGATATATTGCTCTATTTTTATATTTCTATGCTCTCAAACTAGACTCTACCACCAAAGGAAATATCACCTCTCCATCCACCCTGTTATATTCTTTCATCAGCATAAATACAGTAATTATATCACTTTGTAATAATCCAGATTCACGGGAATACATATTGAGTCTATCCAACATGGCCCAAGGAGAGGCAGCTGGAGTTTAATTTCAATAAAGATGAGATGCTACATTTAGATTAGATTCCCTACAATGTGGAAACAGGTCATTTGACCAAAGAGGTCCACACTGACTCTCCAAACAGTAATGCACCCAGATCCATTCCCCTACATTTACCCCTGACTAATGCACCTAACCTACACATCCATAAACACTATAGGCAATTTAGCATGGCCAATGCACCTTATCTGCTCATCTTTGGATTGTGGGAGGAAACCAGAGGAAACCCTCATACACATGGGAAGAATATGCAAACTCCACACAGACAGTCACCCAAGGTTGGAATCAAACCCAGGTCCCTAGCACTGTGAGGCAGCAGTGCTAACCACTGAGCCACCATGCTGCCCATTTGGGAGGCAAATCAAGGCAGGACTTATGATGAAACGGTCCTGGGGAGTGTCCTTGAGGTGGAGGTTTGTAGCTCCTTGAAAGTGGAGTGACAGGTAGATAGAATAGTGAAGAAGACATTTAGTACACTTACCTTTATTCCTCAATGCACTAAGTATTGGAGTTGCGAGGTCATGTTGTGGCTAGTCCACTTTTGGAATAAAGGGTGCAATTCTGGTCTCCCTCCTATGGGAAAGATGTTGTGAAACTTGAAGGGGTTTAGTAAAGATTTACAAGGATATTGCCAGATTTGGAGGATTTGAGCTCCAGGAAGAGACTGAACAGGCTGGAATAGTTTGCCCTGGAGAGTCGGAGGCTGAGGGGTGACCTTATAGAGGTTTATAAAATCATGAGGGGCATGGATTGGGTGAATAGTCTGAGTCTTTTCTTCCAGGGTAGAGGAGCCCAAACCTAGAGAGCATAGGTTTAAGCTGAGAGAAAATCTACAGGGCAAGTTTTTTCACTCAGAGGGTGGTGCGTGTATGGAATGAGCTATCAGAGGAAGTGGTGGAGGCTGGTACAATTACAACATTTAAAAGACACCTGGATAGGTACATGAATAGGAAGGGTTTGGAGGGACATAGGTCAAATGCTGGCAAATGAGACTAGATTAATTTAGGATACCTGGTTGACATGGACAAGTTGGACTGAAGGGTCTGTTTCCCTGCTGTACGCCTCTATGACTCTATGACATGGTTTTGATCACTTAAAATGACATCTGCTCCTCTTAGAATGACAAACCAGTACAGACAAGTAACAAAGAGGAGACATGTGGAGGTACACAATCAAAACAGTACTATTTATTTATGGATAAAACTCCACAAATTGTTCAGCACCAAAACCTTGACGGTGTGCACCTGAACATTGAGATACTTAGATTTAAAATAAAAGACAAGTAGTGTCTGACTTGGTGCTACTGAGAACGGAAATTAGTATAAATAAGGGCAGAGGAGCAGGGCCATTGAGGGATAGCAGGGCAGGCCTGGTCAAGGCAATAGCTATGTTCGTTGTACTCACCCGGGGCAAGTGTGAAAAATGCCATGTTGGTGGAAGTTATCAGGCTGGTAAACCTCTCCAGCCCGGCATTTACACCCAGGGGACCACACTGTTGGAATGCTCCCTTGTTTTGGAATTACGTGGATAATAAATTTGAAAGAAACTTGATGCATTGTTAAATTCCACATTATTCCACAGGTCTGCAAAATCATTCATCCTCAGGAGCGTGACAATGAAGCCTGCTCATTGGGCAGAGACCGTCATTACCATCACTAATGCTGCACTTGCACTAGAGAATACAAAGCCTATCGGAGCTGCTGCCAAGTCACTTTTTAGACTAGATTCCCTACAGTATGGAAACAGGCCCTTTGGCCCAACAAGTCCACACCGACCCTCCAAAGAGTAACCCACCTAGACCCATTCCCCTACCATATATTTACCCCTGACTAATGTACCTAACACTATGGGCAATTTAGCATGTTCCCGTTCACCAGACCTGCACATTTTCGGATTGTGGGAGGTAACCAGAGCACCCAAAGGAAACGCACACAGACACGGGAAGAATGTGCAAACTCCACAAAAACAGTCATCCAAGGGTGGGAATCGAACCCAGGTCCCTGGCGCTGTGAGACAGCAGTGCTAACCACTGAGCCACCATGCCACCCTTTTAACCCTTTGTGTCTCCATAGATTTGGAAACAGCATTGCTTGCTTGTATTGTCTAAGCAATGATTTTTTAAAAATTCATTTGTAGGGTTTAAGCATCACTGCCTAAGCTCACATTTATTGCCCGTCCCTAATTACCCCTTGAGAAAGCAGTCAGCCACTTTCTTGAGGCACTGCCATCCTGCAGCGAAGATATGAAACCCACAGTTTCATTAAAAAGGGAGTTCTGGAATTTTCCAGGAAAGTGACCAAAGAGAAATTTCCAAGCGAGGTCAGTGAGTGGCTTGAAGTGAAACTTTAGGGTGAGTGGTGTTCCCTTGGCTCTGCGGCCCTTCAAGGTGGTATAGGTCACAGGTTTGGAAGATGCTGCCAAGCAGGCTTGGTGAATTTCTGCAGTGCATCTTGTAGATGGCACACACTGCTGTCCCTGTCGGTCGGCAACTGAGGGAGGCATTGTTGAAAAGAGTTGGGTAACATGCCAATTCAGAGGGATGCTTTGACCTGGATGGTGGCAAGAGGCTTGAGTGTTGTTGGAGCTGCACCCAATCAGGCATGAAGAGAGTATAGCATCACACTCCTGACCTTGCGCCTTGTAGATGATGGAGACGCTCTGCGGAGTCAAGAGTTTCCTACTGCAGATTTCTGGAAGACGCGTTCAAGAAGAGCATTAAAGACATATTATGGGTCACATAAATGTCCATAGGCAATTAGCAACACCACCAAGCATTAAACAAACATGTTCTGCGAATCAGAAAAAAAGCATTGTATGGGCCAAACTGACTGGGTGTGTGGTGTTAATACTGGCTGAATTGGTTTGAATGAACACTGACAATAGCAATAGCACTACTGACAAACACTCAGCTCACATTACTGGATGCATCAGGAAAGACAGAACCTGGTGTTAGCCGAAGCCCCAGTCTGTCCCTTGGGAAGCTCACTCTGACTTTCAACTTTGACCTTAGTTGATCCAGGAGCTTTGGAAAAGGTCATGTCAACCTCTGTTGGTTTATTGAACGGGTGAGTCCGAACAGCAGGAGCACGAGCAACGTGAAACCTTATTGAAGTTCATGGCAGGAGGGATTTAAAGTTTATCTGTGGCCATAGAGTGTTGCATGAATGGTCATTGCTGGTGTGGAGCATTCTCCACCAAGAACTAACCTACAATTAACTCTTTCCAGGTTCTTACCAGAACTTCACAGTCAGAGGAGCTTCCAGTTTCGCTGGATATGAATTCAGGTCAGGAATTCTCCCATTGACTCATGGGTGAAAGGATTGATCTTTGATGCACATTATTCATGGATAGCTCGCGATTGAACCTGTGGTCTGTGCTGTATTGTCTGATCTGTGCAGGAGAGTGTTATATTTGCCTTCCTGGCAAGAAACATGATTGAGAATTCTGCTTCCTAACTGCAAATGGATAATCCCTGTATAAATCTGATGTACGTGCGAGCGTGTCTGAGTGAGCATTTGTTTGAGGAATTAGACGTAACAGAGCCACTGACTGTTCAGCTGCATACAGACCCCTATAGAGGCCAGAGGAATTCAAGAGAACAGAGTCACAATCTGTCCCCTTTAAATGATGCTGTCTACAAATGCTTTGAGTGTCAAATGGACAACACTGAACCCACATTTCCTTCACAAAGTTAAAACCTTAAAAGAAAATGTTGCAGAGACTGGAGTGGAGATAGTTGAGACTGGACAACATTAACACTTGTGTTTCTCGCTGGGGTTGCCTACTAAAGATCAGAGACTTTGACTCTTTGCATAGGAACAATTGCAGAATGTTGCAGTGTGGGTGGATAAGACTCCAAACCTGAAGGGTTGGGAGTCACGGGGAGAGGCGACAATTCAGGGAGGTCAAAAACAAAAGATGCCATGCTCTGTGATTCAAAGCATGCAGACTGTCAGAGGAAGAGGAGATAGAATGAGGTAACAGGTTCCACAGTTTTTCAGGTCCAGAACTGGAAGGCCGTGACGGTAGCAACTAAAGAGCAAACCACAGGGAACTGAATGGTGCAGTGTGCCCTTGTTGATCACATTACAGTTCCTCCTTCTCAGTGGGCATGTTCGGAATGGCTGGCTCTTTCTGATCTAAGGCAGGAGTTGTTGCCCCTGGAGAGGAGTCTGATGTGTTTATTGTGGAGGATTCGGACACCGGTGCCTCTTCCTCTTCCCGTTCCAACTCTGATGTTGTTGTGGTGGGTGGCTCGGGGGCAGACCCGACAGGTGAGGCCTCAGTTGGCACGTCATCAGACCCCGGGGAACTGACGACGTCTTCGTCTTGCTGCAGCTCCTCCTCCGCCCCGAACAACATCTTCACCAAATCGTCAGCCGCGATCCTCTCCTGTCAGACACAGGGGCAGTGAGCAGTAGCATGGTCTCTACACAAAGCCCAAAGACTAGGCCCCAGCACCTTCACTCCACAGCACGGTGGAGTTCTGACTCACCTCACACCCTCCTCTCCAGTTCCCTTCCCCCCTAAAGCCGCTGGGTTTAAATCAGAGCCAGTTATGGCCAGGTTGTGCCCTGCCTTTGGCCACTCAGTGGGGACCTGTCTGCTCCCTGGGCCCACATAGCTACCGCTGCCAAGGCTCTACACAAACAGCAACCCCACTCACAGGCCAGAGAGAGAGGGAGAGAGGGAGGAGGATGTTCAGAAACTGGGGTAGAGGGATCATCACAGGGTTCACAAGGCACAGGATTCAAACGCAAGTGAATAACCCGATCAACTCACCACCCCCTGACACTGTGCAGCCCCTCCCCAAGACACCACCCAATCTCCCCCCGATGCTGTGACTACTCCCAGCCCAGACACTGAGACCCCCTCACCCCGACGCTGTGACCCCCCCTCACCCAGACGCTGTGATCCCCCCCTCACCCAGACGCTGTGATCCACTCACCCAGACACTGTGACCCCCCTCCCCAGACACTGTGACCCCCCTCACCCAGACACTGTGACCCCCCCTCCCCAGACACTGTGACCCACTCACCCAGACACTGACCCCCCTCACACAGACACGTGACCCCAACTCACCCAGATACCGTGACCCCCCACCCCAGACACCGTGACCCCTGAGCCCACAGAAGCCGTGACACCCCCGACACTGTGACCCCCATCCCCTGACACTCTGATTCCTCTCTCCCCCAAAGCAGTGACCTATCATTGTGCCTTACCCCAGACTCTGCCCTTCCATTGACATTGTGCCCCTTCCTCCGACACTGTGTACCCAATCCTCCCCCAACAGTGTGCCCTCACCCCCCGGGACACAGCCCCATCGCCGATGCTGTTCCACCTCCCAAAAGGATGCCTCACTCGTGTCACTGTGCGCTCCCTCCTCTCCCCCCCAATACTTCCTATTGCCCCACTCCAAGCCCCATTATCCCCTTCCCCTGTGGCGCAGTACGCTCCCCCCCTCCCCGCCCCCATACTTCCTATTGCCCCCCAGAGACCCCATCATCCAGTTCCCCTGTGGTGCTGTGCACTCTCCCCTCTCTCCCTATACTGCATATTGCCCCCCAAAGACCCCATCGCCCATTCCCCTTGGTGCAGTGCCATACCCGCTCCTTATGCCGGGGGTCTAATGTGAACCAGAGTGCCACCGCACATCGCTGCCCTTTGGTCACAGCCTGGACTCCATGTGGGTTCTCTGCTCCCGAGGAGAATCCCACCACACGGCCACACCTCGGCTTCACCTTCGCCTGTGGAAGGAGAGATCATTGACAGGTAGCTCCATAACATCCTTTTACTGAGAAACTACAGCAAAGGGATCAAGGGTTATAGCATGGGATTCCACCTCAAGACTGAAGCAGCCGACTGCAGCTCTGGATTTACAAACGGTGTGGGTCGCAGGGTCAAGGGAAGAGCTTCAGTGGAGCTCAACTGTTCCTGAAGCCTTCGGAAAGACACAGTGAACACAGGAGATGGTGCAATATCTCCACGCAAGAGCTTGTGGGAACAACCATTGACCCCAACAACACTCACAGTAACATTGATGGGAGAGGAGAGAGGGGGACTGCCTGCCATTTTTTATGGAATCCCTACAGTGAGAAAGCAGGCCATTCGGCCCATTTTCTACTTCTGAAAAGCTTCCCACACAATCCCTGTAACTCCACATTTCCCATGGCCAATCCACTTAACCTGCACACCTTTGGACTATGGGAAGTGACCAGAGCATCCAAAGGAAACCCACAGAGATACAGGGAGAATATGGGAATTCACACAGTCGCCTGAGGCTGGAATCAAACCCGGGTCCCTGGCACTGTGAGGTAGCAGTGCTAACCACTGAGCCACCAAGCCAGCCCTTATAATGGGGTCCTGTTAGAAATGGAAGGGCTGGCGGATGCAGTGGGTAATGCCCCTCCCTCTGATTGTAGAGCTGCTCATTCAAGACCCACTCCAGAGCCTATTGGCTGTGGAAGCAGCATTCATAATAGGGTCAAACAGGTCAGTTATCAATACGCAAATCCTTCTAACACAGGAGACAACAGTGGGAGAGTCTCATGTACAGCGTTGTTTACATCGAGTTGGTTAAAACAGGAGACCAGCGCCGGCAAAAAAAATACTAGCTATGGAAACAGAGAAGCATTGTCTTTGTCTCCTCTTGTGTCTCTAGATATGGGAAATCATAGAATCCCTACCATGTGGAAGCAGGCCATTTGGCCCATTGAGTCCACAGTGACATTCTGAAGAACATCCCACCCGGTACCAGCAACCCACCCTGTAGTCCACCTAGCCTGCACATCCCTAGACACGCTGGGAAATTTAGCATGGTTAATCCATCTAATCTGCAGATCTTTGGACTCTACGTTTATGGGGGTGGAATGGATTTACTTGAAGTCCTGGGCAAATAAGAGAGCAGACCTCTTGAAAAAATATTTGTCAAAATCAAATTGATTGATAAATAAAAACTTACTGTGATGTTTTTTGCATCGATTTCAGTGAAAATGAAATCTCCACCTTCAAAATCATGGTTTAGATAGAGAATGGCACTAGAGAAAACACAAAGTTTGACCATTAAGAATCTGTAACAAACATTAGGCTGCACTCAGCCCGCACTGTGTACAGAGCTGATTTATAGAAACAATAAGGCCATTGTCTCTATAACATAGGAGCAGAAATTAGGCCACTCAACCCCTATTCATTCAAGTTTGCTCCTCCATTTAATTATGCTCCACCATTCAATACAGCACAGAAGCTGGCTATTCGGCCCATTGAGATTTACTGTCATTCTCTATGCCACCAGTGGAGGCACCAATTCAAAGGAGCTGTGGCCAAATCTAGAATGATTGCTGACACCAGCTGATTCAGGACAGAGCAGGGATTGGCCTTTCAGTATGACATGTCTCATGGCTGTAATCCATGAGTCACTGGGTGGGTGGCACATGGTGATGCCACATGGCACATTTATTACTGAGATCAGGGCAGGTGGTCAGATTCGACAACCTCAGCATTCAGAAGTCCTGCAGCAGAATAATAAGATGGAAAGAATTAACCAGGGGATTGTTAACCGCCACCCCTAGGCAAGATGGCATCCACAGGCTGAAAGCCACATGAGTTTTCTTATCTCACTGCACTCTGGTAGGTAGGTCTCCAATCAGTGCACCGGGGCTGCCCACTCATTACCACAGTTCCTGTCAGGATATGCCCAGTTGTCTCTCAACCCCCAATCCCATTCCTCTGTGATTCTCAGGAGAGCTGGTATTCCATTAGACTCTGCCAATGGCCTCTCAGTGTCAAACATTGACTGAGCCTGACCGTGGTGTCACCATCTCTTGGTCCCCACTGAAAGAAAGCAAGAGAATGCTGTTCGGAAGCTGGGTGATCCCACCTGCGAGTGATGTGAATATAAGGTGATCCTTGACAAATTCCTCCCAAGATGTCGTTCAACCCTTCAACAAGTTCAAAAGTGAACTGCTGACATAGGTGGCCACCATCTTTGTTCCTCGTCACGTGGACCCTGCTCTGTTTGTGTGGTCATGTCCAAAACTCCCATGTGCCTTTGCAGCACAACCATATCACCTGCTTGATTGCTTGCTCACAATTATGAGGCATCGGGAAATATAACATTTGAGAGGTACAAAATTGAGGCTGATAGCTGATACAAGTGGATCCTGCTATGACTGAGAAAGGAGGTGGCAGGGGTAGCTGAGTATTTATAAAAACATGACTGACTGCTCAAATGATAATGCTGTCTTAAACACTGGCCTGACTGATACCACGTTAGTTGGTAAACTCGAGGCCATGGTTCATTGTGAATTTTCTTTTTCTTCCTGTCCAAAGTTAGCCACGCGCATGGAAAGACAGGAACATCATCGAAACCAAGAGCTTTCTGTGAGGGGGGCTGTTAGTTTCCTGACATGAACAGCAGTTCGTCCAAAGCTTTGCTGCACATTTTCTAAAACACGCAAGACCCAAGCAACATCAACTAGCCACGAAACGACACGACCAGCTATCCCTAGTAGCCACACACGCAGACAACAAGCAACATGAATTTGCCTGGGAAAACACTACTATCATAGGGCAAGCCAGACAGAGAACAGCCAGGGAATTCCTAGAGGCATGGCATTCATCCACAAACTCCATCAACAAACACATCGACCTGGACCCAATATACCAATCACTACAGCGGACAGCTGAAACTGACACCCGGAAGCGGCAAGGACAGACCACTATAAATACCGGAAGAAACATCAAAGAAGCGCTTCGCAGGAGGCTCCAGAGTACTGATGATGTTGCCTAGCCAGGGGACGAAACGTTTGCAACAAAAACTTCCAGCTCGGCGAACAGAACCACAACAACGAGCACCCGAGCTACAAATCTTCGCACAAACCTTGAAGACCCATTCACTTACCAGCCGCCGGGACCACTGATCTCTCTTGGCCCCTAGTTGACCACCATTCAGACTTAACCTTCTCCTGCATGTTTTCAAATTCCTCCATCTCCTCACTGCTCCCTATCCCTGTAATCTCCTACAGCCCCCAACAATTGCATGACCTTTTCAAATGTTTCCAAATTTCTGATTATGACTATTCCACCTTCAATGCTGTGCTGTTAATAGCTGAAGCCTCAAAGTCTGCAACCCTAAATAAGCTTGAGGTATAAAGCTAGATGTAAATCCTTTCCTTGATAATTCCTTTATAACATTGTGTAGCATTATGTATACAAAGCACGTACCAGTAGATTTAAGCAGAGCTTCTTCTCTGATGTTATCAGACTTATGAACAGCCCTCTTATGTCTTAAGAATTGATATTTCTCTGCACCCTCTCTGTAGCTGTAACATTATAGTCTGCATTCTGTTCTATTACCCTGATGTACTTATGATTTGTCTGATTAGCAAGCAAAACAATATTTTTCACTGTATCTCAGTACATGTGACAATAATAAATCAAATCACAGACCTGCCTCTATCTGTTACTGTGTCAGCAGACCCTTTTTGTACTCTTTGAAAACATATAAAGAACTAACAGCTGAGTTAACTAAATTAATGAGCGACAGTCCCTTAAAAGGGCATTTTAATGAGAATCAGATCTTCAGAGAAAATTTTTAAAAATTAAATTAAAATGTCATTCCCAGGGCTTATGATGCACTCGAGCCCCTGCAGTCACAGAAGATCTCAAATGTACCAGAGAATTTTTTTAATATATGTGCTGATATACTTAATGAATCAATATACCCACCTATTTATTTGCAATCTTAATAATACAATGAACATGATATTAACAAATAAGTCTGATCCTAAATCCCTCAGTCTCTCTCTTTCTCCTTTAAAATGAAAAATCACACAACACCAGGTTATAGTCCAACAGATTTATTTGGAAGCACTAGCTTTCGAAGCGCTGCTCCTTCGTCAGGTAGCTAGCTGCTGAAGGAGCAGCGTTCTGAAAGCTTGTACATCTAATTAAACCTGTTGGACTATAACCTAGTATGGCATCAAGAGCATTTCCAAACTGACAGCCAGACTACTGCGACCACTAGGACTCCTAACAGCACACAAACCAACAGCCACCCTCAGACAACAACTCACCAGAACGAAGGACCCGATACCCAGCATGAGCAAAACCAATGTAGTGTACAAAATCCCATGCAAGGACTGCACAAAACACTACCTAGGACAAACTGGAAGACAGCTAACGATCCGCGTCCATGAACACCAACTAGCCACGAAACGATACGACCAGCTATCCTTAGTAGCCACACACGCAGATGACAAGCAACATGAATTCAACTGGGACAAAACTACTATTATAGGACAAGCCAAACAGAGAACAGCCAGGGAATTCCTAGAGACATGGCACTCATCCACAGATTCTATCAACAAACACATCGACCTGGACCCAATATACCGGCCACTGCAACGGACAGCTGGAACTGACAACCGGAAGCGGCAGATTCAAACCACTACAAATGCCGGAGGAAAGATCACAGAAGCGCTTCACAGGAGGCTCCCAAGCACTGAGGCTGTCACCTAGACAGGGGACGAAACATCTGTAACACAAATTCCCAGCTCGGCGAACAGAACCACAACAACTTCATAGAATCTCTAAAGTGTAAAAGCAGGCCATTCAGCCCATTGAGTCCATATCAACCCTCTGCAGAGTATCACAGACACTCACCTCCCTCTGTGTGAAAACAATTGCCCCTCTGGATCCTTTTGTGTCTCTCCCCTGTCACCTTAAATCTATGCCCCCTTGTTTTAGATTCCCCTACCCTGGGGAAAACCTATTGGCTATCCACCTTATCCATGCCCCTCATGATTTTATAGACCCCTACAAGGTTACCCTTCAGTCTCCTATGCTCCAAGGGAAAAGGTCCGAGGCTATTCAGCCTCTCCTTATAACTCAAACCTTCCAGTCCAGTCCTTGTAAATCTCCAAATGTACTTGCAGGAAAGACACAGACTTGGTTCATTTGTACCTGTAATCCCGCTCAGTGTAGGCAGGATGCTCTTTCCGACATTCCAAAGCTTCGGAGTTTAGTATGCAGTTGTCAACATGGACTGAGTGGCTCAGGTCTTCACGATTGTCTTGGATTCCTGTCAGAGGGAAGGGGAAACCAACGATTCAGAGTTAATCACCCATAGATACCTGGATCTATGAATGATTTATTGGTGAGACCAGAAAACAAAGGGAATTCTGAAAATCTGTAACACACAGGAAGAGCTGTAAATACAAGGCAAGTTAACGCATCTGAAAGGGGAATTTCCGATGCACAGCGTTACAGGACAGCAACAGGCAAAGCAAGGTGCAAATTTGCATTCCTACTTCAAACAGAACACTGACCATAGATTGGAGAGTTCCAAGTTCATTTAGACGAGGACTAAAATAATGTGTGCCATCATGACTGGAATTCTGGAAAGAGTCATGGAAATTAGGGATGGGAGAGTGTGAGGAGCTTGGTGGTTTGCTTATCAGGGCACAGAAACCTGGGGCTGGGAATGGGGTCACTGTGGTCTGGTTGGGGGTGGGGTCACTGGGCTCTGTTTGGGGTGGGGTCACTGCACTGGACTCTGGTTGGGGGTGGGGCCACTGGACTCTAGTTGGGGGTGGGGTCACTGGGCTCTGGTTGGGGGTGTGGTCACTGTGCTCTGTTTGGGGTGAGCTCACTGGGCTCTGGTTGGGGGTGGGGTCACTGTGCTCTGTTTGGGGTGGGGTCACTGTGCTCTGGTTGGGGGTGGGGTCACTGGGCTCTGGTTGGGGGTGGGGTCATTGGGCTCTGGTTGGCGGTGGGGTCACTGGGCTCTGGTTGGGGTGGGGTCACTTGGCTCTGGTTGGGGGTGGGGTCAACTGTGCTCTGGTCAGGGACCCTGGTAAGGAGCAGCAACAGGGCCCATGATTTCAGTTCCTGTCCCTGGTGGAACTTTCCAGAATCATGCACAAATCCATTCAATAATGTGACGGTGAATGTTCAGGTCCTTCTGGATGGAGGAAATGTGAGACTGTGAATAACATTCCCACCTGTTTATCTTTCTTGCTTCTTCTTTCATATGCTAACAGAATTGCCGTGTATCTGCAGAATGTTCCACTTTATAACAATGTACCAACATTAACATCCAACATGATGCTTCATTTCAAATGTGAGATAATCATTCATCTTGCCCCAATGGAAATATCTTGTCCAACAAGGCACAGGATGATGGTAGTAACAGGAAGAGGCCATTGAACGCCTCAATCCTTCTCTGCTATTCACTAGGATCACATTTGATCAGTGGTATAATTTCATTTACTGCATTAGCTTCTCATTCTTTGACAGTCTTTACCACACAAAGATCCATTCACAGAGGAGATAGTGAGCACTGCAGATACTGGAGATCAGAGTCATAAAGCACAGCCAGTCAGGCAGCATCCGAGGAGCAGGAAAGTCGACGTATTGAGCATAAGCTCTTCATCAGGAATGATTCATCATTCCTGATGAAGAGCTTATGCTCGAAACATTGACGCTCCGGCTGCTCAGATGTTACCTGACCAGCTCTGCTTTTCTAGCACCACACTCTTTGACAAAAATTCATTCATCTCCATCAAGAAAGCTTCAGTTGTCCCAGCATCCATTAGCAGAGCGAAAGTCCAACTGGGTATCTCAAAGGAGAGCTGTGGGGGAGTTGGACTGCAAGGTGCAGCCATTCTGTGTACCTCCAATAGAAATATGAGGAGGTATCCTGGGGAGGTAATGGCCTGATGGTAATATTGCTGGTCTGTTAATTCAGATATGCAAGTAATGTCATGGGAATCCGGGTTCAAATCCCGTCAGGTAATGTCCTGGGGATCTGGGTCTGAATGTCCTGGGGATCTGGGTCTGAATCCCCTCAGGTAATGTCCTGGGGATCTGGGTTTCAATCCTGTCATGGCAAATGGTGGAACGTGAATTCAGTAGAAATTTGGAATTGAGTGTCTGATGATAACTACGAATTAATTGTTGGAAAACCTCATTTAGTTCACCACTGCACTTTAGGGAAGGAAGCTGCCATCCTTACCTGGTCTGGCTTACATCTAACACCAGACCAACAGCAATGGGGTTTGACTCTTAACTACTCTCTGGGCAATAGATAGGGGCAGCACGGTGGCACAAGGGGCAGCACGGTGGCACAGTGGTTAGCACTGCTGCCTCACAGCGCCAGGGACCTGGGTTCAATTCCCGCCTCAGGCGACTGACTGTGTGGAGTTTGCACATTCTCTCCGTGTCTGCGTGGGTTTCCTCCGGGTGCTCCGGTTTCCTCCCACAGTCCAAAGATGTGCGGGTCAGGTGAATTGGCCATGCTAAATTGCCCGTAGTGTTAGGTAAGGGGTATATGTAGGGGTATGGGTGGGTTGCGCTTCGGCGGGTCGGTGTGGACTTGTTGGGCCGAAGGGCCTGTTTCCACACTGTAAGTAATCTAAGTAATCTAATCTAAAGATACTTGCTCAGCCAGTGATGTCCTCAACTGATGAGTGAATTTTTTAAAAATCCAGATGCTCTTACTTCCACGGCAGCTCCCTGTATCCAGCCTCACATGTTTTTTTAACCTGAGAGGGAACTGAGTAGACCAGCATTTATTGTCCAGAGGGTAGTTAAATGTCAGCCATGTTGCTGTGGTCTTTACAATTAGATTCCCTACAGTGTGGAAACAGGCCCTTCAGCCCAACAAGTCCACACTGACCCTCCGGATAGTAAACCACCCAGACCTATTCCCCCTACTCTATATTTACCCCTGACTAATGCACCTAACATACATATTCCTGAACACAATGGGCAAGTTAGCATGGCCAATTCACCTAACCTGCACATCCTTGTATTGTGGGAGGAAATCAGAACACCTGGAGGAAACCCAAGCAGACACCGGGAGAACGTGCAAACTCCACACAGTCACCCAAGGTTGCGATCAAATCCAGGTCCCTGGTGCTGTGAGGCAGCAGTGTTAACCACTGAGCAACCATGCCACTCACATGTAGGCCAGATCAGGTAAGGATGATAGATTTCCTTCTCTAAACAGGCATTGGGTTTTTAAATTTTTTTTTTATTGCTCGCAATTCTTTGCATGTACCTACCTGAAGCAGATTAGATACCCTTTGGCCAAACATAAATAATGACAAACCTCAAATAAGTCCAGAGTAAGTGCAAACACACATTACCACCGCAAAGCTGAGACAAAGTCCATCACCTTCCACTGCAGTCCGACAGACGAGGTGGGTATAGGAGAAGTAGAGGGGGTTTTCCAGTCGGAAGTAAGATTCGATGATCCTGCGGGCTTTTTCACTGACGTCGTAAAACAGCTTCGATGTTTTCAGTGAGATCCTGCCTTGCTGACTGAGCTGTCAGAGAACACATAGTTGTAAATAAAGGAGAAAACCGGAAAAGAGAATTGGTGTACAGCAGGAAACAGCAGCATTCATCCTCAATGAGTACTTTTGTAAAAATCAATAATGAAGTGACTTGGAACGCCAGAACATGCAGGTATTACATGTTTCGGAATGACTGATATGGCAACAAATAACAGGGTAAAAGACTTAAATTTATTACTTTAAGTTTATTCCCCTTATCGTTCAATTTTTTTTTTCCTTTCTAAGTGCTGCTATATTGCCCCACGCTTTCAGTTCACTGTTTGGAATACGTGTTTCCAGAATAACAATAAGACGGATTGTGGGACTCAGTGTCCATGGAATATTGGATTAAAACTGGAGGGATCTGTTGCAATCATGAAGTTTTTTATTATTTTTTTCTTGAAGCAGTTTAAATGCTAGGGTCAATGAAACAATAGTTATTAACATATTGGCTTATTTACAGGATTGACATGGTGGCTTAGTGGTTAGCACTGCTGCCTTACAGCCAGGGACTTGGGTTCGATTCCAGCCTCTTGCGACTGTCTGTGTGGCATTTTTACATTCTTCCCATGACTATGTGGGCTTTCCCTCCAGGTGCTATGGTTTCCTCCCACAGTCTGAAGATGTGTAGGTTAGGTGAATTGGCTGTGTTAAATTGTCCATAATGTGCAGGCTGGGCGGATTAGCCATTGGAAATACAGGGAGAGGGAGTGTCGGTTGGGTGAGATGTTCTTTGGAAGGTCAGTATGGACCAGCTGGCCTGCTTCACCGTGTACAAAGTTAAAAATCACATAACACCAGGTTACATTTGTTGCGTGATTTTTAACTTTGTACACCCCAGTCCAACACCGGCATCTCCACATCATGACTACTATTCACCAGTGTAGAGATTCTATTCTATGTGTGACTGCATTTCACGTTTGTTTTTAACCTGAATGACATAATCTCATAGTGTGATGTGTCTTTCATCTTTTGCAAGACAGGTTTGTGAGCATGGGCAGTGTGAAGAGACTAAGAGGAAAGTGTCACTGCAGGTTCATTGTCCCACTTTTCCAGTTCCAGCGTGCAGAAGGCTAGAGTCTTGAGATCATCGCAGTTATGCCATCTAGTTATGAACCATGCCATTTGTTGTAAACACAAATTAGAAATGATGGGGGAGAAGCCAAATTGTCACTCTTGGTGGCACCAAAATTTGGACAATCATTACCTTCAAATCAATCGGGCCACTCATTGCCTGAAATGGTAGAAGTAAACAGCAGTACAGTACCGACAAATAACTGGACAGATCATTAACATAAAAACAAAGTCCTGCAGAGGCCAGGAATCTGAAATGAAAGCAGACGTGGAAGGAGAAGTTTGAGCCTATTTTCAGAACTTCAAAGAGGAATTGTAATCAACTAAAAGTATTCACTCAGTTTCTCTCGCTACATACGGTCAGACCGGCTGAGTTCCTCCAGCACTTTCTGCCTTTATCTTGGAACGAACCTTGGCTGGTCTGACAGTGAAGATGAATGGACAAGGGCTGTGGGCACTTGAAAAGCTTAAAACTGAAAGCTGAAACATCAACGCAGCAGAAAACAGCAGGAGCTTTCAGCACAAGGACAGACAAAAGGAATGCTTGACAGGGTATCAGATGGAATTAAAGGGAGCACAGCTCTATGATGAGGGCAGAAGGGAAAGATAAGAGAGAAAGATTTTAAAAAGACATGAGGGGCAACTTTTTTACACAGACAGTGAACCACCAGAGGAAGTAGGGAAGGCTGATACCACATTTACAGGCATCTGGATGGGTATATGAATAGGAAGGGTTTAGAGGGATATGGGCCATAAAGTTGGCAAATGGGGCTAGATTTATCTAGGATATCTGGTTGGCATGGATGAGTTGCACCACAGGGTCTGTTTCCGTGCTGTACATCTCTATGACTCGAAGTGTTGAATACGGTACACTTACAACATCAGTGGATAAGGGGTGACCTGATAGAGGTTATAAAATCATGAAGGGCTTTGCTAGGATGAATAGTCAAGTCCAAAGCTAGAGGGCATAGGTTTAAGGTGAGAGAAGAAAGATCTAAAAGGGACCTAAGGGGCAACATTTTCAAGCAGAGACTGGCGCATGTATGGAACAAGCTGCCAGAGGAACTGGTGGAGACTGGTACAGTTACAACATTTAAAAGGCATCTGGATGGGTATATAAATAGGAAGGGTTGAGAGGGATACAGGCCAAATGCTGGCAAATGGGACTAGATTAATGGAGAATATCTGGTCAGCATGGACGAGTTGGACCAAAGGTTCTGTTTCTGTGCTGTACATCTCTATGACTCTGAAGACATTTGGATATGTTCATGAATAGGAAATGTTTGGAGGGATATGGACCAAGTGCAGGCAGGCGGGACTAGTTTAGTTTGGGATTATGGTCGACATGGACTGGTTGGACTGAGTGGCCTGTTTCCGTGCTGTATGACTCTATGATTTTATAAGACTGCACCCAGGGACATGTATAGTGCTAGGGGGCCTGTGGGTGAGGTTATGCCAATTCACCTCATATCTGTTCTGAATCACTCACCTTTAGTGCTTTGAGTACTGTCACTCCCTGGAATCGCTCATTTGGTGTATGAGGAGAAGGTTTCCCTTGATAACCATCACCCATTGATGCAGCAGCCTAGAAACGATCGGAAGGTGAAGGATATAAAACCAGTCAGAGCAGATAAGTTCTGCAAGCCCCTCTCTGCTGAGAAGATCATTATTCCATCAACAAGTTAAATTACCACTTAAACTTTAAATGAGTGGCATTGCAAGGTTGGCACTTCTGTTCCAGAAATGTTTCTCTGACCAGATTCCCATCAACACTATCTCATTGTTTGAATTTGCATCCTCACTATACCTCGCCCATCTCCCACCCAAACATTTCACATCGACAACCAATTTGCAACCTCTGGTACATTTCCCATGAAGGATCTCCGATGACAATTGAAACATTTCCTCTTCATGGCAGTTTCTGCTTCCCTGTCGTTGGGGTCATTACCAATTTTATTATTCTTCGAATGGAGCCAGTTGCTTCATTTCAGTCAGCTGGTCAGACAGGGAGCTGGGTCAGGTAGGGGCTGGGTGAGGTAGGGAACTGGGTCAGATAGGGGCTGAGTCAGACAGGGAGCTGGGTCAGGTAGGGGCTGAGTCAGATAGGGGCTGAGTCAGATAGGGAGCTGGGTCAGGTAGGGAAATGGGTCAGATAGGGGCTGAGTCAGACAGGGAGCTGGGTCAGGTAGGGAAATGGGTCAGATAGGGGCTGGGTCAGGTAGGGAAATGGGTCAGACAGGGGCTGAGTCAGATAGGGAAATGGGTCAGATAGGGGCTGAGTCAGGTAGGGAACTGGGTCAGATAGGGGCTGGGTGAGGTAGGGAGCTGGGTGAGGTAGGGACTGGGTTTGATGGGGAGTTGGATCTGGTAGGGGCTGGGTTAGGTAGGGGCTGGGTTAGGGAGGGGCTGGGTTAGGTAGGGGCTGGGTTAGGGAGGGGCTGAGTTAGGGAGGGGCTGGGTTAGGTAGGGGCTGGGTTAGATAGGGAGCTGTCACTCCTGGCCTGGGTCAGGTAAGGGCTGGGTTCGATGGGGAGCTGGGTTAGGTAGGGAACTGGGTTAGGTAGGGAACTGGATTAGATAGGGAGCTGGGTCAGATAGTGGCTGAGTTAGATAGGGAGATGGTTTAGGTAGGGGCTGGGGTACATAGGGAACTGGGTTCTGTAGGGACTGAGGTAGGTAGGAAGCTGGGCAGATAGGATCTGAGTTAGATAGGAAGCTGGGTCAGGTAGGGGCTTGGTGAGGTAGAGGCTGGGTTAGATAGGGAGCTGGCAGAGGTAGGGGCTGGGTTAGATAGGGAGCTGGCTGAGGTAGGGGCTGGGTTAGATAGGGAGCTGGGTGAGGTCAGGGCTGGGTTAGTTAGGGAGATGGATGAGGAAGGGGCTGGGTTAGATAGGGAACTGGGTTAGGGAGGGGCTGGGTTAGATAGGGAGCTAGGTTAGGGAGGGGCTGGGTTAGATAGGGAGCTGGATGAGGAAGGGGCTGGCTTAGATAGGGAACTGGGTTAGGTAGGGGCTGGGTTAGATAGGGAGCTGGGTGAGGTCAGGGCTGGGTTAGTTAGGGAGATGGATGAGGAAGGGGCTGGGTTAGATAGGGAACTGGGTTAGGGAGGGGCTGGGTTAGATAGGGAGCTGGATGAGGAAGGGGCTGGGTTAGATAGGGAACTGGGTTAGGTAGGGGCTGGGTTAGATAGGGAGCTGGGTTAGGGAGGGGCTGGGTTAGATAGGGAGCTGGCTGAGGTAGGGACTGGGTTAGAAAGGAGCTGGGTTAGGTAGAAGCTGGATCAGGTAGAGACTGAGTTAGATAGGGAGCTGAGTGAGGTAGGGGCTGGGTTGGGTAGGGGCTGGGTAGGTAGGGGCTGTGTTAGGTAGGGGCTGGGGTAGATAGGGAGCTGGGTCAGGTCAGGCCAGAGTTAGGTAGGGCCTGGGTTAGGTAGGGGCTACATTAGGTAGGGAGCCGTCATTTCTGGCCTGGGTCAGGTAGGGAACTGGCTTAGGTAGAGAGTAGAATCCCCTGGGGTGGATGAGGCCAAGATGTCAATCCTTGCCAGGACAAGTTGGGATCCCCCCCATTATGGGGTTGGCCTGAAGAGGAGACTGAACAGTCCTGAGGCTGGATCGGAGCAGCATGATAGTTTGGAAACATTTGTTCTGTCGAAAGAGCTTGGAAATGACTGGAATTTCTGTCCAGATTAATTCCGGTTTCATATGCAATAGACAAACCTTTCAGACTATCCCCAGTTGAGCATGGGCACCCATCTTGCTGCTTGTATTGATAGATGGGCACTCTACCCATTAATCTGCTGTAGCCAGCCTAGAAGCCATTCCTTCATTTCAAAATGCTCAAGTAATTCTAGCCCATTCACCTAAACACATGGCACCAAATAAACAGGATGAATGTGGCTGGTGGTACTCACATTGGAGAGATAACGTAGCTCCTCACACTCCTTGCCTGTGATCACACTGTCAAGCACCACTCTCTGAGTTCCATTCAAAACTTTTGCGTTCATTGTAACCTTGACATCATTATAGAGCAAGGGGCCCCCTGGAGCAGGACAAAGGAGATTTGCAATATTTAGACAGTGTGTGCCTGGGAAGGATTGCTGAGTCAGGTATAAGAAAAATTGCAGGAACTACTACTGAGAACAAGGCTGTGTTTTGGTGACCTGCAGCCCTTAGAGGTGGCACTGAAAAGACAATTTGGTATTGGTTCAATCTTATTCCATGCAGCAGTGGGTCAGATTCTATCTTCTCCGAGCTCACAAACTATGTAGAATCCCAACAGTGTGGAAGCAGGCTTTCAGCCCATTGTGTCCACACCGACCCTCCAAACAGCACCCCACACAGACTCAACCCCTACCCTATCCCTGTAACGCTGTATTTCCCATGGCTAATCCACCTAGCCTGCATATAGAGTCATAGAAATGTACAGCATGGAAACAGACCCTTTGGTCCAACCCGTCCATGCCGACCAGATATCCCAACCCAATCTGGTCCCACCTGCCAGCACCCGGCGGGCAATTTAGCATGGCCAATCCACCTAACCTGCACATCTTTGGACTGTAGAAAAAAACCCATATAGACGCAGAGAAAATGTGCAAACTCCACACAGCCAGTCACCCGAGGCTAGAATTGAACCTGGGTCCCTAGTGCCATGAGGCAGCAGTGCTAACCACTGAGCCTCCATATTGCCCCTACAAGGACTGTTGTTTCCAAAACCTTTCTTCCCAAGGTCAATCCCACAACAGAAATAACTGCCAAAGAGAATAACAACAGCTTGAGGACTCCAAATCTTCAAGAGTCATCCCTCGATTATTTCCACGTGAAAGCTTTCATTATCAGAACTAGCACCTCAGCACGTCATGCCTGGTTTAGCTAGAACTGCTGTTAGTCTGTGACATGACAATGATTAAAACAGAAGCAAAACAAAGTGACATGAGCAACATATTAAAACCCCCCACCCCCCAACTTGATCCTGTTTTCTGGTTGGTACTGGGGTTAAAACAGCAGCCCCCAGACATAGTAGGAAGGTTTGCTCTAAATGCTCATAAAGTCTTTCACATTAGGACTGATTTCATGAACCACTCCTCCCCAAACAGCATGAATCAGAGATAACAGAGAGAAAGAAAGCTTATTTATTTTGCACCTCTCACGGGCTCAGAATAACCAACTGCACTGTCTTAAAAATATATTCACTGGATGTGCATGTTGCTGATTTAGTCAGATATAGTTGTGCTTGAGAATATGGCAGGGAGCTGCCTGTTTACTGCAGTCCACGTGCTGAAGATGAACCTACAATGCTGTTAGGGAGGGGGTTCCGGGATTTTAACCCAGCAATTCTGAAAGACCAGCGATATATTTCCAAGACTGGGTGTTGACTGGTTTGGAGATGAATTGCAGGTATTCCCCTGTATCCACTGCAGTTCATGGCCCAGGAAAGCTGACGTGCACTGATGTAGGAATGTAGGGAAACAGGACAGGAAAGCAAGCTTCTACAAGCAGTAACAAGATAACTTATCAAGTTAATCATGAGATAACACTGGTTGAGGATAAATATTGGTCAGGACTCTAGGGGAATCTTCATTCTTCAAAATAGTCAGAGAGTGGAAACAGACCCCTCAGTCCAATCAGTCCATGCCGATCATAATCCCAAACTAAACTAGTCCCATCTGCCTGCGCTTGGCCCACTTACTCCAAGTATTTCTTATTCATGTACATATCCAAACATCTTTTAAACATTATAACTGTACCCGCATCCTCTGGACGGTCATTCCACACACGAACCACTCTCTGTGTAAAATACTTGCCCCTCAAGTCCTTTTTAAAACTTTTTCCTCTCACCTTAAATATATGCCCACTATTTCTGAGCTCCCCCATCCAAGGGAAAAGGCCATTGCTAGTCGCCTTATCTATGCCCCTCATGACTTTATAAACCTCTATAAGGCCACTCCTCAACTTCCTACGCTCCAATGAAAAAGGTCTCAGCCTTTCCCATCTATTTTTATAACTCAAACCATCCATTCCCAGCAACATTCTGGTAAATATTTTCCGAGCCTTCTCCAGTTTAATAATATCGTTCCTGCAGCAGGGTGACCAAAACTGTACACAATACTTCAGAAGACACCTTCCCTCATATCCGATACAACCTCAACATGACTTTCCAACTCCTATATTCAAAGGTCTAAGCAATGAAGGCGAGCATGCCAGCTGCCATCTTAATCACCCTGTCTACATCTGACGCAAACTTTGAAGAATTATGGACCAGAACATTTAGGTGTCTTGGAGTTTTTTACATCCCTTTTTAGGACATAGATGTGCCCTGGGTTTGATATCTCCAGTGAAAGTTGACACTTCAGACAATGCAGCACTCCCCACAGCACTGCTCATTAATGTCAGATTAGGAATGTATGCTCAAAGCCTAGGGAGGGCTTTGAACCCGCAAGCCTTCTGACTCAAAGGCAAGAGCACTACCAACGCAAAGATAGCATTGCTGAAAGAAAGACTTATTTTGTTGAAGCTTTTCATTCCCACATCGGGAAAATTCATGAGAATAACCAATTCAAAGGAAAAACAACCTTTTAAATCTATATGAGAATATGGCCAACATAAAAGGCCCAGGACACTGCAAAAGCAATGTGTCCTGATAACATTCTGGCAACATACAGGATGAGTTGAGTCCCTAACAAAGTTGTTCCAGCAGAGCTATAACCCTATCTGACATCTATGTGACAATGGGGAAATTTGGCCTGTCCACAAAAATTCAATCTGGCCAATTACTCCCCCATCAGTCTACTCTCGATTATCAGTGGAGTGACAGAAGGGTGATCAAAGGGACGACCAAGTGTCACTTGCGCAGGAAGAAGCTGCTCACTGACGCCCAGTTTGGATGTCGCCAGAGCCATTTGGCTCCTGACCTCACGAAGGTCTGTTCACAAAGAGACAAAAGAGTTGACGTCTAGAGGGACAACAAAGCAACAAGTGGCCAAGTGTAGCATCAAAGAGCCCATACAAAACTGGGGTTAATGGGAATCAAAGAGAAAACTCTCTATTGGACTGAATTACACCTGGCACAAAAAAGGATGATATTGATTCCTGAAGGTCCAGGCCATCTCAGCAGGAGTTCACAAGGGTAATGTTCTCGGCTGCTTCATCGGTGATCTTCCCTCCATCTTTAGGTCAGCAGCCTTGTGGGGAGATTCGCTGATGATGACACAACATTTAGCACGATTCACAACTCTTTGTATTTTGAAGCAGTCCATGTAAAGTACAGCAAGGCTGGACAATATCCAAGCCTTGGCTTGTTAAGTAACATGTCATATTTGCACAGCACAAGAGTTAGACAATGAGAGAATCTAACCATTGTCCCTTGATATTCAGTGGTATGACTTCACTCACTTGTGCACTATCAACATTTTGGGGTCTATCTTTGATCAGAGACTGAACTGGACTAGCTATATAAACATTGTGGCTTCAAGAACAGGTCAGAGGCTAGGAACCCAGAAGCAGGTAACCTTCCTCTTGACTCTCAAAACCTGTTCACCATTTACAAGACACCAGTCAGGAGTGTGATGGAATACTCCCCACTTGCCTAGATGGATTCAGCTCCAACAACACTCAAGAAGCTTGATACCATTCGGGACAAAGCAGCCTGCTTAATTGGCACCATATCCACTCGGAGTCATTCACTCCACCACGTACACTCAGTAGCAACATTGTGTACTATCTGCAAGATGCTCTGCAGAATTCTTTTAGATCTTTAGACAGCATCTTCCAAGCTCATAACCACTTCATGACCACTGCCAACTTGTTGGGCAAGGCAACAGAGACGTGCAAACACCACTACCTGCAAGTTCCACTCCAAACTGCACACCATCCTGCGATGTAGAAATATACTGCTATCCTTCAGCATCATTGTGTCGAAATGCTGGACCTCCTTCCCAAACAGCACTGCGAGTCCAACAATGGCAAATACACCACAGTCATTTGAGAAGGCAGCTTGCCACCTTATTCTCAAGGGCAACATGGGATGGGCAAGAATTGTTGTTCAAGCCAGTGAAATCTGCATCCCATGATACATTTCTAATAAAGTGGAGGTAGAGGTGTTGCCAGAGAGAATGCACCAGGTAGATGATCGCTGACAGTTAACTGTGAAGGTTTGTTAAAACTTTGAACCAGGCAAATTGCTCAAAGCATTGCACTGAGAAATGAACCAGAAAATGGCTGTCACTTACTTTGTTGAGATGAAACAGGAACAATATGTGTACACACTCTTCCGGTCCACATTGGGTAGGGTCCCATCTGTGGATTCTATTCAAACAATAGTCCCACACTGCAAGCCAAACTGACAATTTTAAATTGGTTGTCAGCATAATTCCTAACACACTCTGGATTATTTAGCAAATGCTGCCCAATCCAATCCTCAGGCTCTGTGCTATCAAATGACCTTTTAGCTCAACACTGCTGTACTATTTTAGTGACAATTCTCAGATCCATGAGCCTGGGTATCACGGCTCATTGTTGGAAGCACAGGACTACAAAATCACCCTTTGGCCAGACCACAAGCAATGGTTTTTCTAGGCTGCATGATAGCTCAGAGGGTCTGTTCATGCCATTTGACATGCAGATGCATTCAGAGCACACTGACCTTCTGTGCTGGACGTTGCAATTGCTCAGAGGTCTGTACAGCAGCAGAAATAATGAGAGGCAACACAGATGACGAGTGCATACACATGAATTCTAGATGACCACAGAACTAGACTTTGATGTGGTGCTCCAATAGTCCCTACATTGCTGACCTTTCTCCAGTATCACATATGAAGAAGGACCATTTGAGAGGAGGCCTGAGAGCTGGAGCAGGGAGGTAACAGCCAAGTGGTATTATTGCTAGACTATTAATCCAGAAGCTAAGCCTCATATTGGGGGAACCTGGGTTCAAATCCCTCCAGGGTAGAATTTGAATTCAGTTTTTTAAAAAATCTGGAATTTAGAGTCTAATGATGACCATGAATCCATTGTCAATTGGTGCAAAAATCCATCTGGTTCACTAATGTCCTTTCAGGGAGGATATCTGATGTCTTTACCTGGTCTGGCCTACATGTGACTCCAGATCCGAGGCAATGTAATTGACTCCTAACTGCATCTTGGCAATTGGGAGTTGGCAATAAATCCCAGCCCATCCAGAGCCATCTACATCCCGTGAGTAAATAAAAAAAATAGTTTCTGGAATCTATGGATCTATGTGTTAACCACAATCAGGATCCTGAGAGAGGAAATACAGGGAGGCAACAGGTCTTTTTAAGGGAAATGGAGGTTGGGGTGGGGAGCAGAAGGCTGGGAGAGGAAACCTTTATTTGGTACAATTATAACATTTAAAAGGCAACTGAATGAGTATATGAAGGGTTTGAAAGGATATGAGCTAAATGCTGGCAAATGGGACTAGATTAATTTAGGATATCTGTTCAGCATAGATGAGTTGGACCAAAGGGTTTGTTTCTATGCCCTATAAGTCTCTGGAAATGGTTCTGATGTGAGAGAAAGTTTAATTAGCAGAGCACCACAATGAAGCGAGGTAAGGAGCAATGGGCACGCTGGCAATTCCGTCCTCCTCAAGAGGAATCTTCTCTCTCTGGAGTTGGACAGATAAGGCCCAATTCTTACTGGCACTGGCCATGCTTTGACACTAAGCCGGATCAACACGGTGCTCTTACCTTCTCTCACCATCTTCACAATCTCAGACGATTCCTTGGTTTTCTCATCAACCAGATGCTCAATCTCCTTCATCAGGTTTCCAATTTCTTTGCTGATCCGAGCTGCAGTCTCTCGTTCCACCCTGTTTCCAAAGTTGGATTTTTTTTTAACTAAAGAATTGTGAGAAAACACTTTTTTTCCAAAGATCTTCGAACTGCCCTCTTTCCCCTTCTGGAGACAGTGAGTTGTGTTGCAGTAACTCTGGCTTTCATGTTCAAGGTGAAAAGTTGATCTTTTGAGATTGAGCTGTGGACACTGTAATTGGGCTGAGAACTTTTCTGACCAAACCTCCATCCATTAACATTTTCCGGGAATGACTGAAGAACAGGCTGCTTTTTAAACCCCAATTTGTAGCCCAGGGACTGGAAAGTCTTACCATCTGTCAAGATGGCATCAGCTACCCCACCTTAGGCTCAGTGGCCTGAAAGTAGGACCTTCCTTTGTGTGTGCTACCAAGAAATCAGGGCAAAGGACAAGGGCAGTGGCACCATTGGAGTAACATCTGCCTCTGAACCAGATCCCAATAAATTCCACTGTCCAGATGGTAAGCTGCTCAGAATTACAATACATTAGATTCATATGTTTGTCATTTTAGGCCATTCTGGAAGCAACAGTTGGCTGGTCAGACCTCTAGACAAATAAACCTTAACCATTCAAAGCTCTCTAGTCGCTCTTTGTTCTACTTTGGCAGCACAGTGGCTCAGTGGTTAGCACTGCTGTCCCACAGTGCCAGGTACCTAGGTTCGATTGTCTGCGACTGTCTGTGTGGAGTTTGCACATTCTCCCTGTGTGGGTTTCCTCCAGGTGCTCTGGTTTCCTCCCACAATCCAAAGATGTGCTGGTCAGGTGAATTGGCCGTTATAAATTGCCCATAGTTCTAAGTGCATTATTCAGGGGTAAATATAGGGTAGGGGTATGGGTCTGGGTGGGTTACTCTTCGCAGGGTTGGTGTGGACTTGTTGGACTGAAGGGCCTGTCTCCACATTGGAGGGAACCTACTTCTTTTTGTGGTCAGTTTAGAAGGAGTCTCTCCAAGAATTTTTACTCTACTATTTTTGTCCATTTTTCTTCTCTAAAAGCTTGGATCCTGTTAGAGAGACTGAATGTCAGATAAGGAACTCCCTCAATTGTCTTTACCAAAGAAAGTGAAGTATCCCTGCACCAAACACCAGCATTGCCCCAATCTCCCTTACCCTCACATCTGGCATCAGTTACCAGGAGAAGGCTACTGAATAACGGCTCAAGGGGAAAGCATCCTGGTTTCTGAACAGAGGGAAATGGGCAAGATATCTGATTGATGAGGATCACTTAGCAGAACAGGACCAAACAGCAACACAGGTTTCTGACCTGGCATTAATCACCAATTACAACTGGACTTGTGGTGAGACTTTGACTCTTACTTTTGCTTCTCTTTGAGTTTAACTGGCATCACGTCCTCAGGGGTCCACTTGTCCTGAAATAAAGAGAAAGAAGTTTAATTGGAAATGAACTATTGGAAATACTAGAATGAGGTGACATTAAATCCTTATGGCTATTTTCCCAGATGATGCTAAGGCAGCAGACGGGATACTCACTGGATCTATAAAGGTGACTCCAAAGATCTCATTGGCAAAGTACAGTAACTCCTTTTCCAGTAATGAGTTGTTGATGTATCTCTGGATATTCTATCAGAAATGATCAGAAATTGTCAGATCAGACTAAAACACAGTGGGCCTTTGAGGTCATTGCAGGAATTTGATGGCATCTTTAAAAGCACCCGTTGCAGGGAATTGAAAGATCCAAAACATTACTAAATAAAAAGCCTAAAGAACTGTTCATAGAATCATAGAATTCCTACAGTGTGGAAACAAGTCATTGGGCCCAACAAGTCCACATTGACCCTCCGAAGAGTAACCCTCCCAGACCCATTCCCCTACCCTACATTTACCCCTGACATAAACAGAAATTACTGGAAAAACTCAGCACGTCTGGCAGCATCTGGAGAGAAATCAGAGTTACTGTTTCTTGTCCGGAGGAGGAATGGTTAGTAAGTTTACAGATGACACCAAATTGGTGATGTAATGAACAGTGAAGAAGGTTATGTCAGAGTTCAACAGGACCTTGACAATATAGGCCAAGGAGTGGCAGATGGAGTGTAATTTAGATAAATGTGAGGTTAGCATTATGGTAAGGCAAACCAGGGCAGAACTGATATACTTAATGGTAGGGTGGTGGAGAGTATTGTCAAACAAAGAGACCTTGGGGTGCAGATTCGCAGTTCCTTGAAGATGCAAGGATAGCATAGTGAAGAAGGGGTTGGTATGCTTGCCTTTATCGGTCAGTGCATTGAGTATTGAAGTTGGGAGGTCATGTTGCGGCTGCATAGGACATTAGTGAGGCCACTTTTGGAATTCTGCATTTAATTCTGGTCTCCCTACTAAAGGAAACATGTTAAACTTGAAAGGGTTCAGAAAAGATTTACAAAGATGCTGCTGAGGTTGAAGAGTTCGAGCTATAGGGAGAGGCCGGATAGGCTGGGATACTGGAGGCTGAGGAGTGGCCTGATAGAGGTTTATAAAATCGTGAGGGGAATGGATAGGATGAATAGCCAAAGCTTTTCTTTCCCAGGGTAGGAGAATCCAAATTTAGAGGGCATCGGTTTAAGGTGAGAGGGGTAAGATTTAAAAAATACCTGCAGAGCAACATTTTAATGTAGAGTGATGTGTGTACAGAATGAGCTGCCAGAGGAAGTGGTGGAGGCTGGTACAACAACAGCATTTAAAAGGCATCTGGATGGGTACATGAATAGGAAGGGTTTAGAGTGATATGGGCCAAATGCTGGCAAATGGGACGAGATTAATTTAAGATAGCTGGTCAGCATGGATGAGTTGGACCAGCATGGATGAGTGCTGTACAACTCAATGACTCTATGAGCTGAAATGTTAACTCTGATTTCTCTCCAGAGATGATGCCAGGCCTGCTGAGGTTTTCCATCAATTTCTGTTTTTGCTTCCAAAACATTACATTAGGTTTGTGCATACCAGCACTTTCCAGCACTGTCTGTTTTGGGGATCCTGATGCCCTGCCTAGGAAGCACCACACTGGGTTGGGGAGGGAAAAACGTATGTGACACCACAATCATCTTTATCACAGCTTACTTGGGCTACCCCACCCAACTCATACACCGGGCACTGTGCCTATCTGCAGACACTGGCAGTGAGAGGTTGGCAACATCTCTCCCATGTCCACAGGATATCTGCCTAGAACCTCTCACCTAAAATACATCGGAACAAGGAGGATAAAGGAATGGGACTCAAGATGGACACATGAAACTAAATTAATATGGGCATGATGAGAGATACCAGCATTGACTAGTTGGGCCAAATGACCAGGCCAAGATGTTATAATTTGTATGTAATTCTCTTAAAGGCCCCTACTAGGTAGGGAGAGAGATTAAAAGTTCTCAATCCTATGGTTGTAAAAGATACTATATAAATGCCACTGGCTTTTGTTTTTTACTTGAAAGAATATTTAATCTAAGCAAGATATTGGAGCCTCAGTATTTGGAACAGATCTACCTCTCTGTGACTGAGAGATGCGGCCTGTTCTTCTCCCAGTACTGCCTGGTAATACTGTAGGTTCTGGTTCATTACTTCATCATTGGGATAGAAAAGCAAATAGGTTTTGGCACATTCGATAGCCTTGGAGTAGTCTTCAGCTGGAATCAGAATAGAAATAAAGTTGTTCAAAGCTCAGCTTCCAGAATGAGAATGAGTGTTTTAAACGGAAAAGGAAAAGATAATTAAACTCAATAAACCATTTCTTTTTATCTCAACAGCAAAACAGAATAGGAAAGTAAATGTTTGCCACCTTCTATCCCAACTTTCCAAACACAGTTACGACAACTCTTATTCAATAGTTGGTCATGATTTAGGCTGGTAAATGCCAACATTATCCAAATCTATCAGAGCTGATTCACAGAAACAGGCTATTCAGCCCATCATGCCAGTACTAATCAAACAGCTATCCAACTAGCCCCACTGCACTGACCTTTTGCTGTAGACCTTTTTTTTATCAACTATGTCTAATTATACACAAAGCACATTTAATAAAATCTACATGCAGTTTTTTTTTGTAATCATTATTTCTGGTTACATGGCATTTTCAATGACGACAGATGCATTTAATTTACCGACAACATCAGGGTTGGTGACACTTCAACCGTTTGAGAGTGAAAGTTTTTTGGAACCCAACTTGCCAACAAGAGCTAACTCCTCCCTTCCCTGGATCTAGTGAGGTGGCACTGGCCCTTTAAGCTGCATTACCAAGGACACTAGACACTCACTGTTGTAATATGCAAATTGAAGGTAGTCAAAATGGGTGGGCAGGAAGTCATCAATGGGTGTTTCTCTGTCAGGCCGACTCGCCAGCTCTGTCACACAGTTCTGTTTGCAGTTGAGCACCTGGATGTAGTGATCTGAAAGTGAAAACAGATAGCAATTGTGAGTAAGATGTACGTATCACTCCGTAACGCACCAATTCCGATCCATTTGCTCCAGACACATTCAACAACCTTCGCAGAGATTTGGTACATTTCTGAACATGAAGCCGTGGTCACATCTCACGTCAACACTGACATCTCAAGGAGGAGTAGTAAGTGACAATATCAGAGTCATGTCTAAATGTGTGAAAGATAAGTTATCATTACCAAAGCCTAGCTACACCCTGTCAATAAAAGAGGATTGTACATACCACCTCGGATGGCCTATTTCACGTGCACTCTTCAAAGTGATTATTTTGGTCTCTCTACTAGAACAGTTGGAACTGAGCCACACAGACCAAGGAAGTCCCAGGTTCAGCTGTGCCCTGCACTAAGTTTAAAGGTCTTTGTTTGAGAAGCAATTACTTACAACAGCACAATGGCTCAGTGGCTAGCATGGCTGCCTCACAGTACCAGGGACCTGGGTTCAATCCCACACCTGGAGCAACTATCTGTGCGGAGTTTGCATATTCTCCCCACGTCTGTGTGAGTTTCCTCCGGGTACTGCAGTTTCCTCCCACAATCCAAAGATGTGCAGGTTAGGAGGATTGGCCATGGGAAATGTAGGGTTACCCGGACAGGTTGGTGGGTCTGCGTGGGATGTTGTTTAGGAGGGGGTGGTGTGGATTTGATTAGCCAAATGGCCTGCTTCCACACTGTAGGGATTCTATGATTATATCAGTGGCTTGGATCCCAAAGGTGAAATAGAACTTGGACTCCATTGTGTGGAGCCCCACCATTGCATACAAATATAACGATTGGAGTCATGACACAATTGTGCACAACAAGCTCCCATAATCAGCAACGTGGTAATGGTGAGATTTTTGTTAAAAGTCACATTGGCTGAGGGATACGTATTGGCTAGGACACCCAGGAGAACAGTAGGACTCCTCTTGAAACACAGGGTAAAAACAATGACTGCAGATGCTGGAAACCAGATTTTGGATTAGTGGTGCTGGAAGAGCACAGCAGTCCAGGCAGCATCCGAGGAGTAGCAAAATCGACGTTTCGGGCAAAAGCCCTTCATCAGGAATCTTGTAGAGAGAGGAGGAAAACTTCTTCAGTCATGTGATCATTTAAATTCTCCTCCAAGGCGGACAAAGACCTCAATTTAGCCACTCAGTTGCCTCCTCCAACAATGCAGCACTCCGTTTGTACTGCCTTGGAGCATTAACCTGAATTCGGTGTTCAAATCTACAGAGAGGGACTTAAACCCACTGTCTCAGGGGTACAATTGTTATCAAATGAGCTGAAGGTGGAACTGCTGATGAAAGGTTCCTGGACAATATTAACACCTGGAGGGAATGAAATGTAAGTGTTACCTGTTATAGCCTGAAACAGGTCTGCATTGTATTCCATATAACTGTAACCGTCAAAGTTGTATGGACCCTCACAGAGAGCACAACACTCCATATCCGCCTTGAAATATTCCCCTAAAGCATTTTCCAAAAACTCAATTGCTGGCTCAAACTGCTCATCTGAGTAATATCGGACTCCCGTACGGAAAGCTTCCTGAAAAAAAAAATACAATAAAATTGGGATCAACAGAATATCAATAGAAGCTAAAGCACGCACAATATACACCTGCTTTTGAGTTTCTGTACATAAGAGAGATCTCTGGCTGTGCAGGACATTGCGGGCATAGAGTTCAAAGCACCAGTTTTGAAAGTGAGAATGCTAGTTGTAATGTTGGGTCAGTAGCAAGTCTTTACCATGTGGGGCTTGGCTTCCAAGTCCCTGAAGTCGGAATCTTTCACGCCGGCCATCATCCTGTAATACTCCAAATTCTGCCTCATCTCCATGTGTTCAGGGTTCACTACATAGAAGGTGTACGCTGCAGCCACTGCCTTATCCAATTTCTTAATCTGTAACACAAAACGTGTTTTACACACCATCATCAGGGCATCACAGAAAAGAGTATGCAGCCTGTCATAAACGGAGAGGTTTTTCAGTGGAAGGCAATCTGATAAATATTTTTCAATGCTTGATTCACAGTCAGAAATGTTCTGCTGTGAACTCCCTGCCTAGTTTACTGAGCTCAGAAATCAGGCAGTACATGGGTGGCAGTGATGTCATGGTAATCCAGGCTAATGTTCTGGGGACATGGGTTAGAATCCCACTATAACTGATGGCGAAATTTGAAGTCAATTTTTAAAAATTTGTATTGAAAAGAAAGTTAGCAACCAATATTGTAAAAACTCATCAGATTCACTAATGTCCTTTTCAGGAAGGAAATCTGCCATTCTTACCTGGTCTGGCCTACATGTGACTTCAGACCCACAGCAATGTAAGCTGATTCAGTTGCTCTCTGAGTATTGAGGGATGGCAATAAATGTGGAGAAAGATTTAAAAAGGACACAGGGGAATCTTATTTACACAGAGAGTGGTTCGCGCATGGAATGAATGGTCAGAGAAAGGGTGGATGCATGTACAATGTTTCACAGACATTTGGATAAGTACGTGACCAGAAAAGGTTTGAAGGTATATGGGCCAAGTGCAGGCAGGTGGGCCTAGTTTAGTTTGTGACTAGTTTGACCGTTTTCATGCAGTATGACTCTTATGACTCTACGGTGCAGAGTGAGCTACTTCCTAACACAGGCAATAGAAGGAGCTCTCTGAGTGGATTCAACATTCCTGGTTTGGGAAAGTAAAATGGGCCACAGAGGTTTTCCCGTATGGGGCAACCTCAGGATTGAACACTGCTCACACACTCCCCGTGGCACCCCTCAGTGCTGAGGTAAACAAATGAATACTGGCTATTTGGAATCACCCAGCGGCAGAGAGATGGTTCTAGCAAGTAACCCGTGATATCAGTAGGAGGAAAAAGAAAGACAACAGGAATTTCAAACTCGCAAATCAGTCTCATGCTTCAAGCAATATTTTTAAGGAGCTTTAGATTCATTCAGTTCTGCAAGATACAGAAAGAACTGCAATTTGTCATTTGATAGCAGCTTGAATATCAAAATATAACAGAGCACACATCATAGAATGCACATAGTTGAGAAGAACTCTGGTCCAACGAACACAAGCAAGCTCCCAAGTTGGTGAGTCGATGTCTGAAGGATTGGTTAAAAATGTGGGGTTCAAGAAACCTTCTCAATGTGAATAGGGCAGTAAAGAGGCAGAGAGAATTTAGGGGTTGGGACTTCAGGATTGAGATGATGATGGTCTAATTCTTACTTATTCCAGTGAAAATTTGGCAATTTAAACTTCATTCCAAAAAGTGAGCAAAGGTTTGTACTCAACATATTTATGCTTGACTTGAATTGTTTGCAGAACTCAAATCAGTTACAGTGCAGTGTACACCAGCCTGGAATCATGTGCTGACTTCTGACAAGATATATACTGCATTTAGGCTGAAGGTTCCTGTCGATCCATAGCCTGACCTGCAGCACAGTCTGCCATGTTACATCCCACAGCCTGTGTGCAGTGTACGTTTCAGAGATATACCCATGATATCCGTGTACAATTTTGGTCTCCTAACTTGAAAAAGGATGTACTGCAGGGGCTGCAGAGGAGGTTCTCTGGGTTGGTTCTGGATTTGAGAGAGTTGGCTTATGACGAGAGACTGAGTAGACTTTAATTGTACATCTTGGAATTTAGAAGAACGGTGGGGGGGGGTCTTATAGAAACATATAAAATTATGAAGGGAATGGATAAGATAGAAGCTAGGAGGTTGTTTCCACTGGCGAGTGAAACTAGAACCAAGGCATTGCCTCAAAATAAGGCAGAACAGATTTGGGACTGAGTTGAGGAGGAACTTCTTCACCCAAAGGGTTGTGAATTCCCTGCCCAGGGAAGCAGTCGAGGGTACCTCATTGAATGTTTTTAGGGCAAAGATAGATTTTAAAGAAAATAAGGTTATGGTGAGTTGACGAATAAATGGGCCTGAGCCATGATCTTACTGAATGGTGGAGCAGGCTGGAAGGGCTGCTGGAAGGGCTCCTGCTCCTATTACTTATGTTCTTATATCATTACCATATTGTAACAGATGGTATTAAGGCCTCGGATCCGTGTAAGTTGGGGCCACTCGAAGCATGACATGCTGATGCAGTTATGCTCCATAACTGGCAGCAAAGATTCTAGCTCAGGTCAGACAGTGAATGGTAGGTTAGGTTTTGATCTAGCTATTTTCTGCAAATGGTGTGCAACTGTGTGAAATTGATTGCTCAGGAAGGTTCTGACAATTCAGGCTTCTGGCAATGTTTTAATTAGTAACCATAGCATATATGTCTAGTAACTGAAATGACATTGCTATAAGCTAGCAGTGAACCCACCAGGTTACCCACCAAGTATAATGTTTCCACCCTGATATGTCCCCTCGACCACTCTGAACTAGCATCAAATCCCATGCTTCCAGAGTCTCCTGTACAGCTCTGATAGAAACTACAGATCATTACCATGAAGAATAGGAGATTAGATATATTTGGTCAGCAGATTAGGGAGCAATTCATTACTTAACTTTCACAAATACTTTAACAATCTAAGCCCCTTTCTCGGTAACCTCCTTCAGCTCCAGAACCCTCCGGGGTCTCTATGCTCCTCTAGTTCTTGCCTCTAGTACATTTGTGATTTTCTTTGGACTACCATTGGTATCTTCAGTTACCTAGATCCCAACCAATTCTTAATTATGTTTCTCTCTCTAACCCTGTCTTCCTTTAAGACACTCCTTAATAGGCATATCCTTAACTGTGAGGAGAAAATGAGGACTGCAGATGATGAAGATCAGAGCTGAAAATGTGTTGCTGGAAAAGCGCAGCAGGTCAGGCAGCATTCAAAGAGCAGGAAATTCGACGTTTTGGGCATAAGCCCTTCTTCAGGAATGAAGGGCTTATGCCCGAAACGTCGAATTTCCTGTTCCTTGGATGCTGCCTGATCTGCTGCGCATCTTCTTAACTGTGCTTTGGTTCCAAGAAGCCTGACTTGTTGGGATCTTCCTAAGTAATCAATTTCACTCAGTCACACACTATTTGTATGAAATAGTTAAATCAAAACCGGCCATCCACCCTCTCTGTCCTGAGCTGGAATCTTTACTGCTAGTTGAGCGCACTGCTGTATCAGCATGTCATGCTTCAAATCTTCTGTCCTAATGTCTCTTTATGTGACTCAGTCACATTATTGTGTCTGTTTGTTAGCACAAGGAATGGTTTTGGGACAATACAGGAAGACAGAGTATTGTTGCTGTTTCATTTTTTTCCAATGCTTTCTGTCTGGTCGCTTCTAAGATGAAATGTTTACATTGTAGTGGCAGCACAAGAGAAGCTCTCCAGGGGAGGGTCTTGGGGAATGGCTGCTGCAGGTAGTGCCCAGTGTGGCTGTGCCAGGCTGCCTAGCTGTGGGCTCAGGCAAACGCAAGTCCAGGAGGCTCTCATTCTGACATCTACCTTTGCACCTGAAGAATGTGCGGCCAATAACAGATGTGTTTCTTCTGGTGGTTACTGAAATAATTCCACAGAGGCTGGTATCCCTTCACCGCATCACCCTTTATTTACATGTGGAGAGTCCTTGACACTGATCCAGCTCCCTCAGATCCAGCTCTCAGAGCAAACAGAACTCCTGACACTCCTGTTTATGTCTGTCAGCCAGGGCTCCCTGATTGGACCAGATTCACAGCCTCAATCAGGGAACTCATACTCTCTAAGGTCCACCTGGCCGACTTCATTACAATCAGTTCAGTTGCGTGTCTTAACATTTGTCAAGACTGAAGGTTGCAGTAAAGCATGTGACCTTGAAGGGCCTGCCAACAAAGGCAGACACAAAACCTGTCTGACCTTTCCCTAGCCCTGGCTTACCACTCTCCTTCACCTTAACATCTGTTAGTTATGTCCAACCCCCTCTGCTGGGCCCTGTTCTCATTCAGTTTATATTGCAAATGGCCACCATCAAAATCTCTTCTGTCCCACTCAAGTATAGAGCTTGGCTGTTCTTCACTCTCCTCCTGCTCTTTTCGGGAGAAAGTGAGGACTGCAGATGCTGGAGATCAGAGCTGAAAATGTGTTGCTGGAAAAGCGCAGCAGGTCAGGCGGCATCCAAGGAACAGGAGATTCGATGTTTCGGGCATAAGCCCTTCTTCAGGATTCCTGAAGAAGGGCGTATGCCCGAAACATTGAATCTCCTGTTCCTTGGATGCTGCCTGACCTGCTGCGCTTTTCCAGCAACACATTTTCAGCTCCTACTCTTTTCAGCCCTTTTCAAGTTCAGGTTAACTCTCCCTCAGGTTGCTGTCCTAACTCACATCCTTCACTGAAGTTCCTAAACCAGTCTACTAGTCACTCACAGGGAACATCATAATGGAGCCCACACAGAAAGGTCCTTCCATCTGGCAACAGGAATCTGAAGCTACTGAGGTCAACAGGAAAACCTTGATGCATTGCATGAACCATGGACCTTGGAATGTTGCAATCAGTAACTCAGCCACCAAGGATAGTTTTACTTATTAAGTAGGCTTCAAGTGATAGCGGATATCTACCTACATATCTTTTTTGCAGGTTTTGCTGAGATTTTTCAATGTTTAAGAAGCCAAAGAAAGACCCAGGATGTGTTGTAAGAAACTTGCAGCTTTGGAATTGTAGGGGAGAAAATTAAAATAAGTGCAATAGCTACAATTGAAAGTGACTGAAAACAAAAAATGCTGGAAATCACAGCGAGTCAGGCAACATCATGGAGAGAGAGCAAGCTAGCAGAACTCTGATGAAGAGTTAGCAAACTACCTCTCCACAAATGCTGCCTGACCTGTTGTGGTTTCCAGCAGGTTTTGTTATCAGGATGGATCTGTAGTAATTTGCTCCTACGATTGAAGGTGATGTCAACTGGGGCTAAAGTGGGAGGTCATCAGAGGGTTGTGGGGTCAAGTCTCTCATTCGCAGACTTCTACATGAACTCAGGCTGACAGCCTGGTTCAGTCAGAGTGCTGTGGTGTCGGAGGTCCTTTTGCATAAACCTGGTTGCTCTTTTGGGATGTTGGAAGGTATCCCAAGGTACAACTTGGAGATGGTTAGGGATGTGCTCCCACTGCTCTGGTTAATAACCATCCTCAATCAACCTCATTCTTAAAGGCAATCTGGTAGGCGCATAGGAACAGGATTGTTTTTAACCTCTCAAGCCTCTTCAGTCATTCAATTAGTCTGGGGCTGACCTGATGAAGGGCTCCGGCCCGAAATGTCGATTCTCCGGCTCCTCAGATGCTGCTTGACCTGCTGTGCTTTTCCAGCACCACACTCTCAACTCTGATCTCCAGCATCTGCAGTCCTCACTGTTTCCTGTGACTGACCTGTGACCTACTCCATATACCATTCTATACCTTTACCTCATAAACTATAATACTTTCATGATAACAAAAATCTATCCAATCTCAGATACAAATTTAACAATTGACTTGACATTGATGTTGATCTTGCTTGTGTGCCTCACTCTGTCCAAACACCCTATGATCTACCTGTACTGCAAGCACAATCCAACTTTTCACTGTACTTACACACATGCGTAAATAAATCAAAGCATTTTTGAAAGCAAATTTCAAACATCTACCAGCTTTTGTTTTCAGATATGTTTCCTAGGGTCACTCCTAAAGGTTTAAGTCTTTTGGCTAATGGCCCCGATTCAGATTCCCCAAAAGTGTAAAAAAAAAGTTTATTTCAATCTGCCCTTGGGAGTTTTGATCAAAACAGCCCTTTACCCTTCAAAATTCCAGGTCATGCAACACCACCCTGCGGGAGTTTTCAATGTTAGGGCACGATTTTCCGAAGCTGGGAGAAGGATGGATGGAGTTGTTGAAGAATCTGAGGACTGTGTAAAATGATGTGAAGGGAAAACGATGCATTAGGCAGCATAAGGAAGCTGAATAAAATTGCAACGCGCTGAAGGAATTTGCAGCAACCAGCTGGCCAGTGGGAGATAGAAGCTGATTTATTTTAAAAATTTCTTTTCTGACACAGAGTTGGTGAGATTTTACGATGTCCTTGCAAACTGTGGAAGGGAAGCCGCAGGCAGTAAGACAGAGTTACAACTAAGAGCCGGCTTCTACGTGGCACTCAGGCTAATAGTGGGCTTGGCTGGGGGAGGGAGGGACGGGTGGGAGAGAGGCCCAGCTGCAAGGCATGATTAAAACATACTCAACCTATCAACTAGCAGACAGTAAGGCTGGGGCAAGCAACATAATGTACCCCATTCAACACTAAACCAAGCAAGTGGGAAAAGAATAGGGTGTTACTGTCCACAACACACCCCAGCCAAAGCTCAGTGGCAGCTCAGACATTTGTATCAAATCTGACATAACCCTATGGGATGCCACAGGGCGGAGAACAGTTTGTACAATCTGTAGAGTGGAAATAAGAAAACAGAGCATTTGAACTTTCTCTCGACGAGCTGAGAGACCATTGCTGAACCGGGATAAAATAAATAACATTCTTCAGCCCGTGTGTCATTTCCTATATCTGCCGGGCAGGATAGCTGAAAGCATTCCCTACTGTGACACATTCCAGCTCAACTCCAGAAGGTATTTTAATAGCTGGAGGAGTTGGTAGCTTTGATCATGAAGATGGAACCTGCATTTCTCTGCACTAATGCAGCAAGATCGCTTTTAAAATGTCCATACTGTTGGAAGAGACCTTGCTGCATTGGTACAGAGAAATGCAGAGCTGTCACCTGCATCCCCCAACAGCAGCAGCTCTCACTAGTGAGGACAGGAATGTGGTAATCTCCTCCCAAAATTGCAGGAAGAAGCAAGGTGTGAGTTGTTGATATTGCTGTGGGATTTCCAAAACAAAGAGGTGGCCTCATTACAGTAAGAGAGATCAAGATGACTGATTATTGAAAAATGGCTGTATGAATCGGTACCAATACCAGACAGCAAGACATAGACGCGTTTGAAAGCATCTTGGACAATGCGGGTTAACATTACCTTGAAATATGCCATTTGCAGGTAATTGTAGGGGTTCCTCTTCTGGAACTCAAGTAGCATCTCCTCGGAGATCTGATGCATGGAGTAAGGCCCCAGCTTCTCTTCCTCACACTGCTTCAGGCAGTCGGCCTTCTTCAGCACCGTGTTGAAGAAGTTAGTGTCGAAGAAGAAGTTCTGCTCGCTGCTGGAGATGGCAAACCTCGTGTTGTTGTTGCAGAGGGTCCAGCAATGGACCTTAATCCATCGCAGTTTTACTTGGTTCTGCAGGGCCCTCTCCATGTTGATGATGACCCCTTGCCAGTCATTGCGATAGTAGGCCTCCACTGCAGCGCTGAACAGGCGGTCGTATGGTTCCAGTGGTGCCTGGCCTTGCTCCTGTTCTTGGGCCCAGCCCCTGGCAGCCAGGAGGAGGGAGATGGACCAAGAGAGCCAGAGGGCCATGTCTGGAGAGACAGAGACAGCAAGGGGAGAAGGAGAGAGACAGAAAGAGGGAGAGAGGGAGAGACACAGGCACCGCAGCCTGGCGAGGAACACAGTTTCAGATGAAATTCGAACTGGAGAAAGAGCTTCCTCCCTGAAGGTGGAGCCTAGGCCTGTCTCCTCCCTGTAGCCACTCACAACTGCTCACAAACTCTTTAAACACAGAATGCTCATGTCATACGACCAGCATTAAGCTCGGGGGGTGGGATTGAGATGGAATCTCCTGAAATGTGGGAGAAACAAGGACTTACTTCTGAGAGGTTGAATAAAATTCAAGCTACAGGCAGCTGAGGGGGTGGGGGCGGGAAAGGCTTTCAACACATCAATCCACTTTTGCAAATTTCAGTAAAAGTGACCTCTCTGATTGTCTTGTCCCTGTCCCTGACTGCTCCCTTGCTGTCAGATTCCCTCAGACTCAGGACAGTTTGCAATCTTAAACACGCTTTTAAAGTTTTAATAAGTTCCTGTATATTACACGCCCTTGCTCTCCAAGACAGGGAGCTCCTCAGTTTTTATTTTTAAGTTGTCCTGGTGACAGTGGGAGCTCAAAGAGGGTGCAAAAAAAATTAATTTACAAATCTGGCAGGGATTCATATCCCCTAATTTCAAATGTTGCAGGAAGGGTGAAAGGAACTGGGGACCTCTGTCCACTTCACTTAAACAATCCCCATGTTAGTTTTTGGCACTAAGCAGTTTGAAGAGAGCCTCCACTGAAATATACACATGACTTTTCATCTCTTGTTTATATATATCTCTGCTGTAGGGAAAGCCTGACTTTGAAAACAGTTGATTCTGATCGGTGTGGGCTCACTGCTCATGGGGGGAGGGGAACTTGAAACTTAGGAGCTTGGAAATGTAACCCTTTCATTCCCAGTCTGGACTGCCTAGACTTTAACTTTGCCAAGTTGGCACAAGGTGGTATACCTGGCACTGGCAACTCCTTACAGCCTGCAGGAATAAAGGACTGTCCTCCTAAACATGGAGTTTGTGTGTGTGTGTGTGTGCGCACAAGACTGTTTAGTGCCAATGCCTGCCATAGTTAAACACGCTGTTCTGGTACGTGTTCAAGGTTCATGAGAGAGGAACAGTCTTTGAAGTGACTTTGCAGAAGATGTTATTCCTTCATGCCATTCTCCTGCTATTTTTCCACATTCTTGAACATCATTTGTATCTAAATGCCCTCATCCAAAACCCTTTTAAATACCTCAATTAAAACTGCCTCTACCATATATCCAGGCAGTACATTCCATGCTCTTAACTCCTCAATGCATGAAAAAGTTGTTTTCTCAAGCCAACCTTGCTTCTTTAGCATGTCATTTCAAATTTACATCTTCTTGTTCTATTTCCTTTTCCAAGCAGCAGTATTTTCTCCCTGTGCTACTTTGCTCAGCCCACTCACAATTATCAAACTTCCTCTCAGCCTTCTCTCCAAGGAAAACAGTCCTAATCCATCCTCATCACTGAAATTTCTCACCCCGGAACCATTCTAGTCACCACTTCTGTGCTCTCTCCAATGCATTCACATCTTCCTTTAGTGTTGCACCCAGAACTGTCCACTTTATTCCAGCTGAGGTCTAACAAATTCCCAACATTAAGGGGCAGCACGGTGGCTCAATGGTTAGCACTGCTGCTTCACAGCGCCAGGGACCTGGGTTCAATTCCCGACTCGGGCAACTGTCTGTGTGGAGTTTGCACGTTCTCCCCGTGTCTCCGTGGGTTTCCTCCGGGTGCTCCGGTTTCCTCCCACAGTCCAAAGATGTGCAGGTCAGGTGAATTGGCCATGTTAAATTGCCCATAGTGTTAGGTGCATTAGTCAGGGATAAATGTAGAGGAATGGGTCTGTGTGGGTTGCTCTTCGGAGGGTCGGTGTGGACTTGTTGGACCGAACGGCCTGTTTCCACGCTGTAGGGAATCTAATCTAAAAAAAACCTCCCAGCACTTGCCTGTTATGCCCCTTAATAAATCCGATTACATTTTGTGCTTTATTTACTGTTCTCTCCACCAGTCCTGCCACCTTCAGTGGTCTGTGCCCACATATGCACCCAGGCCTCTGTGTTCCTGCACCCCCTGTGGAAGTGTTCTTACTATTTTCTATTGTCTTTCAATGTTCTTCCAGTCAAAGAGTATCACCTCAGACAATCCTCTTGACCTGTGTGAATGGACATTATTCCCTAGGGAGGTTCGCAGTGGATCTGTTCCTAGCTGATGCGTCCTTTCCAGCAAAAGTCTCAGAGAGCTATCTGGAATGGGAACTCTCAAAGATTGTCTATGTCTTCACCCCCCCAGGACTCTCTTGCGTGAAAGCACTCAGACCAAGCCCAGTGCAAAACGGAGATCAAACTCATGATCTTTCTAACCTGGGGATTTCAATATCATACCCTGCTGTGTTTCCATGGTGAACTGTGCACCAATACATTGACAAACAACACCCATTAATCTCATAATTAAATATTTCCAAATGATGGTTCGAGACTTTATGGTGCTCATCTCTGAGTCAGTTGTGGTTTCAAATCCCACTCGAAAGTCCAGTGATCAAAATCTTGGGGAGCTGGTGGCATAGTGATATTGTTGCTGGACTAAAAGTTCAAGGATACATGTAACACTCAAGGGACATGGATTCAAATCCACCTTTTTTTAAAAAGTGGAATTTGATGTCGAATGATGACCATGGAACCACTGCTTTGAAAACTCTGATCTGGTTAATGAATTCCCTTTGAGGAAGGTAAATTCCATCCTTACCTAGTCAGAGGCACAGCAAGCCCTTAACACAAAACTGCCCTCTGAAACAGCTGAGCAAGCCATTCCATTTTATCAAAGAGCCTCAAAAAAGAAAAGAAAACTGAGCAGACTGCCTGGCATTGACTTAGGCACTGGAATCAACAACAGCAAACACTACTCTGTCAACCCTGCAAAGTCCACCTTACTAACAACTGGGGCTCATTCCAAAATGGAGAGAGACTGGTCAAACAACAGCATGAGATAGCCACCCTCCTGCAATCATACTTCACATGTAATATTCCATCCCCGGCTTTGCAATTTCCCAGCCACAGACAGATCCAGCAGAGGTAGCCCCACTGTGGCTACAAAGTGAGGAGAGAGTCGGCCTGGGAGTCCTCAAAGCTGCCTCTGAACCCCATGGAGGCTCATCATATAAGGCCAAAGAGGGACAAGGAGACCTCCTGTTGATTACCACGTACAGCTACAAGGAAGCACAGAATTGAAAAAAGTGCAAGATAGTCACCCTTCTGGGTGGGAGCTGAGAGTGACTGCCCTCAACATTATGCCAGCATTTGGCAGAAGATTGTGTCAGGGAGCATGAGCAAAGCTAGTGCCAATGAAATGAAGGGGAGAATTCTCCACGAGTCAGAGTCATACCTGGCATGTAGGAAGATGATTGTGGCTGTTGGAGGTCAGTCATCTCAGCTCCAGGACATCTCTGTAGGAGTTCCTCAGGATAGTGTCCTCGGCCCAACCATCTTCAGCTGACTCAACTCTGATCTTTCCTCCATCATAATGTCAGAGGTGGTCATTTTCACTAATGACTGCACAAGGTTCACCACCGACTGCAACTCCTTAGATACTCAAGCAGTCCATGCTCAAATGCAGAAAGACCCAGACAATATCCAGGTTTGTGCTGAAAAATGCGAGTGATATCCCTATCACGCAAATGCCAGGCAATGGCCATCACCAACAAGAAACAATCTAATCATCACCTGTTGACATTCAGAGACATTATATTGGTTTAGATTCCCTACAGTATGGAATCAGGCCCTTCGGCCCAACAAGTCTACACTGACCCTCTGAAGAGTAACCCACCCAGACCTATTCTCCTACATTTACCCCTGACTAATACACTTAACACTATGTTCAATTTAGCATGATCAGTTTACCTGACCTGCACATCTTTGGATTGTGGGAGGAAACCGGAGCACTCGGAGGGAACACACACAGACATGGGGAGAATGTGCAAACTCCACACAGAAAGTCACTCAAAGTGGAAATCAAACCTGGGTCCCTGGCTCTGTGAGGCAGCAGTGCTAACCACTGAGCCACCATCCTGAAGAAGGGCTTATACCCGAAGCGTCAATTCTCCTGCTCCTTGGATGCTGTCTGACCTGCTGCGCTTTTCCAGCAACACATTTTTCAGCTCTGATCTCCAGCATCTGCAGTCCTCACTTTCTCCTACTGAGCCACCATTACCAACACTGAATCCCACCCCCTGCCCCTGTCAACATCCTGGGGGTTAGCATTGACCAGAATATGAACTGCATCAGCCATATGAATACTCTGGCTTCCAGAACTGGTCAAAAGCTGGGATTCCTGCAATGAGTAACTCACCTCCTGACACCCCAGAGTCCATTCTTCATCGACAAGGCACAAGTCAGGAATACTGTCCAGCTGCCTGGATGGGTGCAGCCCCAACAACACTCGAGATGCTTGACACCATCTCAATGCAGAGCTGAAAATGTGTTGCTGGAAAAGCGCAGCAGGTCAGGCAGCATCCAAGGAACATGAAATTCGACGTTTCGGGCATAAGCCCTTCATCACTTTCTCCTCGAAGATTTTAACCATCTCAATGCAGCCCATTTGATTTATACCACATCTACAAGCAACCAGTCCCTCCACTGCTGACGCTCAGTAGCAGCAGAGTGTACTGTCTACAAAGTGCACAGCAGAAATTCATCAAGGCTTCTTAGCTAATCCACAACCTTTACCATCTCGAAGGACAAGCGACAGTAGATACATGGGAACACCATCACCTGCAAGCTCCTGTCTGAGCCACTCACCACCCTGACTTGGAAATATATCGCAGTCCCATCACCATCACTGGGTCAAAGTCCTGGAACTCCCTCCCTAACCAAATAGACTCCAGTGGTTCAAGCAGGCGACTCACCACTACCTTCTCTCCAGGCAACGTGGGATGGGTAATAAATGCTAGCCCAGCCAATGGTCTCCAATTCAGGAGCAAGGAAATGTAGGTCAGCACTGCAGGGGGAGGGCTACACTGTTGCAACTTCTCTCTTTTGGGCAAGAAGATTTTCCAAGGTCCTGTGCCCTCTCAGTGGTTGGCAGAGATTGTATGGCATTCCTCTGAAGAAGGGCCACGGGGCTGTCCCTAGTTTCTTGGCAATATTCCCCCAGCTGGAGACTTCACTAAGACTGAAAAGAGCACAAGGTAATGCCTGGGTGAAAGCTGAGAGTGTCTGCCCTCAACATTACGACAGCATTTGACAGAAGGTTGCATCAGGGAGCACAATAAACCACTGAGTTGTAATATTGTTGCTGTTTGTGGGATCATGCTGTGCACACATTGGCTGCTGCGTTTCCGGACGACATTGGCCATGCTCAATCGCCCAGTGGTGTCCAGTGTCGTGCATGGTGGGTGGGTGAGCCACGGGAAATACTGGGTGACGGGACGGGATGGTCTTTGGAGGGTCGGTGCCGACTCGATGGGCCGAACGGCCTCTGCCTGCATGGCAGGGAATTCCACGATTCGAAAGATTACACTTCCTTCTGTGGGGGTGATTAAATGGCGTGTGCAAGGTGCTATATAAATTCAAAAGCTTGCATTATTTACCACTTCAGTTCCGAAGTGACATAGATGTTTAGTACAACATGCAGCATGCTCTGTGTATGCACACGTCAGCTTGGATTGAATTGGCTGCGTTCGGGGCTGATCTATTTGTTCTGTCGCTCTTGTGAGCTTTAGAACACGTTTGTCTGTGACATAAAAGACAAAGTTATACAGGAGGGTGCCTCTCGCTGCCCTGATCACAGCCCGCAGCGATTTCCCAGCTTCGGGGGATCCCCGCAATGGATACAATTTTCACAGCTGGCTTTCTGTGAGGGGCCCCTCACTGACACGGCGTTCAGACTCACGGTCACAGCGCGGAGAGGGCTGATAGCTGCTGCTTTGTTCTAGGAGCTGGGAGGACAGCTCTGTCGGAGGAAAGCAAGGACCTTTAGACTGAAGCAGCAGTTTGTAATCAGAGTGGGGCCGGAGGGCAGCACAGAGAAGCCAGGACTGACAGCAACCATGAACCAGGCGAAACCTGAAGACAACAAGGCAAACAGCTCGGCTGGTAAGAGAGAAGCTTCAATGATGGATATACAGTGTCAGGGGATGTATCTGAAGTGGTGTCAATCTGAAGCTGGCCGAGACTGCAACGGTTCTGACAAAATGATAGCACAGCAGAATGGCTAACAACACTTCAAATTTACTTAAGGTCCTGCTCCACCTGGAGAGGGTCCAAGGGCAGATAACACATAGACAGCGCCAACACTCCCCGTATTCACACACAGACCATTAACACTCCCTGTGTTCACACACACACACACACGTGTGGAGGAGACTGGGGGTGAGCAAAGTTAAAAATTACACAACACCAGGTTATAGTCCAACAGGTTTATTTGGAAGAACTGACTTTCAGAGTACTGTTTCCTTCATCAGGTGGTAGTGGACCAGGATCATAAGACAAGAGAATTTATGGCAAAACATTAGTGTCATGTAACTGAAGTGATATATTGAACAAACCTAGATTGCTGTTAAGTCTTTCATCTTTTAGAATGGGTTGCAGGTTTTGGTTCATTCATATGTAAATCCCAGAACTTCTTTTAACTCACATTCTCGAGATAACTTAAGGTTTTATAAAAAAAACAATGAGATCTCAGCTCAGACAATGCATTAAAGGTGTGAGGTTAGAGTATGTCTGTATCCCAATCTTGAGCCAGACTGGTTCTGTATCCAAGGTGGAATTTTTAAAATATTACATGGACTGACTGCCTGCAAGTTGTGCATTTTTGAGCAAAATAGAATGCATCTGCAAATATAGTTCTGCAAATGTAAATTCACTCCAAAGACTTACATCTGTGTGCACGTACATGAGAGAGTGCGAGTGTGAGTGTGCATGAGAGTGTGTTTGCATGTGTGTGTGTTTGGTAAAGTGTGTGCATGCTTGGCATGAGAGAGGTTCTTTGTGAGTATGTAAGTGGGTGTGTGCATGATAGAGTGTATAGTGTAGTGTAACATGAACCCAAGGTCCCAATTGAGACCATCCCCACGTGTACAGAACTTGGCTATCAGCCTCTGCTCGGCCACTCTGCATTGCTGCATATCTCAAAGTCTGCCTTGGAGGATGGTCATCCGAAGATACGATGCCGAATGTCCCTGACCGCTGAAATGTTCCCCGACTGGGAGGCAACACCCCTGTCTGCCACAGAGTGGCTGAGCAGAGGCTGATAGCCAAGTTTGGTACCTGTGACAATGGCCTCAACCGGGACCTTGGGTTCATGTCACATGACAGGTGACCCCACTGCACCACACACACACACAATCTCACAGGCTTGTTCTCCATCACACTCACACACACACACTTTACCAAGCTTGCACACATGCCTATACATAATCTGTCATATGCACTCATACTCATACGCACACACTCACTCTCTGTCTTTCTCTGTCTCTCTCTTGTGCACACGCACGCGCACACATGTATAAGTCTATGGGGTAAATTTGTATTTGCAGAACTATATTTGCAGATACATTCGATTTTGCTAAAAAAATGCACAATCTGCAGGCAGTCAGTCCATGTAATATTTTGTAATTCCCACTTTGAAAATAGAACCGGTCTGACTCAAGATTGGGATCCAGACAGACTCTAACCTCACATCTTTAATGCATTGTCTGAGCTGAGATGTCACCTTTTCTATTTGAAACTTTAAGTTATCTTGAGAATGTGAGTTAAAAGAAGTTCTGGGATTTACATATGAATGAACCAAAACCTGCAACCCATTCTAAAAGATGAAAGACTTAACAGCAATCTAGGTTTGTTCAATATATCATTTCAGTAGTGTGACACTAATGTTTTGCTATGAATTCTGTGTCTTATGGTCCTGCTCCACAACTACCTGATGAAGGAACAGCACTCCGAAAGCTAGTGCTTCCAAATAACCCTGTCAGACTATAACCTGGTGTTGTGATTTTTAACCACGCACACACAACACTAACACTCCCCGTGTTCGCTCATACAGATAGCGTTAACACTCCCCATGTGCACACACACACACACACACACAGCGCTAACAGTCCCCATGTTCACACACAGCGCTAACACTCCTTGTGTTCACACACAGCGCTAACACTCCCCATGTTCACACACACACCGTGTTCACACTCAGACAGCACTAACAATCCCCCTGTTCATTTTGTCCATTAAGAGCTCCACACCAGTTCATTTAATGTTTAGTCTCTCACTTCCTGGGTCAGCTGCGATGTTGAAATGGCCCCTAGGGCTCTGACTGTCTTTTGCCCACAATTTCCATTCTTTAAGACTTTTCCATCTTCTCTCGTGAGATGTGAGCATCACTGGCAAGGTCAGCATTTGTTGTCCATCCCGAATTGTCTGTAAGGAAGTGATGTTAAGCCACCTTCCTGAACCACTGGAGTTTGTTCTGTTGGTACAGTTGCATTCAGAGGGCAGTTAAGAGTCAACTACACCACTGTGGGTCTGGAGTCATGTGTAGGCCAGATTAGGGAAGGGCACCAGATTTCCTTCCCTCAAGTACATGACTGAACCATGCGGGATTTTATGCATTAGGTTAATGAAGACCATTCCTGAGACTAGTTTTCAATTCCATCCCAATCCATGTGACCAGAAAAAAGGCTAATGATGTTCAAATATGGTTTGGGGTCAAAGGTCAGAGGTGACACCCAGCTGGTTTTGGATTTCCCGCCCTGTGGCTCTGGGACTAATGGTGTCAAATGGTCTGCTACCCAGTGGTGTGAGCAGTTGGCAGTGCAATCTGTGAGAGTCAGTTCCAACATGAAGTGGTGCGTTCCCCCCACTCCCCGAGCCATTGGGAGCAACGGGCACATTCCCATTCCACTTCCTTATTGGTTCATGTTTCATTTCCAGTGGCGCTGGTGGAGAGCAATGCCAACCCTGCTGGCCTGCAGCTGGTCAGCAGCTACCAAACCAATCGCGTCGGAGATCCTCTCGACATTGTAGCTCTGGCAGAGCAGATCCAGAAGGTAGGCACTCTTTTCCCCACTCTCTCAAACCTTCCCTTCCCATTCCGAGCCAGCAGCTCCAGGAGTCACAACACTTGTGGTTTCTCGTTTGTTTATTTTGGCTGTTGTTATGCTTAGCAGGCCTGCACCAGAATGGCGTTGTGGAGGAGTTTGACCCTTCACCTATATGCATAGACCCAAAGAATGCAGGAAGGATGAGCAACCATGTCATGGAATGAGCTGCCAGATGAAGTGGTGGAGGCTGGAACGATTGCAACATTTAAGGGGCATTTGGATGGGTATATGTATAGGAAGGGTTTGGAGGGATATGGGCCGGGTGCTGGCAGGTGGGACTAGATTGGGTTGGGATATCTGTTCGGCATGGACGGGTTGGACTGAAGGATCTGTTTCTATGCTGTACATCTTTATGAGTCTATGACTCTATGTAGGAGGCCATTCAAATGGAGTGTGACAATAGACAATAGGTGCAGGAGTAGGCCATTCTGCCCTTCAAGCATGCACCACCATTCATTATGATCATGGCTGATCATCCTCAATCGTATCCTGTTCCTGCCTTATCTCCATAACCCTTGATTCCACTATCCTTGAGAGCGCTATCCAACTCTTTCTTAAACAAATCCAGAGACTGGGCCTCCACTGCCCTCTGGGGCAGAGCATTCCACACAGGCACCACTCTCTGGGTGAAGAAGTTTCTCCTCATCTCTGTCCTAAATGGCCTACCCCTTATTTTTAAGCTGTGTCCTCTGGTTCGGGACTCACCCATCAGCGGAAACATGTTTCCTGCCTCAAGAGTGTCCAATCCTTTAATAATCTTATACATCTCAATCAGATCCCCTCTCAGTCTTCTAAACTCAAGGGTATACAAGCCCAGTCGCTCCAATCTTTCAACATAAGATAGTCCTGCCATTCCAGGAATTGACCTTGTGAACCTACGCTGCACTCCCTCAATAGCCAGAATGTCTTTCCTTAAATTTGGAGACCAGAACTGCACACAATATTCCAGGTGCGGTCTCACCAGGGCCCTGTACAGCTGCAGAAGAACCTCTTTGCTTCTATACTCAATCCCTCTTGTTATGAAGGCCAGCATGTGATGGTGATAAATGACGCTATAGACAGGGGGTTAGAACCTGTCCTCTATAATTGCAACCAAAGACTCTGCAGGATTGTGCCAATGGAAGGTAGCTCCTCATGGTGGGAGATGCATTCGGAGGGGGGAGGAGAAGGATTGCAATGTCGTGGTCCACGTGAGAACTAAAGGCAGAGGCAGAACCAAAAATGAGGTTCTGCAGAGGGAGTGTGAGGACCCTGGTTCTGAACCAGGGGACACAGCTTAAAAATAAGGGGTAGGCCATTTAGGACAGAGATGAGGAGAAACTTCTTCACCCAGAGAGTGGTGTGTGTGTGGAATGCTCTGCCCCAGAGGGCAGTGGAGGCCCAGTCTCTGGATGCATAATGAGATTCAGCAGGTTGAATATATCATGACAAAAGTGGAGTAAGAGAAAGGGTTTGTGATGTGTGGGGCTTGGGAATTTTGTGGTTCATGAGCGAAGCGTTGGTTTGTGACATGTTCCGGTAAAACGAAACTGAGATCAGTGCCTTGGTGGTCAAATTATTTGGGCAGTGAAAGATTCAAAGGTTGGGGTTTAGAAACCTGAACAGAAAAATCAAGGGCACTGTGCAAGCAGAATGGGATAGAGAGTTTCAGCAGTTTATTTTCCCTGGAGGGGAGGAGACTGAGGGATGACCTGACAGATGTCCAGAAAATCATGAGAGGTGTTGATAAAGTAGATCATCAACAGCTTTTCCCCAGGGTAGGGAAGTCTGAAACTAGAGGGAATAGGTTTAAGGTGGGAGGAGTCCCAAAGGGTGCACAGAGAGTGAGTGTTCAGGACGGGCAGCCAGAGGTAGTGGTGGAGGCGAGTACAATTTTGTCATTTAAGTAACATTTGGACAGTTACATGATTGGAATAGGTATGGAGGGATATGGACCAAACACAGGGAAATGGGACTAGTTTAATTTTGAAAACTGGGTGGTAGGGACAAGTAGATCCGAAGGGCCTGTTTCCATGCTGTCAACATGTATGACTCTCTGATTCTATTTACTAGGCTGATTCCTGGGATGAATAGGTTTGACTTATCAAGAATGGATAAACAGGACAGGCCTGTACAGAGTCATAGAGATATACAGCACGGAAACAAATCCTTCGGTCCAACTTGTCCATGCCGACTAGATATCCCAACCCAACGTAGTCCCATTTGTCAGAGCTTGGTCCATATCCCTCCAAACTCTTTCTGTTCATATACCCATGCAGATGCCTTTTAAATGTTGTAATTGTACTAGCCTCTGGCAGCTCATTCCATACACATACCACCCTCTGTGTGAAAACTTTGCCCCTTAGGCTTCTTTTATATCTGTCCCCTCTCACCCTAAACCTATGCCCTCTAGTTTTGGGCTCCCCGACTCCAGGAAAAAGACTTTGTCTATTTACCCTATCCATGCCCTTCATGATTTTATAAACCTCTATGAGGTCACCCCTCAGCCTTCGACGCTCCAGAGAATGCAGCCCCAGCCTGTTCAGCCTCTCCCTATAGCTCAAATCTTCCAACCCTGGCAACATCCTTGTAAATTTTTTCTGAACCCTTTCAAGTTTCACAACATCCTTCTGATAGGAAGGACACCAGAATTGCAAGCAATATTCCAACAGCGGCCTACAGCTGCAACATAACCACCCAACTCTGTACTCTGACCAATAAAGGAAAGCATATCAAATGCCTTCCTCACTATCCTATCTACCTGCTACTTTACTTTCAAGGAACTATGAACCTGCACTCCAAGGTGTCTTTGTTCAGCAACACTCCCCAGGACCTTACCATTAAGTGTATAAGTCCTGCTAAGGTTTGCTTTCCTAAAATGCAGTACTTCACATTTATCTAAATTAAACTCCATCTGCCACTTCTCAGCGCATTGGCCAATCTGGTCACGATCCTGTTGTAATCTGAGGTAACCTTCTTTGCTATCCACTGCACCTCCAATTTTGGTGTAATCTGCAAACTTACTAACTATACCTATGTTCACATCCAAATCATTTGTATGAATGACAAAAAAGTAGAGGACCAACACTGATCCTTGTGGCAGTTCACTGGTCACAGGCCTCCAAGTCTGAAAAACAACCCTCCACCACCACCCTCTGTCTTCTACCTTTGAGCCTGTTCTCTATCGAAATGGCTAGTTCTCCCTGTATTCCATGAGATCTAACCTTGCTTACCAGTCTCCTATGGGGAACATTGTTGAACACCTTACTGAAGTCCATGTAGATCATACCTACCACTCTGCCCTCATCAATCCTCTTTGTGACTTATTCAAAAAACTCAATCAAGTTTGTGAGACATGATTTCCCACGCACAAAGCCATGTTGACTATCCCTAATCAGTCCTTGTCTTTCCAAATACATGTACATCTTGGCCCTCAGGATTCCCTCCAACAACTTGCCCACCGCCGACGTATTTGTTAGAGTTTAGAAGACTGAGGGGTGATCTTACAGAAACATACAAGATTCTGAGAGGGCTTGATAAGGTAGATGTTGAAAAGAATCAATCTCAAACTAGGGGCCACAGTTATGGAAAAGGGAATATTCTTTTAAAACTGAGAGATGAAGCATTTTTGTTTATCTCCCAGAGGGCATTGAATGTCTGGAATCCTCTCCCTCCGAGATCTGTGGAGGCTAGATCACAGAAAGTATTTAAAGGTAGGTTTTGGAAGTATCAGAAAGTTAAGGACGATGAGGAACTGGTGTGGAGGAGGAGTTGAGGCCTGGGCCAGATCGGCCGTGATCTTGTTAAATGATGGGGTAGGGTTTGAGGGCTGAATGGCCTTGTCCCTGCTTCTATTTCCTTTGTTCTTATGATCTAAGTGCTATAGATACTCAAGATAAGGGCTTGTTGAAGTTAGGAAAAGCATATCAGCACAAATGAAGCCTTGTCTACCCAACTAAGAGCACTTGGTCAGGATAGTGGGGTATTTTCAAGTTAGCAAAACCTAACAAGTGGATTGTCAGTGGGATCATTACCGGGGCCTGAGCACCACAATCCATATTGGTCTCCTCAGCAGTGAGACCAAGAGTAATGTCTTTAACCTAGCCGAGGGAGACTGAATACAATTGTCCCTGCTGCGACTCGGGATACACTCTGAAAGTAGCCATGGCTTATGACATGGTGTTATTGCCATTCTGTGCTGTGTCCTTGCTCACTGGGCCCATGAATACTCACAATCAGAGTGAATCTCTACTTGTCACTCTGTTAACAATCCCTTTCTTATCCACTGTGGTACAGTACCTTTCTACTGCCAATCAACATAACCAAGGCTCAGAACCGGGGCTCCTATTACTGAGGACACTTCATCTCAGTCCTTCATCCGTTACAATCTGTCAAGCATTTTTGAGGAGACCGTATTGAGAAAACACCAAATGCTGAAGATCACAGCGGGTCACACAGCATCCGTGGAGAGAAAGTTAACGTTTCAAGTCCAAATGACTTTTCATCAGAGCTCTGATGAACGGTCACCTAGACTCAAAACATTAGCTTGCTCCCTCTCCATGGATGCTGTCTGACCCGTTGTGATCTCCAGCATTTGTTGTTTTCAGTACAGATTCCAGCATCTGCAGTAATTTGTTCCAAAGTACTTTTGAGGGTTTTGGTAATCGAGCACTTTTGCTGCAGAAAGAAAAACTCCATGGGCAAGAACATCTAATGATGGCTCCTTAAGTTAGCAAAGGAATGAGAGTGGTAATGAGACCAGTGCTGATCTGAAGAATAACTAACCATGAGAATGTTATTTGAGGATCACAAGGTTAGAAGCTGGGCTGGCTGCAGTGAACAAAAGATCTGCATTTATATATCGAGTAGGAGGCAGCACGCTAAGTTGGCTGGATTGCTGGTTTGCACTTCAGAGGAACGCAAAGAGTGAGGGTTCAATACTCCTACTGTCTGAAGTCCCCATGAAGACCTTACCTGCTCAGCCTTGCCTTTTCCCCTGAGACACAGTGAAACCCTCCACCAGTTGTCTCTCTTTTTCTCTGATAAGAGACCAGTGGTCCTCTGGGACAGTGGCAGTTTACATTTTCACAACCACAGTTGGTGAACATCTCAAAGGTGTTGAACTGAAAACAAAAAATGCTGGAAATCACAGTGGGTCAGGCAGCATCCATGAGTCTAGATGGCTCTTCATCTCGAAGGTCTTTACAGCCAATGAGGAACTTCTGATGCTGTAACACTATATCAGGCTGTGCACAGCCAGCTCCCACAGATGTTAAGATGTTAACGACTAAGTAACTTTTTTTCTGTTGTTGATTGAGGGGCAAATAATCATCAGGTACGTCACAGAACAACCAAGTCATTACACAGGAGGCCATTCAGTCCATCATGTTTGTTCCCATACTTGGGGAAACTCTCCTGCTCTTTATCAAAACAGTGGCATGCAATCTTTTACAACCGCCCCCCCCCCCCACCCCCGAACCAGCAGATGGAATGTCAGTTTAGTATCTTAGCTAAATTTCAGCCCCTTCAACAATGCAGCCCTCCCTCAGTATCACACAGGAGGCTTGAATGGGGACTTGAACCTGGAATTTTATGATTCAGAGGAGAGGGTGCTACCATCCGAACCACAATGGAGCGTATGAAAATGTTGGTGGTTATAGATCAAAACAAAGGCAAACAGGACAGTGTGCTGCGATGGCTCGTTGTATGTCAGGGACTTGTGGAATATGATACGGGGAGATTTAATAGAAACTTACAAGATAATACATGGCTTGGAAAGGGTGGACGCTAGGAAATTTTTTCTGTTAGGCGAGGAGACTAGGACCCGTGGACACAGCCTTAAAATTAGAGGGGGTCAATTCAGAACAGAAATGCGGAGACATTTCTTCAGCCAGAGAGTGGTGGGCCTGTGGAATTCATTGCCGCAGAGTGCAGTGGAGGCCGGGACGCTAAATGTCTTCAAGGCAGAGATTGATAGATTCTTGATGTCTTGAGGAATTAAGGGCTACGGGGAGAATACGGGTAAGTGGAGTTGAAATGCCCATCAGCTATGATTGAATGGCAGAGTGGACTCGATGGGCTGAATGGCCTTACTTCCACTCCTATGTCTTATGGTCTTATGATATGTAGGTGTGAGGGAGAGTGAGTGAAGTATGCCTTTGGTGTACTACCTCTTATCACCAGCAGGAGGTTTAAAGTGATAGTGAGAGGTGTGGCTGGCTGCATTAAGGCCCAGGCCTCTGCCCTTTCCCTCCATAACTACAATCGGGTGGAGTTTTTTTTAAACTAGCTGGGCTGTTACATTTTAGAAGAATGTCCCAGATTTGTAGTGTAATTATACATTCTTGCTATCTGAGAATTTAGAGGCGTTTCCTTTAACACCAATAAGAACGTTATCGAGGGTTACAATAAAAACAGTGAGATCATCACTAAAGATCCCCTATTAGAAGTCCCTAAGAAACACGATTTTAGCTCTAAGCACTAATTTTAGCGGACAATGCCCATGTACAATACAAATTAATATACTTCACACGTCTAGATTTCTGTAACACTCACGTGATTCTATAATGAATGAGGAAAAAGAAATACTCGCACATTCAACTTTTTGTTTAGCAGTTTAACTGAAAGTTGCACAAAATGTTCAGCTTCACAGGCATGTACAATAGCAGAAACCTGAAGTGTACTGATATGCGAGGGATCTGGCTGTGCAGGTCCACAAATCACTGAATGTGGCTCAGTGGTTAGCACTTATCCTAACAGCACCAGGGATCTGGGTTCAGTCTCAGCCTCGGGTGACTGTGTGGAGTTTGCACATTCTCCCCGTGTCTGTGTGGGTTTCCTCTGGGTGCTCCAGTTTCCTCCTGCAGTCCAAAGATGTGCAGATTAGGTGGATTGGCCATGCTAAATTGCCCACAGTGTCCAGGAATGTGGGTTAGGTGGGAAATACAGGGTTATAGGTTAGCAGGGTGAGTCTGGGTAGGATGCTACTCAAAGAGTTGGTTTGGACTTGTTGGGCCAAATGGCCTGTTTCCACACCGGAGGGATTCTATGATGATTCAGTCTTTGATAAGGCAGTAAAAAAGGCCTGTGGCATGATTGCCTTCATTGGAGGGGGCATTGAGTAAAGGGCTAGACAAGTTGTACTGCAGCTTTGCAGAACTTTTGTTAGGCCAGACTTGGAATATTGCGTACAGTTCTGGTCACCACACTACCAGAAGAAAATGGATGCTTTGGAGAAGGTACAGAAAAGGTTTACCAGGATGTTGCCTGACAGGGGGGATTTTAGCTATGAAGAAAGGTTGGATAGACTGGGATTGTTTTCACTGGAACGCAGGAGGCTGAGGGACTACATGATAGAAATTTATAAGATTGTGAATGGCATGGATAGAGTGGAAGGTATGAGGCTTTTCCCCAGGGTGGAGGGATCTATTACTAGGGGACACAGGTTCAATGTGTGAGGGGGGAGTTTAAAAGAGATGTGTGAGGCACGTTTTTCACACAAAGGGTGGTGGATGCCAGGAAGGTGCTGCTAGAGGAGGTGGTGAAAGCAGACACAACAGCAGCATTCAAGAAGCACCTGGACAAATATATGAATAGGAAGGGAATAGAGGGATACGGATCCTGTAAGTGAAGACTGAGTATGGAAGGGCAAAATGTGTCATTGCAAGCTTGGAGGACCGAAGGGCCTGATCCTGTGCTATATTGTTCTTTGTACCCTGTGCACATATAAATATTAAGGTCACATGCCCATCTTTTATTTACAAATCAGAAATGATTCTTTACTCGGCTTCCAAGGAAGGCTAATAATGAAAGTGTTGGATATGGGAGGGTGAGGCGCAGTGTGGGTTAGCTCAGTTTATTAAATAGTTGGAGTGCAGTGCAGACGCTAGTGAAGTTGCTATCCTCAAACTATACATCACCAACTACTTTGACCTAATGGACAGAAATGCCTTTGGAATTTTATGGACAATGTGTTGGATTAGCACAAGGGAAGAAGGTGACAAAATGACTGATGGGAATTACTTAAAATGTGCAGAGAGGAAGGAGCTGAATCGAAGGCTTTATGCAAATTATTTAAAAATATAATTGTGTTCCTCTTTGTCATTTGATTCTGGATTCTGAGGGCCCTAAGCTCAGAGCATTAGGGTTACCCTGGTGGGGAAAGGGTTTGGAGTTGGTAGCTGAGGAACAGGGCGAGAGATGGGGTGGACTGGGGTAGCCCTGAGATTTTGAGTGGATCAGGAAGTGTGAAACCTGAGGCTGCACAGCTCCATATTGGGAAAGAGAAAACAAATATAATGCACAATATAACTTCATAAATAAAACCTGAAATGCAACCTACAGCAATTGTTCTGGGAAATGCATCTAGGAAAAGCAACACTGCCACCTAGCATTTAAAATACAAGGACACACTGAACTGAACATGATATCCAAGCTGTGTTGAAGTGTGACAATCAGGAAATAGACTCTAGACTTTTAACAGAGATAAGGTATGATTGTGTTACAGATTGTACCGCTGAATTCAATATCCTGTTCTTTCAAACCAACTAACCGGTAGGCCTTTTATGACTGCTGATATGATTTATTTGAAGAAGGGATGAGACCTGCATTTTTATAGCACCTTCAGATTGCTTCAGAACAAACCTCCAGTCCAATCACTTTCCTAATGTGCAGCTAATTTGCATGCAGCAAACTCCTACGAATTCCCATGTAATTAAAGAACCAGATCACTTGTTTTTGGTGATATTGATTGAGGATTGAGTACTAGCCAGGAAACCGTTGGGAACTCACCTGCTCCTCTGTGAAAGAATACTGGGGGGAGTTGTTTGTGTGTCCCCAAGATGGGGCCTTGGGCTTGATATCAGCACCTCTCTATCATAGTGGCGCTCAGACAATGTGACACAGGTCTAGGTTTTCTGCTTCAGTTTCTGCAGTGTGTTTTAAAACTTTCTGACTCAGAGGCAAGCACAAACCCTTGTGAGCTACCGTTGCCACCTGATGATTGGACATGAAAAATAACACGACCCAACTTTTGGTTTCCGGTGGTTTGTTGCAAGCCGCAGTGCATTTCCTTTCAATTCTTGAACGGGTGCATGTCTGCCTTGTCAGCCAGGCGCTGGACTGAAACAGCTTCTTAAGCAGAAGTGAAACTTCCTTTTCTCTCTCCACAGTCATGCAGAGCAGGTCTAATCACGCAGAGAAAGGCAAGAACATAACCTTCACTTATCGTCTGTTCAGAACATCGCAGAGCGTGTCACATACAACGAAGTAGGCAAATATATCATCCAATTTGTACACAGAACCAGCATTTATATAGTGTCCTTCATGACTTTGTCAATTTACACCCCATTTACCCATTTTAATATGTAGTTGCTGCTGTCATGGTTGTGTAGAATTTAGAACTTCATTGTGTTTAGATTGAAAGGCATGTGCTCCAGGACACTGGGACAGCTTGTACTGTATTCCCTTAATCTTTAGCAATCACCGGAAAGGGCAAGGGGAGCCTCGATTTAGCATCTCCCTGAATGCTTCAAAACTGCACAGAAAGGTCAGTCGAGGTCATGCTACAGTAGAGGGTGCCAGTGAGGTTTGAACTCTCAACGTTCTAACTGACAAGGAAGTGGTTAGGACACACAATATTTGGTAATGACCCCCACTTTGTTTTGAGCTAAAATCCATAATTGTATCCCACAGGCAATCACAAGGTTACCAGAGAGGTTGGGATGTTGAAGCCCTGTGTTCCACTTTTTTATCATGGTGGGGGTCACTGGCTAGGGCCAGCATGTATTGCTCAGAGGGCAGTTAAGAGTCAACCACATTGCTGTGGGTTCGGAGTCACATGTAGGCCAGCAGTTTCCTTTCCTAAAGAACATTAGTGAACCAGATCGGTTCTTCCAACAATCGGTAAAAAATTCTCAGTCATCATTAGGATCTTAATTCCAGATTTTTATTGAATTCAAATTCCTCCATGTGCTGGTGGTGGAATTTGAACCTGGGTTCACCAGAATATTACCTGGGTCTCTGGATTAGTAGCTAAGTGATAAACCACTAGGCTATCACCTCCCTAATCCGTTGATCATCTTCCTAAGTGTAAAAACAATGACTGCAGATGCTGCAAACCAGATTCTGGATTAGTGGTGCTAGGAGAGCACAGCAGTTCAGGCAGCATCCAAAGTGCAGTGAAATCAACGTTTCGGGCAAAAGCCCTTCATCAGGAATAAAGGCAGTGAGCCTGAAGCGTGGAGAGATAAGCTAGAGGAGGTGGGGGTGGGGAGAAAGTTGTATAGAGTACAATAGGTGAGTGGGGGAGGGGATGAAGGTGATAGGTCAGAGTGCCTGCCATGCTGTTTCCTCAGTGCAGTAGTCTTGGCAATTCGGAGCTTCATCCGGAGGTTCACTGATGACGTTATCTAGTATGGTGACGAAACGTCTGAAAACAAGCCTTCTAGCTCAGCGAGCAAACTTACATCCAGAACCTCAACCTGAGCTACAAATCTTCTCAAAACAGTCTTGCCGTTGTCATCCATTTTGAGGAGGGGTTAAGACAAGGAGCTGTAAAACAAGAACTGATAGAATAATGGAAGCCCCCATGATAATGACGTTGCCTGTGCTTTTGAACAGTTTGCAATGAAACATTTAGGCTTTATATCCGGATGAAGCTCTGAATTGCAAGACTATTGCATTGAGGAAACAGCATGGCATGTTAACTAGAAGGGGAACTGAGTATACTGAGCCTCTATTCCCTAGAATTTAGAAGACTGAGAGGTGATCCCATGGGAACGTATGAATTTTTTTAAGGGACTTGACAGAATAAGGTTCCGAGAGAGAATTTGTGTCGAGAAGTAGGAGTCACAGTCTCAGAAATGTAATGTCCTCACACACAAAGGTCTATGAGTCATTGGAATTCACCAAGCCTGCAGAGCTCAGTCGCTGAGTATACTCAAGATGTGCAGGTGCCGGTGTTGGAGTAGGGTGGACGAAGTTAAAAATCACACAATACCAGGTCATAGTCCAACAGGTTTATTTGGAAGTGTAAGCTTTCGCAGCGCTGCTCCTTCGTCAAGTATATTGAAGACAAAGATTGTTAGATATTTGGATATTTACAGATATGTGGCTAGTGCAGGGAAGTGAAGCTGAGGTAGATCAGCCATGACTGTAGTGAATAACAGTGGAAGCTGATTGAGGTATTCCTGCTCCTACTTCCTCTGTTCTGATATAAAACTTTATTTAAGGAGAGCCATGTGTGAATATTGTTATATTTGCAAATCCATTGTGAAGAATATCCTTGACCTGTAAATACTTGCATGATTGGCAGCATAATTAAAATAGTATGAATGCTCAATAACAGAAGATTTGAATCTCTGTTGTTCTTCCTGGCTTCCAACCAACTGACTGAAATGGCAACTCCCATTGTGGTATACCCCCTGCTTATGAAGGTGTTCTGATATACCCTCTGCTTATGAAGGTGTTCTGGCTCCACCCAGGGTTTGTTTTCTGGCTCACAGACTGTTATACATTAATCACTGGATGAGGTAGCAACCATTGATGTTCCTCTGATTAAAGTGGCACGTAATCTTGCTGTGACCTGTTCGTGCCTAAAGCATTTACTAACGATGTGTTGTCCTGCTTTCAGACAACAGGGATATCCAGCCTCCTCTTCAAACTTATATTTGGGGTTTGAGCAATGATTGGAAAGGCTATAATTTGACATTCATCACAAAATCCCTGAAAAGGCCTTTCCTTAACGCTGTGTTAGCTGATACAGCTGAGTGTTTTTCTAAACCATTTCATAGAGTGGAGCATGTCCAGGTGGGTTTATGGCATTGTAGACAGGTCAGACTAGGGCAGTACATCAGCTTTCCATCCCTAAAAACTTAGTTGGATTTTTATCAGCGCATTTGACAGCCATAGGCTATTGATTCCACTTTTTTTTATCTTTGTCAACTTCAAACTGCCATGGGAAATCAACTCAAGGTCTCTGGGGGAGCAGACTCCCCCTATGAGGTGGACAAAATCATTAGTCACATGACACCAGATTATAGTCCAACAGGTTTATTTGAAATCACAAGCTTTCAGAGCATTGCGACTTCATCATCTGATTTCAGGTCAACCCATTGGACTATAACCTGGTGTTGTGTGACTTCTGACTTTGTCCAGCCCAGTCCAACACCAGCACCTCCACATTATGGCTCGCCCTATGGGGAGAGAGGGAAACAGCCTACTGAGTTGGATAATCAGCTAAGATCATATTGGATGGGGGAGCAGGCTCAGAAGGCCAAATGGCCTATTCCTGCTCCTATTCTCTGGATCATTGGACCAGCTAGTCACTGGATTACTAACCCAGTACACTGCACCACTGTGTGGTTTCAAACTCAGAACTACCTCTTCTCAATACAACTTCCTGTTCCTTCCATCTATCAATTAAAATGAGCTTTTCAGATGCAAACTGAATTCCCTTTTTAAAATGAGATTGAGGCTGCATCAACGATAACATCACATTCCTCCCAGCCTCTCCCTGATCTTATCTCTTGATGTTCCTTCTGTCCTGCCTTTCGATTCTGTGCGAAGGCGCTGAAGGTTTCTGTTCTGCCGCTGTTATGTACTTTGGGTGTTTTCCAGTCTGCTTTTATTTTCAGTTGCATGTGGTTGCAAAAGTGGGAGAAGAAAAACTTTTCAAAAACTCCCCGGTGATGAACCCGCCCTCGCTGCATGTTGAACCAGCTGCGTTACCCACTCCCCATGTGTAGGCCTGCTCAATTGGCAGATGACCCAAGTAAATCCTGTTGCTCAGACACGCATTTTCTGTCAGCTGGTTATATTGTTTCTTCTCTGCTCTGCCTCCTCCCGAATCCCCATGCCCAGTTGTAAACCCTACATTATACATTGCTTCCAGTCTCTTAACTCGGTGCAGAAATTAGACCCACACAAAAAACTGAAATTGGTGGAAAAGTTCTGGCAGCATCAGTGGCGAGAAATCAGAGTTAACGTTCCGGGTCCAGAGACCGTTCCTCAGAACTGAGGATAACTCGGAAAATGTTGAGTATATGCAGAAGGTAGGGTGGGGTGAGGAGTAAACGATAGGTGGTGATAGAGCACAAAGAGAGAGAAAAACAGTTGGACAGACAAAGGAGTGGATAATAATCTGGCAAGGAGGGTGAATAGCTAGTAATGGGGACAGTTAGTGGCTAACAGTGGGTTGTGTGTAATAGCTGCAAATGTGTTGCTGGTCAAAGCACAGCAGGTTAGGCAGCATCTCAGGAATAGGGAATTCGACGTTTCGAGCATAAGCCCTTCATCAGGAATGAGAGAGAGTAGCCAAGCAGGCTAAGATAAAAGGTAGGGAGGAGGGACTTGGGGGAGGGGTGATGGAGGTGGGATAGGTGGAAGGAGGTCAAGGTGAGGGTGATAGGCCGGAGTGGGGTGGGGGCGGAGAGGTCAGGAAGAGGATTGCAGGTTAGGAGGGCGGTGCTGAGTTGAGGGAACCGACTGAGACAAGGTGGGGGGAGGGGAAATGAGGAAACTGGAGAAATCTGAATTCATACCTTGTGGTTGGAGGGTTCCCAGGCGGAAGATAAGGCGCTCCTCCTCCAGCCGTCGTGTTGTTATGTTCTGCCGGTGGAGGAGTCCAAGGACCTGCATGTCCTCGGTGGAGTGGGAGGGAGAGTTAAAGTGTTGAGCCACGGGGTGGTTGGGTTGGTTGGTCCGGGCGTCCCAGAGGTGTTCTCTGAAGCGTTCCGCAAGTAAGCGGCCTGTCTCCCCAATATAGAGGAGGCCACATCGGGTGCAGCGGATGCAATAGATGATGTGTGTGGAGGTACAGGTGAACTTGTGGCGGATATGGAAGGATCCCTTGGGGCCTTGGAGGGAAGTGAGTGTGGAGGTGTGGGCGCAAGTTTTACATTTCCTGTGGTTGCAGGGGAAGGTGCCGGGGGTGGAGGTTGGGTTGGTGGGGGGTGTGGATCTGACGAGGGAGTCACGAAGGGAGTGGTCCTTGTGGAACGCTGATAGGGGAGGGGAGGGAAATATATCCCTGGTGGTGAGGTCCGTTTGGAGGTGGCAGGCAACTGGAAGCTCAGAGTCTTTTCTGTGGGCAGAAAATAGACCATTGACTCACAGTGGGGAGCTGCCCTCAGTATTTCTGAAATACCAAATCCATGTTTACAGTAAACCACAATCGGTGGATGACAAGGGAATGAATTAAGTACTTGCAGAATTGTTTTGTTTTACAAGCTCTGAAATAACCTTAAAATTACATCATTCTGGGTGATATTGAGTAGCGTTTGCTCTTACAAAGGGTTTGAACAATGTGGAACTCAATGATCCCAAAGGGCTGTCGCAATAAGTTCAGAATTTCAAGCCTGTGTTCGGCAAAAGTATTATCGGTTATGGAACTAAAGCAGGTGGGTGGAGTTAGGTCACAAATCAACCATGATCCGGTTGAATGGCAGTACAGGTTGGAGGGGCTGAATGGCCTGTTCATGTGTGTACGATTACTTGCTAATGGAATGGGTGAATTACTGTCTGGGGGATGGTCGCTATCCAGTGTTCAGGCTGGCAGACCAATGTGGGACAAAATGCCTCGGTGAACTTAACTTCAAACTCTTACAGCACTAAATGTAAGTCCTTGTATTTCCAGGCGGATGAGTTTGTACACGCCAATGCTTGTAATAGACTGACTGTGATCGCCGAGCAAATCCAGTACCTCCAAGAGAAAGCCCGAAAGGTGAGAGGAGTCTTCGAGTTCTGTATCATCTCGCCCCCTCCCACCCCACCACCACCCGTGCCATTTTATTTTTAGTCTTGTCCCAATACTTCAGGTCCTTGACCTCACTTGGTTAACCTGGCTCTGACAGATGCCTGAAAGGAAGCAAGAGGAAATTTAATGTGGTTCTAGGTTGACCTATGCACAGGCATTGTAAATGCGGCTTGTCCACATTCCCAAATAGAATTGGGGGTCACTTGGATAGCAGAGATCACAACTGTAATTTTAACTTGCTGACTCTCCATTGTCAGTGTGTTTTACTGGGATACAGACTGAGCAATGTCTGGGCCTTGGGGACAGGGTGGGTCGGGCTCTCAGACTGTTGGCAATCAGAACAAAATGATGGTATCTGACCTTGAGGGTCACCAACAGCATCATTTACACTTGTCTCTGGTGACTGTGCCATTAGTCATCGAGGTCCGGAACTCTGAAACACCCTTTCCAAATGTCATCACCTCTCTGCTTCTTTCTCCTGCTTTAAGACTATCTCTTTTGGTCGTCTGTGCTAATAGATTTTTTAAATTCAGTTTGCCTGAATTAACAATCTTATCTTTGGGCACTTCATTACAACAAGGTCATTATTTAAATGCAAACTGCATTTAAATGAGAGATACTCTTTAGTCTTCAACCTGGCACCATGAGTTCCCAAGGCCTTGGCAATGGGCAGTCTGACCAGTCTCTCGTGCCAGGTGTGACTTTGGAAACCAGGGCCACTGAAACCCAGCACTCAGAAACCTGAAAGGGTAAAAGATGAAGTCGACTAAACATTTGCTGACATTCTTTAGTTAATTCTTGGTCCATTTCCCAAAATAAAGAACTTCAAACTCCACCTATTGTGTATTTTGTTCACCCAATGTATACAGTGTGTGTGAGAGATAATGGCCTGGCAAGGTCTCCCCTTCCCCACTGTGGGCAGCACTGGCACTGTCACTTTCCCGAGTGCCACATCCCTGAATGCAGCATCTTGATGTTCATTGCAACAAGGTCAGCCAAGTGGACCTCATAGAATATGAGTTCCCTGATTGGGGAACCTGGTCCAATCAGGGAGCCCTGGCTGACAGATGTAAGCAGGAGTGTTGCTATAGTCGGTGTGCTCCTGCTGGTACTGAGGTGGAGAAGAGGCGTTTCTTTGTCTCTTTCCCCCTTTGTTTAGGAAAGATATTTGTTTCTTTTTTGTTTGGGTTTCTTTATTGTTTGTTCGTGTTTGTTTTTTCTTTATTTTGAGCTATGCCAAGCTATTTGGCAGCCACCACCATCGCTGCTGCTGCTGCAGCCTGGGGCCTGTATATTACAAAGAAAAAAATAATTTTAAAAAAGTATAAGCAGGGGTATCAGGGGCTGTGCTCACTCCAGGAGCAGGCTCTGAGGGAGCTGGGTCAGTGTCATGTATTGTGTATAAATGAAGGGCGACTCGGTGACAGGATACTGGCCTTCATGGAGATATTTCAATGGCCAAGAGAATGCCATGCCTTCCTATGTGGCAGCAGGCTGAGTGTCAGCTCAACAGTGGCCCAACGGAGAAGAACGCCCAATATTGTATGCTTCCTGAGCCAAACGCAAAGACACCCAGATAAAGAAGCAAGGTTTGGCGGTCATCTTTGGTGTGAGGACGTTCCACCAGTACCATTGGATGTAAATTTACAATAGTAAAGGATTAGAAACCTCTGCTCAGGCTACTTAGAGGACAGGATTGTGCCACCCATAACCTCAGGTCAAATCCAGCAATGGGCTCATATTCTGAGTGTGTACAATGACAAAATGGAACACCATCCAGGAGGGCCAAGTCCAAATGCAGATGCTTTGAGCCGCATCCAAACCCTGGAAGAGTTTGTTCTGGTTTAAAACTTTCCAGTCACCGTGACAATATCAGATTGTGGATACAGACAGATTCCATCCTGGCAAAACCAAAACAGCTGCTGGTGATGGGGGAAACACAATGGCCCCCACAACCAGAGTTGAAAACTTTCTGGATCTGGTGAGACTAGGCCACTACAGAGAACAGCATACTATTATGGGGAATGAGAGGGATTGTCCCGATCATAGGTCACCGCCAGCTACTGGCTGATCTCCACCAGGGTCATCCAGGGGCTTCCAAAATGATGATGTTGGTAAGATATTATGGCTGGTGGCCAGGATTGGATGCCGATGTGGCCGTATTGGTGGGACAGTACGCAGAGTGTCAACAAGGACAAAAATTAAATGCTGCAGCTCCCCCCACCCTGACATTTGAGGGACTAGCTGGGTAAACCCTGGACTTGGTTACACCTCGACAATGCTGGTCTTTCTTGGGTTCTACCTTTTGTAGTCACTGTGGACGCCTATTCAAAGTGGTAAGAACTATATAGAGTTCATTCATCAAACGCGGGGGAGGGGTGATGATTGAAAAGCTGCAAGCATCTTTTGTAATACACAGATTCCCAGTGGGGTTGGTCACAGACATTGCGCCATCATTCACCAGCAGTGAGTTTGAGTATTTTGTAAAGTTGAATGGCATTTGGCACGTAAGGACAGCACCATACCATCCATCGTCCAATGGTCTGGTGGAAAGAGCAATCCAAACTTTGAAGGCAGGCTTAAGGAAACAGCCTATAGCTTTACCAAATTCCAACTGTCCCAGTTCCTGTTTGATTATAGGACCATCCCTCATGCAACTACAGAGATAGCTCCTGCAGAGTTGCTAATGAGGAGAAGATTGCACACCATGCCACCATTAAACAAGTTCCCTGATTGGACCAGGTTAACAGCCCCAATCAGGGAGCCTTGGCTGACAGATAGAAACAGGAGTATCTGACTTGTGTCTGTAGTGTAGTGGTCATCACGTTGGCCTCACACGTGAAAAGGTCCCCAGTTCGAAACTGGGCAGAAACTGCTTTGCTCTTCAACTGCAGCCTTTTGAGGGATTTGATGGCCTAGTGGTATTATCACTGAACAGTTAATCCAGAGACCTAGGTAATGTTCTGGCGACCCGAGTTCAAATCCCACCACCACAGCAGATGATGGAATTTGAATCCAATAAAAGTCTGGTGTTAAGAGTTTATCACACAGCATTGCTCTCTTTGATGTGAAGGGCACTGCTTGTCACTGGCAAAAAGAAACAGGAGTATCCCCCTTCACTGTTTGATCACGAGAAAAAGAAAAAAAAAATTTAACTCTATTGGAAAACTACAAGAATAATCGATACAGTGTCTAATTAACTGTTCCAATGTAGTACATCCCATAAACACACTCCTTGACAAAAAACAAAATTCAGAGACAAAGATTTGTTTCACAGGTAAACCAGAAGCAGAGAGAAACCCCAGTTTCCAGCTGTAACTGAGAAAATAGGAAAAAAAGAAACAGGAGTATCAAGGACGCTGCTCCTTCTGAGAGCTGGCTGTGCTAACTGGGTCAGTATCATTCATTGAGCAATGTAACTAAAGGGTGACTTGGTGACAGGATACCAGCCTTTGTGGAGCTGTTTCAAATGTCACATCTCTATGCCCTACCCCCTGTCTTCTGTTCCTGTCTACACTGGGAATGTCTGATTTCACAAGCAATGATTCCAGTGCCTACCAGGACTGGTATAGCTAGATTTTTTATCAGATATTTTAAAGTGATAAAAGGTTTTATGTGTGGAAGATGCTGTTTTGGTAAAACAATTGAAGCCAACACAACACAGGCTGCCTGTGAAGATCCCCTGAGCTGCTAAGTGACCTGCTGCCCCTCAATTTGGACTCTACTGAGCTCCCAGCATCTGGAAAATACATGGGCATCAGGTCATTGGGAACCTTACCATCACTAAGTTCCCTTCCAGGTCACACAGCATCTTTCACCACTGCTGGGCCAAAATCCTGGAACTCTATCCCAAACAGCCAGATCGCCTGCTTCAGCTTCTCTTACATTGACACGAATTATACTTAGTGTTTTCCCATCTTCACCATCAGTGGCAACATCATTTATAGTACTGCTCCTCAATGATCCGATCTGGTGTAACATTTCATTCTGCCCAGGTCCTGGAAGAGGCCAAGAGGGATGCAGATCTCCATCACGTTGCCTGCAATGTTGTGAAGAAGCCAGGCACAGTGTACTTCATGTACAGGCGGGATTCTGGCCAGCGGTACTTCTCCATCCTTTCACCAAAGGTCAGCTGGGTTTAAATATTTCCAAGGAAGGGGAAGGACATCCACATGTGTTGCAGCCTGGTTTGGAGTGTATGACCTATAAGGACAAACTTGGATTGTTTTCGCTAAAGTGTCAGAGGCTGAGGGGTTACCTGACAGAAGTACATAAAATTATGAGGGGTATGGATAGAGTGGATAGTAGGTTTCTTTCCTAGGGTGGAAATGCCAAACAAGAGGAGGGATAAGTTTAAAGTGAGAAGGGGAAGATGAAAAGATGATGTACAAGGACAGTGTTTTATACAGATATGGCAAGTACCTGGAATGTCCTGTCAGGGGGAGGTGGTAGAAGCAGATATGATAGCATCATTTTAAGAGACATATGAACAGGCAGAGAATAGAGGAATATAGACCATATGCAGGCAGATGGGATTAGTTTAGGGCCGCACAGACATAATGGGATGGAGGGCCTGTTCCTGTGTTGTACTGTTCAATGTTGAAAGTACTTCCTTGGCACGTGAGTGCTTTGGAATGGCCTGAGGCTGTGAAAGTTGTTGTATATTCAAATCCTTGATCTTCTTATTGAACCTGTTCTTTATTTATGATTCACATTAGGAGTGGGGGCCGAGCCCACCTCATGAGTTTCTTGGTGCGTACAAGCTGCAGCCTGACATGTCATGGACACCGTACGAGGAGATAGAGAAAAGAGATGCCGAAGTTGGTCTCATTAAGAAGCTCCTGACCCAGCAGCAGACACTGCCACACAACACCGAGCCCAACTTCCAGGGACTCGAGCCGATGATTCTCCCTGCCAGCAAGAACAACCTCAAAGATCCAAACGCGTCCTGAAAAAGCGGCTTTGATTCCAGAAAATATTGAGTCCTCTGGCAGTCATGCGGGATAATTTTAAAACCTTGTTTCATGCCTATTTCTTTGTAATTCATGGTTCCATTTTTTTTCAGCAACACAGCCTGGTAATGACTGAGCGCGCTAACAGTGATATTTTCATTTGACTTCCCTTTTGTTTGTTTACATCAGAGGGTCGGTAGTATTCTATGTATATGAAATGGGCCAGCGTTGTAGAAAATAACACCAGGGATGAGCATAAGGACACAATAAGCATTTACCTGCTAATATCAGCGACAGCAAACCTGGTTAAGGGAAGGTTCCATATTCCTGCATGATGCCAAACAACACAAATAGTTAGAATCACCTGAGGTTCTCAGATACACTGATGAACTTAGCAAATTGGACTAAGTTACTATTTTACTTATCTACACTTTGAATGTGATAACAAGGGACCTGTTTATAAATTGCTCACCCCAAAGGTATCACTATTGTTAATTGTTATGAAATAAGAATATTAAAAATAAGCAATAGGAATCCATACAGTCCCTCAGGTCTGCTCCATCCATTCATCATGGCTGAGTTTTATCTCAGCTCCCCTTTTCTGCTTGTTACCATATCTCTCTCAAAAATCTGTCCTGCAGCCTTCTGTTCAATGATGGTACACCTGCAACCTTTGGTGGTAGACACGTCCAAAGACTTTCAACTCTGAGTGATGAGGTTCTTCCTAAACTCTGTTGTAAATAATTGGACCCTGATCCTTCAAGCTCCATACTCTTAAATTCCTCCCAATGTACTTAACCTGCACATCTTTGGACTGTGGGGGCAAACTGGAGCGCCCGAAAGAAACCCACGCAGTGACAGAAACTATGATTCTAATGATGTGTCGTGTGCGAAGGGACTGCTGTGTTTCACACAGCCATCAGTTTACTGAAATCCCCTCTACAACAGAAATAAGCTTTAAGTTTTGAAAACTGACGATCAAAGAGAGAAGGAAATGTTTGGCCTATTACAGAATAGGTGTGACATCATAGACAACAGCTCCCCACAGCTACAATTTGGTACTTTTACCTAAGAAGGGCCAATGGTTGATACAAGGTAAAATAAATTGGAGCAGTTTCATACTAATTCTAATGGGCATTGGTGCAAACTCTGCCCCAATTCCACACAGAATATTCAATCAGGGTTTCTACAGGGATTCAAAAGCACTTAGTGCAGGCTGAGATTGGTGCTGAAGCAGATTTGTAGAGGTCACAGGAGAAGGAGCCATATTGTCTAGTCAACCTGAACTGTACAAGCAAGATGCTCTTGTTTGTGGTGCATGAGCATTGCTGAGGTCACTATTTGGTGCCATCCCTAGTTGCTTGGGAGGGTGATGATGAGCTGCTTGAAAGCCCAAAGTGATGTTAAGGAGATTGTCAAAATCCTGGCACTATGACAATGAAGGAACAGTGATAGATACACAAGTCTGGATTGTTTATGATGGATGGGAATTTTCAGTTGGGGATGGTCCCATGCATCGACAGCTCTTGCCCTTCCAGGTTGTACAGGTCATGGATTTGAAAGGTTTTAGATTAGATTACTTAAAAAGTGTGGAAACAGGCCCTTCGGCCCAACAAGTCCACACCGACCCGCCGAAGCGCAACCCACCCATACCCATATATTTACCCATTACCTAACACTACAGGCAATTTACCATGGCCAATTTACCTGACCCGCACATCTTTGGACTGTGGGAGGAAACCAGAGCACCCGGAGGAAACCCACGCAGACACGGGGAGAATGTGCAAACTCCACACAGTCAGTCGCCTGAGGCGGGAACTGAACCCAGGTCTCTGGCGCTGTGAGGCAGCAGTGCTAACCACCGTGCCACCCACACGAAGGAGCCTTGATGAGGTGCTGCAATGTACCTTGCAGATGGCTCATACTGCTATGTGTATGTGCCAATGGTGGAGGATATGAATGTTGAAGGTGATGGATGGCATGCCAATTAAATAAGCTACTTTGGTCTGGATGGTGTCAAGCTGCTCGAGTTTTGGCAAAACTAGGTGAGGGGAGTTATTGTTCGGGGGGGGGGGGGGTGGGGTGGTGAAGACGTGCAGCAGTTACTTGCTGCTGAACTCCCATCCTCTGATCTACTTTGTAATCGTAGCATTTACATGGCTGGTAAATAGTAACCACCAAAATGCTGACAGTTGGGAGATTCAGTGATGATAAAGCACCAATCATGGAGGGGTAGTGTCCAATTCTCCCTGTTGGAAACAGTCATTGCCTGCCACTGAAATGATGTCAACCTTACTTGCTGCTTGTCAGGCCACGCCTGAATGTTGTCCAGGGCTTGTTGCACTTGGGCATGCACTGCTTCAATATCTGAAGACTGTGCAATAATTCAACACCGTTTGCAAATCTCCCTTCTGGTTTAATACAGGAGGGAACATCTGTATTGCAGCAGCCTAAGGTGTTAGGCCCTAACATGAGGAACTCCTGAACCAGTGTCCTGGGATTGAGAGGGTTGGCCCCAAACAACCACAATTATCTTCCATTGTGCTAGGTATGACTTCGACGACAGATTCTTCACATACACAAAAGGATTCCCATTGACTCCAAGTGTAGTTAGTGCTTCTTGATGCCATTCTTAGTCACAATCCATCTCAATGTCCAGGGAAGTCATTCTCACCTCGCTTCTGGGGCTCAGCTCTTTAGGGGGAACGTAGATACCCAGGTTGGAACAAGGTCAGGCAGTTGGCAGCTCGAGCCAAGCCCCAAACTGAGCACGAGCTAGCAGTTTATGGATACAGCCATCAGTAATACCTTCCATCACGTTGCTGATGATCAAGAGTAGACTGCTAGGGCAGTAATTGCTAAGGTTGGATTGCCTTGGTTTTTGTGGACAGACCTGCACAATTTTCTACAATGTCAGGTACAGAAATAGAGCCTTTAGTCCAACCAGTCCATGCCAACTATAATCCCAAACTAAACTGGTCCCATCTGCCTTCACTTGGCACATATCCCTGTAAACTTTTCCTATTCATGTACTTATTTGAATATCTTTTAAATGTTTTACTGTACCTGCATTCGCCACTTCCCCTCAAAGTTCATTGCGAGGTTTCAATATAACAACTGTCAATATTGCTGACAAGGACTGGAACTTTTGCAGTATCCAGTACCATCAGCTGTTTATTGAAGTTTACTCCACCTGCTATCAATTATTTGAAGACTGGCATTTGTGATGTGGGGTATCTATGGAGCAGGCCAAGAGGGATCATCCACTTGGTAGTTCTGTTGAAGGTGGCTGCAGATGCTTCAGCTGTGCATGACATAGATATCTTAAATGGGGGGCTTTCCTTCCAGAGCAAATATCCAACAACTTGGTTAAGAACAAATGCTCTCTATGTTCCTAGTCAGATGCTGCAAATGTCAAGTAACAAGATCTACAAGAGGCTCATGGGAAAAAACAACACTTGTACTGGGACAGGAACAGTGTGTCTCCATTCACAATAAATGATCGACAACTTTTAAAACAAAAAATGCTTTGGTTACAAGAGCCAAGGGCTAACTTAATCAAGCCCAGTAAAGAATGGGTTAACATCTTTCAGGTGGTTGTGATGCTATTCTTCCCATTTTCTAAAAGAAATCCAGATTCTCTGCCTGAAGGCTTTGATATACTGTGACATGGCTCCACAGTCTCGGCTATCACTGTATTCAAATGTGCTGTTAGAAAGTGTGCTAATTAGGATGATCACCAATTTTCGACAGCTAACTTAGTTGGGGGAGCGAGGAAGGAAGGAAGAGGAGATATGTGCCAATCAGGGTTCAGAAAGGAGATCTGTACACAACAGGGGAGATAGCCAAGGTATAAAATGAGTTTGCGTGTTTGATTCCTTACATATAGGACAGGGGTTTTATTCGATACTTTACAATATCGGATCTGATGCTTATAATTGTTTGCTTCAGTTTAGTTTTTGATTGTCAGTCACCACACCCTAGGAAACACACAGGACAGAAATCAGACACATTTAAAAGATCCAAACCTTACAATTTGCATCCTAATCAAAGAAGATGCTGTCAAAGTCATTGAAGGGGATAATTAAGATTCCTCATAGGCTGAAAATTGATAAACAGGAGGTATTTAAAAGGATGATTACCATAAACCTTTATGACTAGGTGGAATATACTGGAGGATGCTGAAGGGTGGGCTGAAATTGTGGGCAGTTCGAGTCATAATCTTCCAACTCCTTTGATAATGGGTGGTGCCAAAGAACTGGAAAATTGCAAATATTATATCATTGTTCAAAGTGGGTTATTGGTTTGTACTTGCTAGATTCATCCAATCAGTTGAATGTGTGCGTTTGTGTCCAGGGGGGCGGGGGTGGCAGAAGAGAACATTTAGAGATTGCATTCGTGGATAAAATTAAAAATTGCTTTAGCATAGGTTCAATAGTTAGGGAAGGTCAGCACAGGATCGGTGAGGGAAATTAGTGCTGAAGTATCAAAAACTGCACAGGAGGGGGGAGAGATGTGGCAAGTAAAATTAATGCAGCCTTCATGGACTTCCAAAAGATATTTCATAACATGCCACATCACAATCTTCAAATTTGAGCCGTGTGGAATAAATGTGGCATTGGCAGAATCAATACAAATGTTACTGAATTACAGGAAACAGAATAGTGTGACTGGTTTTCAGACCGGGGAGAGATAAACAATAGTATGGCTGTAGAGAATTCGCAATTGGTTTCACACTGATGTAGCACGTTTCCATGTACTAGAAACTATATTTATTAATAAGGAGGCCCCTCTCTTTGGAGACAGTAAGGACATTTACACACATTGGCTATCAGTTATTGAGTTGAAATAGGCCCATTCATATGTTCATTTTTCAAGAGAATGCCTTGACAAGTTAAGAGTTATGTAACGTAGTCAATGATTACCCCACTGCTGATTCACACAGATCGATGGGAGCACATAGAGGATCTTAGCTCGAGTAGATGCTGATAAAACTAAATCGTTATTTCAGTAAGGCCACAACTGGAATTTCATGCTGTATTCGTTTCGCCCTGAAGTCAGCCGTGCTCCCTTGGTTTCCAACTCTATCCTGAGAACAGTACAAAGACAGATTGATTTGGTGTGGAAGGGGAGTCGGACAGCTGCTCAGAGACACTCAGACTGAGCAGTGACCAATGCATTACCACAGCAGGCAACTTCCCCATTAACGCAGCAGGCCAGACACCTCTCTGGTTTAGTATCTCAGACAGGAGAAAAAAGGAATGGGGCTTTATCAAAGTAGAGGCTTTGTATGCTCCAAACTCTGGATTTATATATTGTTTTATAGCCATCCTCTCATATGGCTTCCCTTCAGAATGTGACAGAATTAGAATAAAATTACAAGGAAACTACAAATAACAGAAGTACCAAGCTTTATATAAAAATATTTGTTTCCCCATATTTAAAACATCAAATTAGGTGAAAAGGAAAATAGCAAACATTGGCAAATATTGATTGATCATAGAATCCCTAGCGTGGAAGCAGGCCATTCAGCCCATTGAGTCAGCATCAACCCTCCGAAAAGCATCCTACCTAACTCCACATTTCCCATGGCCAATCCATCTAGCCTGTCCATCACTGGACAATATGAGCAATTTAACAATGGCCAATCCACCTAAACTGCACATCTTTGATCTGTGGGAGGAAACTGGAGCGCCCAGAGGAAACCCAAAGCAGACATGGGGAAAATGTGCAAACTCCACACTGGGGGTGGACTTGAACTTGGGTCACTGCTGCTGTGCAGTAGCTGTGATGCAGCTGAACAATTTATTTTCCTCATCACTGTCAATCCCTCCACTTCTGAAGGTATCAAATACAATCCACTTACAGTGGCACTAACTGCCCTCCTGTACCTTACCTAACACAATGTATTTCATGTGTCAGTTTGGACAGGAAGCAACAGACTCTGCAGTTACAACGGGCATCATTTCCAACATGTATCCTATCTTTTCCAATTGATCTATTGATTGTCGAAGGGCAGTACTGCTTCACCAACTGGAAACCTGGACAGTTTGATGTTATCCAACCTTTGAGCATTTCTTACTTAGGTTCTATAATGACCTGAATTAATCGTACCTAATTCACCCCAGCCTGGGAAATGTTCAAACTGGGAATTTTCTGGGCATCAAATCTTCTTGCATCGAGTAAATACTAGGCCTTTAAGACTCACTTGCATTAAAATGAAACAGAACGGGTATTACCTTAGCAATGGTCTCAAACTTCTGCACTCTCAACAACTTAGAGCATACATTACACACTCGGCAGTAATCCTCAGAAGACAACCTCATCGCTTGAATAAGGAAGTACATTCAAAATGGTACCAAACATAAAGAGTTTAATGGCTGCACTGTGTTCAGATGACAAGTCTGCAGCAGCTATTTTTCAGACGTTATGTCAATCAGGTAAGAATTAATGAAAGGTAAAAGTTGCCAGTTATCAGTAACAATATCAACCTTTGCCATATCTTGTGCCTGCTCCAGACTGAGCAAAAGGTGGACTCGAGGGGGTAGGAACAGAAAAGCCTTGTAGGACTCTGGGTCTGACTGCTGCGAAACCACATATTTCTGAAAGTGCAGGTTTACGAGTTCACTCAGAGGTCTCTGAACTGTTGTAAAGCAGAAGCGACTGAGAACGGACTGGCTGGATCCAGTCTGGAGCAAGGATTCCCAGAACTGGTTAAAAAGTCGAGCCTTCATTTCCAGCGGCCAATTTGTCGGAACGGGAAGGGCCAGGAACAAGCGGGCGAAACCGATGTCAACAGGTTCAAGCTGGCTACAACACGTACTGCCGTCCTCCTTGGTAAAGACTGCCCTCGTGTGTAACATGACGGGAAAAGGTAGATGTGGCTTGAAAGCCAAGGAGAAAACGTGAGGGGTTCTGCTCAGGAAGAGACAGGGTACATGGAGATCACTCAGTGGCTCGTAGTGGGTACTCCTCAGGTCAAAACAGAGATGCACAGTGTAGATTTTGTGATACTCGGGATCGACTTTCTCGGCAAAAGTCAAATGGAATTTCATCACAATGGTAGAAGCAAATCCGACATTTTGGAATTGGTTTAAGTATTTCTGCAAGGAATCTTCTTCAAAGTCCTTCACGGTCATGTCTCCAGCAGGACCACGGTTGGAAGAACCTTCTTCTGGGACTGGAATGAGTTTCAGTACTGGGTGTTTTATTGGAAGAACAGAGATGGAGTGACCTGCACTCTCTGACATTAGGGATGAGAGCGATCGCGCCTTTGCCCGAATACAGTTCCCTGTCCCCGGTGCCACGATTCCTGCGAGCTTCTCGTGGGAGAGGCAGGTGAGTAAGGCATAATAGAAATGGGCATGGTCCTGAATGTCAATGTCCTGGAACTGGGCATGAACGTGCTGCAGGAGGTCTGCAAGGTCACTGAAGATGGGTTCCACGTTCTGGTGATGCAGAATGCTTTTGCACACTGACAGCACTGAGTTACCCATTCTCCACTCACCCTGCCTGCACAGGTCGGAAGCTTGAACAACATTCAGTAAAAACTGAACTGTTGTCTTCTGCAATATGGTGGGTTCCTTGGCCACTCTTGCTAGGACCTTGAGGTGCCATATGAGTTTATGAGGAGACAGTTGCTTTGGCGGGAGTTCCACAATCAGCTTGCGCAAAGCCTCCCCCAGTGAAACAGGCCATTTGGAATCCTCCAAGAGATGCTGAATGCTGTCTATGAGATTAATCATGTGTGGAGCTAAGGTGCAATGCCTCTGGTACAACTTAACCATATATTGAGTCAACTCTGACATATACATTTCACTGGCATGGAAGCAACTCACAAATATGTACACGGCTTGGAAAAATGTCACAGTATGTCCTCGGCTCCCATTGGCATCCACCAGTTTGTATAAGGACACAAGGTAATCAAAGATCTCAGCAAGTCCTCTTTCCTCCTCAGCACTGTCAAGGCACATAAGACTCACCAGGTTGAGACGAGACATCATAGTGCTGCTGTCGTTAAAAAGTGTGGGGAAAAGGCAAGCCGCCATCTTTGGCGTGAACAAAACTGGAAGATTCTCTTCCAGGTTAGAGTTAATGGGGCGGTTTTCAGGAAAGTGAAGCAAGCAGTCCATGTAGAAGAGCTTGACAGGATTGCTGAGCAGTGGATGCTGGGCCATACAGACCAGACGCTTCAACAGGAAGTTCTCATCCTCGGCACTGAAGAGACTATCAGTGAAGCTTGCCTTCATGTGCAGCATGCTGTGCATCAAGGAGATATCCATTGTCCCAAACAAACGCAGTAACTGGGATCGGAAAATGGCTGGAGAAAGCGAGCGCACCATAAGGACCACCTGGATCAATTCGTGAAACACAGCAGCTTGGGATACTGGAGTTAGAAGGAAGGACTCCTCCAACAGCAGAGTCACTGAAGACTTCAACTCCTTCGTCTCAATGGTCGATGGTAATGGAGTCAGATTGGTGGTTGTGGCGATGGCTAATAAATCCTGTGGCTTTTCCATCACCTTCCATTTGATTTCCTCGTTCCTTGTCAACAGTTCTCGGATGGCTCCATCTGACACATTACGCGACCGCGAGAGTGTGCGGACTGCATTTTTCAACACTTGGATATACAGCAGCGTGTAGGCCTGGTGCAGCGGACTGACTTCCTTTTGCTGGAGGCTATGCAGAAGTTCCAGTTTTCTTGACAGGAGCCCTGGGTGACATGTTTCAAATTCTCGAAGGCAGTCGCACGCTAGGGCCCTGAGGGGCCTGAAATGTCCCCCGTATTTGCGATCATTAGTGTCACACACTGTATCAAGCAGTTGGCTCATCAGATTGTTCAATATTTTCGCATTGCTGGTCAGGTGATCAGTGGCAATGACTATAGTGGTGACTGAAAGCAGCAAGTGGCATTTCAGATTGACGGACTTGGGTACAAGGGGCAGCTGTGAGTAGATGCTGAAGATTGACTCTGCTGCCTGCTCAGCCACCAGAGAGTTGGTGAACAGCAATCCTGGGAATTCCTGAATTATCCCGAGAATCTGGATCTGAAATGCAAATTCAGACAAGAAATTTTTACAGACCCTGAGCAATCATTGTACAGCTCTCTGCCACATCTTTCTTAAGATCAGGTGACCAAATTGAGAAGCTCAGATCCCACTGAACGCAATCTATGTGGAGGTCACGAGAACAGATGTGAGATAAATAAAGAGGCAGTGATTAGCTGATACCAAACTTGAATTCTGAAAGGCTGTAGATTCAAAGACTGGGCAGATGCTGGCTAGCATTAAAAAACTCCCGAAAGTTACACTTTAGGGATGAATGAATTGCTATGGGAAGAGGGTCCAATGAGACTTAATGTCAGCACATTGAGGATACAGAGAATGACAGAAGGTAAAGTCAGCATTATCCTAATGGACCAAAGAGCTGCTCTCCCATTAGAGAGAGATGATGGATGACTGTTTAATCTGAGGGTCACGATGCCTCAGGCGAGGGGAGAGAGGTTGAGAAGGAGAGTCTTTAATGGTAATTCGTCTCATGCGGGAATTGAACCCACATGGCTAGTGTTGCTCTGTATAATAAACCAGCTCTCCAGACAACTAGAGCTGAAAATGTGTTGCTGGTTAAAGCACAGCAGGTTAGGCAGCATCCAAGGAACAGGAAATTCGACGTTTCGGGCCAGAGCCCTTCATCAGGAATGAGGAGAGGGTGCCAGGCAGGCTAAGATAAAAGGTAGGGAGGAGGGACTTGGGGGAGGGGCGATGGAGATGTGATAGGTGGAAGGAGGTCAAGGTGAGGGTGATAGGCCGGAGTGGGGTGGGGGCGAAGAGGTCAGGAAGAGGATTGCAGGTTAGGAGGGTGGTGCTGAGTTCAAGGGAATCGACTGAGACAAGGTGAGGGGAGGGGAAATGAGGAAACTGGAGAAATCTGAGTTCATCCCTTGTGGCTGGAGGGTTCCCAGGCAGAAGATGAGGCGCTCTTCCTCCAACCGTCGTGTTGTTATGTTCTGGCAATGGAGGAGTCCAAGGACCTGCATGTCTTCGGTGGAGTGGGAGGGAGAGTTAAAGTGTTGAGCCACGGGGTGGTTGGGTTGGTTGGTTCAGGTGTCCCAGAGGTGTTCCCTGAAGCGTTCTGCAAGTAGGCGGCCTGTCTCCCTAATATAGAGGAGGCCACATCGGGTGCAGCGGATGCAATAGATGATGTGAGTGGAGGTGCAGGTGAATTTGTGGCGGATATGGAAGGATCCCTTGGGGCCTTGGAGAGAAGTAAGGGAGGTGGTGTGGGCGCAAGTTTTGCATTTCCTACGGTTGCAGGGGAAGATGCCGGGAGTGGAGGTTGGGTTGGTGGGGGGGTGTGGACCTGACGAGGGAGTGGTCTTTGCGGAACGCTGATAGGGGAGGGGAGGGAAATATATCCCTGGTGGTGGGGTCCGTTTGGAGGTGGCGGAAATGACAGCAGATGATACGCTGTATATGGAGGTTGGTGGGGTGGTGGGTGAGAACCAGTGGGGTTCTGTCTTGGTGGCGGTTGGAGGGGCGGGGCTCCAGGGCGGAGGAGCGGGAAGTGGAGGAGATGCGGTGGAGGGCATCGTCGATCACGTCTGGGGGGACTCTGCGGTCCTTGAAGAAGGCGGCCATCTGGGCTGTACGGTATTGGAACTGGTTCTCCTGGGAGCAGATGCGGCAGAGATGAAGGAATTGGGAATATGGGATGGAGTTTTTACAGGGGCCAGGGTGGGAGGAGGTGTAGTCCAGGTAGCTGTGGGAGTCAGTCGGTTTATAGTAGATGTCTGTGTTGAGTCGGTCGCCCGAGATAGAAATGGAAAGGTCTAGGAAGGGAAGGGAGGAGTCTGAGACAGTCCAGGTGAATTTGAGGTCGGGATGGAAGGTGTTGGTAAAGTTGATGAACTGTTCAACCTCCTCGTGGGAGCATGAGGCAGCGCCAATACAGTCATCGATGTAGCGGAGGAAAAGGTGGGGGGTGGTGCCAGTGTAGTTGCGGAAGATGGACTGTTCCACATATCCTACAAAGAGACAGGCATAGCTGGGGCCCATGTGGGTACCCATGGCAACTCCTTTAGTTTGGAGGAAGTGGGAGGATTGGAAAGAGAAGTTATTCAGTGTGAGGACCAGTTCAGTCAGTCGAAGGAGGGTGTCAGTGAAAGGGTACTGGTTGGTGCGGCGGGAAAGGAAGAAGCGGAGGGCTTTGAGTCCTTCGTGATGGGGGATGGAGGTGTACAGGGACTGGATGTCCATCGTGAAGATAAGGCGTTGGGGACCGGGGAAGCGAAAACCATGGAGGAGATGGAGGGCGTGGGTGGTGTCCCGAACGTGGGTGGGGAGTTCTTGGACTAAAGGGGACAGAACCGTGTCGAGGTACGCGGAGATGAGTTCGGTGGGGCAGGAGCAGGCTGAGACAATGGGTCGGCCGGGGCAGTCAGGTTTGTGGATTTTGGGCACGTGGTAGAAACGGGCGGTGCGGGGTTGTAGGACTATGAGGTTGGAGGCGGTGGATGGGAGATCCCCTTAGGTGATGAGGTTATGGATGGTCTGGGAGATGATAGTTTGGTGGTGGGAGGTGGGGTCATGGTCAAGGGGGCAATAGGAGGAGGCGTCCGCGAACTGGCGTTTGGCCTCAGCGGTATAAAGGTCGGTGCGCCAAACTACTACCGCGCCTCCCTTGTCTGCCGGTTTGATGGAGAGGTTGGGGTTGGAGCGGAGGGAGTGGAGGGCTGCACGTTCCGAGGGTGAGAGGTTGGAGTGGGTGAGAGGGGTGGACAGGTCGAGTCGGTTAATGTCGCGGCGGCAGTTGGCTATAAATAGATCGAGGGCGGGTAAGAGGCCAGCACGGGGTGTCCAGGTGGACGGGGTGTTTTGGAGGCGGGAGAAGGGGTCGTCAGAGGGTGGGCGGGAGTCTTGGTTGTAAAAGTAGGCACGGAGGCGAAGGCGGCGGAAGAATTGTTCAATATCTCGCCACGTGTTGAACTCATTAATCCGAGGGCGTAGGGGAATGAAGGTGAGGCCTCTGCTGAGGACTGATCTTTCATCCTCAGAGAGGGGGAGGTCTGGAGGAATGGTGAAGATCCGGCAAGGTTGGGAGCTAGGACCTGGTGTGGGACTGGAGCTGGGAGTGGGGGCGGGGTTAGGGGCAGGGGCAGAGATCGGCGTTGTGACAAAGCTTGGTGTGGGGGCGGGGTTACGCATGATGACGAAATTCGACGTGGGGGCGGGGTTACGCGTGATGATGCAAGTCGGCGTGAGGGCGGAGACACCTGAGGTGTTGCGGTCATGCAGGTTAGTGATGTCTCTCCAAGCCCTAAGGGATCCTTCCATATCTGCCAAAATTCACCTGCACCTCCACTCACATCTATTGCATCCGCTGCACCTGATGTGGCCTCCTCTATATTGGGGAGACAGGCCGCCTACTTGCAGAATGCTTCAGGGAACACCTCTGGGACGCCCAAACCAACCAACCCAACCACCCCGTGGCTCAACACTTTAACTCTCCCTCCCACTCCACCGAAGACATGCAGGTCCTTGGACTCCTCCATCGCCAGAACATAACAACACGACGGTTGGAGGAAGAGCGCCTCATCTTCCGCCTGGGAACCCTCCAGCCACAAGGGATGAACTCGGATTTCTCCAGTTTCCTCATTTCCCCTCCCCCTACCTTGTCTTAGTCGATTCCCTTGAACTCAGCACCGCCCTCCTAACCTGCAATCCTCTTCCTGACCTCTCCGCCCCCACCCCACTCCGGCCTATCACCCTCACCTTGACCTCCTTCCACCTATCACATCTCCAACACCCCTCCCCTAAGTCCCTCCTCCCTACCTTTTATCTTAGCCTGCCTGGCACACTCTCCTCATTCCTGATGAAGGGCTCTGGCCCGAAACGTCGAATTTCCTGTTCCTTGGATGCTGCCTGACCTGCTGCACTTTAACAGCAACACATTTTCAGCTCTGATCTCCAGCATCTGCAGACCTCACTTTTTACTCTCCAGACAACTAACCAACCAACCAACCCCTGGCAAGTAAACATATATACTAAGGGCTTAGATGTGACAAATGAGAAAAACAGATTAAGTGATTCAACTGTTTAAAATTTTTGTAAAGGAGTAGATGAAAGATTACTACAGGACAATGCAACCTCATTGCCTGAATTTTGCAATGGCAGCACCACTATCCCAGTGTAATCTGAAGTATTTCCTTTATCATTGCCCACTGGTTTTTAAAGATTTTGATTCAGTGACCTCTGAAAGCCAATAAGATTAACTCAGAACCTGATCCCTGGCAGACTGCACGTTTACACTTGTTAACTGGAAACAGTTTTACAGCAAAAGGAGGCATCTTCCCAATAATTCAGCTGTCACGCTGTGCAGTGAGGCTTTACATACTCCAGGAAGATCCCAGTTTCAACAACTGGTCAACGTTTAGGAAATCAGCATTAGCTCAGGCAATAAACAGGGGATCCAGTTGACCTCCCCTCCCCCGCCCCCACCCAACTGCTACCCAGATGAAAAGAACACAATGAGTGTATACAGTGGAGGATGCTTTGACAGGCCTCAGCTGGGAGATTAAAACAGCCTGCTGATCTCTGGGCTGAAACATGACAAATGGCCACTTTGCCGAGGTATCAGATTGCATCTTAAACTGTGAATTTTACAAAATTAGCAGAGAAAATTAAAGCATCAAAAGTCAATCCATGTGCTCTCTCAATACAGCAAACCAAGAATCTTTCTCTAAATCAGGAAAGGAAGGCAAATGACAGGGTGGTGTCATACCTTTACGTTTTCACTGATCTTCTCATCTGCCAGGACCCTCAGGAGATCGTAAACAAAGTTCTCAGTTGTTGTACTGGCAAGAAAATGTGACGGACTGGCATAGAACGCTGCTACTTTCTGGGACCATTCAGAATTTGATCCTGCCATGGCACTGGATTACTGCAAAATAGAATACATTGCAAGTTGAGTGTGTACTTGTGCCACAAACACAAACCGAAATTGCTGGAAAAAAAAACTCAGCAGCTCTAGCAGCATCTGGGGCCAGAAAGCAATGTTAATGTTTCGGGTCCAGTCACCTTTCTTCAGAACGGCTTCAGAACTACTTTTGTGCTCCTTCTTCCCTCCCACCAAGTACTCAGTTTCAACTGAAGCAGGGCTGCAAAGCTAACCATCATCACTCTGGGCTCTGATCTTTCAGGGGCATTGAAATGAGCAGCAGCTCAGCAAAGGCAGTTAGTAAGTGTCTTCGAGGAGAAAGTGAGGACTGCAGATGCTGGAGATCAAAGCTGAAAATGTGTTGCTGGAAAAGCGTAGCAGGTCAGGCAGCATCCAAAGAGCAGGAATGCCTGAAGGGCTCATGCCCGAAACGTCGATTCACCTGCTCTTTGGATGCTGCCTGACCTGCTACGCTTTTCCAGCAACACATTTTCAGCTCAGTTAGTAAGTGTTACAGTCATCGTGCATTTCCCCACAGCACCGTCGAATAATACTAAGTCTCCAAACATGTGCCAATTAGAGAACCACACTCAATCAGGGCTGTTCATATTGATCATTGTGAGCCCCATGTTCGGTGTTCTCCAGTTATTTTATGGGGGGGTGGGGTTAGGGCTGGAGGGCAGGTGAGAGTACATAAAGTGGAAAAGCCTCATCCGCTATGGTGGTGCATACATTTCAAGGTGCTGGTACCAACATACCTTGGGGCTTTCATTTAGGATTTACTTACTGAAGGGGCAACAGCACTGAAGTAACCCCTCATCACAGGGGAGAAAGTGAGGTCTGCAGATGCTGGAGTATCAGAACTGAAAAATGTGTTGCTGGAAAAGCGCAGGTCAGGCCACATCCAAAATTCCTGATGAAGGGCTTATGCCCAAAACGCCGAATTTCCTGTTCGTTGGATGCTGCCTGACCTGCTGCGCTTTTCCAGCAACACATTTTCACCTCATCACAGGGGTGCAATAATTCAAATAAGACTAAGCAGTAGATCAGAACAGTTACGGACTAGGTTGCTTGGACTCAGAAAACAGATTTCTTGAAGTTCGAGGGATCACATGGATCAAGATAGCAGCGCGAATACCATGCCGTGGCTCAAACTTAGGCTGAGGAACGTGCTGCTAGAGATAGTTCACCATTGTTCAGTAGATGAGTGGTAGTTGAGAAATAAATTGTATCACACTGGGTAAACATTTAAACTCACAGAGGGCTTCAATCAGGCTGATGTGCCTGGTCAGTTCCCCTCCAACAAGGAGCCTCTGTGGACCAGTTTGTCACCGAAATTGTTCACTGTCCAGTTCCAAACGAGAAGCACTGAGGGTTCTCTCTAAAGGAGTAGAACAAATGGATCTTTTGAGAATGTCATGTCCAAGCTGGTTTATGTTCAGCGCTGCACAGAATAGAGCTGCTGAGTCAGCTGGCTTCAAAGAATCCCACCCATAAGGTTAACCCTTTTCCTCTCCCTTTCAGTTGAATGAACTGCCTGCATATTTTGTCCTTCTGAGAACATAGCCAAAATGTTTAACATTCACCTCCAAAAGAATTTTTGTATTTTAACAATTCATTGTATGCGAAATGCTTTTAAAAAATGTTTCAGAGACTTCGAGGCATTAAATTGACGAAGAATTTTTTTAAAAATATTCATGCGACTGCTACAAGTAAAGGAACAAAACAAGCACCATCTGGTATTTAGGTGACAGAAGACTATAAATTGAGTTTAATCTCTAGGCTTATTGACCTACACCAAACAAATCGTCTTGACAGACACCCTGTCCCTGCTGTTTCACATACATCTCAAGTTTCTTTTCAGTAATTATTCACAACTGAGCTATCAGCACGGATAAGTCAATTCCAAAACTCTAAGTTCCTAACTTCAAACAGGCAAACAAAAACTAAAACATAGGCACAGACAGTAGCAAGTGGCCTGATGTTCAATGACAAGATTGTAGGGTTTGGGGTCCTTGTGACTGACAGACTGGATGCACATTCTTACATGGAAAATATTAGCAAACCCTTGTACATAAAAATGAGGGGATCAGTTCCTGCTATCAACAACTTGAACAAAAAAAGGAAATAGCATTTACTTAGCAGCTTTAACACCACAAGCAGCATTATAAAGATTGACATCAAGCTACATATAGGGCAAGATAGAAGCCAGGCTAGTCCAAATGGTTTATTTGAAATCACAAGCTTTCAGAGGGCTGCCTCTTTGTTACTGCGCCTGACTAAAGGGTCAGCACTCTGAAAGCTTGTGATTTCAAATGCATCTGTTCGACTATAACCTGGCATCAAATGACTTCTGACCTTGTCTACCCCAGTCCAACACCACATCATTTTAGGGCTGAAAATGAAAAGCTTTAAGGAATGCCTTAAAAGATGAAAGGGAAACAGAGACTCATCTGGTACAAATCCCACGTATGTTCAAAAGTGCAGGTAAGGAAGAAAGAGGGATAACAAATTCCACAACCTGAGGACATCCTGAAGTACTTGACAATGATACTTTTAAAGTGTATTCACTGTTGCAATGTAGGAAATTGGAGTTACTGATGACCAGTGTGCAGTTGCATCAGAGGAAGGAAAATGACTCTGTATATTTGTACAAAAGTAGGCAAACAGAGCACAAAAATCAGCACAGGATTGGTTGGTGAGTGAGACTGGGTTTTAAAATGAGGCTCTATATTACCATATCAACAATAACTTACAATTGTACATTGATGCATTTATTGAAGTGTGGGCCCTCCATCTTGAGCGCAATGATTCTGACACAGCAATATTACAGTATTCTGCAAAAGTATTTCTAACAGTATAATGATTACGTAAACAAGACAATAGTACACATCCTTCAGAAGGCAACTGGCTAAGTATTTGAAAAGGGAACATTTGCTCGGCAATTGCAATCAGAGGGGACTGGGCAATCCTTTTTAAAGAACTGACAGACACAATGGGCTAAACCTTCATGTTGAATTATAGATGAATGCTTTGCAATTGAAATTGATATAGATACATCACCAGCAGAAAGGTTAGACAAGGTAGATCAAGATGGTCATGTGCAGAGTTGATTAATACCAATCTGGCCAGATTAAGGACAGCTACAATTAGCCATAGATTATATCTAATTATAATTACAATTTCTACTTAACTTGAAAATGGACAGACAGCATTCACTGTTAAAAGAATACACTTCAACAAGGTATGGGAGCACATGCAGCAAGGGTCTTAATAACTTCAAGGAGGGAGGAGTGCAGCTGACAATGAGGGAAAAAGAAGCCATTAAAGACAGTACATTTCAGACTGGAAGAAATCCCACAATGACAGCAGTGCATCAGTACTCTCTCTCTCTCTCACATCAGTTCTGTAAGATGAGTTGTCCAGTATCTTCTAATTGCAATTGCCCAAATAACACTTTCTTTTCAAATACTTAGCCAGGTGTCTTCTGAAGACTGCAGATTGGTCTGTCTAATTTATAAATTCATTATACAGTTAGAAATACTTGCTTTTTCACAGAACACCGTAACCTTGGAGTGTCAGAATCACTGGGCTCAAGTTGCTGGACCCACATTTCAATAATGACTCAAAAACAACATCAACTTGCAATTATGCATTGGTTATGTACAGCCTCATTTCAAAACCTATTCTCACTCACCTACCCAATCCTGTGGTGATCTTGTGTTCCCACAGTTTACCTGCATTTGCACAAATTTCTCCCAGTCTGAACACAAAGTCCCTTTCTGCACCATTTTGGACAAAGTAAAAGGGTAATTATGACAGGAAGAAAATGAGGAATGCAGATGCGGAAGAATGCAGATGCTGGAGATCAGAGCTGAAAAGTGTGTTGCTGGAAAAGCGCAGCAGATCAGGTAGCAAAGGAGCAGGAGAATCGACATTTCAGGCATAAGCCCTTCTTCAGGAATGAATGACAATATATTAAAGATGGAAAAAAAAATCAAAAATCATTAAACATGGACAACAATAGGTTTGCAGTTTTGCTATCACAGCTCAGAGAGGAAGCATAGCCACATGGATCAGATTCTACACAGTATCCTTATAATCAGAAGGCTTCAAAACACAATCTATTGATTACTTTTCATGAAACTGCACTGTTACATGGGCAAGCATTTCAAACCAGAATACAAGGTCCTTTAACAGCAATCAAGTTAATGACCAATTATATTATTTTTAGTCAGATGTTGACCAGGAGTCCATGCTTTATGCACTCCTTGACACAGCATAAAGTGTGGCACTAGGAAAGCACAGCACATCAGGCAGCATCTGATTTTGCACATAAACCCTTCATCAGGAATTTACTTTAAAGTAAATATCACACCAGCTTATAGTCTCAATAGTACACACGCCCATCATTTAAAGCACATCCTCCCCCCACCCCCAGTTCTAAAAAACCCCCAGACTGGACTGGAAACATTAACTGGTTTCTCTTTCCACAAAGGCCACCAGACCTGCTGAGTTTCTCCAGCACTTGGTCATCACTATGGGCCATACTGGGAAGCAATGGGTGTCTGCCTGGATGGGAGGCCCGGTGGGAGCAGCGGGCTGGCCTGGGTCGGGAAGGCCGAAGGAGCTGGGCAGGACACCCGCCACCACAACCAGGGCGACACGCTACCCCGGCCCCGGGAACAGCCGCGACCTTCGCTCCGCGAGTCACCTGATTGCAAGCACCGTCACATGACTGTACCGGAAGGCAGTGACGTCATTGCGGGGCACGTCCCGCCGTGCTGCTTCAACGCCATCTTTGATATGGGCGGAAGCATTTCCTCCTCCCCAGTTAAAGGCAGCTTCTTTTTTATATAGAATTAACCTTCATCTCCAATCTCTGATCTAGTTGCTGCTCCTTCCTTCTGAGCAGCACAAGAAAAATATCTATCTACTTTCTTCTCAAACTGCTGAGAGATATTACACTTTTTTTTAATTTCAAAAATATACTTTATTCATAAAATACTTTGATGATCTATACAAGTGGACATGCTATACATATGTAAAAATTCCATTTCTTTGCATACCAAAACAGAGTAATCGTTCCTATTTACAGGTCTGTACAATTACATTTTTTAGCTGAGGCATCAGCAGAGCCCAAATGACTGCGTGGGCCCCCTGTTCTTCTTTAGGCAGGCAGATGTTACACGGCGGTCTTTCCTATAACGCACTCGAGAGCAGGTGGGTCTTGAACCCAGGGTCAGAAGTAAGGACTTTATCACTGCATCACAAGAGCCTTTTCTGTTTAGTTTCTAACATTAGAGTGAGGGTGGCGATTTTACATAAATGCTCACAGGTCCCACCTAATAGTTTTCTATAATTTAACAGGTCTATAATGGTAAATTGTAATCTCTGTGAAATTTTAAGGAGATTTTAAATTTTCATCACCAATTTTACAGTAAATAAAATTCACTTTCAAATGAGTGGTAAAAGTGGTCAAACTGGTGTATTTATAAGCCTTTCAATTTCAGAGCAGAAGGAGGCCATCACAGAGTCATCGAGATGTACAGCATGGAAAAAGTCTCTTTGGTCCAACTCATCCATGCCAACCAGATATCCCAACCCAATCTAGTCCCACCTGCCAGCACCCAGCACCCTCCAAACCCTTCCTATTCATATACCCATCCAGATGAGTTTTAACTGTTGCAATTGTACCAGCCTCCACCACTTCCTCTGGTAGCTCATTCCACAGACACACCACCCTCTGTGTGAAAAAGCTGCCGCTTAGGTCTCTTTTATATCTTTCCCAGGTAAAAACAATGACTGCAGATGCTGGAAACCAGATTCTGGATTAGTGGTGCTGGAAGAGCACAGCAATTCAGGCAGCATCCGAGAAACAGCTCCTCGGAAGCTGCCTGAACTGCTGTGCTCTTCCAGCACCACTAATCCAGAATTTATATCTTTCCCCTCTCATCCTGAACCTATGCCCTCTAGTTCTGGACTCCACCACGCTCCATAGAAAACACTTAGTCTATTTATCCTATCCATGGCCCTTATGATTTTGTAAACCTCTATAAGATGACCCCTCAGCCTCCATGCTCCAGGAAAAACAGTCCCAACCTATTCAGCCTCTCCCTTGAGCTAAAATCCTCCAAGTCTGGCAACATCCTTTTGATGGTTTATGCTAAGTTGTATCACCCCTGGATTTTGAAATCATGTTTGTACATTAAGGTCTAGGGCATTTATATATATCAGGAAAGGAGAATGTGGTGATTGGAACATGGTCATCCAAGTTTAGAATATCAGTCTTGGCCCAAAACGTTGACCTTCCTGTTCCTCATATGCTGTCTGACCTGCTTTTCCAGCTCCACATCTATTGACTTTGGTTTTCAGCATCTGCAGCCCTTACTATCTCCTATAGAATATAAGTTCCCTGACTGGGGCTGTAAAGCTGGTCCAGTCAGGGAGCCCTGGTTGACAGACATAACCAGAATGTTGCAGAGGGGGGACGGCAGGTCTGAAGACCTCCTTGTGAGTCTGCTCCTGGACCTGGCCAAACTGGCCATAAAGAGATCCAGGCATCGTGCAGTGGAGGGGGTCGTTAAGGCTGACTGCCTGCCCCTCTTCCGTGGTTATGTTTGAGCTCGGGTGTCTCTGGATAAAGAGCACGCGGTGTCCACCAACACCCTGGAGTTGTTCAGGGAGAGGTGGGCATCGCAGAGAGTGGAGTGCATTATTTCCCCCTCCAACCCTATTTTGATTTAATTCCTGCCCTCCCCTTCACTGTTTGATCACGCAACATTGCCCTTTGATGAGAAGGGCACTGCTTATCACTGGCCACTCGGGTGTTTCTTTGCTTCCTGGTGGTGGAATATAAATAAAGATTTACAAACTTGTTATTCTTTGTTGTGCCCGATACCTACACACACACACACACACACACGACAAAAAAAAGGAAAGAAAAGAGAAAAAAGAAAATAAACAGGACTGTCAGTAGTCCTGTTCACTACGGGCTCTGAGCTATCTGGGTCTGTGTCATGTACTGTGCACGTGTAAATAAAGAGTGACTTGGTGACGGGATACTGGCCTTCATGGAGTTACTTCAGTACAGGTCCTAATACTGATCTCCTGGAACTCCAGTACTAAACCTTTATTACACCGTTATGTGCTGTTTCCTATCACTCAGCCAATTTTATCTTGCTGCTTTGACTTTAATTCCATGAGCTATAGTCTGCTGTGTGGCACCGTACCAAATTCTTTCTAGACTTCCATGTGCACAATATCAATAGCGTTGACTTAATCCTGAAAACATTCCAGCGAGTTAATTAAACACAATTTGCCATCAAGAAAAATCAAGCTGTCTCTCCCTAATTAACCTGCACTTGTGCATGTGGCTGTTAATTTTCTCCCTCATTATTGTTTCCAGAAGTTTCCCAACCTCTTAGTCTGTAGTTGCTTGACCTTTTTTGAACAAGACAGTAACATTTTCAATTCTCCAGACCTTTGGCATCAATCCTCAATCTAAGGAAGACTGAATAATTGTTGCCAGTGCCTCTGCAATTTCCGTTTTCAATTCCCTCAGTATCTTGAATGCATCTCATCCAGTCCTGGTGACTTGTCAACTTTAAGTACAGATAGTCTGTTCAACACCTCCATATTTTAAACCCTCATAGTGACTTAATTTCTTCCTATGGGACCATGGCCTATGGTGAATGGTAGGGAGAGGTGAAAAACATTTGTTTAATCCTTTAGCCTTGCCCTATACCTCCATGTATAAAACCTTTTTAAGCCCTCATTATATAGTCCATACTTTTTTGCACATCTATGTAACTTCCTTGCAGATTTGTTCATCTACATCTTTCCCACTGGTTGGTGACCTTTAAACTTAGCTCACGAAGTATTTTACATACTACGTCCTGGAGGAATCCTCTATCGTGCCCTCTGTCTTGACTTACTTTTTTTTGTATTACTTCATATCTGTCTGAAAAAAGGTCACTGGACCTGAAACATTAACTCTTTCTTTTTCTCCACAGGTAACTGCCAGGTCTGCTGTATTTTTCTAGTAATTTCTGTTTTTGATTCATATCTGTCAGTACATTGAATTTTAAAACCTTTGGTTGTATTTGCAAAATATATCTTGGTTTGAGACTCACTCAACTTCCAGAATTTCTTCCAGCCTTACGTTGAAACCATTGAGTACGTTTCTTTACTCCTGCATTACATTTATTTGGTCTGTTGATGTTCTGCCATCCTGTAACCTTTCAGCTCCTGGACCTATTTCGATTCAATGTTTGCCACCTTTCTCCTTGTCTTTAAAGGTTTCCTCAAACTTATTCTCCAGATTATTGTCTCACCCTGAAGCTCCATGGCAATGTTGTATTGTTATCCCACTGCTGCAAAGAATCTCATTTTCTTGACCTGAATGTTGCCTGCAGACCAGCATCTTACTGGTTCCTACAGAGACTGGTGAAATACAGATGCTTATAATGGTGGCTTGTTACAATACTGAATGTTGACCATACCACAGAACCTCTGTTCGAAGATTTTTTTTCATTTTCCACTCTGATGTTTCATATTCTGTAACAATTTATTTGGTGAAATATATGATGCAATGATTTATATATCTTGAGTAACCTTGTCCCCTCTGTATACTGACTGTGCATCTTTACTCTAACCATGGAGGAGCAAGGCAGTAATTTTTCCACCCTATATAAGACATTCTGAGAATACAGGTGTGAGGTAGCTTTCACATTTGTGGCTGCTTGGGGGAGCTGGATGAAATCCATGCAGAAGATTAGCTCTTGCTTTCAATGCAACGATTCCAACGTGAAAATGGGCATGTTTAGACTGGGGTCAGCTGTGACTGTTTTCATTCTCAGTCAAAATAGCTGGTTAATATTCACTGTCTTGACCAATAAATGAAGAATGGCCAACTATATGCAATAATGGAAGGTTTTTATCACACATGTAGCAGTATTCTCATGGTTATAGGTAGGTAAGAGAGAAAACACCACTGCCTTCTTTGGCTCAGTAGCAAAACGTTTGCCCCTTAATTAGAAGGGTTTGCATTTGTACTGTACTTCAGAGTCTTGTACTCACAATCTTGGATAATTCTTCAGTACAGCACTCAGATTGTGTATCTTTTTCATTACATGAACGAGTGGCTCATCATTGTATTTACACACAAACTATGGGTTGGAATCAGAATACTTGAATTAGTTTGACATGATTTGGATATGCCAGTGTTGGACTGGGGTGGACAAAGTCAGAAGTCTCACAACACCAGGTTACAGTCCAACAAGTTCATTTAAAATCACAAGCTTTTGGAGTACTGCTCTTTTGTCGGGTGAAGTGTGACATTTGATATGTGCATTCCTGTTTCAAATTAGTTTGTAGTTCAAGGACTATCCAGAAAAATATCAACTCCATCCTGACATACAATTACAATTTAATTGATAACTTGTCTTTGGTGTCCCAGTGCCTCAGTTAGGTTGTAGATAACTGATGTTTGGTGCAGTGGTCAGAAAGGGCTCAATCTTTATCTTTGGTCTGCACTGAGTTAACCAAATCATAACTGATACAGTTTTCACTCAAATCTATACTTAAGCCCTGTTTGTCATTTCATGAAAAACCACTTGGGTCTTTGTTTAGTGGGCACTGGAGACATTTGGGGTACGACTATGTCAAATTCAACCTGGAAACTTCTGTTTATTAATCCAATGGATTAATAATACACTGGCTAAGGCTTTTAAATAAAATGTTTGAACAGAAAGGAAGGGAAACAGTACATGTTGGCAATGATTGGAAGTGTAACTCAATTCCCCCAGGGATTATGATGATGAAACTTTGAATATAATTCAGAAAGGAATGCAGATGAATATAAACAAGTTTAAGAACCAGCTATGTTCATATGTATTCCTCCCTACACTGACACCATTTGAACTGAGTCAAGGTCACACTAATTAAATCAGTGCATGTTGAACCTCTCCCTTTCACTGCCCTTTGGTTCTCAATTCTGAAACAATACTTTCCAAGCAGTAATTTTACAGATATCCTTATTGAGAGGACAGCAGTGAACCATCCTATTATTGTCCTCCCGCCAACTACATCATTCAGATCATTGAAGGGAAGACTTTCTTAATCCCTTCTTTGTGTGTTATTCCCTTGGGGAAATGCTGACTTTGGTGCAGTGTTTCCATGAAATTGGAACGATAGGTTGCTGCTAAATGTTGATGAACTTTGTCAAAAAATTCGGATGTTTGTTCAAAAATAGCAACAGAATAACAATAAACAACTCCTGCCCTAGACTCAGTTGGCAGTGTCCTGCCACCTGAATTCAAAAGAAGTGAGTTCAAGTCCAATATTAGGACGCATTATCACCGATGTTTTCCTGAGGGCCTGTTACTCTTTTGGAAGATCTGCCCTGCAAAGGAAATATTTAACCGAATTGAAGTTTTCTCTAATGAGTCAAATGATGAAATTTTCTTGGTCCTGTTGGAAATAGAATAGGGAATTTCCCTGGAGTCTTGCCCAGAAATGCTTTTTCAATCAACACTATTAGGAAGTGGATTGAAGTTCTGTTCTTATAGAAAATAAATCAAAGGAAGAGTCATCTGCTTACCACCCTAGCCCAATTATTGATAAGATATCAAGATCAGTGATATCCAGTCTCTTATCCAATCAAGGTGATTGCTTCATTTTAGTTTGTTTGATGTTCTTTGTATGACCTTGCGGTGTGATCACTTAAAGGGGCCGTTTCAACCCTCCCTGGGAACAGCCTAGGTCAGCTTCTTGAATGATATACTTAGGAGCAGAACTGCCACTGAAATCAAATTTGCCTGCCGTTCCAATTCTGTCCAAAACATCCTGTTCCACTGCCCACCTTATTCAACATGTACTTCTTGTTTGGGTGCACAGAGGAACTGCCCAATTCTCTCCTTTATGTTTCTTTTGTTCTCTGGACTCAGTGTCCACTGAATCACACTCCATCACCGCACCCCTACCCGTCCCCTGTCATAAATACTATCTTTTCCTAGCTACTGTCAGTTCTGAAGAAGGGTCACTGGACTCGAAACGTTAACTCTGATTTCTTTTCACTGACGCTGCCAGATCTGCTGAGTTTCCCCAGCAATTCCTGTTTTTGTTGAAGAAGAAAGCCTAGATAGGAGAGAATGGGGACTATGAGAGGGTGAAAATGAGTTTGCTGAGAGCAAACCATGCTGTGATAGGACCCAGGAAATATGGGCACGTTGTAGACATAGAAGGAAGTGTTGAATCCCTAAAATTATTGAACTCTTTATTGAGGTCCTGTTTCTCCTGTTATGACAACAAGACAGCTGCATATTCACTTTTAGGGACACCGCTATTGAAAACTGGTGATAAAGCACTGTTGGATAAATAAAAGTTGTTTCATCTGGCAATTAATTAGTTAAGGGCCAGGTGACTAACAAATAACTCTTGTCCGCAGCTAGACATGGACTGTCAGATTATTATTGCCAGTCTAAAAGAGCTCATTGTTCATCCTTTACGCTTGTTATCTGACACTATTTTGCATGTCAGGTGACATATTGGTTCAAAAACTTGCTGGAGTGTGCCTAACAGTCATTGGTTTCATTGCTGCTTATGGCCCATACTGGTGTAGAGAGCATGCTCTATTTACTCCTACTGTGACTGCTCCCTGGGAGGGACTGCATGGTATTATTGCAACTGTTGTTTCTAGGAACATAGTTCATTTTGTTTCAAAGCTTTTGATATATGTCTCCCTTTTGCCCTGATATATCATTGCCAACATGTGACCTTGTGAATGCAATGCACATTTACAGTGGCTCACAGATAGGCAGCGAGATGGTTAAGACATAACAAGTCTGTCAAGTTTTACCTGTTTCCTGTGGCAACAATCTCAAACTAGAGGTTTCACTACGTGTATGAACAACCCCCGTTCAGCTCAAAATGTTTCTAAATCACCTCACCCCCCCCATCCACCGAATCGTTTCCAATAACCTGACCTTGCAGAATGCATCGCAGTTAATAGTTACACTTCCTGCAAAATAGTAACAATGTTGTAACAATCTTAAAAAAAAGTATTTGAATCATTCCATACCTCTCCTTCCTTGAGAAAGACTAACGTTTGCTTCAGCTACTCTCCAATAACAAAGAATCAACCGTTACTGTTTATCACTCAACAGTGTTAACAATACTGACCCCCCTCCAACCCCCAAACATCAACACTGTGGTCACCACTGAGCAGATTATCTAACTGGATCAGCTTTGTATTGTGGCTGTAAGAGCAGGTCTAATGCTGAGAATACTACAGCACTCATCTCTCGACTCCTGAAAGCCTTTCCACCATCAAGACACAAGTCAGGAATGTGATAGAACACTGTCCACTTGATTAGATGAGTGCAGCTCTAACAAAACTCAAGAATCTCAACACCATCCAAGATGGAATATCTCCAATTAGAATTGGAGGCCTACTGCATGAATGCAGACCCTTCAGCCCAACTTGCTCATGCTGCCCATTTTTCACAATTTAAACTTTAAACCCATTTGCCTACATTTGGTCCATATCCCTCCATTACTATCCCATCCATGTACATGTCTAAATGTTTCTTAAATGACAAAATTGTGCTCACTTTCACCTCTACCTCTGGCAGTCTGTTCTAGAGACTCAACAGCCTCTGTGTGGGAAAAAAACACCCCTCTGAACCCTTTTGTATCTCATCCCTCTCACCTTAAATCTATGCCGTCTAGTTTTAGGCCCTTCTACCATGGGGAAAAGCTGTCTGCTATCTAACTTATCTATACCTCTATAAGGGCACCCCTCAGTCATTGCTCCAGGGAAAAAAGTCCCAGCATATCCAATCTTGCCTTATAACTAAAACCTTCTAGTCCAGTTAGCATTAAAGTAAATCTTTTCTGCACACTTTCTAGTTGAATAATATGCTTTCAATAGTAGGGTGATCATAACTCCATGCAGTATTCCAAATGTGGCCTCAACAATGTCTTGTTCAGTTGCAATAGACAATGTTCTGACCAATGAAAGCTAGCTTGCCAAGAGCCTTTTTCACCGCCCTGTCTACCTGTGACTCCATTTTTAAGGAGCTATGAACCTCTACCCCGAGATCTTTTTGATCTATAACATGCCCCAAGGCCCGACCATTAACTGTGTAAGCCCTGACCGGGTTTGCTTTACCAAAATGCATGTATCAAAATTAAACTCTACCTATCTTACCTCAGTCCACTGGCCCAGTTGATCAAAATCTCACTGCATTTCCAGATAAACTTCTTCACTGTCCACAATACCACCAATCTTGATGTCATCTGCAAATTTACTAATCATACCTCCTAAATTATCATCCAAATCATTATATAAATGATGAATAGCAGTGGAAAAGCAATCCCTGTGGCACACTGCTGGTCACAGGCCTCCAGTTTGAAAAGCAACCCTCTACCACCACTCTCTTCTACCTTCAAGCCAATTTTGTATCCAATTGGCTACCTCTCTCTGGACCTCGTAAGATTTAACCTTACTCAAAAACCTACCATGTGATACCTTGTCAAAGGCCTTGCTAAATTCCATGTTGACAACATCTACCGCACTGCCCTCATCTATTTTCTTGATTGGTTAGAAAGTCCATCCAACACATTGAACATTTCACCCTTCATCACCTATGCATTGTGACAGCGGTATGAACCAGTGATAAGATGCTCTGTAGCAATTCTTCCTTCCCCATCATCTTCCAAACTCAAAGCTGCTGCTATCTAGAAGGACAGGGGCAGGAGATATATTGGAACACCACTACCTGCAAGTTCTCTTTCAGGGCATATCAGGGAATATGTTGCTGTCCTTCCACTGCCACAGGGTTAAACTTCTTCTGTACAATCACATGCCCAATTACACCAGAAGGGCTGAGTGTTTCAAGATGGTGGCTCACCATCGCATGTTTACAGACAATGAAATATGACCTTGTCATCGAGACTCAAATCCAAAGAATGGATAGAAAAGGGATGAAATGTTGAGAGTGGACTTCTTCATGAGGTGGATAAGAAACTAGTTCTGAAAGGTAGAAGGAATAAGAACTTCAACTTCTTGTCTGCAAGCACTGGGTCTAGCAAAGGTATGTTTGGGGGATGGGCTGGGAGTAGTCAATGATATAGAAGAGAGGTCACACAGGGAAGGTTTGGCTCAGAGGGCAGAAGAAATATGCAGAAAAAATAATGTCATTTGAGATCAAGTTATTGATTCAAAAATGTTGGGTTTGGGCCTGAAGAGGTGGAGGCTGTTACAGCCAATCATCTCCTAAAATCAGCCATTAGGTCGCCAAACAGCAGGGACTACATTGGATTTGGAATCTCCTCATCTCCATGGGAAAATACCTCCCTTCAGTCTCACCCAGCTTATAAGTAATTTATACTGATGAGAACTATATTATTTAGACATGAGTCCTCTGGTCAATGTAATGTTATGATCAACGCTACACAAAGCAGCAGGAGAACTTCAATAACATCAGAGTGTTTTGAATATATCAGTTGCAATGAAACAACACTCATGCTCGTTTTAAACATTGCCTCTACTCTCATATTTTCCAAGTTATTTCATATTTACAGCATTGGCAATTTTACTTTTTTTGTTTTTTTATTCCCATTCTTTCGCCTTTTACATTATATAAACTTTGTATTATGGCTAGTTTTGCAATAATGACTTTAGTATTTATTATAAATCAGTTTAACAAGCTGAGGTAATTCATTTTTAGCTGAATGATTCTTTACTTGCTTTTATCTCCTCTTCTCTCTCAGGTGCTGACTTATGCTGGGATACAGTTCAGCAAGCTTAGTGGGGCGATGACTTCAGGTAGTCACTGAACAGTGGTGGGGCTGTTCAAACATCATTGACTTCACTGCCAGCCTATCCCTGTCCTCATGACTGTATCTTCTAACAACTGTTGGATAGTCGTGAAAAGACAAATATTATAGCCATGTGAAAATACATTAGAAGAAATTACAGGAAAGACTAAAATAGATGGTGGGACAAATGGATGATTTTGTCAATTTAGGACAAAATACAACAAAAGATGGTAGATGTGACACAGACATTGGAGAGATAGAGATGTGTAAAGATGAAGCATGTGTTCACTACATAAACATTCAAGCAAAATACTTATAAGATGCTACATTCTATTCACTGTCCTGAATATCTCAAAACCCTGAGCACTAAGATCAGTAGAAGAAATTAGCAACATGTGAAAAGTGGAAAAAAGATGTATACTTAAAAATTCCATATGTAGACTGTAAAACAAATGAAGAAGGACTTGAAATGGTAAGACCAAAACAAACTCTAAAACGTGACATCCAGGAAAGAATACAACAGCATTGCAACCTTTGATTAGTGCTGAGAAGCTATAAAAATCCCTCCCACAAGGCAAAGTGGAGAGCTGCAATGTCAAGCTCATACACGTTGGTCAAAGGTCAAGCAGAGCACATCCAGCAAGCTATATCAGAAGATGACTAGCTGCAACAGCTCAAGAAATCCTCATCTGTGGACAAGTATCCAACATGTCCCCAAGACATCATGTTCTTTTTGGTAGCTCAGAGACAACTTTGACTATCCAGGAATGTAGTCTTCGAAGGTAAACAAAATCATATTTCACCAAACTACACATCAAGAGATGCCAGGCTGTATACAAATACAAATGGGCACAGGAAAACCGAGAGGCTGGTGCATGAATCTATTTATTGATCTGGTATAAGGACATTGATTAGCTAATACAGACATGGGAAACCCAACAAATCCATCAACCTCAACTATTGAGAGAATCTTTCCTTCCACGCACAATTCCTTCTGAGCTATGATGTTTTCCATAACATAAGAACATAAGAAATAGGAGCAGGAGTAGGCCATCTGGCCCACTGAGCCTGCTCCACCATTCAGTACAATCATGACTGGTCTTTTTTGTGGACTCAAGCTCCACTTACCTGCCTGCTCACCAGAACCCTTAATTCCTTTACTATTCAAAAAATTCCATCTATCTTTGTCTTAAAACATTCAACCAGATAGCCTCAACTGCTTCACTGGACAGGGAATTCCACAGATTCACAACCCTTTGAGTGAAGAAGTTTCCCCTCAATTCATTCTTAAATCTGCTCCTCCTTAGTTTCAGAATATGCCTCCTAGTTCTACTTTCATCTGCTAATGGAAACAACCTCCCTGCTTCAATTTTATCAATTCACTTCATAATTTCATATGTTTCCATAAGACTGCCCCCATTCTTCCAAATTCCAATGAGTATAGTCCACGTCTACCCATCTCTCATCCAACCCTGACAATTATGGAATCAACCTAGTGAAATTCCTCTACATTGCCAGTACATACTTTCTCAAGCAAGGAGACCAAATTTGTAAACAGCACTCCAGGTGTGGCCTCACCAGTACCCTATGCTGCTGCAGCATAACCTCTATTTTTAAACTCCAACTGACTAGCAATGAAGGGCAATATTCTATTTGCCTTCTTAATTACTTGCTGCACCTGTAAACCAACTTTTTGTGATTCATGCACAAGGTCACCCAGGTCCCTCTGCACACCAGCATGCTGCAACTTTTCACCATTTAAATAATAGTCCATTTTGCTGTTATTCTTTTAAAAATGGATGACCTCATACTTAGCAAATTGTACTCCTTCTGACAGGTTTTTGCTCACTCATCCACTTTATCCCTCTGTAGACTTTCTGTGTCATCTGCACACTTTGCTCTACCACTCAGTTTAGTGTCACCTTCAACATTTGATACAACACAATTGGTCCCAACTCTAAATCATCTATGTAAATTGTAAACAATTGCAGTCCCAACATTGATCCCTGAGGCACATGACTAGACACTGATCGCCAACCAGAAAATCACTCATTTATCCCCACTCTTTGTTCTCTGTTAGTTACCTTATCTTTTATCCATGCTAATACATTGCCCATAACATTGTGCACCTTTATCTTAGGCAGCAGCCTTTCGTGCAGTGCCTTGTTGAATATCTTCTTGAAATCTAGATACACCACATCCACTGGTTCCCCATTGTCCAACATGCTGGTCATGTCCTCAAAGAATTCCAGGAAATTAGTTAGACATAACCTGTCTCTCATGAACCCATGCTGTGTCTGCCTGATATTTGTCGGAACCTTTGCTATCTGTTTTTTATATTCTGATCTAGTTTACTGTCATAATCCATTTGACTTTTCTTTACAGTTTTCTTCGTGGCTTTGTGTTGACCTCTAAAAATTTCCCAATCCCCTAATTTCCCTCCAATCTTTGCCACTTTGTGTGCATTTGCTTTCAAAGACAAGATTACGTCTAATGTCTATTTCACAAAATTCCCTTCTGCATTACAATGTGTAACTGTGGTTAACATATTGACCACCATGTTCAGTACATCTGGCATACCTCAACAAATTGTGTGTGCCAATGGTCTGCAGTATATTAATGCACCATTCTGAGACATGAGCAGGAAATGGGATATTCAACATGTTATCTCATCTACTCACTCCCCTCAGTTAAATCGTCTTGCAAAATGCAATGGCTGTACTGTGATCACTAAGTGTAAAGCAACTGGACAAGGTTTTCAAATAATTATGTTAATTCTATATGCTACTTCTCTAAGCAATGGCTTACGATCACTAGCAACTCTCACAATTTGAAGGCAAACCCATGCAGTTGTTCCTATCCATACCCTCTCCAAGCAATTGTAGAGTACAACACGTTGTTGGAAAGAAGAGAGAAAATAATACAAGAGCATGGTCAATGAGTATGCAAACAGGTGTACTAAACTGGAACAGGACATATGTATGAGTTCAACAATTTCATACAAACATGAATTCATGTAAAGAAACTAGTTGTGGTGCCCACTATCGGTTACATGGCATTGTAATGATCATTGTCAAGTCCTATGTAAAAAAAATGTCATATCCAAGTTGCGTATCGTAAACCACTCACCACACAGGGTAATGGCTCTGATACTGACAATAAGCCTAATATGAGACAACAACGACACATCTACAATAAATGATACTCATTCATCCTTGATGAAATATTACTTTACCAGAATGAAGCTACACTGTCACGTCTTGATAACTATACAAAGATCTGGTTGTGTCGTATGCTCGTCAAGATATTATCTGAGTCTATAGGTATATCTTTTATCATCCTATTTTCTATATTCATGTTTATTGAATAACAGGCTCCCATTCTTTAAATGGAAAAGTGTGGGACTTTGCATTGTGGCATAGATTTCAGATAAAACAGATCTGTACCTTTAAAACCCATACATGACATCGCGACCTGTGATGTTCCAGTACAAAGGTTACCTTCAATGACTCTCTCTGTATCATGGAATGATTCAGCTTATGTGTGTGTAACATCAGTAAGCACAGAACCTAAAATATGGGTTGAAGTCTGATATTGTTGTAGTGGTTCTGTTCGCCGAGCTGGAAGTTTTTGTTGCAAACGTTTCGTCCCCTGGCTAGGAGACATCATCAGTGCTGTGGAGCCTCCTGCGAAGCGCTTCTTTGATGTTTCTTCCGGCATTTATAGTGGTCTGTCCTTGCCGCTTCCGGGTGTCAGTTATATTGGGTCCAGGTCGATGTGTCTGTTGATGGAATTTGTGGATGAATGCCATGCCTCTAGGAATTCCCTGGCTGTTCTCTGTCTGGCTTGCCCTATGATAGTAGTGTTTTCCCAGTCGAATTCATGTTACTTGTTGTCTGAGTGTGTGGCTACTAGGGATAGCTGGTCGTGTCGTTTCGTGGCTAGTTGGTGTTCATGTATGCGGATTGTTAGCTGTCTTCCTGTTTGTCCTATATAGTGTTTTGTGCAGTCCTTGCATGGTATTTTATAAACTACATTAGTTTTGCTCATGTTTGGTATTGGCTCCTTTGTTCTAGTAAGTTGTTGTCTGAGCGTGGCTGTTGGTTTGTGTGCCGTTATGAGTCCTAGGGGTCGCAGTAGTCTGGTTGTCAGTTCTGAAACGCTCCTGATGTATGGTAGTGTGGCTAGTCCTTTTGGTTGTGGCATGTTCTCGTTCCGTGGTCTATCTCTTAGGCATCTGTTGATAAAGTTGCGCGGGTATCCGTTTTTGGCGAATACCTTGTATAGGTGTTCCTCTTCCTCTTTTTGCAGTTCTGGTGTACTGCTGTGTATTGTAGCTCTTTTGAATAGTGTCCTGATGCAGCTTCGTTTGTGTGTGTTGGGTGGTTACTTTCATAGTTTAGGACTTGGTCTGTGTGTGTTGTTTTCCTGTGTACCCTTGTGGTGAATTCTCCATTCGGTGTTCTCTGTACTATCACGTCTAGGAATGGGAGTTGGCTATCCTTTTCTACTTCTCTCGTGAATCGGATGTCACAGGCATCCAAAACGAGGACATGCCACAACCAAAAGGACTAGCCACACTACCATACATCAGGAGCGTTTCAGAACTGACAACCAGACTACTGCGACCCCTAGGACTCATAACGGCACACAAACCAACAGCCACGCTCAGACAACAACTTACTAGAACAAAGGAGCCAATACCCAACATGAGCAAAACTAATGTAGTTTATAAAATACCATGCAAGGACTGCACAAAACACTATATAGGACAAACAGGAAGACAGCTAACAATCCGCATACATGAACACCAACTAGCCACGAAACGACACGACCAGCTATCCCTAGTAGCCACATACTCAGACAACAAGCAACATGAATTCGACTGGGAAAACACTACTAACATAGGGCAAGCCAGACAGAGAACAGCCAGGGAATTCCTAGAGGCATGGCATTCATCCACAAATTCCATCAACAGACACATCGACCTGGACCCAATATACCAATCACTACAGCGGACAGCTGAAACTGACACCCGGAAGCGGCAAGGACAGACCACTATAAATGCCGGAAGAAACATCAAAGAAGCGCTTCGCAGGAGGCTCCACAGCACTGATGATGTCTCCTAGCCAGGGGACGAAACGTTTGCAACAAAAACTTCCAGCTCGGCGAACAGAACCACTACAACAAGCACCCGAGCTACAAATCTTCGCACAAACTTTGATCTGTGATATTGTAGCATTGCAAATATTTAGTGATGTAAATAAACTTGAAGATACCGGCAGTCTCCAGGTTGCAAAGGACTTCTGTTCTTGAATCTGCTCACATGTCAGTTTGTACACAAATCGGAAGGAGATAGTGAGGACTGCACATGCTGAAGACTCAGAGTCGATAAAGTGTGGTGCTGGATAAAGCACAGCAGGCCAGGCAGCATCTGAGGAGCAGGAGAGTTGACGTTATGGGCAGGACCTTCATCAAGACACAAGTCAGAACACAATGCAGGACAATAGAAAAAAGCTGTTTGTGAGTATGTGGAAACAGTTGTATATTGGATCTTTAAAATTAACATTAATACACCTCTATAAGGGATCATGTTTGGAAGTACAAGTGTTCATAATTCAGATATTTGTAAAATGGGGGTAAAATGGTTTGTAAAAACCCTCTGTATCTGAATTGTCAACCACCCAGTTTCATGGTAATTATTGTACAGGTTAATGTGGTAAACCACAAAATGCACCCTGACTGAGTACAAACATGGGTAAACCACTCCCAATTTGCAATTTAAATCCAAATAGTAATACCTCATTTCAAAATGAATTTATCTAACAAATCCATTGTATTAAAATATCAGTAAAATGATTTACCTTAAAAAACCAGCACATCCACATCAAGTACTTCTACATTTGTAATTATTCTATTTTTAGCTTGCAGTATTTTCTTGACTCAGTCCTGTACTGGTAATGTCTGAAATATTAAACAGGGATTTTTCTTTTAAGTTTGAGAGCAATTTGGCAGCTAATCGTAATGTAGCAATTAGGAGGCACCAATTAGGAAGCACACACAATACAGGTCTATGCGGTGAATTTGCATTTGCAGATACACTGTACATTCTCTTTTGCTCAAAAAGCACACAGTCAATCAGTCAGTGTGACATTCTATAAATTCATACTTTGGAAATAAAACCAGTCTGACTCTAGGTTGGTATACAGACAGACTCGAACCTCACAGCTTTAATGCATTGTCTGAGCTGAGATGACATCCTTTTTTTATATACTGATAAAATCTTAAGTTATCTCGGCATTGTGACTTAAAAAAATTCTAGGATTTACATATTAATCAATCCCCATTCTAAGTAATTAATAACTTATCAGCCATCTAGGTTTGTCTAATACATTGTACCAGATGTATGACATTTTGATTTTTCACTTATAAATTCTGTGTCCTATGTATCCTGCCTCACTGAAGAAAGCTGTGTTCTATGTATCCCGCCCCTGCACTCTGAAAGCTTGTATTTTCAAACAAACCTGTTGGACTATAAACTGGTGTCACGTCATCTTTAACTTTGTCCACCCCCCGTACAAAACCAGCACCTCCACATCATGCAAGTAAACGGTCATGGTAATAAAAATACAAAGTGCTGGAGAAACTCATCAGGTCTGGCAGCATCAGCAGAGAAAGAGAGAAACAGAGTTAATGTTTTGACAAATCGCAATCTTGGTGATAGATGGTTATGGGTTTCAAAGCAGAACACAAGATCAAGCCCATTTAAGGTCAGTTTAGATCAACAATGAGGGGTTGACTGAGGACACAGTGAATCAAGGCATAAAGTATGTGATGCATTGACTGAAAAATATTGTTTCATTTTTCTGGGTCATAAGCTAGGAGAAGTTCTTATTTAGTCAGGTGTTGATGCAGACAGCATGCAGGTAATTGGAGACAGGTTAGAGGAGTGGTAAATCTGGGTATTATATTATGAAAGCTGATTCCATGCCTACAAATGTTGTTAAGGAGCAATGTGTAACGAAGCAGGAGGAGGGAGCAAATGATAGGTCCTTAAGGAAACCCAGGAGATGAAAACAAAGGGACGCAAAGGAAAACTCGTACTGGAATCACACTGGCTGCCGTGAGACAGGTAGGAATTGAATTTCATGGAGACAGATAATAATGAAGTATGTTAGAGGAATAGGAAATGGTCAGCTGCTTTGAATAGTGTTGATGTGCCAGTGAGCATACAAAGAGATAATCCACCACAGAGACAAAGGAGGTTATTTATTATTTGGTTGTGAGCACGGAGAAAATCTAACTGAGGTAATTAGAAGAGGGAGCTGAGGTGTGTAGTGCTAAAGGATAGTAAAATGTTCCAGAACCTTAAAGAAGCAATAAGGATTTTTTAAAGTTGAAAATATTCACAATTGTGGTACTTAGCTTGAGTACGGAAGAACATCCCAGTTTGAACTTTTGGTCTGTGCTAAGCTCAGGAATTTCTCTGTCGAAGTGGCAGGTAAAGATGTCACAATAGTCTTCGAGAGGTGGTTTACAGAAGCATAAAGTCAGCCAGGATTCAGGGTAAGTTAGCTGAACTATTGTCCTGCAACTCTTGCTAGAAAACTTGAAGATGTTATTGCATGGAGAAATATTTGACTAAAATTATTGACCTAGCGGTTGTTGCTGCCTTTCTCAGATGAGGACTAGGTTTTTAAACCGAATTGGAAATGTTTAATTGTGATCAAACCAACACGAGAATAATGTCATCAATTCACAGTTAAACGGTGTCTGGCACAATGAGGTTTGCAAATGGACTCGCACAAAAATGCAGCCACCAAGAAGTGGACTTTGAAATAAGAACCGAAAAACAGGTCAAGCAGCATTTGTGCTAAGAGAAACATTTCAGATCCTTGTCCTTTTGCCAGACTGTATTATGTTTCTGAAAAAGTGGACCTTTCTGTCTGAGTTTCACTTCTGAAAATTAAAACCCAAAACCCATAATTGTTCCAGTTCAGATTAACAGATGAGGTTGGGATACTTGAGGATCAATGAATGGGTCACATCTAAGCAAAATCAATATAGAACAAGGCAGAGTTGGGTGACGGTAAAGAGGAAATAAATAACTGATTGGCCGTCTTGCATTGACTTATGAGATGTGGAAGCTGAGGCACTGCTATTGAGTTGACCTCATTCATGCCTTTTAGGGAAGGAAATCTTTTGTTTTTACATGATTCAGCCCAAAAAAGGTCAGCAAGGCAGTCTATATGTGGAACTGCAGGAGATGGGTGAGATACTAAACAAGTATTTTGCACCAATATTTACTGTGGAGGAGGCTAAGGAAGCTAGAAATGAATAGTGGGAAATAAGTAGTGATATCTTGAAAAGTGTCCATATTACAGAGGAGGAGGTGTTGAATGTCATAAAATGCATAAAGGTGGATAAATCCCCAGGACCTGATCAGGTGTATCTTAGAACTCCATGGGAAGCTAGGGAAGTGATTGCTGGGTCCCTTGCAGAGATATTTGTATCATCGATAGTCACAGGTGAGGTGCTCGAAGACTGGAGGTCAGCTAACGTGATGCAATTGTTTAAGAAAGGTGGTAGGAGAAGCCATGTAACTATAGATCGGTGAGCCTGACATCAGTGGTGGGGAAGTTGTAGAGGGGAATTCAGAAATACAGGGTTTATATATATAGTTGGAAAGGCAAGGACTGAATAGGGATAGTCAACTTGGCTTTGAGTGTGGGAAATCATGTCTCACTAACTTGATTGAGTTTTTTGAAGAAGTAATGAAGGGGATTGATGAGGGCAGAGCAGTGGACATTGTTTATATGGACTTCAGTAAGACCTTCAACAAGGTTCCACATGGGAGACCGGTTAGCAATGTTAGATCTCATGGAATCCAGAGGAAATTAGCCATTTGAATACAAAATTGTCTCAAAGGTAGGTGGTGGTAAAGGCTTGCTTTTTGGACTGGAGTCCTGTGACCAGTGGGTGTGCTGCAAGGATCAGTGCTGGGTCATTGTTATCAATGTTTTGGGTGTGAATATAAGTGGTTTGGTTACTAAGTTTGCTGATGACACCAAAATTGACAGTATAGTGGACAGCAAAAATGGTAATCTCAGAGTACCGATGGCACCTTGATCAGACAGCCAAGGAGTGGCAGGTGGAATTTAGTTAAGATAAATGAGGTGCTGTATTTTGGTAAGGCAAATCACTTATAACTTAATGATAAGGTTCTGGGGAGTGTTGCCAACAAAGAGACCTTAGGGTGCAGATTCATAGTTCCTTGAAAGCAGAGTCGAAATTAGATAGCATAGTGAAGAAGGCATTCGGTATGCTTGCCTCTATTGGTCAGTGCATTGAGTACAGGAGTTGGGAGATCATGTTGTGTCTGCACAAGACACTGATTAGGCCATTTTTGGAATACTGCATTCAATTCTGGTCTCCCTGCTATAGGAAAGATGTTATGAAACTTAAAAGAGTTCAGAAAAAATTTACAAGGATGTTGCTAGTGTTGGAGGGTTTGAACTATAGGCTGGGGCTATTTTCCCAGGAGCTTAGGCTGAGGGGTGACTTTATTTAAGTTTATAAAATCACAAGGAGCATGGGTAAGATGAATAGGAAGGGCTTTGAGGGATATAGGTCAAGTGCTGTCAAATGGGACTAGATTAATTTTGGATATCTGGTCAGTATGACGGGTTGGACAGAAAATCCGTTTTCATGCTGTACATCTTATGATTCAGTCCCAGGGGAAAAAATAATGGTCAGCTCTTAACTGCAGTCTGAACTGCAAATCGCAGTTGCTCCAACTTGCAGATCATACTAGTTGAAAGAGGCTAGCAGCCTCCTTTTTTAGGGCAATTCGTGCTGTCTTTACCAGTGATACTTACATCCAGAGAGTGAAGGCATATTAGTGGAGAGAGAGTTCCTCTTTGTTTTGCAGCAAGACCAGTTACTACCTTGTGCAGGTGTGGACTATGTTTGTGGTGATAGCTGCTTCACTTTCTCTAATAGAACCAAGGCCTGCTTGGTTGGTGGTGTTCAGTGGCTGTGACACTGCATCCCAACATGAGGCAACATCTTCAGGAGCGGATGGGGGCACCTTATCCACTCTTCTGATCCCTGATGAATTCTTCTGTTCCACCTTCCTGATCTCAGATGCAATTCCCTGATTCCTGAACCACTTCTCTGATTCCTAATGCAATCTTCTGGTCTATTCTCTTGACCCCTGATCCACTCTCCTGATCCCTGAAGCACTCCAGATCAATTCATCTGATCCTGGAGCCACTCCAGATCTATGACCCAATTCTGAGCTACTCTCCTGATCCCTGAACCACTCACCTGATCCATTCCCGATCTATTCTCTTGATTCCTGATCCACTCTCCTGATCCCTGATCCATTATCTTGTTCCACTCCCTTGATCCCTGAGCCACTCCTGACACACTCTCATGGTCCCTGAGCCACTTTCTTGATCTTTGAATCACTAATCTGATCCATTCTCCTGATCCCTGAGCCACTCCTGATCTATTCTCTTGATTCCTGATCCACTCTCCTGATCCACTCCCTTGATCCCTGAGCCACTCCTGATCCACACTCCTGATCCCTGATCCACTTTCCTGATCCCTGAGCCACTGCTGATCCACACTCCTGATCCCTGAGCCACTCCTGATGCCTGATCCACTCTTCTGATCCCTGATCCACTCTCCTGATCCCTGAGCCACTCCTGATTTACTCTCCTGATCCCTAAGCCACTCTCCTGATCCCTGATCCACTTTCCTGATTCCTGAACCACTCTCCTTCTCCATACCTGATCCCTGAGACTCTCCTGATCCCTAAGCCACTCCTGATCCACTCTCTTGATCCCTAAACCACTCCTGATCCACTCTCCTAATCCCTCAGCCACTCCTGATTTACTCTCCTGATCCCTAAGCTACTCCTGATCCACTCTCCTAATCCCTCAGCCACTCCTGATCCAGTCTCCTGATCCCTCAGCCACTCCTGATCCACTCTCCTGATCCCTAAGCCACTCCTGATCCACTCTCCTGACTCCAAAATCACTTCTTATCCACTCTCCTAATCCCTAAGACACTCCTGAGCCACTCTCCTAATCCCTAAACCACTCCTGAGCCACTCTCCTAATCCCTAAACCACTCCTGAGCCACTCTCCTAATCCCTAAATCACTCCTGAGCCACTCTCTTAATCCCTAAATCACTTCTGATCCACCCTCCTGATCCCTAAACCACTCCTGATTCACTCTCCTAATCCCTGAGCCACTCCTGATCCACTCTCCTGATCCCTCAGCCACTCCTGATTCACCTACAAGTCAGAGTTTGCGCAGACTGAGTGCGATGACGTAACCGCCGATGCCGGCGGGGACTGCGCGATGACGTCATCGCGGCGTGCCCTTGCTGCAGTTTAAAGCAGATCCGGAGACCCCGTGCATTTGCCAACGCCCGGTGGAGACGGTCGGTTTTCGGGGGAGGGGGTGAGTGTGGGCTATGGAGGGGCGGAGGGAGCGGTAGGTGGACGGGCTGGGTGAAGTAAATCAAGGGGGATGAGGGGAAGGAGAGCGACAGAGGAGTGGGGCTGAGAGGGGGAAGTGCCCCTGTCCCTCCTTCCCGGGCTGTGCCGCTGAGAGCCGGCCCGGCCCCGGGCCTCGCTTCCTGCACCGTCCTCCCGGGTTGGCTTCCAGAGCGGGGCGGTGGCGCCCCGGGGGGAGGAGAGGCTGGGGCTGGGATCGATCCGGCGCCTGAGGCCTTGCCTCCCCGAGTGTCGGTGTCGGGGCAGCGCCCTCCCGGCTCGGGCTCTGATCCTCCCCCCTGCCGCCGCGGCGTTTGGAGCCTTGGGGTGGGGCTGTGTGGCCCCGTCCGGGGGCTTCCTGGCCTCGGGGTCTGGGAGGGAGAGAGACTCCGCCAAGGGGGATGGAGGGCGACGCTGCTGTTGCTGCATTTACCCGGCTCCCACCGAATGCCGCAGTTTGGAGGTGGTTTCCTTTTCGGAATTCCAGCCCCGAGCTGACCTTAAGCAGCATCCCCCCCCGTCCCCTTATTGTGTGGGAGAGGGACTGGGGTCGTGCTTTACTGAAAATTAAAACTAACGGTCAGGAGTAGGTTTCCTGCTTTTAGTGTTAGTCAGAAATACAAAGCATTTAAAGAGGAAGTTAAAAGGGTATGATATCTCAATGTTGCTATTTTCCCTTTTTTTAAAGTAAGGCTTATTTTGCAGTTTGGGGAAAATAGGGCCAAGCCTGAAGAATAAATTGGCCCACTCCCATCATTTTGGATGTCACTTAGTGTTCAAATGTTTGCAGATTTCTAGTTTTCAGTTGTTGAGTTTTGATCAGGTAGGGTATTGTATAGAAAATGTTCTGTCAGCTGTTTGGGGATTTGACTGCAGTGAAGCTGCACTGCTCCTGGAAACAATAGGGCAGTATGAACAGCTAGACTGTTTTCCATAGAATCAGATATTCTGTACACTCTTTACAGCCTGCAGTAGAGCCTTTCTATGCAATAGTCTGCTGTCCCTGTCATTGAAATATTTGAGAAGATATTGCTTCAATGGGCTGATGCAACTTTCCATCAACACTGGGTAATATGGAGATTGTATGTTTCCTCCTGTGATTCAGAAGAAAATCACCAATCAACAGTTGTGAAATTGATATGATGAGGAAAGTCATAGTGTGCCATTGGTGAGTGACACCAAATCACTCGGCAGTATTAGTAAAACATGTTGAATTGTTCTTTTCTTTGATTCCTGCATTGAATAAAATTTTCCTGGGATGTGAATTTTGTAGAACTGAGTCAGGTTGACATGTGCAGTTGGTATGGTGTATGTGTTTCTGAGGCATGAACTGTTTCAGTAACAGGAAGTCTGCAAAACTGCTTCAGCTAATCTGTTGTAATCGTGACTGAATCTGTCTGAGAATGGGTTAGGTTTAGTTTTGTTTTTTAAAGTTGATGTTCACTAGCATTGTAACCAGAGTCCAGGATTAGGTCTGGCTTCCATTTGAAATGGAAACAGGCTACTGCAAATAGTTGAACAGTAACAAAATGAGATTCCAGTTTTTGAATATCAGATTGACTGACTGTCATCTGACCAAATCATTGATCTGAACCATACCACTCACTGTCCACAGTTGCTATCTAACTTGCTGAGTATTTTGGTTTATTCATCCTTCCAGCATTTGTTACTACTTTATTTCACTTGTATTTGAATTTCCTGAGTGTCCTCAGCTAGGAAAGGGAGGGAAATGAATCTTGGCAAGACTAAGCCAGCAAGAATGTAAGCATGTAAGAATCTAGAAATCTATCAACTGTTTTTAAGCTTGATCAATTCAAGGGCATGATGATCAAATGTCCTCGGTGACCCAAATTTGAGTTGATCAATGTGGAAACCTTTTTACCAATCTGGCAAAACCCATGAGTGTAATTGAGAAATTGCCTGTTGATTTGATGTTACACTAGGTGCTCTTTCCCTAAGGGAGCATTATGGAATCTTGAATGTGTTGCAGTATTTAGTCATTGTCAGTATTGCCTCTTGCTTGAGTTGCCTGATAGGACTATTCCACTGTTCTTTCTCTGTAGTCTTGCGAATTTCCATTCACTTTGTTTAAAAAAAACAACTGCACGTAGATACACTTCAGGTAAGGCAACTTCAACCTGTACCTTTTTTTGCTCAACAACCTTTTTTTCAAAAGAGAAAGTTGTGATGTATCAAATTTGTGCCATGGCCAACTTTTTACCCCCAAAGTTAAAGGAAGAATAGATCCCCCCCCCCCCCCCCCCAACTTTGTAACAGTTCCAGATTGCACAATCTGGAACTGTGGTACTGTGATGCCATGTCCTTGCCCAGTTTTGTGATTATCAAAGCAAAAATGAAATTACTTGCCTGTCTTTTTTGAATCTGGCTTCCTGTGAGGATGTATCACTGTAGTTGTTCAGATCTTTGCTATATCTGAATCTTGGTTCACTGATACACTGTTTGCAGGACAATAGGATAACTACCTACTTTCAAGTGTTTGGTTGTAATTTCTAGTGAATGTTTATTTTTCTGTTGGTTGGACTGTCTCTCAGATTTCAGAGTAGAAATGCAGCATTGATAACATTTGCTTATTGGAGTTTCTAATGCTATGCTGGCAGCTGATCTCTGCAAACCAGGCACCCCTGGGGTAAGTGTTTGAAAATTACCAAAGTTAAGATTTTACATCCGTTTCTGTATGACTGCATCGCTAGGATTCTAAAATTCCTAGTAACTACAGATTATTTTGTGATTGGTGGAATTTAATAGTTACCACTTGAATCTAGGCTTTACTTTTGACAAGCAGAGATTCCCCCTGCCTATTTCCTGTTGGATGAATGAATAGAAAGGGCATGTAAAATTGACCCTCTGCAACACTGCTCTTTTATGAAGAAAAGCCAGATAGTTCTCCAGTTGTCTTCTGTTCCAATTTCAAACTGGAATAAGAACTAATTGTGGTTTTGACTTAAAATTGTGAAGTCTCTGTTTTAAACTTGTATGTATTCGTGTAATTTTTTTTTGGTTACAGGATGCATCAGATTTGCTGTGCTTATCTTCATGTTGCAACTTTGCTGACCTAGATTCAGATACTAAGACTTGGGTGGATATCCTGTCTCTGGTGCACTTCCCCACCTGTCCTAACAGTTGGTAGTTTTTTGAGCCATCATGATGCTGTTATCCAGGGATGAGTTTTGTGTATGTTTATTAGCAAATGGATTTTGCATCTCCCAAACTGCAAGCTTTGCAAATGATTAACAATTTTCATTGCACTGTTTTTTTAAACTGAACTTTGCTTTGACTTTCATTAGTTTCAAGAAAATTTGGGCTGAAAGCCGCAGTTCTTTGGCATTACAGAATGTTGTCTGACTTCTACCTTGTGTACCTCTTGGTAGTTTCTGATAAGATGAGGCCAACTCAGAATTGGGTTCAAGTTTTAGTTGTGACTTAGGTTTTGGCTATCAAATGATTTGTTCCCCAGAGACAGTCTGGATGGTATCTGGTGTTGGATAATGTCTTTTTTTTCTTAAAGCGTTTGTAGTTCTTTGTAGTCTTCACACCACACCTGGATGGACAAAAAAACATTGTGCTAAATCAATTCCAAATGAGATTGTCGTAATGGTTCTGACCTTTTGGGCATTCCAAATTGTGGGCCAATTTTCTCTGCTTGCCCACTCCAAAATGGGGTTGACAAATACCTTTAGGTTTTGAGCCTTCTGACACCCTTGAAGCATTCACACTTTCTGCATGTGCAGCTTCCTTGCCAGTGATAAACCCCATCTTGTTGTTTTGTGCATATTTGGGCACTACCAGTTTTTACTGGCAGTATTTCAGTGTGCATGTGTAGAACCTTCCACATCTGTATTGAGAACAGTTTTTCCAGCAGTCAGGAGATGGAGCCTTTTCATTTAGTGAACTTAGACATTGCAATCAGTCACTTTCCATGAGAATCCATGGAGCTGATCAGAGCAAATTCCCTCTAAAGGAGGGATGTTGAAACTAACATGGAGAGGGAACAATGTTTTGTTTGCACTCTTTTGAGTATTTCTTTGTCATTTTTATCAACTGATTCTCTTTTCTGTATCATAGAAAAATGAATAAGGAAAACGCTTGCTTGATTTACTCCATCCAAATGCTTATGATGGTTAGACTTACTGCCCACGTCTTGGTAGGTTTGAAAAGTGGCAAAATAAAATGGAGTTGGTAGAGCTGGAAAAATCCACTTTGCCCTACTTTCTAGATGGTCAAACCAAGCCCTATGTGATAACCTAGTTAAGAAATTCTGATTATTAATGTGAACTGGCCTGAGAGCTCTGGTTTGACTGAATAGTGAATCCAAACTCTCCTCTGTTACACAAGTCCCCTCCTTCGGGAAAGAAACTCTCTTCTGTTCCTGTGTAGCTTTGATTTTACTATTTTGTCTAAGCACTCCAGGTGGAATCATTGGTTTGCAAACAACACATTATATGCCAGGTAATAGCTGGAGTTGAGTTTCTGTCTTACCAGGAGAAAGTGAGGACTGGATCAGAGCTGAAAATGTGTTGCTGGAAAAGCTCAGCAGGTCAGGCAGCATCCAAGGAGCAGGAGAATCGATGTTTTGGCCATGAGTCCTTACCATCCTTGCAGGGAATAAAACTAGTGCGTTGATGATGCCCATGACTCTTCAGCTAATGATTAGCAAGGAAGTATTGTTAGACATTGGTTTGTTTATAGACTTGTAATGAAGTTTGGATGCTATGCTGAAATTAACTTTTTTTTGTGCAACAAATTCTGACTTGAGTCAGAATAGCTTGGTAGAAGTTTTTGTTTTAAGAAATTCCGTATTGGCACATAATGTCACTTCAAGCTTTCTTTTTGCAGTGAATGTTAGGAATTATGCTCTAAATTTCAGACTCTGACTTAGTATATCTCTGATCCACTGAAGATTTTGGTGCAGGAAGTCTCATTTTCATCAACAGAATTGACAATTGATTTGTGCACTTATTATTTCAAGTCAGAATGTAATGTATATTCTGCTGTGAATCTATGGGCATGACAACCCTTCAGTAGTTGAAGCTGGAATTCTGTACAAGGAATAGTATGCATGATGGTTTCTTAACTCTAGTAAACTGGTTGAACTGGCAAAAAGGTTCTCAAACCTATAATTTGATGTATTCATTTTGTAATGCTTTGGTTCCTGACCTTGTATATTGCCAATTTGCTGAGATGGATGTACAAATATTGAAATGCAAAAGCCATAATTGTTTGAGTGCATGGCAGCCGTAACATGACTAGGCTTGAATGTATGTTAGTGCAACAATGGAAGTTCCAATTCTGTTTTCTGCATGGACAACTATTTTAAACCTTAAGATAAGAACATGAAGTCAGAGCATAAATGTCTGGATGTAGGTTTGTTTGCTGAGCTGGAAGGTTCCAGCTCGGAGCAAACCTACATCCAAAACCCAATCTGAGCTACAAATCTTACCTTGCTAACCAGAAATGTCACTTGGCCACTTGAACCTGCCCCACCATTCAACAGGATCTGACACTTTGTATTCACTTTCTTGCCTTCCCCATAAATCCTTGATTCCTGTACTGATCAAGAATCTAACTTTCTCCCCTTTTTTTTCCCCAAATATACAAGGACTGCTTCCACAGTGCTTGATAAGGAGTTCCCAAACACTCTCCACCCCTCTTCAAATTCGCACCTTTCTATTCCTGAGACTACGCTCTCCAGTCCTAGAATCTCATGAAAGGGGAACCCCCCCCTTCAAACATGTATGGGGAACCTTGGTCAGCCAAATGTTATGGGCAGGCATTATTTCATTTGGATAATCAGTTATTCGATCAATTGACTGACTTTAAATGCCTTTTCCTTTGGGGCTCAGTTTTTGAAGTCTGCTCCCTGTTCAGGAGGCTGCACCAGCACAATGTGTGAGACCTTGCCCTGACCCCCACCTTCACACATGCAGCCGCAGCCACAACATTCTGACAGTTCCATCTTTTTGTCTGTCCAGATAAATGTTGGAGAGATTATCTGGGGAAGCAGGGTTTAGGGTCTACACCTATGCAGAACTCCAGGGGAAGTGGGTGGGGAGAGGAGGGCAGCAGACAGTCATTTGGAGACTGTGCCTGCTTAATCATTGTAAACAAAAGACATGATCACTGTTGGAAATGTCTTTGTAATGGTTCCATTGGGATCTCAAGATTTGATTCAGATAATCGCCGTTCCTCTGTACTCTACCAACCTCTTAAGAATTCCATCTTTCACTAAGATCACCTCCCATTCTAAATTCATGTGTTGAATTGTAACCCTGTTTAGCCTCTGCTTGTAAGACAATTCTTCTATACTAGGAGTCATACTAACAAGCCTTTTCTGAACTACAAATATCAGTTGCATGACCTTCATTTGGATGATTTGAATTCAGCTTTTTTAATTGGTTGGTTTGATACTTTGTCAAATTAATCTTTCAGGTGATGGCCTCAAGATGGCTTTATGCCAATGTCTGCTATTGGCTATGTGCAAGTTATGAATTAGTTTTTTCTTTTTGGAGTTAACATGTTCAATTTCATAGCTCTACAGATGGTTTTGCTGTAGAAACACTGGCTTTGGTTATGTCACATGTGTCTGCTTAAATATTTGTTCCATTGCTGTAGAATTAAATATTCCTTGCAGTCTGCATTTTGTTTGGAGTATTAGACTTTTTTCTCCTGCTTTGTAGGGTTCCAGATAACAGCTTAATTACTATAAAGCCAAGTGGCTTTTAATGTTAAGTGAATTCTGTACAGGTTGGCTATTGAAGATGTTAGCTCTGAGTGGGTCTGACAGCAACAGCCAAAATCCTTTTACATAACTCAGGCAATGCCACCATGAGTGCCAACAGGTCAGACCCAATCTGTCCAAATATTTCCCTGTGTTCCATCGGTTGCAAGAGACCCACATTTTGAAAGCTGATGGTGTTTACACCCCACTGATCATATGTTGAAAACACTCTTCCAAAAGCTGTGCAGAGCAACAGCTTGTCTGTGACAATTGACTACTTAGTAAATTGTTACAATGTAAGCATGTCCTCTTCCAAGATCACTGCTTGCTAGTTGTAATTAGTGAGCTTAGTTGATGGAAAGCATTCACAATGAGGCTTCAATTTTAGAACTTTTTCTAAATCAGGTGTTAATTTAACATGTGTTAAAAAGGCAACTATTTCTCAGTGAACTCTCTCTCAGGATTGACTTCATGTTGACTTAATGGGTAAATTTATCCTTTCCAGAACCCATGTAGGATGAGTGGTGCTATGTAATCGGCCTGTTCATGGGGCAGGAAGGCTTTTGCCTTCTAGGCTGAGTAATTTAATGAACCAGAATGTAAGTGGCTTCCTACTGAAAGGATGTTGTGAAACTTTAAAGGTTCAGAAAAGATTTGCAAGGAAGTTACTAGGGTTGGAGGATTGAGCTATGGGGTGAGGTTTAATAGACTAGACTAGGGTTGTTTTCCCTAGTGTCAGAGGCTGAGGGGTGACCTTGGAGGTTTACAGAATTGAGGGGCATGGATAGGGAAAATAGACGAGGTCTTTTTCCCAGGGTAGGGGAGTCTAGAACTAGTGCATAAGGTTAGGGTGAGAAGGAAAAGATGAGATTTAAGGGGTAACTGTTTACCACATGGGTGGTACATGTGGAATGAGCTGCCAGAGGAAGTGGAGGCTAGTACAATTACAACACTTGAGGCATTTGTGTGGGTATATAAATAGGAAGGGTTTGGAGGGATATGGGCCAGGTGCTGGCAAGTGGGATTGGGTTGGGATATCTGGTCAGCATGGATGAGTTGGACTGAAGGGTCTGTTTCCGTGCTGTATATCTAACTCTGTTTTGATGTTTTGATATCCCTGTCTAGAGCTCTTACCTCTACCACCTAGGACAAGAGATGCTTTATGCCATGGAGCTCTGCTATCAGTTCCCCACTAAACATGCCACTGTGACTTGAAACAGGATATTGCTGGGTCATCATATACAAGCCCCTTTCCAACTACTGGGGTATGCCTATGAATCCTGTCTCTTCCTGCACGCTGCCATTGTCTGCAGCATTCAAAGCAAGTAGCTTGCTCCCATCCATTTGAAGGTAATTGGATTGGCAAAAAAAATCTAGTGACCTCTATTCTGTGAAAATTAAAAAATTAGCCCAAATGCTGATTCTAGAAGCGCAAATTCACCCTGAAGTATGACAAACCTTCACTTCAAACTAAATGAAGTCTAGGTTTGAACAACCATTGATCAATCTGTTCTGTAATTAGTGTAAAGATGGGTAGGTAAACAGTCTGATCTGTAATGTACTGCTACTTGAACTTGGAAACATAATGGTATGCAGTAATGTACTGAACAATGTTGAATGCACATTGCTAGAGTACTTGGGTGTGTGAGGTGCTTTCGGATGCTGTGTGGCTCTGAAGAGTGCTGTTCCTTTGGTATGGTTTGCTGTCCTAACTGCAGTAGTACTTAAGATTTGAGTGCAGATTTAGGCTGAAGTGGTGACTTTGCACTGAAAGTTGCATTAATGGAAATTGGTTGACTTTGGTTGGTGTGTAACAGCAGAAAAATCAGGAATCTGTAGCTGAGCACCAAATCCACCATTAAACATGAAAATCCAAATTTTGATGGAGGTTGGCATCACCATCTAAGGAACTCAATTGAAATGACTGAAATGCCTATAGACTAATCCAAATCTTGTTTGCACATCCTATGTGCTTTCTGATTTACCATGGCTCCTTATTTTGGCAATGCTTCTTCACCATACTTGTTTAGAATCCCACAGCCACATTATTCTCTCTCCCAGCTGTACAGCCTCTGATTTCTGCATTCTTCCAATTCTGAATTAAGCACCTGCTCTTCTGAATTTTTAAAAATTTTGATAACCCTTCAGCTGTCTAAACCTCAGGCTTTGCATTTCCTTTTAGATAAGTGTCAGTTTTAATTCGGGAAAACAATTTTGGTCATCTGCCTTCCTATCTTGTGTGGCTGTTGAAATTGTATTAACACTGAAGTGTAACACCTTGATCTCCAATGCTCCAAAGTTTGAAATGTGCTCTATAATAGCCCACTGATCCTGACATGATATCTCTAAACAGCTTTCTTTTTAAATTATCTATGCTGTCCACAGCTCCAGTTCTCATAACATTCAGCAAGCAGGCAGTAGCCTTGAAGCCTTAGCATAGGACTATAGATTCATAAAATCCCTACAATTAAAGCTGAGATAATGGATCAGGCCTCATCTCGGTTGTGACCTGGTCAGGACCTCTTGCATATCTGCAGTATAAGTTCCAAAGTGAAAATCAGACCCCAGACTAAGCCCACTGACAGAAAAAGGGCCTTCACATTAAGCCTGTACTAATCAAAAACCAGCACTGAAATATGCTAATCCCCATTTTCCAGCATTTGGCCCATAGCCTTGTATATCTTGGAATTAAGTGCACATCTAGATATACTTAATGTTGAGTTCTTGCCTCTACCATCCTTTTTTTTTTCAGGCAGCAAATTCCAGAATGAATGTTTCTTCAGTCTCCTAAACACTGCCCCATACCTTCAATTGAATTGTGCCCTTTTTCAGATTAGAACAAACATGCAAGGACTTTTTCAGAAGTAAAATACTTTCCACCATTGTGGCATGAAAAATGGATGCTGACTTGCATTCAGGGACTCTTAAATCAACACCTGGTTGCCTTTTACAACATAGCATTTCTTGGGCCAACCTTTATCAACCTGCTTCATTTTCAGGCAATCTAATGGTGAGAATCATGTAGCAAACCAGTTGGAGGTGGTTTATGGTGAAGCTGGTGTTTCAAATTTCTGCGAAGGACACTGGTAAAATATTGCCCCTCTTTCACCTGGAAGTAATTATTTTGCCAGGAGAAACTTAGTTGGTGACTTGAAGTTTGCTTAAACTGAATTTTTTTGGCCTGTCCACTTGTGTTCTGATGGATGTTAAATCTTTGCATTTCTCCAACAGGGAAAGAGAATGTCAGCATGGCCTGAGTGTGGACTCATCTAGTGAAGTCCCACTTTTTTTCTTCCCAGCCCATCTTTGTCACCCTACCACCCCCACCCCGAACAAATCAACGGTATAAACCTTCTCAAAACCCAAGCTCTGAATTTCTTCCCACTCATTTTAAACCTTTCTTTCTCTGCTGCAATCCATCCAACTTGATCAATTGTCTTTGTTTGTCTCCCATAATATTACCTTGTGAATAATTTTACTTTTAAGCTGCAGTTTCAAGGTTTGAGCTATAGGATGAGGCTGAATAGACTGGATAATATTGCCTGAAGTGGAGGCTGAGAAGTGACCTTAGAGGTTTATAATGTGTGGGTAGGGTATATAGACATGGTCATTTTCCTGGGTTGGAGGAGTCCAGAACTAGAGACCATAGGTTTATGGTGGGAGTGGAAAGATTTGAAAGGGTCTTAAGGGGTGATATGTTCACACAGGGTGCTGTATGGAATGAGCTGCCACACAACTTACAACATTAAAGTTTCTCCAGATGAGTATGATTAGGAAGGATTTAGAGGGATATGGACCCAATGCTGGCAAATGGGAGTAGATTGGTTTTAGGATATCTGCTCAGCATGGATGAGTTGTATTGAAGGGTCTTGTTTTTGTGCTGTATATCTGACTCAGATTTCTGAAGTGCGTTGAGACTTTCATCTTATTGAACACCTGACATGACCAGTGGACGTTTTGAATACTTTACAGTTGAAGCATTAAGTACAGTTTCTGAACAGAATGTTGCAAGTCCTACAAACGTGCAGGATAGTTACTGGATTGCAGTTGAACAAAGTAGCTGAGCATCAATTGTGGCACCTTGAAAGTTGCTTAGTTACTAAAGGCACTCGGCAATTACTAAATTTCTGTATCTTAGTATGTGAAGGCATTGGCTTGCAGCAGTTAGCACTGAAGCCTGTGATGTCCTGCTACAGGACACACTAAATACAATGTTTTGGTTGGGAAACTAACGTTCAATGTTAAGATTAGTTCTGAGATAATGGTTTCATAGTAATTTCTCTCCAAACATAGTGGTGTATTTGTATGGTGAAAAGTTTAGTTGGTTAGTTTGGGAGCCTCCTTTCAATTGAGACTTTTCCTTTTGGTTCAAGTCTCTGGATGTGTCACTAGTGCACTGTTTAAACCACTGAGCATAGTCTGCATGTTGAAGATCCTGTTGCATTTTGACCTTTTCAATTTGAAAATGTCCAAGTGAAGATTCTGACCTCATGGTGTATCTGTACACCTGATTGTGGTGTTCAGAAACTATGCATGAATTGGAATTTTAACACTAATTTAGAGCTTTCACCAAGGAAGATTTTCTACAATCCTGATACTTGAGACTGCATTGGCTGAGATTTGTAGTTCTAGACATGTTGGTTTATTCTGTTAAGGAATCTTGATTTCTTTTAATACACATGGAAGATGGTGTATTAGAATATTTCACAAAATGTCAGGACACTTTGTATGGTGTGGAAACACTTGGGCTAGGCAGGATCTTGGTGAAGCAAAACTATTAGCATTTCAGTCCTTGTTGAACTTCAGCCCTTTCTCGGGTTACTGAGTGTTCTTACCACAAACGCTTGATGCACATCTTGTTTCTGGGTTATTTGTAAGATGCTACTACTCGAGTAGTTGACTATTCTTTGCTCCTATTGTGTTGTATGTTGCAAGATTAGTTTTCCTCCATCTTGAAATTCTAGCTGCTGTCATGAGGCCATAAGACATAGGAGTGGAAGGAAGGCCATTTGGCCCATAAAGTCCACCCTGCCATTCAATCATGGCTGGGCATTTCAGCACCACTTACCAGCATTCTCCCCATAGCCCTTAATTCCTTCTGACATCAAGAATTTATCAATCTCTCTTGAAGACATTTAGCGTGTCGACCTCCCCCCATTGCACTCTGCGGCAATGAATTCCACGGGCCCACCACTCTCTGGCTGAAGAAATGTCTCCGCATTTCTGTTCTGAATTGACCCCCTCCAATTCTAAGGCTGTGTCCACAGGTCCTAGCCCTGATTTACAAATACCTGACTTAAAATTTTTTTTATATATAGGGCATATTCTTAGACATAAAATTTCCTTATACTTGCAGCTGTTTGTCCTGTGTTCTGACTTGCTCACAGCTCCAGAACAGAACCAGATTGCAACCTAGAGATGGCATTGCCAGTAAGCCTTTTAGTAACTGGCATAAGGACCATACTGTTGGATGAGATCCATATAATTGTGATAACAAACAGTAAATATATTGCAGGGGTATACATTTATGCAAGTGACTTATGATCTAAATGCACCTTTGCCTTAAACTTAGTGGCACAGCTTTCTCTCACCCTTAGCTACAAATGTTCAAGTTGTCCATCTCTCAAATGTACGACATGGAAACAAGACCCTTTGGTCCAACCTATCCATGTCGACCAGATATCCTAACCTAACGTAGTCCCATTTGTCAGTACTTGGCCCACATCCCTCAACCCTTCCGATTCATATAATCAATGCCATGATCATACCACCTCTGGCAGTTCATTCCATACAAATACTACTTCCTGTATGAAAGTTTCCCAATGTGGTCCCTTTTTTAACTTCCCCTCCCAGCCTAAACCTATGCCCTCTAGTTCCAGAATTGTTGTTTGCTCCCACCCCCAGGAAAAAGACCTTGTCTATTTACCCTATCCATGCCCCTCATTTTATGAACCTGTCAGGTCCCCCTTTAGCCTCTGCTCCAGGGGAAACAGCCCCAGCCTATTCGGCCTTTCCCTGTAGCCCAAATCCTACAACCCTGGCAACATCCTTAAATCTTTTCTGAACCCTTTCAAGTTTCTCATGTCAATCATTAGTAAACTTGCAGTACTTGATGTATATTTTTGCTTATCTAAGGTACAGTAAGCTGTTAACAAACCTTGTGCTGTCTTGGCAGTAAATGTGGGTTGTTTCAATTTGTTAAATCTTAGACTTGGTGATGATCCAAATCATAATACAAACTCCCTGCAAGAGCCTGTCTCTTCCAGATGGAGTTTGAAATTCATTTTGTCAGTTATTCATTGGAAAACAAATGGCCTTAAAGTCTTTTTTTTTACTAGCTTAGTACACCCTGGCAAATTGAGTTTCCAACTAGCTTGGATTCAATCCCTGAGCCAGTACTATTGATACAAATTTCTGTATGGCAAGTGGAGCTTGAGGGTTATTTCTAGCAGTTTGTCTGAAATGTGGGGGGCTGGAGCTGTTTGACATGTCTAGTTGAGATAATGGACATGCTCACTGAGTGGATCTGAAAATAACAATCTTTCTCCCTTTGCCTAATGCTACTCAATGAGCCACTAACACTTTATGCAACAGATCTGAATGGTTGTGTACACAAATTCATTCCCTTCAAATTAAAGCTTCATGGATTTTTGGCTGAACACTTTCCCAAGCTGAACTTATGTAAACTTTTTAGTTTAAGCACATTCCAGTTTGACTGGATACTTAAATGACTCTAGCTGTCAAATATCTGCTCTAATGAGATGCAGAGTCCCTATTCCTAGGCTGAGGCCTGTGTGGAAGTTCCACCTTCTAGAGGCAATGCCTCTGAACAGGTTTTTTAGGAAAAAGGTGAACAAAAATGGGGTTCATGATGTGGTGTACTATAGCAGGACACTTCCAGTAAACATTATATGGCTGTCCCTTCCTGTGTTGAACAAAGTTACATCAAGTATTTTCAACTCTTACAAACATTTCAGATTCCAATAATGCAATAAATTGTGACATGATAGCTCGGTGGTTAGCACTGCTGCCTCACAGCACCAGGGTACCAGGTTCAGTTCCAACCTCCAGCGACTGTGCAAACTCCAGACATTCTCCACTATCTGCATGGGTTTCCTCCGGGTTCTCTGGTTTCCTCCACAGTCCAAAGATGTCAGGTGAATTGGCCATACTAAGTTGCCCACAGTGTTAGATGCATTAGCCAGAGGGGAAATGGGTCTGGGTGGGTAACTCTTCGGAGGGTCAGTGTAGACTTGGCTAGGCCGAAGGGCCTGTTTCCACACTGCAGGGAATCTAATCTCTAATCGTTTTTTTGAAAAAATTGCTAGGTACCTGGGAGGAGTTTGTCTTCTCTACAAATACTTGTACTACTGTTCTCATTGCTTTTGCAGGTGGGAACTTCCTATTTCTACCTTGACCTCTATCATGTTTTTAGTTGCCTCATCCTCACTTCAGGCTTGCCAGTGTTGCTGATCTGAGGGTATTTTTTTTTTAGAAACTTTAACATTGTAATACAGCAAATCTTTAACTGGTACCTGTGGGATCAGGAGTGTGCTCTTTAATCAAATTCAAATGTATAGGTGCAGTAAACTCACCAAGCAAAGCTTTTGAGGCATCTGCATCTCTAATGACTTTCACAGCATAACCAAGTACAATTCTGCGGTATACACAGTCTATACTCTTGCAGCATAAGTACTTCAGACATCCCCTCGTACTTAAGGTGTCTTATTTTAAACTAATCAAGGGTGCCAGTTGATCAGCTGCTGGTTATAAAGGTTGCTGTACAAGAGTCAAAAGGGTTATGTGCTATAACAATTCTCATGTTTTCTTTTTCAGATCTGTGTAATACATTGGATCCAGTGTGAAAGTGGAGAATAGTGACCAACAACTATGCAGACTATTAAATGTGTTGTAGTTGGTGATGGTGCTGTTGGTAAAACATGTCTCTTGATTTCCTATACTACAAACAAATTTCCATCAGAATATGTTCCTACAGTAAGTAAAAAGGCTGCAGATATCTAAAGGTGTTTAATCTTCAGTGAACAAAATAAAGTTTTGGTTCTAATATGTAATTTCTTACAATCGGTAAGATGAACCCCAACAGGCTTTAAGTTGACTCAGCAGTAGTTATGTTCCTTTCCATCTAGTGGTTGCCACACATCACTTCTACTGCTTTGTTTTTCTGCATCAGTTTGAAGGCAGTGACCTTTGGCTACATAAGCTAGTACTGTGTAATTGGCATAGTCTACAGTGTAGACATCAGGAACACTGCCCACATTCTTGAAGAGACAGGTTCTTTTAATCTGTCCACTTATGCCTGCTCCATTCACTTAAAACTTGATCCCTCTTGGAAATGAAGTGCTGACATTGTATTGATACAGTTGGTCCTTGGGGCATTTTTGGCTGGGATTTTTGTGATTCAGGCAGATTGGGAGTATATTGAATACATGCTCATTTTACTTCTATTTGGGATAGGTTCACCATAGCAGGACCTGTTGCAAAACTGGCATGATTTGGTGCCTAGTCCTTTGCATTAAGAGCTGAATTTGAAAGGAAATGTTTAAATCCAATCGCTGACTTTAACCATAAGCTAGTTAGCCTGACCATTATGTTGGTCCTACGTTTGAATATCCTACAGTATTGCATTGCTGCAATTCGATACCGCATTATGTAGCTTCCATATCCTCTGGTCTAACTTGTGTTTTTTATTCCCTCCATTTATGTTCTCATATGGCTATTATGTACACTGGGGCATTCGAGTAAAAAATGAGGTCTGCAGATGCTGGAGATCACAGCTGCAAATGTGTTGCTGGTCAAAGCACAGCAGGTTAGGCAGCATCTCAGGAGATGCTGCCTAACCTGCTGTGCTTTGACCAGCAACACATTTGCAACACTGGGGCATTCAGCAGCATACTCTAGTGACCGAGCTATTGTTAGCTATACCTGATTTCCTTTTGAGAAGCTATATGCTGTTTTGTATTCTTGTGCTGAATAATCTGGTGCTATCATTTTGTCTTGGCCAAGTCTCTTCCAGAGTGCAAGGAGATTCCCATTTAGCAGTACTTAATTTGATTTCTTGATCTGGTTATTAGGTTAACCCTATAGTAAGTCTAATATTAAATGTTAGTTTTAAGCATTTTTGTTTTATAATGACTTGCACAAATCTTGTGGAACCAGTTGAAGTCCCGTTCCTGTGCTGATCTACTAGCTTTTGGTTGAGACTAATATTCATATAAAACCATGTCTGAAGAATAGAGCTGAACTTTTAATGATCCTGTGAAAGCTTAATGTCGTTGTAAATTAAGCTACTTCATTTGAAGTCTACTATCACCAGTGCAGAATTATTCACTATTCCAAAATCTCTTGGTTTTGTCAAATATTAAAGCAGACTGTCCTCACATACAGATCAAAACTTGAGCTCACTTTGCAGATGTTTCATAAATGTTTTTGAAATTCCAGTGATACTGCCTGTCACATTTCCTCTGCCAGCCCACAAACCTGTCTCTAATTCAGGCATTTTTTTAAACATGCTCCACTTCAATTGTTTCACTGGCTGTTTTCAGTTGTTTGTCAATTCTCAAGTCCTAAGAACGATATCTCTAACCTTTTCCTAAAACAATCCTTTGACTTCAGCCACATGTTTTAGCTGAGAATCTCACTATTTTGAGTGAAGAAACTTCTCCATGTACATTCATGCTTAAACTGACTCCTGGTGCTGGACTTTCCAGCCATTCACCACATTCTACCTGTACTTGTCTGATCCTGTTTAAAACATTTTCTCTAATACACCCCTCATTCTGTGAACTGTTCTGCAGTGAATATATTTGAGTGATCTGTTTTCTAAGTCAGTCCTGCCATCCTAGAATCATCTGTAAATCTGTGTTGCACTTTAGTCAAACATCCATTCTCCAATAATATAAAGACTGCACTGTACTCTGTGGTTTTACCAAGGCCCTGCACAATTGCAGCAAAACTATGCTCTGGTCCTGTCTCTGAAGGCTAATATACTACTAGCCACCTCTATCTGCTGCACCTCCAACTTTGGCTGGTATACAAAGATACCTTTGCACCTCTTTCTCATATCATGCAGATAATCTGCCTTCCTGTTTGTCACTGGACTAAGCTGGGTCAGGAAGAAGGTTGGTCAACAGCAAACCTTGAACCTATTACATTTACTGACCTCGCACAAATCATTTAATATATGTTGAATAGCTGGGGGTCCAAGTACTAATTTCTGAAGTGCCCTGATAAGCACTGCCTGCCACTTGAGGTGGAAAAACACCAATTATTCCTAACTTATGCTTGACCTATCAACTTTTTTTTCCCTCTTATTTGTAAATCCATGCTGATCATCAATCCTGTCTTTTTCATAGAATCCCTACAGTGTGGAACAAGACCACTTGGCCCAACAGGTCCACACTGACCCTCCATAAGCTGCCCAGACCAGTTTCCCTAACCTATTACTTTATATCTTACCCCTGACTAATGCACCTAACCTACACATCCCTGAACAATGTGGCCATGTTAAATTGGCCAATTCACCTAACCCGCACATCTTTGCATTGCGGGTGGAAACTGAGCACCCAGAGGAAATCCATGTAGACATGAAGGATGTGCAAACTCCACGCACAGATGTCTGAGGCTGGAATCAAACCAGGACATTGGTGCTGAGGCAGCAGTGCTAACCACTGAGCCTTGTGCCCAGAGTGTTCTACTTATCTGTCTTTTGTGATGGACTCTGGCATTTAGCCCAGTCTGTGACCAGCTAATCATCTATTATCTCTTTTCACCTTTTCAAAAATAGTGGGATCACCAGACTAACTTCCTATCCATAAGTGATCCATGATCTATAGAATCTTGAAAAATGCTCACCAATGCATTCACTATTATTGGATCCATTTCTTTAAGCATTTATCAGCCTTCAAAGCTGCCAATTTCTCTACCATTCCCTACAGATAAGGATTTTCAATTTCTTTCTAACCCAGATCTGATATTCAGTTTTTTTGGATGTTGTGGTCTTGTGAAGACAGCTAAAATGTATTTTATTGATCTACCATCCACTTCCCACCATGTCTCCTCCTTCTGACTGTAAAGGAACTACATTTTGTCTTTTCCCCAACTCGTAAAAGCTTTGAATGTTCCTCAAGCATATACTTGTACCCCATTTCCCTTTTATCTGGTCCTTTTGAAATCTGCACTACTCAGTTCTTAGCTGTATTTCTGTCCATTTATTAGATGTAATATTATCCTGAATTTCCCACTTTCCCATTTTGCAGCAGCCAGCATACATGGAAAAACTATTGCATGTCCTTTCTAAATGTTTGCCATTGCTTACCCACTGTCATCCCTTATGTTCCCCAATTTATCATAGTCAGCTTGTGCCATTGAATCTAAATGAAAGGAAACTACAGAATCAATGCCATCACTCAAATTAAATTCAAAGGGGCCTTGCCTAGCTAGATTACCAATTATTCCTTTCTAAGTACCTAGTACTTAGTCTAGGATTGCATGTTCTCTGGTTCCAAAATCTCAATTCAGAGAACCATCTTATACACTGTCTAGGTATTTCTTCTGTATGGCACTGTTAATAAACAGATTTTCTGCTCACTTGCCAATTAGTAATGAGTTAAATGTTTGAGCTTTTTCCTGATCGTGCTTACAAGTCGAGGATTTGCAGTTGCATGTTCCAATTAATTTTATTTATTCTTTTAAAGGTATTTGATAACTATGCTGTAACAGTTATGATTGGAGGTGAACCATATACCTTAGGACTGTTTGACACTGCAGGTAAGAAGGCTCACCTAATATGAATTTGGGGGGTAGTCTGTTTTGATTGTCCATTGCTGCTTGAGTTTTAGATGTCTGAAATAAATTATAGCTTTGGTCACCCAAGATTTTCAAGTTGTGTACTATTGAGGGCTGGCTGTTGAAGTGGTAAGCAGGTAGGTGTTTGGGATAATGTTGTTTGAGGTGCTAAGACTTTGAATTTTGTAAAGAAACTTTTTTTTTGTTTGCCCTGATATGTGGAAATATTTGTTAATGTCCTAAAATTGAGACAAGTGAGGTTTAGCACAAGCTTGCATTTTTCCATAAGTCATTTGGTTGGAATGGCAAGTCCCTCCTAAAGTGTTCTTCTGATTCTGTGCTAGGTTTATGCAGATAGCCCTGAATGGTCTCTATATTCTTGTGATGGGATATAGTTGTGCTCTTTTTGTGTAAAGTTTTTGGACCAACACCAGTAGGCTATATTATTGGCATTTGGGTTAGTTTGTTTTCCCCTTGGAAGTGCTAATAAAACTTGCAGATTTTCTGCGTTTTGTAACCTAACTTTTCTGAGCATTTGGATTGAATGCTATAGTTAATGTGCTAAATAATTCAGACTGAAACAGAATTAAAGGCCCAAATTGGGATGGGCAACCTTTGGCAGAGCACTCTGCCAAGCTGCCTGATCACTCCATGTTCTGTTGATAAACTGCCACATCATTCCCCTTCACTTTCTCATTCAGTGTTCAACTTGATGTTGAGTTTTTCAACTCAACTTTGAAGACTGTCCATTTAACAGCAGTTATGTTGCGGGCGAAATTAATGATATTACAATCAGAATCCCCACCGTGCTGAACCAGGCCACTTGACCAAGTGAGTCTGTGTGACCCACTCTGAAGAGTATCCTACTCTGGCCCAGCCCCAGGTGAGAGCCTGGGACTGAGTGGGATGCTTTTCAGAGGGATAGTGCAGACTCACTTGGCCAAATAGCCCATTCCTGCACTGGGGATTCTAATACCAATAGTTTTCTTTAGTAACTGTTCAGTGTCCCTGCATTTCCCATGTTTAATCTGTCTAGCCTGCACATCCCTAGACATCAGTAATTTAGCATGGTTAGCTCACCTACCTGCACATCTTTTGGACTGTAGTTGGAAACTGAAGCACCTAAGGGAAATCCACCAAAGGGATAAGTACAAAGAGCACAGTCACCCAACATTGGAACCCAAGTCTCTAGTGTGAGGCTTCAATGCTAGTCAATGTGCCACCTCCTTTTCAATGTGCTAACCTTGGGTGCTGTACTTCACAGAAGTATCTCTGGTCTCGAAGAGTGGGTGAATAGGTTGTGTGCATCAGTTTTCTACCTTGTATTCATCTTCAACTCCAAATTAATTGTTCAAAAATGTGGCAATGCCAACTTCCTACCAGCTAGAAAGAAATCATCCCTAGTGTAATTAATGAATATCTTGTGCAAGTATTAGATGCAATATTTAGGTTTAAAATTCTAGTTTTTCTACCTAGTTTTTGCAAACAATTTGATACTTGCTGTCAGTTTTCTTAACAATGCCTATTTATCCACAGGTCAGGAAGACTATGACCGATTACGACCACTGAGTTATCCACAGACTGACGTATTCCTCGTGTGCTTTTCTGTTGTGTCACCATCTTCTTTTGAAAACGTTAAAGAAAAGGTTGGTATTTTGTTTTTCTTTGGCACAGTAAATCTGCAGCAAGCAAAGGAAATGTTTTGAAAACCATTAAACCTTTGCTCAGTTGCCTGCTCCATTTATCTTGAGTAGTCAGACCTTGGTTTCTGGTCCTCCTGCTCAAGTGAGATGACTCTACTTGCTTTGCACTTCCCTCAAGTGGTGGTAGTCTTAATACTTACAAGGGATGGGAAATGGTGGCTGATCGTCCAAAATGAATAACTTGATTGCTACCTTTTGTGGGCGGCACAGTGGTTAGCACTGCTGCCTCACAGCACTTGAGACCTGGGTTCAATTCCCGACTCAGGTGACTGACTGGAGTTTGCATGTTCTCCCCATGTCTGTGTGGGTTTCCTCCGGGTGCTCTGGTTTCCTCCCACAGTCCAAAGATGTGCGGGTCAGGTGAATTGGCCATGCTAAATTGCCCGTAGTGTTAGGTATGGGGTAAATGTAGGGGTATGGGTGGGTTGCGCTTCGGCGGGTCGGTGTGGACTTGTTGGGCCGAAGGGCCTGTTTCCACGTTGTAAGTAATCTAATCTAGAGTTTTCATTAGAGTGCTCACTTGTCCTTTTCAGGACAATTCACAGGCACGGTGTGGAACTGGTCTGTCTGAGGCCAGATTAAATGAGGTCTTATTCCTGCCTTGCCTAAAGAACACTTAATGAACTAATTTGGGTATTTATGAACTAACCACTTCACAGCTGCTCTTTACAAGACTGCTTTCAATTTCCTCCAAGTGATGTAACTTTACACTGGGATTACTTGGTCCATTCCAGCAACAAGCTAGAATGGAGGTATTCTAACTTTAACTTGGTTTACTCCTTATCCTCCTCCTAAGGCTTAGTTGTCAACTGTGGTTCAATGACACATTCTCCAATGCAGAACTAAAAGCAAAGAGCAAACTGTCACTTTTAATGAAACTTTATTACAATCTACCAATAGGCTTATATGCAGGGCATTGTTGCGTTTACAACAAACTGATCCATAAAGCAATGATGCTCTGTTTTGGTTACTGTTTCTAGTTAGTTGCTGGAGGTATCATTTTGAATGATGTTAGTGTTTTGACTTTCTTTTGCTGATTCTCTGTATAGTGGGTACCTGAGATAACTCACCACTGTCCAAAGACTCCATTCCTGCTGGTTGGGACTCAGATTGATCTAAGAGATGACTCCTCAACCATCGAAAAGCTTGCCAAGAACAAACAGAAGCCCATTATCCTGGATAATGCTGAAAAACTGGCCAAGGATCTGAAAGCAGTCAAATATGTGGAGTGCTCTGCTCTGACACAAGTGAGTGCTTAAACTATCCTTTGCACAGCAATAAAATAAGTTTATTTAACTATTTGCATACCTAACAATTTTGGGGGATGCAGAGTAATACTTCAGAGGGTATTAATGTTTGTAGTTCTACCCCTTTCCCCTCCTTTCTGCTGCGCAAGGTGCATAGTCTCCTGTTGCAGGTACTAGACTTGCAAATCAAGCAGATTTCTTGGAGTCAGCCACCTCATTCTCCCTGTTTTTGTGCTGGTAGTGAGCTAACTTCGACTTTACATTTCTGCAGTGTTTAACTGCTCTCCTATGCAATTCATCTCCCACCAGTTGAGCTACCAGTTAGCATAGTTGAAACATGATTTTCTGCATGTAAACACTTGACTGCAAAGCAAATACTGCAGATTTTGGACAGTGGGGCAGAAAGTTAGCTGACTTTACTGACATAATTTTCAGATATGAATCTTCTGGAGTTAGCTGCTAGTCTTAAAATTTAAGTAACTTCCAAACAGTTGAATTACCCTATCCATTTTGTAAAATCATTATTAAAATTGCAGGTTGAGGTCATGTGGTTTGACAGTCCCAGTAAAATGTCAAGTTGTCCAAGGACTAGTTTTGCTGTCTGGCTGAGTTTTAACCAACTATAGCTTGAGCCAGTTAACCAGTGAATGTCATGGAGCTGTCAACTGCAAAATTTAATCCTAATTTGTTCTTTGATATAGTTGAACCAGAACCCCATTAAGTCATTTCCTGGACCCCTTTTTTTTTATTTTAAGGGGGAGAAGAGGACGACAAAAGAATGTTGCCCTCTCTCAAGCCTTCCTCAGTTGCTGTGCAGTGAATGGGTTTTCATGGAAATAATTTTAAGCTTCCTCCCAGTAATTATTTTATTTGTGGGTGAGGGGAGGAGGAAGGGGAACCAAGTGGACTTGCGTGCATATGTCCCCTTGCCATTTTGAGTTGGGGGGAGGGGGTGGTGGAGTTGAGAACCTTTGAATTAATGTGACAATTTTTAACTCGTTTAGATATTTTGTCTGGATCTATTTTTATCTTGCTAGCTCTCAGCCTAAATTTTCCCTGCATAAATTGGAGCATGACTCCCATATTCAGTGGCCTTAGTCTTGCACATTTGGCAGTTTTTAGACCAAACAAGAGGTTGGGTTCCCAGTATTTAAAATGTGGAGGCGGTCTGTTCTGTTTTTAAATGGCTGAGTATTTGTCCTCCACATCCATGTGAAATGAGCAGTGTAGTATAAAATTGAACACTTGAATCTGACTTTGATTTTGTATCACTGCTAATACTGATTTTTTCCCTCCATTGTTTAATTGTATTTTGCAGTTCTCAGCTTCAAACTTTGGCCTGAGGTCTTATCACTGCTGTGTTTTTAAACACTTTTTTTTACTTTATTCTGATTTAAGAACTTTCTGAACTTGATTTGCAAAAATGACTTTTCCCAGCTGCTTTTTTCCAAAACTTGAACAAGCCTACTCTGGTTAGACGGAGGTCAAGTTGGAACTGGAGCTGTGGAATGTCAGTTTGGAGTAATTAAATGTGAAATATTGACTGAATTTTTTTAAAACCAACTTAAATTTTGCTGCCATGATTCAAACTGCTTTTCACATGGTGAAAGACTGGATGTATGCATCCAGGCTTTTAGCTCTTGAATCACTGATTTTTTTTTTGAGGCTTTGTTGAATTTAGTGAATCCAACTAAACTGCTAACCTGGCCTTTTTTTTGCTGCAAGCACTCATTTCTGCCACTTGAAGTCATTTCTATTTTGCAGGGCTGTAATTGCTGGAATATCAAGGCCAACAAGTTGTATCTGGGAATAACTGGCAGCTTGGCATCACCATTCTATACACATTTTGATATATCCTTGAGCAAAGCTGTCACTACCCTCCATTTTTACTGTGAATAAATGTTATTTCTTTAACACAAACTTGGAATCAAGTGAGTTAGTCAGCATCCCAGTTGTAAGTTGGTTTCCAGTGAGATTTGTCACAAAGCTTAAGTTTTGCCTGAAACAAAGTACCCTGACTTCAACCTGAATACTTTTTTTGCTTTTAGTTATGCATGCTGGGTTCTCTTAAATCCCCTGGTTAAATGGGTACTGTTAAAACTGTCTTGCTTCTAACCTGAATCTCTCCTCTAACTTCATACTGTTTTTCCATTCCCGTCCCTCTTTCTCTCTTCCTCCCTTCCAAACCTTGTCTTGTAGAGAGGTCTGAAGAATGTATTTGACGAGGCTATCCTAGCTGCCCTCGAGCCACCGGAAACTCAAAGGAAGCGGAAATGCTGTATATTCTAAGCATCCCTCCATCTTTTCTCTGTATCCAATCCTATAGAAATGCTCTTCAAATGCATCCTTTTTAAACTGTTCCATTCTCTCCTTCATATGGAAATGTAAAAGTTGCTGGGTGCCATTTTGGACCTCTCCCAACGTTTCTACTCCTGTAATTGTGGTGTACTCCTTCTAGGCATTGTACAGTTGCACCTTTCTCCCTGCCCAGGTGTCTTGCTGTTAATTTGATTGAAATAAAGTTGGTTCAAATTAGTTTCCTGGCTCTCCATGTTGGAGACAAGCATAAATGGAGCTAATGGCATTCTATATGGATATTTGATCTCTGCTTGTTTTCTTTCCTTCACCTGTGTGGAAAACAAGGGTGTCCTTCATCTCTAGCTGTTATCAAATTGGCTAAATTTATTTCACCGGAGGTAGTGCCAGTGTGGTATTTTTGCGTTACTGCCTCTGCCGTTACTGTGACTTCAACACCTGAGGCTTTAACAGCAGATCTTTTTATTTTTAGTCTCCTAGCAATAGTTGTGGCAGAAATCTTCTAAATTCTGTCCAACTTCCTGTATCTTTTTATTTAGAACATTGCAAGAAAAATCTCCAGTTTTGTTTAAAGTACCTCCTTTCTTGACTTTAAATTTCTAATGTATTGCAAAGCAAAATTAGATTAGTGCTGAAGATTGGGCAACAGCTTCAGTTTGTGCAGTTGGTAAAGCACAAGGAGATTCTCGCATGGAGACAGTTCTTTAAGCAATATTGCAAAAACTGCAGTTATGCTAAATACCATTTAGCTACAGCCAATTTTTTTGCAAAATGAGCATCATTGAAGCTGCTATCTAAATAACACGTTGACATAGTGCTTAGTGCCTAGAGCCAGCCTGTTGTACAAATGTTGGGTGCTTGAGTAGCTATTGTCTTTTGTCCCCAAGATTTAAGAAATATTGAATGTCCTTAACCACCAAGTCCCAACAACTTTGCCAGTGGCAGGCTTTAAGTTTCCTTCATAGAAGTTGTCTTTGCAAAGCAGAATTTAGCTATAGGGACTTTTTTGTCCACTTGAGTTAAGGTGGTTAGTGGTAGCTGTTGTGTAGAATAATGTGTACAGTAAATAGCATGTTATGGTGCCAACATCCCAGATACAAGCTTTAAACTTGATGTATTTGCTAAATCATAAACATTGTGCATTTCAAGTGATTCATTCTGGTGCTGCTGTTTGTGTAGGGGTTGGGGGGTGGGTAGTATTCTGTTGGAGGTGCAATCATTGGGCATAGTGATGGACTGTCCTGTTGGAGCAAGCTTAAGTTGAATGGTTTCCTTGCCTGGAGTAGATTGTCTAAATGAAAGATGAACCTTCTCGGACTCGGTCTAAAGTGGTGATAAACTGTATTAGTTATGACTAATTGTGGATACAAGTAAAGCTTCCATGGTATGTTTTTCAATTATATTTTAAAATTTGATATGACCTTGAGTGTAGTAAATTCCAGAGTGGGGATAACCTGGTGCTGTTTGATCACGAATTTAAGGTCAATTTGTGAAGTAACTATTCTACCATAAAGATAGTGACCTTGGTAAAGGCATACTTTTTTAATCCTTTTGCGGTTGCAACCTTGGGTATTTCAACTTGATCAGTAGTAGCTCTCTAGAATGTCTTCTGTAACTGTGCACCTTTAATATTAATCATGTCATCAAGATTTGTTTCCCAAATGTAGTTTCTTTTGGTTTGGTTCTTTTTATTTTTGAATCTGTAACAAATGAGACCCCACCTTTCTCTCCCACTTTCCAGAAAGGACTAAAGAATGTATTTGACGAAGCGATATTGGCAGCCCTGGAGCCACCAGAACCCAAGAAGAAAAGACGCCCTTGTTCACTGTTATGAGCAGTGCCTGCAGGCTGACCTATTGAAGCATTGTTTAAAAAAAAAATCATCTTGCAATAACACCCTGCACACAACCCCACGTGCGATGATGGGAGGAATAGAATAGCCAATGGTGAATTTCCCCCTTCTAATGTAACATTTTATGTAGTCAAAATGAATTTTTGTTCCTGATTTATTTTCCACTGGATACTTATCCATAACTAGGTTTTAATCTGCTGTTCTAAAATTCCTTACCACGAACATGAGACTTTGCACAGTAATTGCTTCTGTTTAACGATCAACTAATGGCTTTTTCTAAGATGTTGCCACACTCCCAAGTGCCACATCCAACAATCTAGCAGCATTGTTCCACCTGGTGTGTTGACACCAAGATGAGTTAGTCCTTTATCACAAAGCTAGATATTTAAAGTATCACTGGCCACCATATGCCTTGGTGAGCTGATTTTTAGTAGCAATATTTTTTGTCTAATACGTCAGTTCACTTCAAATTGTTCCTGCTAATGCTTTACATGGAATTTGTAACTTTGTCCCCCAAGGCAACCCAACTTTTAGATGGGACAAAATCTCACTTATGTAAAGTCTGTGAAACAGCTAGATTTGCTTTAACTTAGTACAGTCCAAGTGACGGCACAGATCAGTTTTAGAACCAGCTCGGTACTGGATCTGAAGTCTGACTATTTGCCACATGCTTGAGCTATTAAAAGGCTGTTGATGGACTGTTGTACTTGGGAGTGGTGTGGGAGATACTTGTGCATAAGTGCAGACTGGATTCCTGTGGGAATAATGCTAAGGATCCTTGTAGAATTCAGTGTTAAAATTTTACCAAATTGAATTTCCATTTGAAGTGTCATGTTTCATTGTCCTGTAACTTTTTTTGGTTAAAACAAAAAAGCTTTATTTCATGTTGAGTTCTTTGTATATGCATTTTCAAAATATTAAACTTGTACCTTTTAATGGCCTTTATTGCTGAGTTGTATTGAGATTGATTTGCCAATTGGTTAACTTGTCCACTTGTTAAAACTATATACTGTACATAGACTTGAGTAAATTAAAATGACATTGGCTTTTGTCCTGCATCTGTTGTACACATTGGTTATGTTCAATTGAGATTCCCAGCTAATGCTTGATCTTCTAACAGGGGCTTGGGTTTATCAAATCACTATGGCCACTTAATAACTAAAGACTGCTGAGGCAATTCTAAGCTTCATGGTCCTCCAATTTGTGCATTTTCCTTAAGCTACAATGTTGATCCAAAGCAAATAATTCTACATAATAGAAAAAGCAAGCTCAAACAGAGGTAGAACTTTCTTTGGTGTTAAGTTGACTAATACTGTAAAAGTGGTTCAGACTTGCATAACAATTTTAAAAAGTTTACAGTGGAATAATAAGGCTTTGGGCAAACTTCAAGACAGTCATAACTATAAGTACTTCTGAGTAAGATCAAAGTGGTAATGACTACATGTTGAAACATCCAGTCACATTCTGCATTTGCTTAAACTCAGCTGTTTCATTTTAAGTGCACATTGACCACTTCAGGTGACGAAATAATCATACAGCCTTCCAAATAAAAATGTGTCGTGCCATGCAATGTTAATACTGTTAATGGTGGTGGCTTTCTCAAATGGCTGGGCAAGGGGATTGATTATTCTAGTAATATGCACTTCAGGTTGCAACATAAAGATCCTAAAGGGTACTGAACAACACATGCCAACTGTTCCTAGAAACTAAATCTGAAGCTGCAATGACCTTTGCCAGTGCTTTCAAGTTCTTGTGATGCGTTTCACCTAATTTAACAGCCCTAGTATATAGGATCTGGTGCCAGGGTTAGTGTTTGAATTTGTTCTAATGTTGCACACCACTTTTGTCCCTTTTCTAAGTATACGTTTATATGAAGGCCCACAGGTCATTGAGAATATTCCATACTCCCTACCAGAATGGTTTGAACACTCCAATTGCATTCACCAAGCAGAATTTTAACCTGGATCTTTTCGGGCTCTGATTACAATCAGCACCAGAGTTGTCTGCAAATGCTGTCATCAAACCATTGCATCTAAAGCATCGGAAAATATTGAATGACTATTATATTTTACCCTTCAACTAGCTTCCATAAAATTTGTGAACTGGTCTTTGTAGTTCTTTAGCAAAATAGTCTGGAAATTCTGGCTGAGGTATCTGTATGGAAATATTGTCTTGAAGCCTAATGGTAATTCTAATCTTATGTAGCATGTAAGTAATGTATTTTTCCTATTCAACATTAAAATGGTACATTTTAATTTTGTCCTCATTTTTAGTATTTTTAACTCTAAACAACTTGATTGGAACCAGATCTGTAAAGGGTAGAGAAATGGGGAAACTGACTGACTTAAACTATTCAGCTTTTCAATGTTTTGAATGCCATAGTTCTTGCTTTGTGACTTGCAACTAGTTTTCAACCAAAAATGGTCAAATGTTAAATAGCATTGGTTTGCTGTTTGGAGTGGGGAAAGAAATGCATTCACTAGCTTCATGGTATCCAGAATGGTTATGCAGTTTAATTCTGATACACTTTTTTTCTGTTCAAACCACTAACTACACAGGAAGATCAGGAAATGACACCATTAACTGTACAGTAGTAATGCAACTGCACTGGGTTTTTAGGCTTAGTTTAAGCTTTCATCCAGTAGTCCAATGAGGTAGCAATATGGTGCAGCTATTAATGTCTAGGAATACTGGACACTAACTTGTACTGTTCTAGCTACAGGATTATTTAGGACATATCAAATAATAGATATCAATGCTCTGGCTTTTAGATTTATGCAAAAGAATTGAAATTTGAAAATGTCAGGTGAGTGACACAACACATCAGTAACCATCTTGAAGGTCTGTTTCACAGGTGTTTGATGTTGAGTTTGAACCAACTTAATATGCAATAGACCCACCCTACTTTCTCTCTCCCTGGAATAAACTAGCATCTGGGATTTATCACCCATCAGTTGGCCCAATAATATTCAGAATTACTATAGGCTCTTGGTTTAGAAAAAAACCTAGATTAGAACCTGGCTGAAGTCAGTCTTGCTCCCAGTCTTGGATCTAGTGAAACTCAGCTTGATTGGTAGTTTTTGGTAATACCTTCTATAACTAGTAACTCCACTGTTTATGGTTGAATTACAAGTTTTAAAAATCACACCTAGTTATCTGGTGAAGGAGCTGCACTGAAAGCTAGTACTTCAGTATAAACCTGTTGGACTATAATCTTGTGTTGTAATTTTGGACTTTGTCCATCCCAGACCAACACTGGCACCTCCACATGGATTAGTAAAGATCAAATTTTCTTCCTGATCACTTAAAATTGGCTTTTTGTTTTTTATATAGAATCCCTGTTGTGCTAAAAGAGGCTATTTGACTCATTGAGTATGCACCTCCAACCTAATCCCTGTAAGACCCCCAAATAGGATTTTCCCCATGGCTAAACCACATGTGGGCACCAGGGCAATTTTTTGTATAAGTCCATTTATCTGCTTGCTTCTGTGGGAAGAAACTGAAGCACCTTGATGTAACCCAAGCAGTCAGGCAAATTCCCAGTTGTCTAGAATCAAACCTGGGTCCCTGAATGTGAGGCAGTGCTAACCATTCTGCTGACCTTTTTAAACTTGGCATTTTGTTAGGCAATACTAGCAATTATCTCTACATACTACATCAGACTATTTTAAACTTTGTTTTTAAACTCAGTGTTTCTGCTGTTAAATCCTTGTCCATACAAAGTTAAACTACAAATCATGTTGCTGATCTCTCATCCTCCACGAAACAAATAGTCTGCATCCTCTTACGGACTCTATCTTTTGCTGACCAGTGGTGCTTGAAGTTTTTGTATTATGTAAAATTGTAGTTCGTCCAATATTTCTCCAGTTGAACTTCTTACAGTCTGACCACTGTTCCTGTGTGGTCTTGTTAGATATTCTCTGCATGACCAGTGTCAGCTAACCCTTCATCTGTTTCTGTAAATCCCTCAAATCTCCATCTTTCCACTGTCAAACCTTCTCAACCCACTGGTCAAACTTTGTCACTACCCACCTAACTCCTCCTTTTTCCCTGGTTTGTCATACAGCATGCAAACAGACCCTTCACTCCATGCTGAACACAATTCCAAACTAAACTAGTCCCACCTGCCTGCCTCTGCACATAGTCCTAACAAACATTTCTTAGTCATGTATCTACCCAAATGTTGTAATTGTACCTGCATCCACCACTTGGGAAGTTCATGCCACACATGAACTACTGTGTATATCTAAACAAAAAACTTCTCTTAAACGTGCTTTTTTAAAAATGTGTTCCTTAGCCTTGACTTTCCCCATCCTAGGGAGAAGACAACTACCATCCACTATCTATAACCCCTCGTTACTTTATCAACTTTGGTTGACAGACAACCTGATATACGCTCCAGTGAAATGTCCCAGCTTTTCTTTAACTCCTGTACCCAGCACCATCCTGGTAAATCCCTTCTGAACCCCTGCAAGCTTTGATATCTTTCCCATAACTAGATGTAGTATTGCAGACGAGGCCTTGCCAACTTCCCTGTACAACCTCAATATGAGCAATAAGATACAAAGAATTATGTACCTGTATCCCTCTGTTCTACAACCCCAGACCCTACCATTGTTGCAGTGAGGGGAGTTTAAAAGCACTTCACCAGTATCTCACACTAGTTTGCTAAACACAGTTAAAGTCTCTCAAATGGCCTTTGCATACTCCACTGTTAAAACAATCCCAAATAAGCTTAGCTTGTCAAACTCTCATTAATCTCAAATTTGGTACCTTTTAAAGGAACTTTTTTTTAAAAAAAACCTTTCTTGAAGCACTGAGCATATCATAGGCCTGATTTGAGGGTGATAGCCACAACATTACATTTACCACACTGTAAAGCTGACTATAATTGTAACTCACTGGTTAGAGTGCTATCTGGCCCACGTGAAGGTGAGTAATTGTTAGTTATCTATGCTTACCTGACATACCTACTAAACTTATTGGGAAAACAGTACAGCTTCTGTATTTTGGTGAATATGGTCCATTTTAATAGACTCTAATTACTAGCAATTGGCTTCCAACACACTTGACATCTCATTCAGGTTTGATGAAACCAATATTAACATTTGTCTTTAATTATCTTCCCCCTTTTTTTGTTTCTGTATGTGATTTGACATTGGGAAGAGTAAATGCAGGTATTGAAGTCGGTTTTGACAGTGCTTCACAAAGATTGATAAAGGGATTTACGCAGCTTGATGAAACTACAGACTAACTAAAATGTAACCCATTGCAATGGTATTGGTGATTTGTCATGATCGGTTTCCTCACTTTTTAAAATATTAGTCGATTGTTTTTATTCCTGGAGTTGTGCTAATCTCGATCCTTCAATCAAGATCGCGTAAATCGATCATATCACATTGCTGTTTGCAGGAACTTGCTGTGACAGTTGTTTCCTACATTGCTGTGGGGACCACACTTTAAAAGCTCTTCATTGGCTGTGAAGAGCTTTGAAAGCTGAGAGTTTCACTTGTAGTAATGTACTGTACAACTGCATACTTTCATCTTGACTTATTCCATCTTCTACAGTGTCTTGACTGCCATCACCTGTTCTCACCCATGTAACCAGTGAAGTAAAATACATCTATTGAGCTATTGCAGTACAATGTTTAGTGACTGAAGATCAGTGCTTATCTGCCCTAATACTCTGCAGGTTTCAAGCATGGGATTTCCTTTCCCTACATTCTCCCTAAATAGCCCAGGTCAGGGGGCAATGTTTGAACCAAACCCCCACTTGATAAAACCATGTCTGCAAAGCAGGGAGGTGAGGTTTACTTGAAACTACAACTTCTATGGAAGTAACTCGGGGGTTTAGGCACTTGCTTATGGAGAAGGGCAGCAGTGACCTCGGGATCCTCAATCACTGAACTCAGAATGTGGAGGAGAAAGTGCTGAGCATTCCTTGTGATTTTGTGACGGGTTGCTGGGATACCTCTGGCTGTCTGCAGGCTGGCACTCTCAGCTGGATATCAATGGGGAGCAGGTGAATGGCCTGGCCGATGTTTCTAACTGAGCCTGTACTCCTTTATCATGCTGCTTTGTGGGATATCGGTGCTTCAATTTGCTGCTGTGTTTTTCGATTAGATTCCCTACAGTGTGGAAACCGGCCACACTGACCCTCTGAAGAATAACCCATCCAGACCCATTTCCCTCTGACTAATGCACCTAACCTATGGGCAATTTAGCATAGCCAATCCACCTGACCTGCACATCTTTGGACTGTGGGTGGAAACTGGAGCATCCAGAGGAAACCCGCGCAGACACTGGGAGAATGTGCAAACTCCACAAAGTCACCTGAGGCTGGGATTGAACCTGGAACAATAGGTGCAGGAGTAGGCCATTCTGCCCTTCGAGCCTGCACCGCCATTCAATATGATCATGGCTGATCATTCCTAATCAGTATCCTGTTCCTGCCTTATCTCCATAACCCTTGATTCCACTATCCTTGAGAGCTCTATCCAACTCTTTCCTAAATGAATCCAGAGACTGGGCCTCCACTGCCCTCTGGGGCAGAGCATTCCACACATCCACCACTCTCTGGGTGAAGAAGTTTCTCCTCATCTCTGTCCTAAATGGTCTACACTGTATTTTTAAGCTGTGTCCTCTGGTTCGGCACTCGCCCATCAGCGGAACCACGTTTCCTGCCTGGTGCTGTGAGGCAGCAGTACTAACCATTGAGCAATCGTGCTGTTTTACTCATTTGCTGCAATGACAACAAATCAAAGTATTTATCTGCCTGCCTTATCGCTTTGGAATGTCCTGAGATTGTGAAGGTGAGGCGAGTTTGATTTTCTCATTTTTCCTCCATTTCCCCTCACTTTTTCTCTCTCTTTCTCTGAGAGGAACAGAAGGAAGCTGTTTACTCCCTTGGCCTTGTTTTACCATTCAGTGATGATGTGGGGGGGTCTGTGGTGGACAAAGTCAGAAATCACACAACACCAGGTTATAGTCAAACAGGTTTATTTGAGATCACAAGCTTTCTGAGTATAGCTCCTTCAGGTGACTAAAAGGGGCAGTGCTTCGAAAGCTTGTGATGTTAAATAAACCTGTTGGTCTATAACCTGGTGTCATGTGACTTCTGACATAATTCAGTGAGATCAGGAACAGAACTCTATTAACCCTAGATTTCACGCTGGCCAAATTAACCGTTCAAACTGGTAAAAAATGTTACAAATCACAGCTAGTCAGGCAGCATCCATGGATAGAGAGCAAACTGACTGACCTGCTGGGATTTCAAAGTCTTTTGCTCATCCATTTAAACTTCATGGCTTGGTTCCAACTTTTAGACATTGCCCCCAGTCCTGGCAGGAGCCATTTCTCACCCTGGCACTAAGAGATTCACTGAAAAGCTTGATTAGTTTACTAAATGGCAGGGAATGCAACTCTCGTCCCTAGTTTGTGTAATCTCTTCTTGCTGTTAAATACCTGGACTTAGATATCATGTCAATGAATCCATGTTGCAGCCTCTCCAGGTCTTTGGCGCTTAGAGCTGAGCACTGAACCGATCTCACCCAGAGTTTTGTTGAACCCAATATTCCCACCTTAGCCAACTGTCTGTGTGGAATTTGCACATTCTCCCCGTGTTTGCATGGGTATACTCTGGGTGCTCCGGTTCCCTCCCATAGTCCAAAAATGTGCAGGTTAGGTGAATGGGCCATGCTAAATTGCCCGTAGTGTTAGGTGAAGGGGTAAGTGTAGGAGAATGGGTCTGGATGGGTTGCTCTTTGGAGGGTCAGTGTGGACTTGTTGGGCCGAAGGGCCTGTTTCCACATTGTAAGTAATCTAATACTTTCTTTGGTAATCTAATACCTCTAACCCCTTATACTATAGTTTCGACTCATCATTGGGCATTTTCCTGGAGATTTGACCGGTGATGTTTAGTCACATTAACTTTAATCTAGACTCCCTGCAGTCCGGAAGCAGGCCATTCGGCCCATCGCGTCCATGCTGACCCTCCAAAGAGCATCCTACCCAGGCTCGCCTCATCCCCATAACCCTGCATTTCCTATGGCTAACCCATCTAGTCTGCACGACCCTGGAAACTACAGGCAAGTTAGCATTTCCAATCCACCTAACCTGCACATCTTTGGACTGTAGGAGGAACAGGAGCAACCGGAGGAAACCCATGCAGATATGGGGAGAATGTGCAAACTTCACCCAGACAGTCACCCGAGGCTGGAATCGAATCCGGATCCCTGGCGCTGTGAGGCAGCAGCGCTGACCACTGTGCCACCCAAATTAAGTTTCATCATGTGAAACTTAGCATGATGATTTTGGGTCTCAAAGGGTAGATTTGAGTGCTGTAGTGTATTCTGGAATTTCCTTCAGCTGTTGACAGAGAGGGTCATGTGGAAACAGCACAATAAACTACTGCAAACCTGAAGGAAGCAAATCCATCAATAGGATTAAGTCTCAGGCAGAGAGTAAAGGGGAAGAAGCCCATTCACCACGTTCACCCGAGTGGCCAGAATGATAAATCTTTTCAGAAACCTCCCTGCAGTGAGATCAAAGAAACAAATCAATGTTTTGATGGCTGTTTTCAGTGAGCAATGACTGGCCAGACATTGCATATGAATGATGAGGACTATCGCGCTGAGCTATCTGTTGAAAATCCTCTGATTGCTTTTGCCTGAGATCAAAGGAAGATACGGTGGCCATTGATATGGAGAGGTTAGCAACTCTCCCTCAGATCCTAATCCACGGGATTTAAAGACCAGCTATTACATTGTCTTGTATGACCTTTTTGAAGCTGTCCCAGACATTTTGATTAGCCGTGCACATGATTTCCCAAAACCTTCATTTTCCCAGCTTTTCCAGTTTCAAAGAAATCTATTTGGGAGGTGGGCATCGCTGGCAAGGTCAGTGTTTGTTGTTCATTCCTAACCACCCTTGAGCTGAGTGATGTGCCATGCCATTTCAGAGGGCAGCTGGGAGTCAACTGGGGTATCGCTGCATGGCTGGAGTCACACAGCGGCCAGACCAGCTAAGGAAGGCCGATTTCTTTTCCTGAGGCACATTAATGGGTCAAATTGGTTTTGATGGCAATCAACAAAAGTTTTCACAGTCACCCCTAATTGAGACTGGTTCTGATTTTATTAAGTTAATTTAAAATGCACCACCTAGCAATGGTGGGTTTTGAACCTAGGTTCCCAGTGTATTTACCTCGGGGTTGCTAGTCTAATGCCATTATTGCGATTGCCCCTTCCTTGTCCAAGCATGTTGAAAAACAGGAAGATCTTGCCTTTATATAAAATCTCATATGACTTCAGGACACATCAAAGACAATGATGTACTTTTGAAGCACAGTCAGTAATTTTAATACATAGGAATCAGACCAATAGTTGCAGGTCAACCCACCATTGAGGTCAGGGTCAGCTAGCAGAGCCACCCACATCTGCAGCAAAATGATCAGGGCACTCTTTATAAATGATGAAAAACTTAGCTATCACAAAATTACAAATCATACCACACCACGTTATCGGCCAGCAGGTTGATTTAGAAGTACCAGCTTTCAGACCTCTGCTCCTTCGTCAGGTTAGGCTAGTGGGATAGGATCGTAGGACACAGAATTTATAGTAAGAGATCAAAGTGGCATACAACTGATGCGAGGTTTTTAAGTCTTTAATCACTTAGAATGGGTTGCAGGTTTCGAGTGATTAATATGTAAATCCCAGAATTTCTTTTCTGTCACGTTTCATTTCAGCGCAGACATTGCATTAAAGGTGTAAGGTTAGAGTCTGTCTGTATCCCAACCTTGAGTCAGACTGATTGTATTTCCAAAGTAGGAATTTATACAATGTCACATGGACTGACTGCCTGCGGACTGTTTACTCTTTGAGCACAATAGAGCGTATCTGCAAATGCAAATTTATCCCAAAGACTTATACACGTATGTGTGTATGAATGTGACGGAGTGTGTGAATGTGTGATTGTATGTGTGTGTCAGACAGAGCATGTGTAGGAGAGAGAGTCTGTGAGAGTGTGTGCATGTGTGTGTGAGTGTGGGTGTAAGAGTGTGTAGTGTAGTGGGCCCACCTATGGTGTGACATGGACCCAAGATCTCGGTTGAGGCTGCCCTCGTGGGAACCGAACTGTGTCCTACAATCCCACCCCGCTAGCTACCTGACAAAGGAACGGCGCTCCAAAAGCTTGTACTTCCAAATAAACCTGTTGGATAATAACCTGTGTTGTGCGATTTTTAACTTTGTTGACCCCAGTCCAACACCGGCATCTCCACATCGTAATTAGTAGAGAATGCATAAACCTTCTCCTTTTGCACTGGACATGCAATAATTACAAAGCACCACCAGATGGCAGTAGACCTCTATTGGCCAAGCACACGGTGCAGTGATTTACTGCACTGAATCTTTGCTCACAGCACAGTGATTCAGTTCAAATTTAGTGTTTGAAACATTGGTGATATCAAAGTGAAGCCTTGTCTCTTAAAAATTCATTCGTTGATAATATGAGTTGATACTGACTGTGAGTTATTCCCCTCTCATTCCTTTCGTTGCATCCTTAACAAACCAACATTCAATTATTTATAGTGCTGGCAAACTGTCCACATATTAATTTGTGTGCATGGCAGAGTCAATAATTTTAGCCCCTTCACAACTGACCAGCTCGAAGATCAAAGTGCTTTTCAATTGAAGTAAAATATCAGTTCCCTTTTTTGAAGGTTTAAACGATGATGCACGTGAGGGGCGTACTGTAAATTATGAAGAGACTCTATTGCAGTTAGACTCTGATCCTTTGATTCAGAATTATAAAATAATCCACTCACACCATTGTACAAGATGCAATGTGCAGTTTTACTGTTTCAAATCAAGACTACAATGATGTTTGTTAATGGAAAGGGGGTGCCTTCTAATTTCATCCCACTAAGATTGACTTGAAGTTCAAAAAGACACTCAGCATTTTTCAGAATTCCAAGTGGGCAGCACAGTGGAACAGTGGTTAGCACTGCTGCCTCACAGCGCCTGAGACCCGGGTTCAATTCCCGACTCAGGTGACTGACTGTGTGGAGTTTGCACGTTCTCCCCGTGTCTGCGTGGGTTTCCTCCGGGTGCTCCGGTTTCCTCCCACAGTCCAAAGATGTGCGGGTCAGGTGAATTGCCCATGCTAAATTGTCCGTAGTGTTAGGTAAGGGGTAAATGTAGGGGTATGGGTGGGTTGCGTTTCGGCGGGTCGGTGTGGACTTGTCGGGCCAAAGGGCCTGTTTCCACACAGTAAGTAATCTAAGTAATCTAAGGTTGTCCCAAAGTGCTTTCCAATCAATGAAGTACTTCGAGGTGCCATCACTGTTTTAATGTAGGAATGAACAGTAACCTGGGAACAATAGTGTGTTGCTGAAAAAAAGACGCACGCTGTCTCAGCTTTCCATCACATTATGATCAGGACAATATCATATACAGCCAAAACTCAATGAGAACCACAACGTATACAGCATGTGCATCCTTCCCTTAAACAGTGTAAACCATTGTTTCCTTTGGGATTTGGGCATATGATAAATACAAAATGAAAAGCTTAGACAGAAGTATCATTTAGTCAGAGTCCTGTACGACCAAGTGTCTAAAGATCAGACAATGGGTTTTGGTGATATTAGTGGGGAGATTAATATGATTCAGAACACCGAGAGAATCCTTCCCCATGTTAATGTCAAGGGACCTTTACTACTCCCCTAAGTGACTAGGCAGCGCCTTAGTTGAACATTGCATCTCAAAAACCTTGATTTGATTTATTTATTGTCAGGTGCATTTTGTTAAATAAAAAGTGAGTAGTGCTGTATCATGTGGCCAACCTCCAGCACCATGTTAAAACACAGAAAAGAAACAAAAACGTACAATATAAATGCAGAAAAAGGAGGTGTCCAACTTCACAGTCCTTCTTTTAAAGTGCTCAGGCCTGGGCTATTGGCCTGATGGCCAGGTACAAATCTCTATCAACGCTGGAACAAAAGCCTCCCATTCCTCAGTGCCATCCCACCTTCACCAATGCCCTCACCCAGTATGAGTCCTCTGGGTATTGCATTCACCTCTGACGCAGCTCTGAAAGACAGCAGCTCTGACAATGCAGCACTCCCTTGGTGCTGCACTGGTGTATCAAACTAAAGTTTTGGGCTTAGGTTTCTGGAATAGGACTTGAACCACGAATGTTTGAATCAAAGATGAGAGTACTAGCCGCGGGCGAAGTATGATCGATGTTCAGAGCCTTGCTTCCGTTGAGGAATCAATCAACCCAAAGATGAGGAAGTTGGATTGTTATTCCACAGTCAGCTGTACTGACCTAGAATATCCTGTCGGAAAAGGGAGTGGAAATAGATTCAGTAACAACTTTCCAACAGAAATTGGTAAAATACTTCAAAAGGACACAAAAAGAAATGCAGGAGTAAGGGGAAAGACATTTGCAGTAGGACAAACTAGTGATCTCTTTCAAAGAACTCGCGCAGACATGAAACACCGTGTGGGGTTTTTACTTTAACCCTGTGGTTCATGCCACATTTCACATATTGTATTGCAAAAGGTAAAAAAAAAGAGCTTATGAAAATAAACTTCGTCATAAAGACAGAACAATGTAAAGACATAAATAAAGAGTGATATAAATAAAGAGTGATATAAAGATAGAGCAAGACAAAGACAGAGATATAAAGGTGCAGTAGATGGAGTGATATAAAGGTGCAGTCTTAATCCTGCCTTGCTATATGAAAGTGCTTTGGAGTTGGGTGAAAACAGGGACTTTCAACTCATACGTCAGAAAGGCTAAGTGGTAATTAAGATTCATTTTTAAGCTTCATTAGTTCTTTAGTAACTGAAAGCTGCTCTGTTAAACTGGGTTAGGTTTCGTTGCATTTCTGAACCAGGAGACACTCTCAGGTGAAGCTGGTTAACTGAATAACTGGTTTGATCCAGTTCAGAAGTGTTGCTTTCGGGTCTGAGAAAAAAGAGTGACCCTCCGTGCTGATGTCTGCACAGCGATATAAGAAAACGGTGGGGGGGGGTAGGTGAGACAGACAGTAGATGAAGCCAAAAGTCTCAGTCTGTCATTGACACAGTTCTCTCAGTCTCAGGCCTAACAGAAACAGCTAATTGGTAAGTGATACTTCCTGACAGCTTTTAACAGTATAAAATATTAGCTCAAATAGAGGTAGGTACATGTGATTATAATAGAAGTGTTTGAAACTGAGAAAGATCCCTAGCCTAATTAAATTCTCCTAAAGGGGTAACTAGTTAAATCTAGAGAGCAGATCTCTGAGCTCTGGTGGGCTGCTCTTGGGAAAGAAGGGACGGTGTCCCTGACGACTGTGTGTGCAGGGAGCGTGTCCAACTGGAGCTGTGGCTCACTGCTTGTTGGGGCCTGGTGCTGTGGGTGGCTCACTGTGGAGTATCCATGGTGATGAGAATGTTTCGTGAGGTGCTCACACATGCTGGTGAGGACACAGGCAGAAAGGGAATGGCTGACCGTCAGGCAAAGTCAGAGGCTCAGGAAGGAAGTGCAGGCCAATTCCCCTCTCAAACAGGCTGCTTTGGATATTGATGGGGAGGGGGTGGGGGTGGGAGAGGGAATGGCCTCATGGGGAGAGCAGCAATGGCCAAGTGCAAGGCACTGTGGGTAACTTTACTGCGCAGAAAGGGAGGAAACTGATTGGCAGGGCCATAGTGATAGGGATTCAATAGTAAGGGGTACAGACTGGCACTTCTGTGGCAGCAGATGTGAATCCAGGATGGTACATCGTCTCCCTGGTGTCAGGGTCAGGGATGCCATGGAGTGGCAGGAAGGTAGCCTGCCAGTGGCTGTGGTACACAGAGATACCAAAGGCACAAGTAAACAAAAGGATGGGGACCTGAAAACTGAATATAGGAATTCAGGGTGTCAATTAAAATGCAGACCTCGAAAGTAGCCATCCCAGGATTACTCCCAATGCCACGTGCCGGTGAAAGCAGGAAACAGAGGTTAGATCAGGTGAAAGCGTGGCTGGGAAAACTATGTACCAGGGAAGGGTTTGGATTCTTCAGGCATTGGGACTGTTTCTGGGGAAGCTGTGACCTGTAAAAGCCTGATGGGTTGTAGCTAGATAGAGCTAGGGCAAATCTCCCTGTGGGGGCTTTTGTTGGTTGCATTGGTGATGGGTTTAAACTAGTATGGCAGAGGGAGAGAAGCCAAAGTGTAGGCTTAACTGGGTCAGATTCTGATCTGGTAATGGGAGGTTAGTGATGTAGTCAGTGACTTGGAAAGAAAACAGAAACAAGGATTTAAAAGTGTCCAGCGAAGGTTGACATGTTGATGTGAGACATGTTACAAACAAGACAGATGAACTAAGATAGGCACATGACAGGACAATGTCATTGCTATAACAGAAACCTAGCTAAAGGCTAGGCAAAGGGAAGGTGACGGCCTATGGTATTATCGCTAGATTGTTAAACCAGAGATCCAGGTGATACGCTAAGGACCTGGGTTTGATCTCTGTAAGGGCAGATGGTAAGGTTTGTATTTTAAATCTGGAAATAGGAGTCTCATGATGACTGTGAAACAATTGTCAGGAAAAAAAAACATCTGGATCACTAATGTACTTTAGGGAAGGACACTGCCACCCATAACTGGTCTTGCCTACATGTGACTCCAGACTCACAGCAATGTGGTTGACTCTTAACTACCTTTGGGTCATTAGGGATAGGCAATAAATGCTGGTCCAGCCAATGATGCCTTCACCCTGTGAATTAATGCCAGTAGGCCATCACCTACCCCGTAAAGGTGAAGACATTTGAGAAACAGCAGCAATAGATTAGATTCCCTACAGTGTGGAAACAGGCCTTTTGGCCCAACCAGTCCACACCGACCCATAACCCACCCAGACCCATTTCCCTCTGACTAATGCACCTAACACCATGGGCAATTTAGCATGGCTAATTCACCTGACCTGCACATCTTTGGACTGTGGTAGGAAACCAGAGCAAACCCACACAGACGCAGGGAGAATGCGTAAACTCCACGCAGACAGTCACCTAAGGCTGGAATCAAACCTTGGGACCCTGGCGCTGTGAGGCAGCAGTGCTAACCACTGAGCCACCAGGCTGCCCCAAACATGGCAGTGCTATTTCCCCATGGAAAACACTGATAAAAATTCCATCATCTGCTTTTATTGCCTGAAACCTTCATGGATTACTGTGATTTTTTTTGACAAGACCAGTCACTGTCCTAAAAGAGCTGTCCACAGATTGAGGCGGATCTGGGAAACCCATACAGAAGGCCCCGAATGGAATATACTGAAATTACCATTCCATCGAAAAACAGTGAAATCAGACCACCAAGAGAATTGCATCTCCTGTTTGATTCACACGAGATTGTTTAGTTCACATATTTGGGAGATGAACGGTTGCCCATGGAGTATTCAGCAGAAAAAGATAATAGAGCTACACCAAGGAGTATTCCATGACATCTCCAAGATGCTACAAATTTCACTGTCACTGAAAACAGCAGCTAAACAACCGAGAATTCCGGTTTCACTCTCTCAACTCCAGGATTCTAAATATTTTAAACTGCATCTCCTTTTACCGTCCTTTTCGTGCTGCACACCCTCTGCATTCTTCTTAAACTTACCTGCGTTTGTGCATGTGTTTGCTGTTACATTTTATTATCTTATTTTTGGGATTAGAAGGTAATAAAATGCCTCTCGCTTTCACTCACGGGAAGATTAGATTAGCTTACCTACAGTGTGGAAACAGGCCCTTCGGCCCAACAAGTCCACACCGACCCGCCGAAGCACAACCCACCCATACCCCTACACCTAACACTAGGGGCAATTTAGCATGGCCAATTCACCTGACCTGCATATCTTTGGACTGTGGGAGGAAACCGGAGCAAACCCACACAGACACGAGGAGAATGTGCAAACTCCACACAGTCAGTCGCCTGAGGTGGGAATTGAACCCGGGTCTCTGGCACTATGAGGCGGCAGTGCTAACCACTGTGCCGCCCACAAAGAGCCACTTAGAAGTAGCCCCTTTGTTTTAATCAGTTTAATGATGCTTTAAAACATTTGTTGCAACTGACTGAGAGGGGACAAAATGGAGGAAGGCTGATTCTCTCTCCTCATCTCGTTGTAACTTGATACAAAGCAATGGGTTTTATGACAAACCGATCTCCTGGATGTTGTGAGTGGACCTCATAGTGGATCCACATTAGTGGTAATATAGTTTACACTACTGACCAAGTTAAACCTAAATTGGAACAATCACGTCGAGAAGTCCCTGTACTTTGGAAAATTGCCATGGAAGAACCTATCAGTCTAGGTTGTGGCTAAGGCAGGATTTATTCCTAAATCTAATTCTTCCTCCATGGCATGTTTTCATGGAGCAGAGAGTTGGCTCCCTGTCTCAGCCAACATTCATCCCTCATCCAATGTCATCTGAGTCAATTCATTGGTCCTTCAGTTATTTATTCTTAGTGAGAAGTATAGAGCTTATACTCTGCATGCCACACCTCCCTAGAAATGGAGTGAATGCTCGTATTTTATTAGCAGCAGGAAGCTTTGATAAATAGAGTGAATGCTTTACATGCACCTTAATTCATTCATTTGTATTATAGTTCATTGCCTTGCAATACCCTGAACTTTCTCACGTCACAACTGCTGATAAAGTTGTAATTGCAGCTTAATCTACCCTCCCCTTCCAGTTCTCTCTTTCTGAAGGCAGGGTTTACTTTGGGACAAACATTCCTGGGTTCTCCCAGCTATCCGAGTTGAAGAGTGTGGTGCTGGAGAAGCACAGCCAGTCAGGCAACATCCAAGGAGCAGGAGAGTTGACATTTCAGGCTGAAGCCCATCGTCAATCCTCACCATCTTCATTCTTTTTCTTCATATATTCATTCATGGGATAAAGGGCACTGCTGACCAGGCCAGCATTTATTGTTTGAGCGAGAGGGATAGGTTGAGGCTACTTTCCCTGGAGCCTGAGGGGTGAGCTTATAGAGGTTTATAAAATCATGAAGGGCATCAAAGGGTAAAAAGACAAGATCTTTTCCCCAGGGCAGGGGAGTCCAAAACTAGAGGCATAGGTCTAAGGTGAGAGGGGAAAGATTTAAAAGGAACCTAAGGGGCAACATTTTCACACAGAGGGTGGTGCGTGCCAGTGGAAGTGGTGGAGGCTGGTACAATTGTAGCATTTAAAAGGCATCTGGATGGGTATATGAGTAGGAAGGGTTTAGAAGGATATGGGTCAAATGCTGACAAATGGGACTAGATTAATTGAGAATATGAACAAGTTGGACTGAAGGGTCTGTTTCTGTGCTGTACATCTTTGTGACTCTATATTGCTGTGGGTCTGGAATCATGTGTAGGCCTTACTCATAAGGATGAGAGACATCAAAACGGCAGATGCTAGAATCCAAAGTAGGTTAGCAGGAGGCTGGAAGAACACAGCAAGCCAGGCAGCATCAGGAGGTGGTGGAGTCAACGTTTCAGGTGAAAAACCTGCTTCAGGACTGGGTAAACATGGCAGTTTCTTTCCTTAAAGGGAATTAGTGGGTTTTTCCTGACAATCAATTCATGGTCATCATTAGATTCTTAATTCCAATAGTTATTAAGTTCAATTACCATCATCTGCTGTGCCAGGATTTAAACCCAGGTCCACCAGAATATTACTTGGGTCTCTGGACTAGCAGTCTATTAATAATACCACTAGGCCATTACCTCCCCTTTACTTAGATGGGTTCCCTGTGTGCCCTAGATGTTGAATGTTTTTGGCATTTGCAAACCCTGGACCAGCCCTCCCTATTCTGTGTATCCCATTGAGGAGGGGGTCATGGGAGAATGACTCTTGGCCTATGTTTTTTTTTTGAGCATCTTCAGAACTTGGTGACAGTCAGAATTCATAACAGCCCTGGGCAGGAAGTATGCCGGCTGTTGGCAGGAAGTATGCCGGCTGTTGGCAGGAAGTATGCCAGCTGTTGGCAGGAAGTATGTCAGCTGTTGGCAGGAAGTATGCCGGCTGTTGGCAGGAAGTATGCCAGCTGTTGGCAGGAAGTATGCCGGCTGTTGGCAGGAAGTATGCCAGCTAGTCCAGGACAGGATTTCTACAAAATCTAAAGACATCTGGGTCTGGATTAATTGAGAATATCTGGTCAGCATGAACAAGTTGGACTGAAGGGTCTATTTCCGTGCTGTACAGCTCTATGACTCTATATTGCTTCCTCCTGCTGCCTGGCAACAAACCAGAAAGTCCCCATAGTTACCCCTCCCCCACAGTGATCCAATATTTGCTGTCTAATGAAAATATTCCAACAAGCTAAAAGAAACTTTGAAATAAACACTAACTGGCTTAACAACTCTTTCAAAACTAACTCCTCTGGTGACCTCATCTTCAAACACTTTTAAAACAAAAATATGAAGAAAATCAACAGAAATTTACCCCGTCTGGGCACAGGCTTGTTTAAGCAAACATGAGGTTGTAGAAATGTGATAAAACAAAACCCATTAGATTGAGAAAGTTTAACCCTATTGTTACTGCCCAACAACTTTCACTCACCGTGGGCGACACAGTAGCTGTGGGTGGCACAGTAGCTCAGCAGTTAGCACTGCTGCCTCCCAGCGCCAAGGACCTGGGTTCGATTCCTGCCTTGGGCGACTGTCTGTGTAAAGTTTGCACATTCTTCCAGCGTCTGTGTGAATTTCCTCCAAATGTTCTGGTTACCTCCTACAATCCAAGGATGTGCAGGTCAGGTGAATTGGCAATGCTAAGTTGCCCAAAGTGTTAGGCGCATTAGTAAGGGGTAAATGTCTGGGTGGGTTAATCTTCAGAGGGTTGGTTTGGGCTGAAGGGCCTGTAGGAAATCTATCCCTTGGTGCCCAGAAGGGTACAATCTGTGCTTTTTCAATGAGATGTGGGCATCACTGGCAAGGCCAGTATTTGTTCCTCATCCCTAATTGCCCCTGAACTGAGTGACTTCTAAGTCATTTAAAAATCAAACATTTGACTGTGGATCTCGCACATGTAGGTCAGGCCAGGTAAGGAAGGCAGATCCCCTTCACCAAAGGATGGTTTTAACAGCAATTGACCGTGCTTACATGGCAGTCATTCAACAAGCTTTACGCACCATATCGTTTTGAATTCAAGCATTACCATTTGACACAGTGGGGTTTGAAACCCCGCCCCCAGAACATTTACAGATTACTAGGCCAGTGATGGTAATACAATGCCATTGTCTCCCCTACCTTCTTACTGAGGTATGATGGTTTGGTGAATTAGTATACAAGGATTAGCAGCAGACATCAACCATTCTGCCCCTGAACCTACTCTGCCATTTGCTAAGATCTGGCTATTCCAATTGTGGTCTCAACTCTACTTTCCTCTCTGTGCCCTCACTCTCAACCCTCGACTCCCTTGTCCATCAACATCCTGTCTGACACAGCCTTGAGTATATTCAATGATCTGTTCCTCTCTTTGATAGAACTTTCCACAGCCTAGCAACGCTCTCTGAGAGAGAAGAAAATCTCACCTCTGTCTTAAGTGGCAGGCACCTCATATAGAAACTGTGCCCTGTAGTTCTAGACTTCCCCACAAGGGGGCACTCTCCCCTCAATGTTCAAAATCGCCTTTGTGTGCACCCTGAGCTGGGACAACGGGACCAGTCATTTACCCTCTCATTACTTTCTGACTGCACATGTCATCTCTAAAGTGCTGTTGGTTTATTGTTTTCATAACTGTCAGTGAGCAATGAGTTAGATTTTCCCCTTTTAATCCTAGCTTTTTCACTTGATGTGAGGGATTGTGTTTTAGCATCCCATTGTGGAGCCTTTAGTGTATTCTCCCTTGGGCTGTCCTTCCAGAGAAAGTGAGGACTACAGATAACGGAGATCAGAGTTGAAGGGTGTGTTGCTGGAAAAGCACAGCAGGTCAGGCAGCATCCGAGGAGCAGGAGAGTTGACGTTTTGTGCATAAGCCCTTCATCATGGCGTGGAAGTTCCTGGAGCCTTCATGGATTTCAGGTCCTTTCACTGGATCAACATGCTCAATCACCCTCTTTACCTGTGCAGACATTGACTTGGACCTCTTTTCGATAAAAGCCTTTGGGACCTTACCCCCATGACTGAAATTCCTGATGTTTGGACTTCAGCTGGTATCAACAAGTCTTATCGTCTCGAGCCTAAACTCCACTGGCTCACATCTCCCTGCAGCCAAGTAGTTTGAGTCAGTCCACTTTCTAAAAGGGGCTGATTAATGTCAAGGGCTGGAGGAACTGCCTTGCTCCTTGCTCTTCCGGTCTCAGCATGAACTCATGTGGAACCATGCACAAATGGCCCAGGTTCGTTCTGGGTTTGATGTGAGCTAGGGACGGGGGAAAAACGTCAGCAACAGCATGGCTAGACCATAAGCTCTGCAAGTTGCCCCCTGCACCCCTCCCTACACCTTTTAAAATGCATTGTACAACTCACCTCTTCAATCAAGCTTTCACTCATCTTGTCCCGATAGCTCAAAGTTTGTTCCCGTGATGCACCCTGTGGCCATATGAATGCAAGTTGTTGTTGTTTGGTTGCTCCTGTGAGCATTTCACTGGTGGCATCTGAGCGTAGATGTCAGTTGAAGTCGGGAGTGAGTGAGCTTCACCAAGATAGCCCACATCCACCACCATCCCCCCCTCCCCCTCCGACCCTGTCCACCAAATTCCGCTGTCCTGGAATCACATGCATCTCAGCAGCTTAGGATGAGAGGGCAAGTGGACAACGTGGTGACATGGATCACCTCGTGTGTATTGAAAGAGTCATTTCAGTAAACATGCACATTTATTTACTTTGGATTAAGTTAAGAAATGATAAACAGCTTCGTGTTATTGAGATAATTGGAGTGACTACAGACGATGCACGTAGCATGTTATTTTTCTGTCAGCAATAAATATTTCAGGTATATATATTTATCTAGATTCTTCTAAGACTCCATGTGCTATTTTCGGTGCAATCGTTGATCAAGAGAAACCACCTTTTATCTTTCAGCCTAAACTTGAAAGGGCTAAGTGACTTCTTGATGTCTAATAAACTCTATAAAAATGTCTCACTTGTTTGTTAAAAAAGGTTGTTATTGCTTATTTTGGCCCCAAAATCTAATAAATGGAGGAATTTATTAAGTGAAAATAGTACTTTTCCTGTCATGATGGCCCAGACTTTGAAGAAGATGATAGGAAACAGACTATCTTTTCTGGCATGTCAGCAAAGCCTAGTGATTAGGCCTAGTCTCTACCAGTCAGGCAAGCAGTACTGTCTGCAGTGACTGTTTCTGTGCTGAATACAGAAAACCTGTTACACACAGAAACCTCACCGCTGTCTCTTTGACTAACTTCAACCACGAGTCCTTTCGCTGCCTCGGAGGGAAATGAAATAGCAGCACATTAATCTTAGCATGAGGCAGCACAAAAAGAGACCATTCGGCCCATTTGTGCATGTGCCAGCCCTCCGAAAGTGTTAGCCGACAGGTCACCTTCTCCAGCCCCTTCTCCTAAGATCCTGAAAATCTTCTCTCTTTCAACCGTCTGTCAATTATCCATTTGAAAGTTGTTATTGCATCAGCTTCCAGTTCCTTGGCAGGCAGCACACCCCCAACAACCAGGCGAAGACGTTAACTCCACATCTCATCTCTGGGTTGTCATCTAAAATCTGTCGGATTGAGATTAGATTCCCCTACAGTGTGGAAACAGACCCTTTGGCCCAACACATCCACGCCAACCCTCTGAAGAGTAACCCACCCAGACCCACCTCCCTCTGATGAATGCACCAAACACTACGGGCAATTTAGCACGGCCAATTCACCTGACCTGCACATGTTTGGACTGTGGGAGGAAACCCACGCAGCCACAGGGAGAATGTGCAAACTCCACACAGACAGTCGCCCAAGGCTGGAATTGAACCTGGGTTCTGGTGCTGTGAGGCAGTAGGCCTAACCACCGAGCCACCGTGCCTTGTTTTTCCAGTCCTTCTGGACAGTTTCTCCTTATTTACACTTCTAAAATATTTTCATGATTACCCTCCCAGTAATATTTTCGGCTTCAAGAGAGAACAGGGGCAGTGTCTCGATCACTCTGAGATGGTGGATGAGAAGAGGATGTGGACAAACGTTGGCCACTCCGTGGGGAGCTCTCTGAACTTGCCAGCTCTCTGACTTCTGCAAGCACTCCTGGTGGCATGGCTGCAGCTTCAGAACTACCAGGCCTCCGAGTTTGCGGACAGCCATTAGGGCGCGATCAGTAGGATGCCATGTGTGGTAAAGTGGCTGAGCCTGTTTTTAAAAAATTATTTATTCATTTTGTGGGATGTGGGTGTTGCTGGCTGAGCCAGCATTTATTGCCTGTCCCTAGTTGTCCTTGAGAAGGTGGGGGTGAGCTACCTTCTTGAACCGCTGCAGTCCACCGTCTGTGCCTTGACCCATGATGGCATTAGGGAGAGATTTCCAGGATTTTGCCCCAGCAACAGTCAAGGAATGGTGATATATTTCCAAGTCAGGATGGTGAATGTCTTGAAGGGGAACCTGAAGGTAGTGGCGTTCCCGTGTATCTGCCGCTGTTGTCCGACTAATTGGAAGTGGTCATGGGTTTGGAAGGTGCTGTATGAGGATCTTTGGTGAATTGCTCATTGCATCTTGTACATAGTACACACTGCTGCTACCGAGCGCCAGAGGTGGAAAGAGTGGGCTTGTGGATGTGGTGCTAATCAAGTCGGCTGCTTTGTCCTGGATGGTGTCAAGCTTCTTGCGTGTTGTTTGAGCTGCACTTATCGAGGCAAGTAGGGAATATTCCATCACACACCTGACATGGGTCTTGTACATGGTGGACAGCCTCTCAGGAGTCAGGAGGTGAGTTACTTGCTGCAGTATTCCTAGCTTCTTCATGCCTTAGCAAGTGGGTCTTGAAACCTGTGGGAGAGTTAATTTGATCCTACCTCCCTGGTCTCACATCCCCCTCTATAATCCTGTCTAAAGTGCACAACCCAGCACTAGGGGAGAGCATCTCAGCTCTGGCCCAACCGTTGTTTCATGAAGATTTAACTTCAGTTTATCGTGGCCCCTTTAACGATTTATATACACACATTCCCAGATCTCTCCTTTGACCTGTACCCTCTTCAGAGCTTGTATTGCTCGGTTTAAAATCGATGGGAGGAGGCCATTCAGCCCTTCAAGCCTGCTTTGTCATTCATTGTGATGGTGGCTGACCTCATCATGGCCTGAACTCCATTTTCCTGCCCTCTCCTCATAACCTTTAACCTATTAATATACATTGATTTCTTCAAAATGGTTCACTATCCTGGTGTGCACCTTTCTTGAAGGTAGTGAAATCCATGGACTCACGAACCAATGAGAGAAGTAAATCCTCCTCCTCTCTGCTTTAAATCTGCCACTCCTTTCCCTAAAACTATGACCACTCATTCTAGATTGTCCCTCAAGAGGATACATCCCCGCTACACCTACTTTGTCAATATCCTTTAGCATCTTTTATACCTCGGTTAGATCGCCACTTATTCTTATAAACTCTAGCGGGTAGATGCCTAAACACTCAACAGAAGACGAACCTTTCAACTCTGGCTGTTATACTGTCTCTTCTCATTTTCTTGCCAAACTTCTCATTTTACACTTTGTCACATTAAAATACATTTACCATGTGCTTTCCATTTGCTAACACATTGCTGACATGTACGAATCTTCCCTTGTTTTTATAGGGCCACTGGCAAAACGTTTTCACAGCAACAAGAATGAGAGGAGAAGATAGAGGCTGGAGGATATAACAATGCAGGAGCTTTGGAGAACAAAAGAGATGACAAGTTGTAGGTTTTGCATGTGAGAATTCTACAGCAATTGTATGTGACAGAGAACATAGAATCCCTAGAGTGTGGGAACAGTCCATTTAGCCCAACACTGATCCTCTGAAGAATAACCCACCCAGACCCATTCCCCTACCTTATGCACCTAGCTTACATACCTCTGAACACTATGGGCAATTTAGCATAGCCAATTCACCTAACATTCACATCTTTGGATTACGACAGGAAACCGGAGACACAGGGAGAACGTGCAAACTCCACACAGACAGTTACCTGAGGGTGGAATCGAACCCAGGACCTTGGCACTGTGAGGCAGCAGTGCTAGCCATTGTGCCTCCCTTTTGAGAGGGGAGGGAATGTAAAGTAATGTGATTTCATGAAGCTCTGGATGAAAATCCTACAAGACTCTGAGATTTCTGCACTCCTCCAGTTGCAGCCTCTTGATCATCCTCAATTTCTTTGGCTACACCATTGGCTGCTGTGGTGTTTGCTTTGTCGGTTCCAAATTCTGCAAAATCCTCTTACACCTTCCCCAAGTCTCTGACGCTTTCTCCTTTTTATTTAACACAATCCTCAAAACGTACGACCTCAACCAAGCTTTTGGTCCCCTATTCCAATAAGGCTCAGCATCAAGTCTTATAAAATGCTTTGGCTAATTTTATTGCATTGAAACAGCTACATAAATGAAAGACGTTGTTGTTGTAGACAAGGACAAGGATTTTGATGGGTTGGAAAGGGTGGATGGAGATGTTAAAACTCAGTGGAAGGACAGGGGTTGCTTGGAGATTGAGGATTAGGTAATTATATACAGGAGAACATATGCTGTGATATTCTGCTTGAAAGGTAACTCGTGGACGTTAGAATTAGGGAGGGATTTACGGACTGAAATTACAGATTCAGGTAAAATTCTGTTATGCGGTTTCCAAGATAAAAGTAGAAAATGGTACTCTGAAAGAAAAGGAAATCTTTCCAAAAATGATCAAAATTCTTTGTGACTGGGTCGGAGGAAAACCTCTCTGATTTGAACTCTTTAGTTGGCCTTCCTTGATCCAAATCTATGATGAATCAGATTCTGAGGGCTGAATGGCCTCCTTCTGTTCTTATGATTTGTGACAGAGTGCCTTCCATCTTGGTAAAACACACCCGATGCCATAAGCAAATGCCTCTCTCAGAAGGCATGCTGGGAGCATGGCCAATTAACCTGGTGCACACTGAGCCAAAGTAAGTATTGCTAGAAAAAATATTACCAGCACAAGGATCAGACCAGGACTACAGCAGCTGAGTGAAGCAACTCTGAAACCCCATCCTCGTTTTCACATGCATTGCTTCATTCTTCCTGGTGAATCTCCGACTCTCTGGCCGCATATTGTTGTCTCTCCACTCCACTGGCACACACCCCCCCACCTCCATTCCATGTCCCACACCCTCTGGGTTTGTATAACTGAAATCACTTTGCTTCCCTACATTTCCCCTTCCAGATCTTCAAAGTGTCCCACAGAAGACTTATCATCACTGTTTGTAGAACCATGGTTGTGTGTATCATGGTTCCCACCTTGGTCCACGTTAAGGCTTTGACTGTGGCCCAATATACAGCAATATATTACAGGTGATGTGCTGCAGATTAGTCAGAGATGTGGCAGCTGATCTATGGATAAACATCCCTCTTCCCTCAGCCACCCTGGCTCTGAGCTTCCTTTTCTTGAGCGCCACTGTTATTTTTGCCATCTTGTTAACCTCTCAAAGCCTTTCTACTTTCACGTCATACGGACGTTGTTGGTAGCCGAGATGGAGCTCACGTCCTGCCAACACCTCCACCTCCACCCTGACAGTTAAATAAATGGAACCACGTATACAGTATTGTATTTTCCACCAGCCGGACATTAGCACCACATACTAACCGTGAATGATTGCAGTCAAACATTATTTACCTCGTTGACTAACCCCACTTCTTCATTTTCCAGGCCTCTCTCTCTCTCTCTCTCTCTTTTTCCACCCTTAATCAAGGCAGACAAATCCTGCAGGATCCCTAACCAGCTGCCAATTGACACCAGGCCACCAAAGGACTGAGGTAGTTAGTCAGTGCTCTGTGACCTGTTCTTCAGTTAACCTGCTCTCTGCAGTGCGCTCTCTGGTGTAAATCTAAAAGCTGATAGAAATACTTTGGGAACATACGTTTGCACACACAAATCATTCCTTTTTATCTTGTCACATCAATTGAACAAATGCCAGAAGATGTCAATTGGCACCGACATGTCCTGACATTGTCTAAAGCCCTGTAGTTGTTAATATGTTTGACTGAGTGAGCACTGTGAGACTCTGTTCAGCTTTCACAACAATAGCATTCATGTCGAATGTTTAATTGGGAAACTGTCCCGGTTTCTCTCCAAGTTTGGAAGAAACTAAACCTTTATGGTGTCTGTCACAATTTTTCCCACTCCTGTTCAGGGGGAGGTGTGTCCTGGTTAAAACAAGGGCCATGGCTGTGGAAGGATATCTGAGTGAAGTGACAGTGCAACAGAAGAAAGGTCAAACTCCAAAGTGCTCAGCATTTTAATTAATGGCCTTGGTGGAGGGGAAAAGGGGACTGTGTGCTCTCCACAAGTGCCCAGGACCCCTTTGGACAAGACCAGTGTCAGCAGCTCATGGTATTAGTCAATGCCAGGAGTTAAGGGCACAGAGCAGGATGCAATGTTGCGAGAAAGTTCAATGAGCCTGCACGAATGGCCAGGACCAGTGATTGCCTAACCCTGCCAACAACAGCACCAACCCTGAACAGAAATTGCTGGGAAATCTCAATAGGTCTGGCAGCATTTCTGCAGAGGAAGCAGAGTTCACGTTTCAGGTCTAGTGACCCTTCTTCAGAATTGATTGCGATTAAGAAAAGGTTGATTATATATGCTGAAGATGAGGTTAACGTTAGGTGGAGCCCAGAGGCAGAGAAAAACAACTGGCAGACAATGGAATGGGTCAAGATTAGAGTGGAGCTGGAAAGGCAAAGCAGGTCAGGCTGCATCCGAGGAGCAGGAAAATCGATGTTTCGGGCAAAAGTCCTTCATCCTGATGAGGGACTTTTGCCCGAAATGTCAATATTCCTGGTCCTCTGATGCTGCCTGACCTGCTGTGCTTTTCCAGCACCATTCTAATCTTGATTCTAATCTTCAGCATCTGCAGTACCTACTTCTGCGTAGACAATAGAATGGGTAAAGGTCAGCCTGGGAGATTGAATGGCTGGTAATGGGGCATTAGTGGCTGACAATAGGTTGGCTGTGGTAGCATCTCATACAATGGTGAGGTCTGGTGTGTGGGGGTTGGGGTTAAGGACGTGGGCGAAGGTGCTCAGACCCTAAAAAGATTGAACTCTACATTGAGTCCAGCAGGCAGTGCCATTCAGAGAACTGTGTCCACAACAGCAAGTGCAGCTTCCTCTTGGGAATGCAATATTGTGGAATTAGCCATATGTTTTCAGTTATGTAACCCTTTGTCACATCAGAAAGATAAAGGCAAGTTTACCCCAGTAACTGTAGGAATGGGCTATACGAACGACTGGGCAAACCGACTAAGTGCAGTTAGTTCTGCTGGACAGAAATATTCATTCATTCAGACATATCTTTCCTCACATTGACTGTAATTGCAGGAAGTGAAAGTAAATTAGGCCCTATCAGGGGCCTGTTATTCACTGCGGTGCAAATGAAACCCCTGAATATAAGCTCTTAATTTGAGTTGGGAACCAGCCACCAATCAATTCAGCCATAATGGTTAAATTAAATGAGAGGAGACAACAGTAATCAGAGAAGCACTACTGGCTGCCAGAATTGTTGGACCATTGCTTGCGGTAGAATCCTGTCAGTGTTGTAGACACGGAACCACAGATTGGTCTTTTTACAATTCTGCATTTACACATCAGGATTAAACCCTTGGCTCAGTTAGTGCCTTTTCTCCTGGTGGTTCTACACCTTTCTACACCTTAAACTGGTCAAAGATTTCAGCCTGAAACCAAACTCTCAACAGCTCACCTAGACGGGATACAAGGCAAAAGCTGTCACCTAATAGGTCTTCATAGATAAAAGTTGCCATAGTACTATTGAGCTATAGAGGGATGACTGGTGGTGGTTTAGCCTGAGGGTCACCATGTCTCAAGTGAGGGGAAAGGTTGAGAACGACAGTCCTTCACAGTAATCTCAGCTTGGGTGGGAATTGAACCCGTGCTGTTGGCATTACAAACCAGCTAACTAACTCCCTTCATAATGAGATAAGAAATAGGAACAGAAGTAAGCCATTTGCCCCCTCTAGCCTAGCCCAGCATTCAATAAAAAGGCTGATCTGCCCAAGGTCCCAATGTCGTTTCTATTCCAGCTCATCATAGCGTCCAAACTCCTAATGTTTCCACGTTGTGAGGTCGTAGATTTGTTCACCGAGCTGATGTGCTTCTCTGCAGACGTTTGAGCTACAAATCATGTCAGCATTGTACCTCACTCCTGTCAGTGATCTAGTTCCCATAGTCTCTGAGGCACAGAATTCCAAACATTCCCTACCCTCTGGGAGCAAAACATTCCAAACATTCCCTACCCTCTGGGAGCAAAACATTCCAAACATTCCCTACCCTCTGGGAGCAAAAACTCCTTCACATCTCCGTTTTAAACGAGTGCTTCAATTTCAGTTTCTCCTCTCTTAAATACACCAAGAATGAACGCTATTCTCTTGATGCAGCTGTATCAACATGGTGGCACAGTAGTTCAGTGGTTAGCACTGCTGCCTCATAGCACCAGGGACCCGGGTTCAATTCCCATCTCGGGCAACAGTCTGTCTGGAGTTTGGACATTCTCCCAGTGTCTGCATGGGTTTCCTCCGGGTGCTCTGGTTTCCTCCCACTGTCCAAAGATGTGCAGGTCAGGTGAATTGGCCAGGCTAAATTTCCCGTAGAGTTAGGTGTATCAGTCTGTGGTGAATGTAGGGGAATGGGTCTGGGTGGGTTGCTCTTTGGAAGAATGTTGTGGACTTGTTGGGCCGAAGGGCCTGTTTCTGCACTGTAGGGAATCTGATCTGTACTGTTGTAAGAGACTTCTCTAGCTTTCAGCTCCAACCCTCATGCAATAAAGCCCAAAATTCCTCTTGCTTTCTTAATTACACGTTGCACCCGTACTCTAACGTTGTGTTTCCTGTTGAAGGACTCTCAAAACCTTACATTTGAAATCTCTCTCTATTTAACTAATCAGCTGCCTTTTGATACTTCCTACCAAAGTGCATGTCCGCACACTTTCCTGTATTAAACTCCATCTGCAAAGTCTTTGTCCAACCTTTGAACCTCTCAATGTACCCTTGCAAATTCCTTTCGTCCTCATCACAGCAAGTCCTTCCACATATTTTTGTATCATCACCAAATTTGGATGCATTACCATCTACACTCCTCCACATCATTAATATTGATTGTAAATAATTGAGGCCCCAGATCTAATCCCTGTGGCACTCTACTCGCCACATCTTTCCAACCTGAAATCCTGACTGTCTGTCTCCTGTGTGTTAACCAGTCTTCAATCCATTTTAATACATTATACCTAATACTGTGAGCTCCTATCTTGTGCTGCTAGAGGAAGTGGTGGAGGCTAGTACAATTGTAACATTTAAGAGGCATCTGGATGGGTATATGAATAGGAAGGGTTTGGAGGGATATGGGCCGGGTGCTGGCAGGTGGGATTAGATTGTGTTGGGATATCTGGTCGGCATGGATGGGTTGGACCGAAGGGTCTGTTTCCGTGCTGTACATCTCTATGACTCTATGTGGCATCTCATCGAATGCCTTCTGGAAATCCATACAAACTAAATCAACCTTTTTATCAACTCTGTTTGTTATATCATCAAAGAACTCCTGAGCAAATTTGTCAAACATGACTTCCCTTTCACAAAGCAAAGGTTGAATCTGTTTTGCTGGTGTTAAGCTTTTTAAAAGTCCCTGCTGTTATTTCCAATCATAATGGATTCTGGTGTTTTCCTGATGACAGATATTTGACTAACTGGTCTATAGTTTCCAGCTTTCTGTCTCAGTCCCTTCTTGAACAAGGCATCATACTCAAAATTTTCCAATTCACTGGAACCCTCTCAGAATCCACTGATTCCTGTAATATTTTGCCTAAGGTCTCCACTATCTCTGTAGCACTTTTATTAAAAGAGTACAGAATTCTTTGAAGTTTACATCACATGTAGACTGGGCATTTAAGAAGGCATGTAGCATGCTTGCCTTCATTGTTCAGACCCTTGAGGTTGGACAGGATGTTGGTGAGGCATCTTCTGGAGTACTGTGTCTTGGTTATAGAAATGATATTATCTGGAGAGATTACCAGGATGTTGCCTGAAATGGAAGGTTTGAGTTATGGGGATGGGTTGGATAGGCTAGAGAGTAGAGAGTGATTCATGAAATGAATGAGAAGAGGAAGTGATGGATGCGGGTACAGTTACAACATTTAAAATACATTTGGATAAATACACAAATAAGAAATATTTAGAGACCAGGTGGGACTAGTTTAGTTTGGGATGATGGTTGACATGGATTGGTTGGACCAAATGGTCTGTTTCTGTTTAATTCTATGCCTATATAACTTGGAGGCTGGATATCAGATTCTAGTGACCTGTCTGGCTTCAGTCCCATCAGTTTGTAAAATGCTTTGACCCTCACGATAGAGAATCTTTCCTCCTTAGCTATTACTCTGCTTTCTTTCTGCAGATGCGGCATGATCTGCTAAGTTTCTCCAGCAATTCCTGGTTTTGTTTCAGAGTTTCTGAATCCACATTTTGTTATACTTTTGTTTTATTGATTTCCTTTATGTATCTATGTAAGTAAGTATATGATGCTTTATTTCTTTTATGTGAGTTACAGGGAGAGGCTGAACAGGCTGGGGCTCTTTTCCCTGGAGCAACATTCGGTGAGGGATGATCTTCTTGAGGTTTATAAAAACATGAGGGGTATGGATAGGATAAATAGACAAGGTCTTTTCCCTGGGGTGGGGGAACTCCAGATTGGAAGACATAGGTTTAGGGTGAGAGGGAAAAATTCAAAAGGGACCTAAGGGGCAACTTCCTCACACAGAAGATGGTGCGTGTGTGGAATGAACTGCCAGAGGAAGTGATGGAGGCTAGTACAATTGTAATGTTTAAAATACATATAGAAAGGGTTTAGAGGGGTGTGGGCTAAGTGCTGGCAATTGGGACTAGATCAGGTTAGGATATCTGGTTGGCATGGATGAGTTGGACCGCAGGGTATGTTTCAGTGCTGCACATCTCTATGATGCTGCATTCAATAAGGTTCCCTATGGGAGACTGATTAGCAAGGTTAGATCTCATGGAATACAGGGGGAGCTAGCCATTTGGATACAGAACTGGCTCAAAGGTAGAAGACAGAGTGTGGTGGTGGAAGGTTGTTTTTCAGACTGGAGGCTTGTGACCAGTGGAGTGCCACAAGGATCGGTGCTGGGCCCTCTACTTTTTGTCATTGACATAAATGACTTGGATGTGAGTATAAAAGGTACAGTTAGTAAGTTTGCAGATTACACCAAAATTGGAGGTGTAGTGAACAGCGAAGAGGGTGACCTCAGATTACAACAGGTTCTTGATCAGATGGACCAATGGGCTGAGGAGTGGCAGATGGAGTTTAATTCAGATAAATGCTGCATTTTGGGAAAGCAAATCTTAGCAGGACTTATACACTTAATGGTAGGTTCCTAGGGAGTGTTGCTGAACAAAGAGATCTTGGAGTGCAGGTTCATAGCTCCTTGAAAGTGGAGTCGCAGGTACATGGGATAGTGAAGAAGTTGTTTGGTATGCTTTCCTTTATTGGTCAGAGTATTCAGTACAGGAGTTGGGAGGTCATGTTGTGGCTATGCAGGTCATTGGTTAGGCCACTGTTGGAATATTGCGTGCAATTCTCGTCTCCTTCCTATCGGAAAGATGTTGTGAAACTTAAAAGGGTTTAGAAAATATTTATAAGGATGTTGCCAGGATTGGAGGATTTGAGCTATAGAGAGAAGGTGAACAGGCTGGGGCTGTTTTCTCTGGAGCGTCGGAGGCTGAGGGATGACCTTATAGAGGTTTACAAAATTATGAGGGGTATGGATAGGGTAAATCAGCAAAATCTTTTCCCTGGGGTGGGTGAGTCCAGAACTAGAGGGCACAGCTTTAGGGTGAGAGGGGAAAGATATGAAAGAGACCTAAGGGGAAACCTTTTTCACACAGAGGGTGGTACGTGTATGGAATGAGCTGCCAGAGGAAGTGGTGGAGGCTGGTACAATTGCAACATTTAAGAGGTATTTGGATGGGTATATGAATAGGAAGGGTTTGGAGGGATATGTGCTGGGTCCTGGCAGGTGGGACTAGTTTGGGTTGGGATATCTGGTTGGCATGGACAGGCTGGACAGAAGGGTGTGTTTCCATGCTGTACATCTCTATGACTATGATAATATCTGCCTTATCTATAAACGTATTGTCTCCTAACTCTTTTAAAAATATATATTTTTATTGAAAACTAGATTTTTTAATATTACAACAAATACAAATTAATACAATTCAAAACAATACAATGAAAGAACACCAAAAACAATTTTAAAAATCCAAACCACCCTCATGTACAAATGTATAAATAGATATAAACATATTTTATAAAATTCCCAATTAATGACTTAACTAAATAAATAATAACTAACAACAAATTCATAAATAATAATAGTACAGCTCTACGAAACAGTCTCTCATATATTAAGAGCATTAATTTTCACATATGATTGCAGTTCCCCCTCTCTGGATATTGGACTCGTAGAACACAATAGTTACAGTGAGATAAAAGCCCTTGTTAATGTGACAGGCAATTCTGTGCCCAGGGTCATGATGTCTTATAGAAATTCTCAGTTTTGTAGTGTACCATACTTGTGAGAAAATCCAAGGGGATACGCTCCATAACAATCTTCCGCCAATCTGACAGGCCTGGGGGATGTTTGGACACCCAACCTAACAAGATATTCTTTCTTGCGCAGAACGTGAGGATGTTGAAAAGCGTTTTCTTATGCGCATCTGCAGGGAACACACTGGGCAGGCCAAGGAGAGGAGAGATGAGGTTCTTCTCCACTCTTACACCCAAAATCCTCTCCATTGCATCGGCCACCCCGCTCCAGTGTGTTTAAAGCCAAGGGGCAAGTGTAGGAGTGCCCGTCCTAACTTTACACTTGGGGCATGTTGAGGATACCCCTTGGTTTAAATTTTGACAAAAGATCTGGTGCCAAGTGGACCCTGTGGAGAATCATCAACTGTAAAGCAAGGGTCGTATTGCAAATTGATGTCGTTCTTGCATTTTCCCAAGTATCTTCCCATCTCTCTGAGGAGACCTCAATGCCGAGCTCTCTCTCCCACACCTTGCAGAGTCGATCAAACTCATCTGAGGGGGTGGCCTCCCCCAACTGATGATATAAGGTGCTGACAGAAAATGTACTTTTTTTTATAGATATTTTTATTAGAAATTTAACATTTTTGCAAGTTTATTAAAATAAACAAAACTCTCAAATACAAACATTGATGTACAATTAAATCAAATATACAATAGTCAAAATTTAACAAAGGAAAAAAAATTACCAAAATAAAAAAAAACAAAACTCAACTTTCTACTAATCTAACCTATAACTAACCAGAGTGCATACTTAAGTCTCTTACATGCTCGGAATGTATTAACATCAAATGTAATAAACCCGTATTCGTGCGGGTTTCCTCTCCCAAGGGGCCCCGGAGCAGCCAGGTTTGTAATCCTCACTAAATAAAGGCCCTTGTTAGGATGGCCGAAATATCTGCATTTATGTAATTCAAAAAGGGCTGCCATATTTTAAAAATAATTCAGTCTTTCGGTGCACCATATTTGTAAGGAAGTCAAGGGGAATATATTCCATAATTAATCTGTGCCAATTTGAAAGTCCAGGGGGGCCCTCAGCCACCCAGTTCATCAAAATATGTTTCCTTGCACAGAAAGAGAGAATAGAAAATAGTCTCTTCCCATGCATATCCAGGGAGGAAAAGTTCGAAAAGCCCAAAAGGAGAGATACAGGGTCCACTCTAATTTCTGTTCCTAAAATATCTGTCAGGGTACTTGCTACTTTAGTCCAATATCTACTGATCTTATGACAAGTCCATAGGCAATGTACCAGAGTGCCCACCTCTATTTTGCATTTGGGACACATTGGAGATGCTCCTGCCTTAAATTTTGCCAATCAAGCCGGTGCTATATGGGCCCTATGAAGTATCTTCAGCTGGATAGCCTGGGTTCTGTTACAGATAGTAATTCTTCCAGCATTTTCCCAAATACCATTCCACGTTTCTATAGAGATTTCTAGTCCCAAATCTTGATCCCATGTTTTAAGCAGATTGTCCATATCTCCCGATACTTCATCATGTAGTAAATGATAAATAGTACTAACGGAGGATACCCCCACTGGTCGTAGGACATTACATTCTCTATCTGATTTATAAAGACTATCTATTAACGTAGTCTTCTTCTGTATATAATCTCGAATTTGGAAATATCGAAAGAGGTCTCCATTGGGTAATCCGAATTTCTGACGCAGCTGTTCAAAGGACATCAGGACCCCATCTTTAAATAGGTCCCCTAAACATGAGATACCCCTGGATCTCCAGAGTTTAAAAGTGGCATCTGTAAACCCCGGTTGGAATCCCCATGCCCCTACTATCGGTGCATGGGGGGATGTTTTATGTAAATTACCCTAATTTCTAAAGTCTGGGAAATCCAGTCCTCCCCTTGTCTGTGGAAGCTGTAGCTTCTTCAGCTTAATAAGGGGCCGTCTATGATTCCAAATAAAGGAACCCAGCCAGCCATATAATTTACGTAGGGCTATCCTTGGCAGCATCACCGGGAGCATTCTTATAGGATATAAGAGACGGGGCAGAACATTCATTTTAATTAGTGCTATTCTACCCAACCAGGAAATTGGAAGGTCTCCCCATCGCTGGAGGTCCTGCCTTATCCTTTCCAGTAATTGCACAAAATTAGCCCTATACAACTGACCAAATACTGGAGTAATAAAAATACCTAAATATAAGAAGCCCTCCAGGGACCAACGAAAGGGAAAAAGGGATCCGTCCACTAAGTGGGGTGTCATAACCAGGCCACCCATTGGCATAGCCTCCGATTTTGAAAAATTAATTTTATAGCCTGAGAATGCACTAAATGTATTAATAACTTGAATTAGACGAAGTACTGACATCAGAGGATTATTGAGGAATAAAAGAACATCATCTGCATAAAGGGTAATTTTGTGTTTACCTGTACCAATCCTCGGGGCCGTTATATTAGGATCAGTCCGTATAGCTTCTGCTAGTGGTTCAATTATTAGCGTAAATAACAATGGCGAGAGAGGACATCCTTGACGGCAGCCCCTACCCACACTGAAGCTATCCGACCTTAATCCATTGGTAATAACCACTGCTTTGGGATCACTATACAATGTTGAGACCCATTTGGTAAACACCTGTCCAATGCCAAACCTTTCCAATGTGTAAAACAAATATGACCATTCAACCCTATCGAATGCCTTTTCCGCGTCTAATGAAATTATTACTCCTGGTATCTTTCCCTGATGACAGGCTTGGATCATATTCAAGACCCTTCTAATATTATTGTATGATCTACGGCCTTACAAATCCCGTCTGATCCTCCTTTATGATATATGGCAGTACCCTTTCTAGTCTCAGTGCTAACATTTTAGAGAGGATTTTAAAATCTACATTTAGCAAGGATATTGGTCTATAAGATGTACAGTCTTCTGGATCTTTTCCTTTTTTGAGGATAAGAGAGATATTTGCCTCTTTCAGCGAAGGCGGGAGACAGACCTGACTATATGCAAAGTTATACATGTCCATAAGTGGATCAGCCAATATTTCTGTAAATTCTTTATAGAATTCAGCTTGAAAACCATCTGGACCCGTTGTCTTTCCACTCTGGAGTTGCCTAATTGCATCAAGTATTTCTTGGACTGTTAGAGGAGCATTTAGGGCCGATACCTGTTCCGGAGTCAAGTCCAGAAAGGTCAAATTTTTAAAAAATGACTGCATCCTCCTAGTCCTATCTTCACAATCCTGCGATTTATATAACTCAGAATAAAATTCTCTAAAGATCGCATTAATCTTTTTATGATCATGAGTCAAGGTACCTGTACTTTCCTTGATAGTCGTAATAGTTTGAGGGGCCTTCTTTTTCTTTGCAAGAAATGCTAAGTATCTACCCGGTTTGTCGCCATATTCATATAACCTTTGTTTTGCAAATAATATTTCCCTCTTAGCCGTTTGAGTAAGCGTAGTGTTTAGAGCTGTCCTAAGAGCTGTAATCCTTTGCAATTTTATAATAGAAGGTCTATCAGCGTATGCTGTTTCAGCTGCTTTTAAGCGAGCTCCGAGCAGACGCTGTTGCTCTCCCTTCAGTTTCTTCTGGGTCGCTGAGTAGGAGATGATCAAACCTTGTGCATAAGCTTTGATGGTCTCCCACATCATTGATGGGTTGCTAGCCGTACCTGAATTAATTTCTAAAAAAGTTTTAAATTCTTGGGAGAAGTACTTTACAAATTTACTATCTTTTATCAGTAAGGGGTCCATACGCCAATGCCGAGCGGATATCCCATTGTTCCTTGCCTTAGTTTCCATATATACAGCGGCGTGGTCGGAAATCGCTATAGTACCTATTTTACAGGATAATATAGAATTTTAAAAAATCGATGGGGCAAAAAACATATCAATTCTTGTATGACATTTATGTGGATTAGAGTAGAAAGAAAAATCTCTACCCTGTGGATGAAGACATCTCCATACATCTACCAATCCTAATTCTTTATTCAGGTCCGCCAGTTGTCTAGATCTGGGAGATACTCCAGCAGCACTCTTGGGAATCCTATCTATTTCCGGAACCATAATACAATTAAAGTCTCCCCCTATAATTGTATGACGGGCACCAAAGGCCATCAATTTTGAAAAAGCTTCCGTTATAAATTTAGAGGGGTGTGCCGGGGGGCAGTACAAATTTAGAATCCCATATTCCTCTCCATTTACGAGGGCTTTAATCAAAATATATCGTCCAAATTCGTCTTTTATCTGATTTAGAATTTTGAAAGGGAATTTCTTCCGAACAAGAATAACAACTCCCCTGCTTTTTGAGCTAAAAGAAGAGAAAAAGGCCTGATTAAATCCACCCTGCCATAATTTTAAATGTTCTTTATCCGACAGGTGTGTCTCTTGTAGGAGAGCTATATCAACTCTTTCTTTCTTAAGATTTGATAATATTTTCTTCCTTTTGACTAGCGAGTTACTCCCCTTGACATTCCAGGTGCACCACTTAACCGACTGATCAACCATAATCATCTGGGCAGATCAGAGACCCCTTGGGAGAGGACACCCTATCTGGAACATCCCGAGCATGGAGCATATAAAATTTACAAAAATAAAGGCTCTCTATTACACTCACAACAATGTAATAAAAAACTATTTCTAAATAAAAAAAATATAAAACGTACCTAAATGGAGATTTTCCCCCTTGTTCCCAGGGAGCGTCACTTCCTCTCCAAAAGTCCATCTTATCCTCTCTCAACCAATGCCCCACCCTTGACCCAGGTGCTCCTCAATAAAATGAGGAGAATTCAAATATAATACAAAGCTAGAGTTAACAGTGAGCACCCTACCCCCGCCCACACCAACACCTGGATATATTTGGGAATGTTAATACCATATATAAATATATAACTATAAAATTACAATCTCAACAAGTAATAATTAGATATAATAATACAAAATAATAGGGGAAAAACAACCCCGCTCCTAAAGACAGAGGTAAAATAGAATAATGTAACCACCTCCCCCCACCAACATTAACCAATCGCCCCAACATGTATATACATACATACAATCCCACATATAGACATAAAGTAATAAAAGAAAACAAACCAAGCGGGGGGGGGAGAAAATCAAATCCCTCTCCCGCCCCCCATGATAATATTAAACAATGAGGTAAAAAAAAGGAGAGAAGAAAAAAAAGGGGGAATATAGACCAAAGTGGGGGGAAAGGCAAACCAACATCCACAATCTCTTACAGTTTATTTAAGAGAGTCCAAGAATTCCTTAGCCTTCTCTGGTGATCCGAAGTTATATATGGATCCTTCGTGGTTAAAACGTAGCGTCGCTGGATAGCGTAAGGAGTACTGAGTATTTAAGTCCCTTAAACAGTTCTTCACCTCATCGAATGCCTTCCTCTTTCGGACCAGAGCTAGGGAAAAATCCTGAAATAGCATGATCTTGGATCCTTTATAGATCATGGCTTGGGAGTCTTTTCCATGATTTCTTGAGGCTTCTAGGAGCATCTGCCTCTCCCTATAGCTCTGCAGCTGGAACAGGACCGGGCGTGGGCGCTGGTTTGAGCCGGGCCCACGTATTGCCACCCGGTAGGCCCATTCCACCCTTACCTGGCCTGATCCAGCATGCAGATTTAAAAACTGTGGCAGCCACTGCTCCAGAAATGCTGTAAGCTGGCCTTCCTCTTCCCGTTCGGGAAGGCCCAGCAACCGAATATTTTTTCGACGACCTCGATTATCGAGGTCGTCAATATGATTTTCTAAGGTCCGGACTTGCTGCTCGAGAGTCCGGACCTGATCCGCGGCCGATTGAGCTGCAGTCTCCGAGGTCGCGGCCTTTAACTCCGCCCCTCCGACTCGGCGCTCGAGATACTGGATGTCTCGGCCGTGCTTCTGCAGCGCGGCCGAGAGTGATTCCCAGCGATGTCAGGACTCCTCAATGAAGGCATCGATCTTCGCGTCCAGCTTGGTGATCATCTCCACAAGGCTTGTTACCGTCGGTAAGTCCCCCGGGGCGGCTGTGGACGCCTCTGCTGCAGCTGAAGAGGGACAGGGTGGGAGAGGGGGTCCTGCTTGTTGAGAGCTGCGGGCTCCCTTCCCTTTGGTCATTTTTCACTAAATATTAGACTATTTAAATATAATACTAAGCAACAATTTAAATTTAACAGCTATTATGAATGATTTGGTGAGTGTGGTGGGGGTGGGTGACCCACTTTACCCAAGTCTTGGGAAGATCACTCTAGACTCAGACTTGCTGGGTCGCCGCCATCTTGGATCCCCCTCAGAAAATGTACTCTTAACACTGAGCACCCCCCTCTCTATGTCAGATTTGTAGGGATCAGTCAAAAGTGTAGTCTTTTTTTTGAATAAAATCCCTAACTTGAAGAAAGCAAACGAGGTCCCTGTTTTTAGCTTGTATTTCTGTGTTAACTGATCAAAAAACGTCAATGTGTCTCCCTCAAATAAATCACCCATGAAAGACACACCACTAGCTGCTCAATGTTTGAATCCTGAATTCATCATCTCCAGTTGAAAACCCGGCATTCCCATTATTGGTGGAAGAAAAGACGTTTTGCCAATATTGTCTTTCCTCAGCTGAATTGCCCTCCATGCTTTAACAGTATTAATACCTATTGGGTTATGGCAATATTCCTTAACTTTCCTTATTCTGTCCAAAAACCAGTAAGGGATTACTTTGCCTAAGAGGTTTTGATATCTAACCACATTGAAAAAGGGTTCCCACAAGCCCATTCACTCATGTAAGATAAAAACCAGCTTAGATTAGATTAGATTACTTACAGTGTGGAAACAGGCCCTTCGGCCCAACAAGTCCACACCGACCTGCCGAAGCGCAACCCACCCATACCACTACATTTACCCCTTACCTAACACTACGGGCAATTTAGCATGGCCAATTCACCTGACCCGCACATCTTTGGACTGTGGGAGGAAACCGGAGCACCCGGAGGAAACCCACGCAGACACGGGGAGAACGTGCAAACTCCACACAGTCAATCACCTGAGGCAGGAATTGAACCCGGGTCTCTGGCGCTGTAGTTGATGGCTTTTAATGTCCGGGAGATCCACTCCTCCCAGTCTGTGAGGCAACTGCAGTTTAGCTAATTTAATAAGGGGCCGCTAATGTTGCCAAATAAAAGAGATGAACCAGCCATTCAGTCTCCTGAATGTTTGCTTATCAAAAATCGAGGGAAGCATTCGTATAGGATGGAACCAACGGGGGTGAATATTCATCTGATTAAGCCCTATCCGACCTAACCATGAGACCGGAAGCACCTCCCATCTTTGAAGGTCTTGTTTGAATTTGTCGAATGATTGAACAAAATTAGCTTTAAACAACCGATCAAGAACTGGGACGATGAATATGCACAAGTGCATAAAACCCACCGTGACCACTTAAATGAGAATGGAGATTTGCCCTCAAGACCTAGCACCTTTGTAAGACCACCTACAGGCATAGGCTCTGATTTTGCAAAATTAATCTTGTACCTCGAAAAGGTGCCAAACGCACAGGTGCATTATATCCTGTGAGGCACTGCAGCTGCTGGATTTGACAAAAATATGAGGACATCGTCTGCGTACAATGAAAATTTGACCCCATTTCTGAAGCTGATATATTGGGATCCCAACGACTGTCCCCCGCCAATGGTTCAATCACCAACGTAAAAAGCAGTGGTAACAGGGGACAGCCCTGCCGGCTGCCCCTAAAAATGATAAAATTGCTTGATCGTACCCCATGTGTGATGATCGCAGCGAGAGGGTCACTGTACAGAACCTTTGCCCATCTTATCAAGGCTTCGCCCAAGCCAAACCACTCTACAGTATAAAAAAGGTAGGCCACTCAACTCGATCAAATGCCTTCTCTGCGTCTAGAAAAATCACCAATCCCTGTATTGACTATTGTTGACATGATTGAATTACATTCAGCAACTTCCTAACATTATTGGAGGATCTGCGGCCCTTTATGAAGCCCGTCTGGTCCTCTTTAACATTATAAGGTAACACAGTTACCAGTCTTAACGCAAGAGTCTTAGTGAGGATTTTAAAGTCAACATGTAAGAGTGAAATGGGCCTGTAAGAAGTACAGTCCTCTGGGACCTTCCCTTTTTTAAGAGTAAGCGAAATAATGGCCTCTCTTAGAGTTGGCGGGAGACGATCATGACAGTACAAGTCATTAAACATGTTGAGCATCAGGCCTGACAATATGCTTATAAATTCTTTATAAAATTCATGGAAAGTCCATCAGGACCGAGCGCCTTTCCACTCTGATGCTGCTTCACAGCCTCCTGCTCCTCTTGCTTTGATAAGGGGGGCTTTGAGAAAAGATTCTTGTTCAGGGTCACATCTGGGAGCTCCAGATCCTTGAAAAAGGACTCCATCTTGGCCCGCCCCTCCTCACAACACTCAGATTAGTATAATTGAGAGTAAAATCTCTGGAATGCCACATTAACCTTTTTGGAATCACATGTTAGGTTCCCAGATTCTTCCCTCATTAATGTGATGGCTTGAGGGGCGCCCTTTTCCTGACGGGATATGCTAGGTACTTGCCCGGTTTGTCACCATGTTCGTATAACCTCTGTTTTGCGAAAGTAAGCTCCTTCTTTGCTGTCTGTGTGAACACAGGATTCAATGCAGACGGCAGTGTCGTAATCCTCTGTAGCTGGGCCAATGAGGGCCTGTCAAAGTAAGTCTTCTTGGATGCCTTCAACCATGCTTCGAGGAGATGTTTCTGTTCGCCATTCTGCCGCTTCCTACTGGCGGAGTAGGAGATAACTAACCCTCAACATTGGCTTTGGCAGTTTTCCAAAGGATGGATGGGCTACTAACCGGGCCTGAGGTAATGCCTAGGAATGCCTGAAATTCCCCACTGAAGTACTCCACAAACTTATTATCCTTAAGGATAAAGGGATTCATTCGCAGTGCCTTGGGCCCACTATAGCCTCCTTAATCTTAACCAACAGGTACACTGGAGCGTGATCAGAGATGGTAATATTCCCAATCGTAAAAGATGCCATCAGTCCAGGGTTGCCAGTGGGTCAGAAACAAAACAATCCTGGCGTGACATCTGTGTGGATTGGAAAAAATCCCTGCCAGTAGAGTGGAGATGCCTCCAGACGTCCACCAACTCTAACTCCACACACAGATCAACTAATTGCTTAGTTTGCACAGAAGGTATAAGAGGCCTTTGGGCAGTCTGTCTATTGTGGGATCCATAAGACAATTAAAATCTCTCCCTATAACAATATGCTGGGACTCGAGACTGACCAATTTAGAGAACACATCCACCAGAAATTTGAGGGGATGGGCCCGAGGGCAGTAAACATTTAAAACACCATATTCTTCCCCATTTATCAGAGCCTTGAGGATTACAAATCATCCGTGTATCTTTAACTCACTTTAGTAACTTAAATGGGAGATTCCTCCTAATCAATATAGCCACTCCCCTACTTATGGTATTAAAAGATGAAAAGTAAACCTGATTCTGCTATGGTTTCAAATGCTCCCTATCATCCAAGCACGTCGTCTGTAACAAAGCAGAATCCACCTTTTCCTTTCTAAGACTCGAGAGTACCCTTTTCCTCTTAACTGGTGAGTGACTCCCCTTGATTTTCCAGGTACACCATTTAATCAAGTCATTAGCCATAACCATATGCAGTAACATTTAGATTCCAGAGAGGAGGAATTCTAACCACAAATCGCTTAGCCTTAGTGTCGCAAGATCCATTGAATGTAAAAACTACATGAACTAAAACACTACAGTTAACAAACCTACAAAGCTATCAAAGACTGTATACAATAAAAAACAAAAAACAAACCAACATATAAAGTGCCAATGGCGCTGAATGGGGAACTCACCCTCTGCCCAAAAGGGGCATTTATACATCCCAAATGCCAACTTCCCATCCCGCTGCCAATTGTGCAACCAGGGCATTTAAATACCTGAACTGGGCGTAAACTACCTGTAGGTAGGCATCCAGCCATCCTAAACACTTCCTCTCCTAGTGGAGCCGCACCACAGACACAAGCAGAAAGCAAAGAAAGTACACCATGAAATAACAATGTGAACAAAGACATTTTGAAAAGAAAAGGTAAGTACCCCACCCATCCTTTGGTATAACTTAGAAATTGAAAGTACACATCCCAACCGCCCCTGAGCATAGTTCAGGCCAGATTATTACCAATAAGAAAAGGAAAAGAAAGCCCTGAACCGACTTCCTCTCTTTTTTAAAAGAAGAGACATACGCAAACAATATGGCTATTTGTAAATAATAAATTGTTCAGATTAAGTTAATTTGTCCACAAATTCTCTTGCATTCTCCATTGTGTCAAAGAGATGTACAGATCCATCTAAGGTGATTCAAAGCACCACCAGATACCTCAAACAGTATTGGATACCGAACTCCCTCAGTCTTCTCTTGACATTGTCATAGGATTTTTCTTTTCGCATCACCACCACTGAGAAGTCCTGGAAGAACATCATCTCAGAGCTCTCGTAAACTGGGGCTTTCGGATCCTCCTCCTGGATTCTGGAAGGTTCCACGAATCTCTCCTCATGTCGATAGTGATGAAACCGTACCAAGATAGGATGAGGACGTTGACCCAGACCTGACCCGATAAGCCCTCTCAGCCTTCAAGCTTCTCATTCCACCCTCCAAGTTAAGGAATTTCGGCAACTAGTCCTCAATAAATTCCACCGGCTGCTCTCCTTCATTACCCTCCGGCAGACCGACAATCCGAATATTTTTTCTCCTGTCCCTGTTCTCAAGGTCATCAACCTAGTCAAACAAATTACGGACCTGTGTCTCAAGGACCTGGATCCTATCCTTGGATGAACCGGTATCAGCTTCCACCACTGCGACCCTGTGTTCTACCTCATCCATCCTTTTCTCCAGGTCTCCCAGTGGTTGTTCATGCTTCTGCAGCATAATAGAGATTAGGACCAGCTTCTCCTCTACCTGCTTGCCTAACGTCTCGCGAGACTTTGCCAGCTCCTTCACCAGGACCTGGTAGGAAATCAAGTCTGAGGATCCTGCAGGGGGCCGTGGGCCCTGTCTCAGGTGTGCCTCTTCACTTCTTCAGCATTCCTGGATGGCAAAAACTGAGGTAAGTTGCTCTCTGGCAGTTTCCAGGGTCCCATGACCTTTCCAGAGGCCCTGGCTGTCACAACGGTCCGGGTAGGGTGAATAAGGACTTTGATCCGTGTGCAATGTGGTACGGAGTTCTGCAATGTGACCTTCCTAGATCGCCGCCATCTTTGATCCTGACCTCAAATTTTTTTCATGGTTTCTTATAAATATATATTGAAATTTGCGATACAATCATAAATAAGTACAGTGCATTCGCAGAGTTAATGAAGCCAAGGTACATCAATGTGTACACTTGCCTGTTCACTTCAGCTTTTAATATCATTCAGAAGTTGAGAACCTCAATGTTGGTTACACTCTCCTACCTTGGATCAATGATTTCCTCCTCAACAAGACCCACAGGCTCAATATCAATCCCAAAGACAATCTTCATGAGCACTGGATCCCTCAGGGCTGTCTATGTTTACCTTTCCTTTTCAACAAATGATTGGTGATCACAGCATGATGACATGACAATTCTGAAGAATGTGTAATTATACAACTCATAAGAAATAACATAGAAACCGTTCAGATCTTGGTGGACAGGTTTATTAATAAAAACAGAATAAAGGTAAAAATGATTGTCTTTAGCAAAAGGCAAGTGATATTGTTAACTGTATATACCCGATTTGGAGGTGCTGGTGTTGGACTGGGGTGGACAAAGCAGTCCTCACTTTCGCAATGTTAAAAAAAATCACACAACACCAGGTTCTCGTCCAACAGGTTTATTTGGAGGCACTAGCTTTCAGAGCACTGCTTCTTCATTCAGAACCACCTGATGAAGGAACAACCCTCTGAAAGCTAATGCCTCCAAATAAACCTGTTGGACTATAACCTGGTGTTGTGTGATTTTTTTTAACTATATGTACCTGATGATCAAAGTATATGGTAATTCAATTGGGTGGAACAATATAGACAAATCATAGCCAACACATGACTACATTATCTCAGGAAGTTACGAAGTTTTCAATTTCCTTCTCTCAAGGGCATGAGTGAACCAGCTGGATCTTACATCAACAATAATATGGCCAATCAGAGACTGGCAGCTCTGCACAATGGCAGCGCCAATCAGGAACGGTGGCCATGGCTGGGATTGCAAGCTGATCTCTGCTTGGCCAGTCTCGTCATTATGACACTTTGCTGACTACAGCCAGGTTTGGTGGCTATAGAACAAGGTTCAACTTTCTTTTTGCCCCACCCCCCTCATCGCTCCGTCTTGTGTACATCTTCTCCCCCATACATGACATTTACCCCATTTATAGATTAACCCCCTCCACTTAGAAGCCTGGCATGCAATAACTCTCCACACGTTGCAACCTGATTTCCCTCCAAAGTCCTAGGCCTCAGCCTTGACCTCCTCCCCTGGTCTGACTCCTTAGCATTAGCCGTATTCACCAGCCTCAACCCCCTCCATATACACCCAGAGGTGAAAGAGGTTATTGTCTGCACGGACCCTCAGAAGAACATCCCACTCAGACCCAGATCTTTGCAAACTCCACCCAGACATCACCCAAGGCTTGAATTGAACCCACTGCTGCTGCTAATCAATGTCCCACGGTGCCACCCAAATACTAACCAGGCCTGAGCCTGTTGAACTTCTGAGATCAGATGAGATTGTGCATTTTCTTTTTTTTCTAATCTCCTGGTTTTTTTTTATTTCCCCCACACTACCGCTTAACTGCGGTAGTGCTTATTTTTCCCCAGCACCCATGGTGTGTGTGTGCAGTTGTGAGACACGAGATTGTGCATTTTCAGACTAGTATGGCCGTAAGTGATACTTTGCTGCCAGCCAGCTCACTGCTCCTATCATAGGCTGGTTCTCCCGGGTGTTTGTTGATGGTTGGTTCATAAGAGCCAAACTATCAGCAAGCATGGGAGAGAACCAGCCTGTGATTGGAGGAGTGACTTCTACCATTTCCTTCTATTTTATTTATGGGGACAATGTTCTCTGATGGATTTTTGGGGCAATTTGGGGATTTTGGAGCTGGATCTACCCATCACCCTGGGTGTTTTGATAGAAGTGTGTTACCTATGCTAATCGAAGCGAACTTTAACAACTTAATTACCATCACTTTTTATGTCACATGATCTCATGACAACATAGCTCCTCTCACACATGCTCAGTTGCTACTCTTACAGAAAAGGTACCAAAATAAAGGAAATTGGTTTGTTGAATGTTTTTAAGGCAGAGCTAGAATTTTTTTGTTAGGCAAAGTTGTCGGGAATAGATAGGAATGTCAAATTCAAAACAGAAACAGATTGGCCATGATCTGACTGAATGACATAGCAGGTTCAAGGAAGCTGAGTGGTCTATTTTGGCTCCGAACACACATGCTTATCTGGTGCAATTAACTCCACAGTAGGGGGATGTACTTGGCAGCACACAGTGAGGGTGGATGGGAGGACGCAAATCAGTGGGAAGTGTTGGGCATGGGGCCTAGGAAGGAAATGTGCCACATTTCACTGACCAACAGCATGCAGGGTCAAACCTGCCAGGCTGTGCATTGGGTAGAGGCCCTTTCCCCAGACATTATGTAAGACTGGTGGCTGGATGAAGCCGTTAACTGGGCATGGGTCAAGGACCTCATTTGACCCACTAACCCACTGGCAACTCTTTGGCTGCCTGAGGCACCATGGTCAAGGTGGGAGTGACAGTGGGTACACCGGGATGGGCAAGGTGCCCTAAAGAATCCATCCCCCTGGTTTCTTGCCAGCAAGAGACCCATAAAATTCACCAGTGAAATGAAGACCAGTTTTCTTCAGCAAGTGTGTCTGTCCCACCCCATCCCTCTCACTTTCACACCCTCCCCATCTCCAGGGATAAGCTTTAGGCCCTGGATCTTTCAATGTTTCATCTCTGCAAATCTGGAAAGAATGTTTTTTATTTACTGAAACAACACAGTCCCATCTAGTGTTTCAAAGCACAGGACACACACTCACACCAGCCCCCAAACTTAAAAGCACATTTCCAAACCACTTCAGTTCCTCCAAACCCAGCTCAAAATATGATATTAATAAACAATGCAAATCCCACATTATCTGGATTGAATGGTTCCAGAACTTCCTTTAAATGTTGGCATTTAAAACCATTTGAGATCACTCCTGCATTAACCAGTGATTTATTTAAAGGGATAGATCACTTTAGCAGTTAGTCAATTCACCAGGTTTTTAAAAATAAATTCATTCAAGGGACATGGATATTGCAGGCTGGACCATCATTTATTGCTCATCTCCATTTGTCCTTGAAAATGTGGTGGTGAGTTGCTTTCAGCTCAGCCCATAAAACTGAATGGTTTGTTAGACCATTTCTGAGTCGACCACATTGCTGTGGTTCCGGGGTTACTGTGGGCCAGACCAGCAGCAAAGACCCCTCCTACAAGGACATTAGGGAACCAGATGGGTTTTTCTCCAAATAATGGTAATCATTCCAGATACTTAGTCAATTAAAATTTCACTGCCTGCCATTATGGGTTTTGAACTTGGGTCCCCAGAATTAGCTGAGTTTCTGGATGGATAGTGCAGCAATAATACAACTGGGACATCACCTCCCCCTGATGGGCACCTTCAGGTAGAAATGAAAATGACATCACTTTGTCAGTTAACTCATGCATTCAATAACAAAACCAATATTAATTTAGAATGAAAATCACACTCATGATGTTTCTGATTGTGACTTTATTTTTTAAATGATCGGGATCCCTTTCTGAAGATACTGATGATTCTCTGGTACATTATCTGAGCTGTTATCCTTATCTGCTGAGTGAGGAGTGGCATACAGTTCAGATACTTTCTCCCTCTCTCCACTCCTGAAATAATCACATGGCCTTTTCCAGTAGCAGTTTTCTGCATACAACTTAGGAGTTTGGCCCCTCGAGCTTTCCTTGTTATTTATTATCATGGCTCATCTGATTGCTGCCTCAACCCCACATTCCCACCTCTCCCTGACAGCCTCTCACCCCCTCGTTAATCCACAATCTTATTTACCTCTAACTTAAAAACACTCAATAACCCAACATCCACCAATCTCTGTGGAAACGAGCTCCATAGACTTTTGAGATGAAAAATGTCTCCTCATTTGCCTCTTAAATTGGTAACGGTCAAGAACAAGAATGGTCACCAATTTCTCTCTATGTTATGTGGCTACTGAAACAACGTGCATCAATAACTGACTGGGGTACTAGCCTGAATCTCAGTTTATTTTGGTCAGTACTGAACGGACGCAACCATTTACACATTGAAGAGAGAGTCTCATTTTCAATGGATTGTCAGGAACTGGACACCAGTTTTCTTTAGAAATCCCTACAGTGCGGAAACAGGCCATTTGGCCCAATAAGTCCACACTGACCCTCTGAAGAATAACCCACCCAGAGCCATTCCTCGACCACTCTACAATTCTACCTAATGCACCTAACCTACACATCCCTGAACAGTACGGGCCATTTAGCATGGCCAATTCACCTAACCTGCATATCTTTGTGACTGTGGGAGCGCCCTGGCAAAGCCCACACAGACACAGGGAGAAGGTACAAACTCCACACAGGCAATCACCCGAGGCTGGAATCGAACCTGGCACTGTGAGGCAGCAGTGCTGACCACTAAACCACCATGCTGCCCCTGTTCTTGGGACATTGATTTATTTCATATAGAAATTAACGTCAAACATTCCAAAATCAGATATATGGAAGAATGTTGCCTTGACATTGTCCTGTCAAGTAATTTAGGATGGATGTGGCATGAATTAGATGCAGCACTCTCTACACTCTCTCATAAAGCACTTTCCACATCAGGCATTTACGTTAATGTTTAGGTGCATTGCATCGGTCCCTCTGCACTGCCCGGCCAAGCCTTCTGAGATAGGTACAAAATGTGTTGTAAATCCGTCAAAAGCCCCATCAAAGGTCCCTAGATCAGGTGCAGCATCAACAAATACAAAATAAATCTCTAGCTATATTTTCTGATGTGCACACCCAAACCAGGGCCTGCATATGTTAGCTCCAATTTACATCTCTCTGTGCTTTATATCAGAATCTAATGCTGAGAATGGTTCTACAGGGGCCAGCCATTCTGTTGTACCACATCCCAATGTGTGCGAGGCTATGTTGTTTAACCTTGGAGTTACAGACAGCCAACTGCTACCATCATTCACAAAGCCATGATTATTATCATCAGTTCAGGCATCTATTCTACTATTGTTTCAGAGTTCATTCCTCTAAATTAAATTGCTTGTGTGGCTCACCATAAAATGTGGCAATATTTAGTTTGTGCATCAGGTATTCACACCCCATGACTTGCCACTGCTTCATTTCCACTCGGTTCTCCTGCCCTTTGTGTCGGTCAGAAATGTCGAAGGCCGGTTGCTTCACTTCTGGTACTGTGCTGATTAACGGCTGTAAATCCAGCTGGAGAAAGCCTAGGACCTTCAGTACTATTCAATTCTGCTGCTGATCTGTGTTTGATTATTTTAGCTTGGTAACTGACTCTTATCACTGCGCTTGATTGATTAGCCCTGGGGGTAGATCTGGAGTTGACAGAAAGATCTAGAATCAAAGAGCATGGTGCTGGAAAAGCTCAGCCATCAGGCAGCATCCAAGGAGCAGGAGAATCAATGTTTCGAGCATAAGCCCTTCATCAGGAATGAGCGTTTGGCCCAAGGGGACTGAGAGATAAATGGGATGGTGGTGGGGCTGGGGGGAAGGTAGCTAGCAAGTTCTAGAAGCTGAGCTGTACATCTGGGCGCAAAGGTATGGGATTGTGGAGGCATTTTTAATGCACTGTAAATAAACTCATTACTTTGAGGCAAATCAAACATATAAAGTATGAAAAAAAAAGGTATCAACACCTAGGATCTTCCTTTTGTGCTGTGAGGTAGCATCCCAGTCAATGTCTTTACTCACTAAGCCATTGAGGGATCTTTTAGCCTTTCAGGCATTCTTCCAGGTCAGTCCAAGAAGAGATGGGGTCAGAGGTCAGGGAGCGGGCTGCAGGGAGTTCAAGGATTTTACATTTTGCTCACTTAAATATAATTTTAGTAGCAGCTCATGCCAGACATCAAACCACAGGAAAGAAAACATAACTGCAAGCCCTGGGACACGTGTGGTCTAAATTAATAACCGCACAGAGAGGCTGAGGTACTACTTTTTGGATAACCCGACGTTTCTCTCTGACTGTAATTTGCAATTCTCTACTCTGCAGCTGCTAACAGAGCATCTCTTTCTGTCCTGGGTCTGGGAGATGTCGAGTTTGTTCGCTGGCATGCTTACAGGCCCCGAGTGCGCTCTTACAGCCAAATCGAGCTCTTTTCTGTTATTCTTGGCAGCTGGCATCTGACATTTCGACACACGCTCAGAATGAAAGGACACGGATTTAATTCAGCTTGGTTAATGCAGCCTGCCTGACAGAAAGCTAGACTCTGGCTAACAGGAGCTGCTGATTACATCACCTTATTTAACCTCACAGACCCACCTTTGCAGGTCTTCAAGAATCCGGTCCTCAAGAGCATCCCCATCGGCAGGGATTCTTCTAGCAGAATAAGGAAGTTGCGGGGGCCCACTAGTGATGATGATGACTTGATTTATTGTCACATGTACCTACAAACAGTGAAAAGCTTTGTTTACAAGCAGTGCAGGCAGATCATAGGAAGCAAGAACATAGGGTGAAAAAAAGACTTGGACAGAAGCAAACAGGTTACACCACACGGCTCTTGCACTAGGCAAGGTCAACATTAACAAGATCATTATTAATTGGAATTCGAGCCTCCATTCATCAGTTCAATAAAGGCAGGGAAGAAGCTGTTCTTGAACCTGTTGGTGCATGTGTTCAAGCTTCTGTATCTTCTGCCTGACAGAAGAGGTTGGAGGAGAGCATTACTGGGGTGGAAGGGGGTCTTTGATAATGTTGGCAGCCTTTCCACACCAATGAGAAGTGTAAATGGAGCCCATGGCCGAAAAGTTGGCTTCCGTGCTGGTCTATTGTCACTGAACCAGGGGTCACAGTTTAAGGATGCAGGATAAGCCATTTCGGCTGAGGAGGAATGTCTTCACCCAGAGAGTGGTGAGCCTGGGGAATTCTCTACCACAGAAAGTGGTTGAGGTCAAAATGTTGAATACTTTCAAAAGGTAGTTGGGTACAACACTTAGGGCTAAAAAAAAATTCAAATGAGAAAGTGGAACAAGGTACTGAGTTGGACAATGATCATATTGAATGGCAAAGCAGGCTCAAGAAGCCAAAGGCGAAAGTGAGGTCTGCAGATGCTGGAGATCAGAGCTGAAAATGTGTTGCTGGAAAAGCGCAGCAGGTCAGGCAGCATCCAAAGTGCAAGAGAATCGACGTTTTGGGCATAAGCCCTTCTTCAGGAATCATTCTTGAAAAAGGGTTCATGCCCAAAACATCGATTCTCCTGCTCTTTGGATGCTGCCTGACCTGCTGCGCTTTTCCAGCAACACATTTTCAGCTCAAAAAGCCAAAGGCCTACTTCTGCTTCTATTTACTACTTTTCTATATTTACAAGGACTCAACTCGGTGGCACAGTGGTTAGCACTGCTGCCTCACAGCGCCAGGGACCTGGGTTCAATTCCCGCCTCAGGCGACTGTCTGTGTGGAGTTTGCACGTTCTCCCCGTGTCTGCGTGGGTTTTCTCCGGGTGCTCCGGTTTCCTCCCACAGTCCAAAGATGTGCAGGTCAGGTGAATTGGCCATGCTAAATTGCCCATAGTGTTAGGTAAGGGGTACATGTAGGGGTATGGGTGGATTGCGCTTCGGCGGGTCGGTGTGGACTTGTTGGGCCGAAGGGCCTGTTTCCACACTGTAAGTAATCTAATCTAAAAAAAAATCTAATCTACTTTGTTTAATTAGGCCAAAGTCCCTCATAGGAAGTGATGTGATTGACATTTAAATATCAAATGGTCATATATGAGTCAGCCGTGTATCTGAAATACAGATTTGCTGTAATGACATTAAAACTGCACCTCCCACACACTCCCCTTCCCCCATGGACTGCCACAGTCTAAGAAGACACCTCACCAAAAAAATCATGAGGAAATTTAGTACTGGGGAATAAATATTGTCCTGATCAGCAATGTCCACATCCATGAAAGAATAAAAGACAACATTATTTTCTCTGTGCCAACTTAGCAATGGGAAAAGGAAATATATGAATGATTATAATTTAAAGTGAGGAGTGCTGATCTCTCTCGGAAATTATACAAAGTTAAAAAATCACACAACACCAGGTAATGGTCTAACCTGTTGTCCACCCCAGTCCAACATTGGCTTCTCCACATCATGTGGGCGGCACGGTGGCACTTAGTGGGCGGCACGGTGGCACAGTGGTTAGCACTGCTGCCTCACAGCGCCTGTAGACCCGGGTTCAATTCCCGACTCAGGCGACTGACTGTGTGGAGTTTGCACGTTCTCCCCGTGTCTGCGTGGGTTTCCTCCGGGTGCTCCGGTTTCCTCCCACAGTCACAAAGATGTGTGGGTCAGGTGAATTGGCCATGCTAAATTGCCCATAGTGTTAGGTAAGGGGTAAATGTAGGGGTATGGGTGGGTTGCGCTTCGGCGGGTTGGTGTGGACTTGTTGGGCCGAAGGGCCTGTTTCCACACTGTAAGTCTAATCTAATCATAGGAAATTGTACACACAGGCTGAGGTAGTCGGGTAACTCTGAACAAGGCGTAGATTAGGAACAAAATACTGCAGGTGCTAGAAAATGTACTGCAAACAACAAATGCTGGAGATCACAGCAGGTCAAACAGCATCCACAGAGAGAGAGAGAGAGAGAACAAGCTAATGTTTCGAGTCTAGATGACTTCACCATAGCATAGCATAGATTAAGTCCATTTACACCCGGTTCTTAGTCTATATGAGATTACAAACAAACTATTGGCCCCTAAAGCTTTTACAATACATTACTATTGCTGAGAACTCTCACTATGCACAACACATGGTCCATGTCCAGTGCTCTAGGTCAATGTATTGGGGATCTGCCCTGTATATGAAGTGTGAAGGAGATAATGTCATCAAAGCATGATGGGTTGACATTGCCTGTTTCCATTAGAAACTTAGACAAGGGGATTTGGAACTGAAAGTTGGCAGGAAGTGCAGTCAGATATAAGACCTCCGACATAAACAGAATGGAACAGAAAACAAGCAGCCAATCAGGTACATCTCTCCCTTCCTTCCATGTTGCTCCTGACCATCCCAATCCCCAGCATTCCTTACCCACCATCAGCCATGTTATTTTCTGGAAAAAGACCAATATAACCGATATAACAAAATAAACTAGGCCAATTCAGGGAAATGAAAGAATTCCACTCCCACTGTTGGAGTGGATCAAAACAAGATCAAGAATATACATGTGTTCTCAGAAAATGCCATGCAACCTCTCACCTATACTGGCTATGGTGATTTCTAGCTGTCCAGATCTCTGTTAAATATTTGTAGGAAATGTATCACTTATTTTATACATGTAATATCGATGTAGATAAGAATGTACTTTGAGTGGAGAGCCAACATCAGATAAGGAACCGAAAGACTTTCTTCTGTCTATAAATCCTTCCAGTTCAATCAATCATAGAATCCTACAGTGTGAAAGCAGGCCATTCAGCCCATCAAGTGCACACTGACCCTCCCACCCATCCCACCCATCCCACCCAGACCAACCCCCCCACCCTCTCCCTGTAACCCCGCATTTCCCACGGCTAACAAACCTAACCTGCACATCCCTAGATACTGTGGGCAATTTAGCATGGCCAATCCACCTAACCTACACATCTTTGGACTGTGGGAGGAAACCGGAGCACCCGGAGGAAACCCACGCAGAAATGGGGAGAACGTGCAAACTCCATGCAGTCGTCTGAGGCTGGAATCGATCCTGGGTCCCTGGAACTGGATCCCTCAGGGCTAACCTCTAAGCCAATGTGCCACCCCAGTCAAAGAGTCATCACAGGGCAGAAAGAGGCCATTGTGTGGATTGAGTCCATGCTGGCTCTCTGTTCTGTAGACCTCTTAGTCCCCTTCCCTGGAGTCCTGCAAATTTATTTTACTTGAGTGTCCAACCAATGTTTGGTTGTCTCTGCTTCAAGCCTCCTCCAGAAAGCAAGTTCCCGTTTCTGTCAATGTTTACATTTAACCTCCGAAGCTATTATTCTTAAAAGAAAAAGGAATGAAATTGGAGCAGTAATGCTGTTGATGAGGCAAATCAACAATTTCAGTTCAGCTTCCATTTAGTTTTAAATACTTCAGGGTAAAGAATGAAATATAATTTCGCTTTGCCAGTGAGGAAGAGAAGACATGAATACGTGAATGATAACAAGAGAATATTAAAAGCTGTTTGGTAGTATGGAACTTTAGTATTGCTGAATAAAGACCACATTTTGTTGAAGCTTTGCATCGTGCATTTATCAGGACAATTTATGAAAACAAAAATAAATTGACATCATCAGAGCTAGGAGCAAGATTAGGCAGTTCAGACCTTAACCCTAGCTCCATCATTTGATTCGATTGCGTATGATCTTACCTCGGCCTCAACTCCACTTTCCATAACTATTTAACCTGTTACTAGTTAAAAATCTATCTCCTCCTTAAACTTATTGTCTCAGCATCCACCACATTCTGAGGTAGTGAATTCCATCGATTCACGACACTTTGAAAGAAATACTTCTTCCTCTTCTCTGTTTTAAATCTGCCATTCCTTACTGTAGTAATAGGAATGTCTTTAGCCAGGTGAACCCCACAGAATATGAGTTCCCGGATTGGTCCAATCAGTGAGCCCTGGCTGACAGCTGTAAAAGGAGAATCAGAGGTTCTGCTCACTCTTGGAGCTGACTCTGAGCTAGCTGGGCTAGTGTCATGTACTGGGCACGTGTTAATAAAGGGTGACTTGGTGATGGGATACTGGCCTTGGTAGAGTTATTTCACTTGGTGTAAAACTATGACTTTTCATTCTAGATTGTCACACAAGAGGGAAACATTGGCTCCATGTTTGTTTTATCAATCCTCTGTAGCATCTTATATATCTCAATTACATTCCTTCTCATTCTTTGAAACTCTAGCAAGTATAGGCTGATACTGTTCAATCCCTCCTCATAAGGTAGTTGTTTCGTCATGGAGTCATTACATACATGAAAGGAGAGTGCTGATTGGTTAACAAGTGGACTCCAACTAGCAATAACTCTACCACTTAGAGTCCACTTGCCAACTAATCAGCATTATTCCTGATGAAGGGCTTATGCTCGAAACGTCGAATTCTCTATTCCTGAGATGCTGCCTGGCCTGCTGTGCTTTGACCAGCAACACATTTGCAGCAGAACCAATCAGCACTGTCCTCTCTCCCTCAATGGTGAATCAGCGTGAGACAGAAAGTGAGGGAGAGAGAGTACAGACCTGCAGGAAGATGGATACTTAGGCTGAGGGGCAATCCATTTCTAACTCTGACTTTTGCGTGAATTGTGCAGAGGCCAGTTCAGGAATATGCACCATCAAAGGTGATTGCAAGTTCAACTCAAATCCTTCATTTAGCCTGAGTCACCTCCCTTACCCTGGTGACTTAGGATTTAGATTAGATTCCCTACGGTGTGGAAACAGACCCAACAAGTCCACACCGATCCTCCGAAGAATAAACCACCCAGACCCATTCCCCTACCCCCTATTCACCCCTGACCAATGCACCTAACACTATGGACAATTTAGCACGGTCAATTCACCTGGCCTGCACATCTTTGGATCGTGGGAGGAAACCGGAGCAAACCCACGTAGACATGGGGAGAAGGGACAAACTCCACACAGACAGTCACCCAAGGCAGGAATCGAACCTGGGTCTCTGGCGCTGTGAGGCTGAAGTGCTAACCACTGAGCCACCGTGCATTTAAAACCTCTTTCTAACTCTACTTTTAAAGTGGAAAGGCAATAACACTGTTTTATTAGTTACCTCCGCTGCTTGGCACATTGTAATGGTCAGTTTTATGAATTAGTCATATTTAAAAAAACATCAAATTATTACATTGACATTTTATTTGGCTCGATGTGTGTTTACATTAACGCCATGACTTGATTTTTTTACCTTGAAATTCATGTTTAATGTGTTGCCAAACCACGGTCTCTGGCGGCCACACCTGGTTCTTGCTGAAGGGGATCGAGAAGTTCAAAATGTGTCTATTGGCTTTTGAGAGGAGTGGAAAAAGGAGGGGTTTTGCTCCAAGACAAATGACAGGCATTGTTAGTGCTCAGATTAGAGAGGTGCTGGAAAAACACAGCAGGTCAGGCAGCATCTGAAGAGCAGGAAAATCGATGTTTCGAGCTAAAACCCTTCATCAGGAATGAAGGCAAGGAGCCTCTGGGGTGAAGAGATGAATTGGGGAGTGGGGGGAGGGGGGACAGGTTGGATGGGGCTGGGGAGAAGGTAGCAGAGAGTACATTAGGTGAATGGAGGTGGGGATGTAGGTGTTAGGTCAGAGGGGAGGGAGGGGGAAGGTAGCAAAGAGGACAATAGGTGAATGGAGGTGGGGATGGAGGTGATAGGTCAGAGGGGAGGGTGGAGTGGCTAGGTGGAAAGGGAGATTGGCAGGTAGGACAGGTCATGGGGACAGTGCTGGAACTGAGGTAAGGTGGGGGCAGAGGAAATGAGGAAACTGGTGAGTGCTCAGCAAATCTGGCAAAATTTGTGCCGAGAGAGAGAGAGAGAGAGAGAGAGAGGGAGAGAGAGGTCAGTAACTCCTTGGCAATGCTAGCACAAACGATGTTCACTCTTTTCCACTCTCGGACGCTGCTGCCTTGCCTGTTGAGTATTTCCCATGAAGGCTTTAGCTTGGATTGTCGTTTCTCCCTTGTTGACCTTTCTACAAGTTCCGGCTGACGGCTTCTTTGTTCAGGCACATGCAGCTGCTGTAAGTCTGTATAATTTGTTCCTAAAAACAATAAAGACTTCAAAACTGAAAGCTCACGCAGTATTTTCAAAATTTATTCCTCACGATCAAATGGAACTTTTCCACCAATGAGTGACAATGCCCCTCGCTGATCACCATGTGGTATTTGTGGGTAGAACGTTGCTGGCACCATTCCTCCTCCCTTGACTGTATCTAATTATCTATTCTGTTTACAGTAGGAGATGAATTAGTAAGCTTTAACAAGAAGAGACCCCTGTCTTTTATGATCGCTCCTAAATCTACTTATTCTAATCGACACATGCATGTTACTGTCCTTTCTCTCTAGAATGTCTTTCTTTTGAATGCATGATCACCGCTCTTTAACTGCAGTTGATGTTTTCTCTCAGATAATTATTTGCAGTAATCTCAGACACCTGAACATGTCTGGGAAACAGAGCCCTTTTCCTCCAGCAATGGTCCTCTTTGTTGTGTCAATTGCTCAACAAAATTGACCGTCTCTGAAGGAGATTTCTGGGAATCTGCCGAAAATTTTTCTTTTTCAGTCACCAAGGCTTGACTGCATTGTGTGATTGCTAATAGATGGACCTTTAGATCTGCAGTCTCTGTAAAGTAGTTAGACTGGCTATAATTCTGGTTGAACTTTGATTGCTTGAGCTATTTTTGTCAAGACATTCTGTGTCTCTAGTGTTATGACATGGGGTAAACCCTCCCACTTAATTTAAAGCCAACAACACAGAAAAGATTTATCCCGTGCAGTAATCTGTAAAAATTTGAATGGCCAAGAACTGTTTAAAATTAACAACTTTATTTCTTAAAGTATAACAGAGAATAATTAACTAATAACTATGTACAAGTCCTTACTCTAACCTGTCGTTTACCTTCCTTTCAATAATAGTAGTCTGATAAAACTCCCAATTAAGATTTACAAAACAACACTTCTTATCTCAAAACCAGACAGGTTTCAGTTCGTCTATTTGGATCTTCTCGTGTCTTCTTTTTTTCTTTTTAGGAATTTCTGCATCACAGGTTACTGATCGAAAAGGTACCTTTTAAGAGAGCTATTTCTCAAGCAGTCTGTTACATGCTGGGGCTTGGCAGTTCTCCTCTCAATTGTTCAATTTTCCAAAGTCTTATACCCCAGAGCAGCGGATTGTGTTATTGGCTTTTAAGATTGTCATACTCAATTCAAACTGGATTGGAGATTGGTATTTTTCAGGGTATAAATTAAACTGATTGGCTGAATTCAAATTTGTTTTTGTCTCCAGGCAATGAGCTAATTGAGTTGTTCGACCAAGTGTTAAATTGTTACCTTATTGAGAACTTTTGGTGCTGTGTCCAGTAGTTATGCTGCTTTTAACTCTCTTAAAGTACACTCACATCTTCATAACACTATAAGTTCTAGTTCTATCCTCTTTCTCTATGCTGAACGAAGGCTTGAGTGTTTCCAGAGATAGCTGATGGGGTATCATTGCAGGTTTCTGCTGTGTTTATTTAGAATAACAATTTGTTTGAATGGTGAAAATTGGCATGATCCAGCTGAGAGCCAACCATATCCTTTTCCCTGAACAGCTCTTTTGTAGCTACTTGCAGCTGCCTCTCCCCACACCCCCTCCTGCAGAAAGAATATCCCTTGATTCTTGGCAGTAGCTGCTCCTTGCACATTTGCAGACTGAGGTGGCCTGATTTGAAACTTCCTTGCTGTAGTTTGAAATCTTGTATTCAACAAGGCACCTGAAAATGACTACCCTCCATGGCATGTGTGACATTCAGCACCACTCACTGGCACGGTTGGCATCAATGAGAGCCTTTCCCATCATAATATGAGCAGGAAGCAACAGTGGGAGTGATACCCCTCATCTTTGTAGCTGCTGTCTTCCAGTGTAGATGACCAGCCCTCAGATTAATGATGTGGACCATGTCAGTGGACTAGAATCAAAAGGTGTGGCACTGGAAAAACACAACATGTCAGGCAATATCCAAGGAGCAGGAGAATCAACGTTTCGGGCATAAGTCCTTCATCTATCTGGTGGACGTTACAGTTTGTGATAGTATAAGGTCTTCTTTAAATCACAAAGTTTCTGATGAAGTTTCACCTTGCATCCCCGCTTTGTGTCGTCTCATAATAATCCTTTTTCAAGATTCCATACTGGCAACTAACTACTTGGTGGTACAAAATTTTTATAGAGAAGTCAATGCTTTGTTACACTGATTCAACTTCATAATGGGATTTGCTTTAAAGTCAAAGCCCACATTCCTGATGAAGGATTTATGCCCAAAGCATCGATTCTCCTGCTCCTCAGATGTTTTCCAGCACCACACTTTTTGACACTGATCTCCGGCCCTCATTTTCACCATGTCAGTGTGCTAGTCCCATTGAAATTATCAGTCTCCTCTGATAAGAATTCCATTCCGCTTGGGAGGAGCAGCCAAACTGGTGTGTTACAGTTTGCGGTAGTCTAATGTCTTCTTTAGACTGCAAAGTTTCTGATAAAGTTTCATCTTACGTCCCTAATATAATGTTAGCTTATATCAACCCTTATTTCAATATTCCATATTGGCCACCATCCACCTGGTGGTATGAATTGTTTATAAAGGAAGCAATGCTGACTTTGCTACACTGATTCAACTTCATCATGGGGCTCTGCTATAAAGTCAAAGATAGTAATTACATTGTTGTTTGTATTATCTGTAACAAATTGCAGATGACCATGATTGCACATGAACAGGGAATTATAGCAAATAGAAGGACACAAATATTAATATAATGCTCTCTTTTTGTCCGAGGATATATTAACTGATCCATTTTAAATAGAATATCATGATTTAAATTGGGAAAACAAAGAATTTTGTACAAACACAGTAAGTGATATTGACAGAGTTCAGCATCAAGTAGTTTCCATTTGGAAATTGAACCATTTTGATAACAAGGAGTGAAAATGCTGGTTGACCATCAAGCCATTTATTGCATCCATTTATAATTAACTTCATTAATGGATATAAATAGTGAGCATGGAAATTACATTTGATAAGATAAGGGTCAACAAAGTTCTTCTGGAGAAAATCCTGACTTATTTCCAACAGTCATTTTGAGAAATGACAGCAAGTTCATCTGGTGCAACACAAGACACCAGCGTAAGAGAGAGCCAGAAAAGTCAATGTCTACAGGACGGTCTCCACGATGATGGGGCAGAAGGACTGCAGTCCGCAGAGATGGTCTCCACTAAGGGATAGGGCAGAGGGATTGCAGTCCGCAGAGATGGTCCCCACGAAGGGATGGGGCAGAGGGATTGCCGTCCATGGAGGTGGTCTCCACTAACGGATGGGACAGCGGGATTGCAGTCCCCAGGAATGGTCTCCATGGGGATGGGGCTGAGGGATTATAGTCTACAGGGATGGTCTCCATGGGGATGGGGCAGAGGGATTATAGTCCACAGGGATTGTCTCCATGGGGATGGAGCAGAGAGATTCCAGTCCACAGGGATGGTCTCCATGGGGATGGAGCAGAGGGATTGCCATCTGCAGGGATGGTCTCCATGGGGATGGGGCAGAGGGATTGCAGTCCACAGGGATGATCTCCACAGGGATGGGGCAGGGGGATTGCAGTCCACAGGGATGACAATAGCTGCTTTGAGAAGTGTTCTCCCCAGAGGCTTCTGTGCTCCGTTGACTTCAAGCTTGTACCTGGCCTCTGTGTTGCGCGCTCTGTGATGCTGTCTTCCTGTGGCTCGGTTACCTCAGCACGGGGAGAATGTGCCAACTCCACACAGGCAGTTGCCCGAAGCTGGAATCGAACCCGGGTCCCTGGCGCTGTGAGGGAAGCAGTGCTAACCACTGAGCCACTGTGTCACCCTCCATTCTTCCTCTTCCATTCTTACTGCCTGCTGTTGGATTGTTGGTAATCGAGCTGCTTGCTTGTTTATGGACAGACTTTCATTACATGTCCTAAAGCGGGACTCGAACCCAGACCTTGTGACTCGAGGGCAGGGAGACTACCCCCTGCACCACAACCACCCCAGAGGTGAAAAGGAAGGGCATTTTCTTCTTCTCTTTCAAGCGCTTAATGTGCCTTTCGTTGGAAGAAGGGAGGGCTGGTGACTTGCTGCCAAGTCTCCGTCTGGTTGTTCTCCTTTAGAGGTTCGGCTTTCCACTTCCCCCGGTTTGTCAGTCTGCTGTGGGAGCCAAATGTCATTTTCCCTCATGGGGACTTCAATCCCTTCCTTCAATTCCCTGACTTTCCAGCGGATGAGTCTGGGCATCTTCTCGTGGAGACTCCTGTCCTCAATTTCCAAATGTGTGAGTTCTATTCCAGTGAACCTGTCAATCAGGTATACTACAGCACGAAAATAGGGTTGCTGTCATCGAATAACGTTCCACAGATGATGTCCACTCATGATGGAAACCCATTTGAGTGGACGTTCTTCACGAGAGCTTAAAATAATGACCATGCCAGCAAAACTGACCGGAATCCTTGCATGTTACTTGCCATATACTACCTCCCTCTGACACTGCCCTCAGCCTCCTGCAATATTCCAGTGATGCTCAATTCAACGCTGGAAGAACAGCACCTCTCCTTTTGATAAGATACTTTATGGTCTTCTAGACTTAACATCGAATTCAATGATTTCAGACCACAACCTCGGGCCTCCATTTTGTTTCCTTCAGGATTTGGTTGAAACACATATTGTTCTTGCTTTTGGTTTTTAGAGTCCAACCAGATCATCGTTTGGCTATTCCCAGCTGGATTCTCTACAGTGTGGAAACAGGTCCATCGAGTTCACCCCGACTGTCTGAAGAACATCCCTGGGCAATTCACCTTGGGCAAGCCAACATCTTCGGAGTGTGGGAGGAAACCGGAGCACCAGCAGAGACCCACGCAGACCCGGGCAGAATGTGCAAACTCCACACAGACAGTCACCCAAGCCTACAGTCAAATCCAGATTCCTAGTGCTGTAGGGTAGCACTGTTAACCACTGAGCCAGCACACCATCCCTCCTCTAACCACATCTTTTGTTTCTTTACTTGTCCCATTTGACTTTGAGCACCATTTAAACCACCCTGTCTTCCACCAACCACAAGCTTTCCTTTTTGTTCTTTATCCCTTCTTTCTTTCTCTCACTTTCTCAAAAGCTATTACACCCCTATCCTCCCCCAGTTCAGCTGAGAATTTGTCGACCTGAAAGGTCAACTCTGTTTCTCTCTCCAAAGGCGGCGCCAGAACTGCTGAAGGTTTCCAGAATTTTCCGTTTCTACCTCAGTCCGTGCCTCCACTGTCTGACAAACAGAACAGTTTTCGGGATAGTACAAGGTTCTTCAAAACCAATGGATGACTTTGAGCAATGCAGTCAATGATTTTTATGTGGTCTGACTGGGGGCAGCCAGACCGTGCACAGAAAGCTGCCACAACCATCGAATGTTGACAAGTTAACCTGCTTCTCTTTTGTGGTGGGGTGAGACAGGAATATTGGCCAGGACTTTGGGAAAACACCCTGGCTCTGCTATGCATAGTGCCTTGGTGTCCACTTCAACATATCGAAGAGGATCTTCATTGAAGAAAGGTAGTGCAGCAGTCCCTGAGGTGGCTCTGTGATCAAACCCAAGTGGGACTTCAATCCGTGACTAACTGGACACTTACATTCTCCAGCAGTAGACGCCAGATGGCAATAGATGGGTTAAATGCAGTGAAGATGTTCCTGATGATTGGGGAATCCAAAACTCAGGGTCAGGCTGTTGAGGAATGACATGAAGAGAAATGTCTTCACCCAGAGAGGGGTGAGCCTGTGAAATTCTCTGTCACAGAATAAGATTGATGCCAAAACACTGAAAGTTTTCAAGAAGGGGTTCTGAGGGTTAAAGAGATCAGAGGGTGCTGGATGAAGGCAGGAACAAGGCACCGAATTAGATATGAGCCATGATAAATTTGAATGATGGAGCATGTTCAAAGGGCCGAATGCCTCTATTTTAATTTCTTCTTTGATGAGCTGGAGTCCTGGCTGATCTCCACCTCATTGCATCTCTTTCTGCCTCCTGTCTCCAACTCCCAGAGTCCTGAGGCTGACTGTGACACCATGTACTTTGAGCTCTGTTCACAGACCAGACATCAAATCTGGGATCATCTTGCTCATCTGGACTGTTAAACACTGAGCACTCTCTGCCACTGACCAACCGGGGAAATCTTTTCAAAGAAACACAGGGCTTTTGTTAAAGGTGACAGCACTATTTGTGGCTTGATTCCCTGTTTAGAACATGGATCACTTTCAGTTTAAACGAGTTAAAGGGAGGTTTACTCTCAATGTAAGCCTGTGTTGTCCCTTCCCTGGGAATGGGAACATTGTTAAGAGAGCTTCAACTTCAGCTTAAAAAGGTAGAGGGACATTTATTTTCAGTTTAAAAGATTAGAGAGAGCTTTACTCTAACCCTGTGTGGTCCCTATCCTGGGAGTGTTTGATAGTGATAGTGTTGAGGAAGTTTTGCTTTCTGTTTAAAAGAATAGAGGGAGTCTGTATCTAACCCTTTGCTGTTCCTGTCCAGGAAATGTTTGCAGGGGACAGTGTTGAGGGAACTGTATTTACAGTTTAAAAGAGTGGAGATAGCTTTACTTTCATGTTAAAAGAGTAGAGGAAGCTTCGGTTTATTTCTAACCCCGTGCTGTTACCTATCCTGGAGATGTTTGCTGGGGACAGCGTCAAGGGAGCTTTACTTTCAGTTTAAAAGAGTAAAGGGAGTCCTCCTTTCAAGTTAAGAGAGTAGAAAATGAGCCACAAGAATCTGGGGCTGCAAACCTCCTAAAAAACACCAGATGGCGCCCTCATACCCTGTTGCTGGTTTCCCAAGTTGGCATATCTACTCCCCACTCCACTGCCCGTGGGTCATAGCTGTCTGCTGCTGTCAACAGGCAGCGACTAGCTTGTAAATAGATCTAATGAATTCCATCTTGTTGTGTTTAAATCAAGGCTTTCAGGAATTCAATGTATGTACGTGTGGTTCTCATATTAAAACCTGCTCCGAAGAGGCTGCAGTAACTTTGGTGAGTGTCTGGTTAGGAAGTGTTACTGCTCTGCATCTTCCACTGAAGTTGCACTGGCCAATTGACATGGCCCCCCATGGATCTCCCCAACATTTTAACTCAGAGTGGGTGTACGGGGCAACAAGAGTTTACATTTTGCACTTTTGGTAGCTACAGCAGAAAGCCGAAGGAGCTCCAGACAGGCCTAAGAAATGAAAATGGACTTGGAACCAAGAAAGGAGAAGGTGAATATGGATCTGGTTGAATTGCCAGTCCGAAAACATTGACATAGCTGGGGCGGGGGCACCATGGTGGCTCATTGCTTAGCACTGCTGCCTCACAGCAGCAGGGACCTAGGTTCGAATCCCACCTTCGGTGACTGTCTGTGTGGAGGTTGCACATTCTCCCTGTGTCTGCATGGGTTTCCTCACACAATCCAAGGATGTGTGGATCAGATGAATTGGCCATGCTAAATTGCCCATAGAGTTAGGTGCATTAGTCAGGGGTAAATATAGGATAGTGTAGGGGAATGGGTCTGGGTGGGTTACTCTTTGAAGGGTCGGTGCAGACTTGTTGGGCCGAAGGGCCTGTTTCAACACTGTAGGGAATCTAATCTGATGTCAAGAAAGATGACAGAGAGGTTGAGCTACGGGGTCATCAATACCCATTAGATAGGTGACCCCATATCTACAACTGATATTGACAGGATGGAAAGCATGTAGGCGAGAGAACAGCCCTAATGAATAGACCCTCAGGCCATTTCAAAGATAATGGTGCAGGACTGTGATGAAGCCACTTTAAGAAAAGCCAAGACCAGCTAGCTAACAGTGGAACCAGCAGGGGGCAGTGGAGAACAGAGAAGGAGTCTGTGAGAAGGATGGTGATGTTGACCTGATCGAAGGCTGCAGAGCTTGAGATGGAAGGAGCGAGCACCACCATTGCCAGCAGAAAAGATGCTAAAGTGACTTTTGATCTGAGGTTGGATTTCAGGACTGGTCAAAAGCGGAAACTAGATCAATGATGTTCAGAGAAGGTGGACCGGGATTTAGGAGGAAGCAGGAAATGCTGCTTCACAGAAAGGAAAGATCAAAATGAAGCTTTAACCTTCACAAACTGACAGCAGAAGGGTGTTTTTCCTTTTCGAAGCAGTGGTAAGTTTGAAAGGCAGCAGGCGGGAGTTAAGGAGTGGAAATCTTTGCAAAGCCAGCTGAGGCCAGTGAGTAAAATGGGAGGCTCAGGCAGTGGGCTGGAGATGGGGTTCAGACAGGGGCTGGCTCCCTTAGACAACAGGAGCTCATGGAGGAGATCCAAGAGAAATTAGAGGCACAGGTTCAGGCTGCACTCACTCAGAGACTAATCGTGTGGCCAGGGATACATAGGAAGAGAGGCAAAGACCTCAGGCAGGGGCTTTTGGAAAAGATGCAGAATGGGTTTGATAACGTCCTACACAGGAGGTTAATAAACAAAATCAAAGCATTAAAATGGGATTGGATGTAATAGAATGAATTGAGGAATGGCTATCAGGCAGAAAGTAAGCAGTTGGAATAAATGGATCATTCTCCAGTTGGCAGACTGTGACCAATGGGGTGCCATTAGGAATAAAAACCAAACAACTGCAGATGCTGGAAATCAGAAACAAAAATAGAAATTGCTGGCAGCATTGGTGGAGAGAAATCAGATTCGACGTTTCAGTCCAGTGGCCCTTCCTCAGAACTTATGTGTGAAACTTGAAAGAGTTCGGAAAAGTTTTACAAGGATGTTGCCAGGGTTAGCGGATTTGGGCTATGGGAAGAGGTTGAATACGCTAGGGCTGTTTTCCCTGGAGCATCGGAGGCTGAGGGGTGACCTTATAGAGGTTTATAAAATCATGAGTGGCATTGATAGGATAAATAGACAAAGCCTTTTCCCTGGGATGAAGGAGTCCAGAACTAGAGGGCATAGGTTTAGGGTGAGAGGGGAATGATATAAAAGAGACCTAAGGGGCAATATTTTCATACAGAGGGTGATAGGTGTATGGAATGATCTGCCAGAGGAAGTGGTGGAAGCTGGTACAATTTGACATTTAAGAGGCATTTGGATGGGTATATGAGTAGGTAGAGTTTGGAGAGATATGGGCTGGGTGCTGGCAGGTGGGATTAGATTGGGTTGGGATATCTGGCCAGCATGGACCGAAGGGTCTGTTTCAGTGTTGTGTGTCTCTATGACTCTATGAAGCCCATGAGGATCTGTACTTGGGATCCAGCAGTTCACAATCAATATCAATGGGTTAACTGTAAGGGCTAATTGTAACATCTCCAAGTTTGCAGATAGTACAAACGTCGGTGGGAAGGGATATGGACAGGCTGAGTGAATGAGTAGGAGCATGGAAGACCGACTTTAAAGTGGGGACGTGTATGGTTAGCCACTTGGTCGGAGGAACAAAGGGGCAGACCCTTTCTCAAATGGTGAGAGATTGGGAAGTGTAGCGGTTGGAAGGGACTTGGGTATCCCTGTTCATAAGTCTCTGAAAATGAATACGAGAGTCCAGCAAGTAATTCCCAAGACACATGGCATGTTGTCTTTATTGCAAGAGAATTGGAGGAAAGAAGCAAAGGAGCCTTGCTTCAATTGTAGGCGATACAGGTGAGCATGCACCTGGAGTGCTGTGTGCTGGAACCTTGTTTAAGCAAAGATATTCTTTCCATTGAGTGAGTGAATGAGTGAAGGTGAACCAGACTGTTTCCTGGGAGCGAGATGGGAGTGCACCATGAGGAACGTTTGAGGTGATTGGGCCTGTATTCTCTGGAGTTTAGAAGAATGAAAGACAATCTCATAGAAACTTGGAACATCTTAAAGGGGTAGACAGAGCAGAAAGGATGCTTCCCCAGCTCTGGGGTCTAGAATCAGGGACACAGACTAAAGCTCAGGCCATTTCCAATTGGGCTGAGGAGGAATTATTTCACTTGGATCGGAGAAACTTTGGAGTTTTCAATCTCTGAGGGCTGTGGAGGGTCTGTATGTTCAAGGCAGAGATTACTAACATCAGTGAAATGTATGGGGATAGCAGGGTAATTTGGCAATGATGTTGATGATCAGCCATGATCTAGAATGACAGGGCAGACAGAATCTTCCTGCTCCTGGGTGAGATGCTGTTTCCCATGCCAGCTTTTTATTACTATGGAGTGGCTGCTAAGCCATTAGGAAATGTGTTAAGGTTTAAACACAGTGCTGTGGGTCCAGCATCACAAGTGGGGCAGGGAGGATTGATTTCACTCCCTAAAGGACAATGGTGAACCCGATAGGTTTATAAGTGAACCTGGTAAATTTATGGTCACTATAGTGGCACAAGCATTGTACTCCAGACTGAATTGAATTTAAACTTTCGGGTATAGGTTTGCTCGCTGAGCTGTAGGTTTGATATCCAGACGTTTCATTACCTGGCTAGGTAACATCATCAGTGGCGACCTCCAAGTGAAGTGAAGCTGTTGTCTCCTGCTTTCTATTTATATGTTTGTCCTGGATGGGATTCCTGGGGTTTGTGGTGATGTCATTTCCTGTTCGTTTTCTGAGGGGTTGATAGATGGTATTTAGTTCTATGTGTTGTGGTTGGAGTGCCAGGCCTCTAGGAATTCTCTGGCATGTCTTTGCTTAGCCCTTCCCAGGATAGATGTGTTGTCCCAGTCGAAGTGGTGGTTTTTTTCATCCGTGTGTAGGGCTATGAGGGAGAGAGGGTCGTGTCTTTTTGTGGTTAGCTGGTGTTCGTGTATTCTGCTGGCTAACTTTCTTCCTGTTTGTCCTAGTAGTGTAATTTCGCACGGCCAATCCACCCTAACCTGCATGTTCTTCGACTGTGCAAGGAAGTTGGAGCAGCTGGAGGAAACCCACGCAGACACAGGGAAGAATGTGCAAACTCCACGTAGTCAGTCGCCCGAGGGTGGAATTGAACTCGGGTCCCTGGCGCTGTGAGGCAGCGGTGCTGACCCCAGTGCCACCCATTAAATAAGTGGGAAGTGTCTGGGAACGGGAGAGAGGAGTGAGTGCAATTACTCAGTGGAGTATCCTGGGTGGGGAGGGGAGGGGTGAGGGATGACAGAACAGGTTGTAGTTGCTGCCACTCACAAAAGCCATCTCAACATCCACCGAAACCTCAGGGTGCAGATGACAGGGTTTAAAAGGGCAAATGATTGTCTCAGACCATGGTGTGTGATTGGAGCCACAGGAGGAAGCTTTGGGTCTTTGTAACAATAGCCTGCCTGTTGTACACAACAAGCTAAATGCTTTTCGACAAAGTCTAGGCATCGACTTTCTGGTTAGAGTTTTATTGCAACCAGCCACACACTATAAAACCCTCCTCCCTCTGGCTGACTCTTCTTTATTTACGTTTTTTAAGAAAAATATTTTTTGTCAACCTGTTCAGGCATGCTTCCGAAACACCAGGGACTTGAAGTTAGACTTCTGACCCCGAGGGACCCTACTCCTGTGCTACAAGACCTAACTATACATTTTCGTACAACCACCTCACTCCCTCACAACACTTACTTGCCTTGTTATTTTTAACTCCTAAGTATTGTTTGTCTTATTCTCAGAATTAGATGTTAAGATTGCCCTCTGTATCTCGATCTTGCACTTAGTCTGCCACTATCATTCTCTCTTTCTGTCTCTCGTTCTCTCTGTGCTAACTGAGAGGGACTTCAGGAAGCCAGATGCTGGAGGTGAAGGTATTTGAATTCAGTGCGTAGTCGATGCATGTTGAACATTTCCATAACTAATTTCCTTTTTGAAGTATGCCAGTTTGTTTAAGTGGGCACTGTGCCAGTCTTTTCTGCACCATTGGCACTCCAAAAACAGCAGTCGATCAAGTGATTAGATCAACGATTCCCAATGCCTTTGGCTGAGGGAGGGGCAATACCAGGACACTGTGGCTTCCAGAGTCCACCCCACCTCTGGTTTAATGGTCCCCCTGAGTATGCAGCACTCGCTCCACATTGTATTGGAGTGTTGATTCACAGCCTGCAGAGCTATAGGTGAGGGGATTTGAATCTCCGCAGGAATATTCTTCAACTCACCCACAATGGTAACTACGGGAAAGCTAGCAATATGATGGAATCCTCTGTGAAGATCTCTTCCAAAACCTTTTTGACAAACGGACAGACACGGCACTAGTCATAGAGGCATAGAGACGTACAGCACGGAAACAGACCCTTTGGTCCAACTCGTCCATGCCGACCAATATCCTAACCTAATCTAGCCCCATTTGCCAGCACTTGACCCATATCCTTCTATACCCTCCCTATTTATACACCCATCCAGATACCTTTTAAATGCAGTATTTGTAACAACCTCCACCATTTCCTCTGGCAGATCATTCCATACATACACCACTCGCTGCGTGATAAAGTTACCCCTTGGGTCCCTTTTAAATCTTTCCTCTCTCACCCTAAACCTATGCTCTCTAGTTTTGGACTCCCCTAACCCAGGGAAAAGACCTTGTCTATTTACTCTATCCATGACCTTCATGATTTTATAAACCTAGTAAGGTCACCCCTCAGCCTCCGACAGTCCAGGGAAAACAGCCCCAGCCTGTTCAGCCTCTTCCTATAGTTCAAATCCTCCAACCCTGGCAACATCCTTGTAAATCTTTTCTAAACCCTTTCAAGTTTCGCAACATCCTTCCTATAGGAGGGAGGCCAGAACTGCACACAATATTCCAACAGTGGCCTCACCAGTGTCCTGTCTGCGTTGACCAATACAGGAAAGCATACCAAATGCCTTCTTCACTATCCTATCTACCTGCAACTCCACTTTCAAGGAGCTATGAACCTGCATCCCATATTAATTGGATGTTATGACTTTGTCCTCTATGCAATTTGATTTTTAATACAATTTAATACAATTTTAATGGAAAAACGTACTGATGCCCCAGTTTTGTTATGCCATAAGATATTATTGTTGGTTTAGTCCCCAGGTTTTGTTTAGATTGAGGGGGAAATCCACAAGTTGTTTTGAATATATAATGTTTTTGTTGCTTAGATTCAAGGATATCTAGGATCTGGAGTTGGCTGTTTTATGGTTAGTCTGATAAAAAGGTGGATAGAGTGATCAAGAAGGCATATAGTATGCTTGCCTTCATTGGACGGGGTATTGAGCTGGCAAGTCATGTTAAAATTGTTCAAGACATTGGTTCGGCCGCATTTAGAATATTGTGTACAGTTCTGGTCGCCACGTTACCGAAAGGATGTGGACGCTTTGGAGAGGGTGCAAAGAAGGTTTACAAGGATGTTGCCTGGTATGGAAGGTGCTAGCTATGAAGAGAGGTTGAATAGGTTAGGTTTATTTTCACTAGAAAAAAGGAGATTGAGGGGGAACCTGATTGAGGTTACAAAATCATGAAGGGCATAGACAGGGTGGATGGAGACAAGCTTTTTCCCAGGGTGAAGGCTTCAATAACCAGAGGTCATGCTTTCAAAGTGAGAGGTGGAAAGTTTAAGGGGGATACACGCAGTAAGTACTTCACACAGAGGGCGGTGGGTGTTTGGAACGCGTTCCTAGCAGAGGTGGTAGAGGCAGGCATGATAGATTCATTTAAGATGCATCTGGACAGATGCATGAGCAGGTGGGGAGCAGAGGGATACAAATACTTAGGAATTGACCGGCAGGTTTAGAGAGTACATTAGGATCAGCTCAGGCTTGAAGGGCTGAAGGGCCTGTTCCTGGGTGGTAAATTTTCTTTGTTCTTTGTTCTTTGAGGAACACTGTCCTGGTTCCTCAAGGCTTCGAACGTTTCCTGTGTCTAGTGACATGCAAGGCAAACAAAGCACATGCTTATATCTCTTTTTCCTGGATCAGGTCACTGACCTGAATCTAGAAGTTATACTTTGAGGGATATCTGTCTCTACACCAAGTGTGGCAGACCAGCGGACCGCCTGATCCCCTTCCTGTCTGCCATTGGCAAATTCTGAAAGAAGTTAATATTCAACTTGTTTGGCCAAATTACATTCCTCTTTGTCGGGGAGACAGAATGGAGACCAGGTGACCACTTTGCTCAATACCAATGCTATGTCTGTAAACAATTACTCCGAGCTTCCAGGTGGCTGCCACTCCAACATCCCACTGTGTTGCCATGCCAACGTTGCTGTCACAGACCTGAGGCTCAACAAAAACTGGAAGAACAATATCAGGACTTAACACTAAGTTTAACATTACCCACCTCCACAGCCCCAGATTCTGTATGGGCTGCACCAAGAACAGCCAGACCATTTTCAATCATTTCTCATTTGTACCCATTCAGCTCTGAGGAAACATTAACTCTGATTTTTGTCACAAATGTGCTGAGCTTTCCAGCAATTTCTATTTTTGTTTCTGACCTACAGCATCCTCAGTTCTTTTGAATTTTATTTAACATTTATCTCTCCTGGCTTATCATCAGCAACCCCTTTGTTTGCTTCTCCTTAATTCCCTTTTTTTTTGCCACTTCTTCCATACATTCTATTCATTAATTCCTGCCAACCCCCAACCCCTCATCAGTTGCTCCTACTTCTAAAGAACAGTCACTGAACACAGCATTAACTCTGTTTTCTCTCTATAGTTTTTGTTTCAGGTCTCCCACATTCCAATTCTTGGTTTTATTCTCAAAATTTGCCTCCTTTGGTGCAGGTGGTAGTAGGTGCTGCAGATGCTGGAGATTGGAGTCAAGATGAGAGTGGTGCTGGAAAAGTGCAGCAGGTCAGGAGCAGGAAAATCGACGTTTTGAGCAAAAGCCCTTCATCAGATCTGTGAACCTGGACTGTATTGGATCAGAGGCGGGGATGCTGGCCAGTGCATCACAAGATCACCTCCTTGCCTCCTCCCCCCAATCTAAATAGTTTCTGATATCAGTTAATGAGTAATTATTAATACACTTTGCTTTAGACAACTAGCCATTTTCCTGCATGTTTTCTTATCTCACCTGGCTCAAAGAATAACACCAATTATTCATCATTTGAACTGCTTGAGTTCAGTTGCAAATGGCTGGTGTATGGAGAGTGTGGGTCTGCAGTGTGATCAGGCACTCTCAAAACCTCCATATAAACTGACCAGTGGAGCATTAATATCATGAGTGGGTACTTCTAAGGTTATAGGGGGCAACCAGTAGTGTTGATTGTTTAAGTATCTATCAAAAGAGGGAGTGTGAATAAAATCTAATTGAAAGTACATTTCCTTTATCACTGGAAGTATCTTCAAAGGTTATATTGAGTCAGGCCTTGACCAATAGACCTCGAGTTTAATTCCATGACTTGTGTGAGTCTGATGGAGTTTGCCAGATTTCATGAATTCTTTATAATTCCACTGGGCAAGGGAGGGAAGATAAATTCAGTCAGGAAATTATCTTCCTGAAAAGTGGCCGCATTTGAAATCAAGATCAGAGGATGGACCAGGCTTGGCGGTAATGAAATCCACGGTGAAAAATTCTGTTCCAACTCACTATCCTGCTCCCCCATTTAGACAGGGAGCGTTTGGAGGAGGTGTGAGAGGAGAACTAACTCACGGATGCCATGCAGCATTGGCAGATTTAATACTAATGCTGGGCACATGAGTTAACCTACAAGAAAAGTACAGAATAAAGCAGAAACACGTTAACCATCTTAGCGATGAAGCTGAAAATCAAGTGTTCACAAATTAGCGAACACGCAACACAGAATGAATCATTTTCATTTCGCTGTCTTCAGTACCTCTCTGGAGTGACGTGTTTCACAAAATATTGGGTTCCTTCGATCAATTATGGTCGCACTACTTATCATGATAATTGTTGGTTCCACCATTGTCAACCTGCTGATCCTAGTTAAGTCTGAGCTGTCAACAGCCTAGCCTTGCAATACATGCCTTATTCCAAGCTGCTCATGGAATTCCAAACACTTAGCTCGCTGACAGATTGAACACTCGCATTCTTCCGTAAATGAAACAAAATCCTTCACTCACTTGGCTCTTTAGTCATTGAGTTCCATTCGTTCTTTTTATCTCCATGGACTGTCTTCTAAAACCATTGAAGCTTATGAGATACCATAGAGTCCAGTCCAGTCCATGCCAAACATAATCCCAAAGCAGACTAGTTCTACCTGCTTGCTCCTGACCCATATACCTCCAAACCTTTTCCTTGGGGGTGGCACAGTGGCTCAGTGGTTAGCACTGCTAGAGACCCGGGTTCGATTCCAACCTCAGTCGACTGTCCATGTGGAGTTTGCATATTCTCCCCATGCCTGTGTGAGTTTGCCCCGGTTTGCTCCCACAGTCCAAAGATGTGCAGGTTAGGTGGATTGGCCATGCTAAATTGCCTGTAGTGTTCAGGGATATGTAGATTGCATGCATTAGTCAGGGGAAATGTAGAGTAATAAGGAAGTGGGTCAGGGTGGGATGTTCTTCGGAGGGTCAGTGTGGACTTGTTGGGCCAAAGGGCCTGTTTCCAAACTATAGGGATTCTAGTTCTTTCTTATTCATATACTTAGACAAATGCCTTTTATACATTGCACTAGTACCCACATTTGCTACTCCTTCAGGAAGTCCATTCCACACACATACCTCTGTGTAAAAACTTTTCCCTTGATGTCTTTTTAAAATCTCTCTCCTCTCACCTTAAACATGTGCTCCCTCATCTTGAAATCTCCCTTTCTAAGAAAAAGACAACGGCCATGAACTCTATCTACATCCCTCAATGGCGTATTGAGAACAATCTAGCTCTCAATGCCTGAAAAACCAAGGAACTAATTATTGACTTTAGGTGGAATGTTACTCATGCCATCCCCTATTAACAGCACAGAGGTGGAACAAGTGGAGAGTGCCAAGCTCCTGGGAGTGGTCATTCACAACAAGCTTTCTCAGACTCTTCATGTGGACACACTGGTTACAAAAGTCCAACAACATCTCTTCTTCCTCAGGCAGCTGAGGAGATTTGGCATGATGGCAAATACCCTTGCCAACTTTTATAGGTGCGCCATCGAGAGCATTCTGTCTGGATGTATCACTACCTAGTTTGGCAACTGTACCATTCAAGATCGGAGACGGTTACAGAGAGTAGTGAACTCGGCCTGGATGATTACAAAGGCCAACCTCCCATCTAAAGAATCCATCTACCAGGCCCGCTGTCAAGGAAAGGCTGCCAGTATTGTCAAACATCCATCCCACCCGTTGGGGAGAAAGTACAGATGCCTGAAATCATACACCAGCCGGTTTCGAAACAGTTTCTACCCGACTGTTGTTAGAATGCTGAACGGACTCACAAACTCTTAACATTTGCTGGTACCTGTGTTTTTGTTTTTGTTGCTGTTTACCTATTATTTACTTATCTATGCGACTTAACAATGTGATTTGCCTGTATTGCTCGCAAGACAAAGGTTTTCACCGTGCCTCAGTACATGTGACAATAAATTCAAATTAATTCAATTCTATATGTTGCCTCTCAACTCCTGAGGTCCAGTAAAAACGAAGTCCTTGCCTCGCCTCTTCATTTTGATTATTTTTTCTAATCCTCATTTCAGCCTTGGTGGTGTCTTACACAGTTGGTGTCACAGAAACAGATTCAAGGTGACTTCTGGCTTCTATTGCTCACAATTCCTGAAAAGCTTTTCACTCCCTCGGCTCCAATTGGTGTTCCTATTCTAATCTGGCCCTGGCTGGAATATCACGGCCAGTTCTGGTTACTATATTTTGGGAAGTTTGTAAGCGTTCTTGAAGGGATGAGGGAACGTAGCTACAAATTTTGGTTGGAAAAGGTGAGTCTGTTTCTAGGGCAAAGGAAACTGGAGAAAGATTTGATTGAAAGCAGTACTAGATTATGACAGGTAAGGTATACAAAGAAAAGATGTTCCCATGAGTTGACAGCACAAAGACCAGAAGTGTGAAGGCTGGTACAATTACAACATTTAAAAGGTACCTGGATGGGTACAGTGGAACCGTGATTATCCGAAGGACAGAGGTGGGGAGTATTTCGTTTGGTTAACTGAATTCCAGATAATTGATTGTTGGTAACATAGTTCAGCCAAGCATCGGGACCTTGCAATCTTGCTGGATGATCCGATATTTGGATAATTGAATGCCGGATAATCGGGGTTCCTCTGTATATGAATAAGAAGGGTTTAGAGGGATATTAGCCAAGTGCTGGCAAATGGAACTAAATTAATTTAGGATATCTGGTCGGTATGGATGAGTCGGACCAAAGGGTCTGTTTCTGTGCTGTGCATCTCCATGACTATGACTCAAATTTAAAGTTTTAGACAGGATCTGGAAGTGGTATGACGTAGAATTGACTGTCCACAAGACAGCCTGAAATGTATTGAAAAGCAAAATGGATCAAAAGTTGAGAAAAATCAATCTGCAGTTGGTGATGAAGTGGGAGAATGGCATTGGTTGGGATAGAAGCCAACATGGATGCAATGGGCCATGTTTTTTGTATCATGATTTATTGTATGTTGTCAAGTGTGTTTAATAGAACTTTTTGCAAAGCAGTATCTTGGTAAAGGACCACAAGAGTGGGAGGTGACCACAGGAGTAAAGGTGACCATGAACAGGAGTGACTACAAGACTGACCAGAAAAGTGAGAATGACAATTCAAGTGTGAATGAGGGTGATGACAAGAATGGGAGTGCCCACAAGAGTGGGAATGACAAATCACTGAGAATGAACAGCATAGGGAGCAAAGGCGATATATAAATGCAGAGGGAGTGATTAGTGAATGCTGAGGTGGGGTTTTAAAAGCCTATTGGTTGTACAAGGGCAGGAAGATTGATGGATGGCAGCAACAACGTTTTCAGCTCTTGGCCACAATGGATAAGAATTTGAGATAGTTTGACGAATTGTGTTCTCAAAACAGAAAGACCATGATGATTCAAGCCACTGAAAATGAGTCATGAAGCGAGTTTGGGATCTTGTAAAATGGAAAAGATTCAAATGTGTGAATAAATTCTAACTTGCAGTGCAACGTCGATTATTTGGATTTTGTGAAAAGGAAAAGTATATCTGAAGGCGGAAAATGTAAAGATGACAAGACTGCACACATATAGGAATGAGATGGAAAGAGATGCTGTTCTTTCATAATAAAGCGGCTAGGTTTAGAAGGAAGGAGATAGGTACTTCATCAGGAATAAACAATTTGACCCATCCAGTGTTGTGAAAAAATGCCAAATAGGTGCAAATTTTGTTTGGAGTGTGAAAGAACTCTGTGTCAACATTGGTGGACATGCTACTTTCTCAGTTTTAGGATTAGAATTTTTAAAAGAGTTGGTGGGAGGCTAACTTGATGCTGAAGAGCACTCTCAGTCGCTTACCCAGGTTCCACCTGTTCTCAGGGTGGAGGGCCTTTGATTGGCTGTCCAGCTTGCGAGGCCACTAGCCCCTCCCAAGTAGACAGGAATGTCCAACCTCAGGCCCAGTGAGGAGTCATCCCTGAGTCAAAATGTGAAGTAAGCAACGACAGTTTTCCGCCTCACCGTTCCCAGCAATGTGTTTAGAAACTGCAAACATTTCCAGCTCCTGTGAAAATTCCGCCCTCCCTTTACTCTAATCCACTCACGGGTGTTTAGAAGAATGAGAGATGAGCTCATTGAAACATATAGGATTCTTAAAGGGATCAACAGGGTGGATGCAGAGAGGATGTTGCCTCTCATGGGAGAGCCGAGGGCCAGCAGGTATAGTCTCAGAATAAAAGTGTGCCAATTTAAGATGGAGAAGAGTAGGAGTTTCTTTTGTCAGAGAGTTATGAGTCTTAGGAAGTCCTTGCCACACAGAGCTGTGGGGGCAGAGTCCTCGTGTAGATTTAAGGATGGGATAGATTCTCGATCATTTGGGGAAATCAAGAGTTATGGGGAAAGGATAGGAAAGGGGACGCAAGGAATGTTGGATCAGCTACGATCATATTGAATGGAGGAGCAGGCTTAAGGGGTCAAACTGTTCTTGTTTCTGCTTCTTATGGTTTTTTTTTCTAAATTCTGGAATATACTGGCCGCACACTGAGAGCGTGGTTTGGCAGATAATACTGAATAATGTCTCTATGGCTCATCTTCAGCCTGATGTCTGCATGCATTTAACTAAAGGCCAGGGCTTCCTCGGGTCATAAAGCTTTCAAACCAAAAGAGGAGCATACAAATGAGAGCCTGTTTGGATACATTTTGTGTCTATACTGCACCAAATGTTTGTATGCCCTTTAGGCCCCTTTTGTCTTTCATTCAATCTGTGTTTATGTCTTTATTAGTCACATCCTGGATATGAACGCCCTCAGATTAAATTATTTTACTCCCTCTCATTTCATTTTGTGAGGCATCATCATTTTTAGCCTCTAGTTTCTCTGTGGCTGGCCCATGTGATGTTCCTCCATATTCTCAACACTGTCCAGGAATGTATGTTTAAATTCTAGCGTTATCTTCTACTCTCTGTGACTGTAGTGGTTTCAGATTCCTTGGCTTTATTCTTGAAATGAAAGAGGAAAAGAATGAATACACGTCCTATGCTAGGCTTAGCAAAGCATGATGGGAGGCCTTGGCCAGGCATATCAAGTGTGACACGTGTGGAGATTGTTGTGGCCTGGAAGCATCTCTTGGCGTTATTGTGAGCACCCCTGGTTGATGTGGAATAAGAAAAATTTCAGAGGCACAGATAATTGTTGCAGGACCTAAGAAATAGGAGCAGCAATAGCCTCCTGGCTTACTAAGTATACTCCAGCACTCCCATGTCTCCATATAACTGCGATTTTCCTCCCTGCCCCTATCATCCTTGATCACCTGAGAGACCGAACTATCTCAGCCTTTGAGTCAATGTTGGAGCCCACATAACACTCCAATGAAAATAGCCACATTTTTTGAGTGAGTACATTTCACCTTATCTCAGTTCTAGATGACCAGCCCCTTATCCTGAAACTATGCCCTTTGGTTCTGGATTACCCAGCCAGAGAAAAGAACCTCTCTGCATGGAAGTTAATGCCCTCCCTCAAGGCATGTTTGGTGACAGGGGGCATTTATCTGGGTGGGAGAGTAACAGTTTGGGATCCCGTTACCTTCCTGTCTCTTGCCTACTGTAGTCCAGGGATGGAAAGGCTCAGAGATGACCTTTCAACCCTGTTGCAATTGAGATCCTTAAGCGGACAATTAATGACCTCCCACTGGTAGTAGGATTCAATCCTCTTACCCCTTGCCCCATGAGCCCCACTGCTGGCATTTAAGAACGTCTATGAGTAGACAACGTTGTGACTCTGCCTGCCTGGAAGTTAATGCGATGCTGGTTGGCAAAATTCACATCTGGAAATCAGAGTTTGTTGTCATGGGCTGCTTAATAACTTGTGTTTCAGTTTTAAGTAACCTGACCCGCAGAGTTAATCACCTGACGATTGATCTATTATTAGACAGTGATGATGAATATGGCCCCAATGATCACACCCCATCCCACCATCATGGATCTCTCACTGAGCCAGAGCTCTTCCAGCAGCACTGCTAGCTGCTGACCTCTGGCAGCTCTCAAAGAGTGAGGGGTTTCTGCTTCCAGTGTTCTTGACCATGGAATAGGCCTATCACTACCTAGTTAAGTGCCTGATTGGTACTCAAATTGGCAGGCTTTCCTTCAAGTTGGGGATGCCAGTCTCTCACTGACTCTCTCACTGATAGGAGAGGACTCATTGTTGCCTATATTCAATTCCACTGTCATTATTTTCCTGTCAAGCCCCTTCAGAATTTTCCATGTTTCATGAGGATCACCTTCATCTAAACCTGGAAAACCTTCTAAACCTCCAGGGATGATGATGGCCAAGTAGCATCATTGCTAGACTATTAATCCAGAGGCTAAAGTGAGGACTAAAGTGAGGAAACCAGAGCCTAGATTAGAGTGGTGCTAGAAAAGCACAGCTGGTCAAGCAGCATCCGAGGAGAGGAAAATCGACGTTTCGTTCCTGTTAAAGGGCTTTTACCCAAAACTTCGATTCTCCTGTTCCTCGGATGCTGCCTGACCTGCTGTGCTTTTCCAGCGCCACTCTAATCTAGACTATTAGGCCAGAGACCCGCATAATGTTCTGGGGACCCAGGTTTGAATCCTGCCATGGGCAAATAGTGCAAGTTGAATCTGGAATTAAGAATCTAATGATAACCATGTTGATTGTCTGGAAAAGCCCATCTTGTTTACTAAAGAAACTTAGGGAAGTAAATTGCCATGGTTACCCGGTTTGGCCTACATGTGACCCCAGACCCCACAGCAATGTGGTTACTGCCCTCTGAGTGATTAAGGATGGCCACTAAAAGTTGGCCTATGTCCTCGAGACAAAATAAATAAATAAATAAAACCCCACAGAGACTTTAGATGAGCCAACGTACTCAGCTTCTCATCTTTAGAGTGATAGTGTGATTATGTTACCCACCGGAGTGATTCTTCAATATACACTAGAAGAGGATGTACCTTTGAAAGGGCATGTATCCATCTGGTCGCAATCTGATGCCCATTCTCCTAAACTCAGGGTGGAAATGACCCACTACTCATAGCGACAGAGTCATAGAGGCCTACAGCATGGAGACAGGCCTTTTGTCAAACTGGACCATGCCAACCAAAATGCCCATCCACACTAACCTCATTTCCCTGCACTTGGCCCACATCCTTCTAAACCTTTCCTAGCAATGTATTTGTCCAAATGCCTTTTAAACGTTGTTAATGAAACCACTTCCTCTGGTAGCTCATTCCCTATGCATACCACTCTCTGTGGAAAACTGTTGCCCCTTAGGTTCCCTTTTATTCTTTCCCCTCTAACCTTAAACTGATGCCCTCTAGTCTTTGATTCCCCAAACCTGGCGAAAAAAAACTGAGTGCATTCACCCTAAGCATGTCTCTCATGATCTTATACACTTGCATAAGATCTCCTCTCAAGTTTCCTATGCTCGAAAAAAACAAGTCCAATCTTTTCCAACCTCTCCCTATTACTCAGACCATTGAGTCCTGGCAACACCCTTGTAAGTTTCTTCTGCACTCTTTCCAGTTTAATAGCATCCTTCCTGTAGCAAGGTGACCAAAACTGAACACAGTACTCCAAGTGCTACTGTCGCATGTCATTGTGTTCAAGACTTGCCCAGCTTCTCTGTCTCCATGAACAAAACAGGATGAAGCAAGTCTGGGTGACATTGTAGGTCATTCATTAATCTTTAGCATTTGGGGTGAACTCTGTGACAAGGTGAAGATTTGCCTATGTCAGCTGTCTGACAGAAAGTTCAATGGGTAATGAGATGGAGCTTCTGGATCAGTGGTGCTGGAAGAGCACAGCAGTTCAGGCAGCATCCAAGGAGCAGCGAAATTGACGTTTCAGGCAAAAGCCCTTCATCAGGAATAAAGAGAGACAGCCTGAAGTGTGGAGAGATAAGCTAGAGGAGGGTGGGGGTGGGGAGAAAGTAGCATGGAGTACAATAGGTGAGTGGGGGAGGGGATGAAGGTAATAGGTCAGGGAGGAGCGGGTGAAGTGGATAGGTGGAAAAGGAGATAGGCAGGTAGGACAAGTCCGGACAAGTCATGGGGACAGTGCTGAGCTGGAAGTTTGGAACTGGGTTAAGGTGGAGCGAGGGGAAATGAGGAAACTGTTGAAGTCCACATTGATGCCCTGGGGTTGAAGTGTTCCGAGGCGGAAGAAGAGGCGTTCTTCCTCCAGGGGAATGAGATGGAGCTGTCTCAACTCCATTCCTGATGGACAGAATTTGAATCAATTTAAAATCCCATCAAATGAGATCACTAGCAACGTGCAACTGGAGACACTGTACTAAAGTTGGATCATCTGTTTGGGATGGCAGTTGGATACAACTCTTTCAATGTGTGAACAATTGCGTTGTGCATTTTGTCCACCTGAGGCATGTACCACTAGAGGGAGTCTAGCCAGCGATGAGCAGGATCCATGTTTTAACATCTGATGAAATTCTGATTCTGAATGCTGAATCTAATGATTCTGATTTTGATTTCCTCATCATGTGTATTTTACAGTAAGGATAGAACAAAATTCAGCAAAAAGCTTTCATTTGTCACCACAAAGTAGCACCATTTTGAATAAATTGAGAATAAGGGGAGAAGATACAGCTTGAAGAGAGTCCATTAGTCCTGAGCCAGCTCATCACCGTCAATGATGTCTGTGTTACCGTACCTCTGTCATTGCTTTACCACCGGCTTCACCAGATCCAACCAGTGTTAGAGTCGCGTCTCTTGCTGCTGGGCCCAACTCCTCAACGTTGCCGTGATGGCCTTCTGCAACTGCTTCGTCGCCGATCCTCAGGCGCCATCTTTTGCTGCTGGGCCCATCTCACCATCACCGCTGCTGCTGATGTAGCAGCCTCCGACTCCAGCTCCCATGCCTGCTCTGGGAAAGTAAGCCAGGGCTCACTCTCTTCCGTGCTGAGTCCACCCGAGTTCCGCACCCTGGGTTCTCGCCGCCGCCAAGTTCAGGACAAGGGAAGTAAATAGAGAGAAAAAAGAAAAGAATGGAAAAGAAGGTAAAGAAAAGCAGTCAGACCAAAGGGGCTCTGACACAGGAGCCCTACTCCACTGCCACCTTGGACCAGAACATGGCACATGCTGGTACAATTTGACTTACCCAATTCACAATGAAGCTCCACCATGCCTATTACACTCAATTCCAAACATGCTTGGCTGTTTGCTGGTTCTTCCCTCTGGCCTCTCATTAAGTATCTGACTGTCTCCTTATCAAGAATTTCACCATCTGTCCTGCATCTCAATGCTCCTGAGCCAGGAGTGCCCGTCGCATTGGTCTCACAATCGAGGAAACATCCAATTCTTTGCCACACAAATGCTAGCTTAAGGACTCTTGCAGTGCAAGTGTTGTGTCCCTCTCTCTGAGCCAGGAGGCCTGCTTTCAAGTCCCATTCGCCCTTGATGTGTGTAATAATATCTCTGAACAGGTTCATTTAAAAGTGCAAAGGCTGTGCTCTGCTTTTGAAAAAATATTGTTCAGAAATGCTGGCCAGTGTTTCTTTAAATCATAGGACCTCAGGGGAACAGCAGTAGGCCATTCAGCTGCCTTGAAAATATTCCACCATTCCGTTATCTATTAGCAGTATGTTTATCCTCACCTGTATCATCATTTCTAACAATAAATGATCAATTCTGAATTTTTTTTTACCTCACCGCCTTAGCCACAACAGCTTTTTAGGGGAGACTGTTCCAGATTTCTTTGTGTGAGGATGCCTTTGCTGACACCATAGCCCCGACTGACTTTGCTATCGTTCTATCTTGCAGCTAATTTCAACTCTTTTACAAAAAAACATTTTCCTCATAAATCTCATTCTAATCATAAACGGATAGTGTTGGCAGTCTTGTTGGTGAGGTGAAGAAATCTTTAATTCCTTTGCGTTCCTCTAATGAGCCTCCCCCCAGCCCCATCCCTTCCCCCCAAGGTGAGTGGGCCCTCCTGGCTCACTGCTGTCCAGACCAGGTCCCCTCCTTGTTTGACTGCACGTCGGCCTTGCACTCGCCGGCTGCACAGTGTCGGCTGTGTGCTCATGTCAGACCTGTCAAATCCATCCACGGAATCTGTGAGATAAAATCTCTGAGCTCACTCAGTGTGTGGGGCCCATGTTTGTCAGGCCACGAGACTGAGACTGTGAGTGGTAGGTGAACTGGAGTAGCAAGACAAAAATGGCAGCATGGCTCGTTTTAACCTTTGTTGCACCAGGTGAATTGATCAGAAGACAGCTGGATTCGCTTTAGCTCAATTGAGATAAATTTGATAAGGATAAAGAAATTTATGCTGCATTGATCTGCGCTCCACCTAGCCTTGCAGTACGTGATTGAAGAGTGGAGATTAATACAGTGAGCTGATCTAGCTTTAGAACATAGAACAGTACAGCACAGAACAGGCCCTTCAGCCCACGATGTTGTGCTGACCATTGATTCTCATGTATGCACCCTCACATTTCTGTGACCATACGCATGTCCAGGAGTCTCTTAAATGTCCCCAATGACCCTGCCTCCACAACTGCTGCTGGCAACGCATTCCATGCTCTCACAACTCTCTGTGTAAAGAACCCGCCTCTGACATCCCCTCTATACTTTCCTCCAACCAGCTTAAAACTATGACCCCTCGTGTTAGTCATTTCTGCCCTGGGAAATAGTCTCTGGCTATCAACTCTATCTATGCCTCTCATTATCTTGTATACCTCAATTAGGTCCCCTCTTCTCCTCCTTTTCTCCAATGAAAAAAGTCCGAGCTCAGTCAACCTCTCCTCATAAGACAAGCCCTCCAGTCCAGGCAGCAGCCTGGTAAACCTCCTCTGAACTCGCTCCAAAGCATCCACATCTTTCTTATAATAGGGCGACCAGAACTGGATACAGTATTCCAAGTGCGGTCTAACCAAAGTTTTATAGAGCTGCAACAAGATCTCATGACTCTTAAACTCAATACCTCTGTTAATGAAAGCCAAAACACCATATGCTTTCTTAACAACCCTGTCCACTTGGGTGGCCATTTTAAGGGATCTATGTACCTGCACCCCAAGATCCCTCTGTTCCTCCACACTGCCAAGAATCCTATCCTTAATCCTGTACTCAGCTTTCAAATTCGACCTTCCAAAATACATCACCTCGCATTTATCCAGGTTGAACTCCACCTGCCACCTCTCAGCCCATCTCTTCATCCTGTCAATGTCCTGCTGCAGCCTACAACAGCCCTCTATACTGAAAATGACACCTCCAACCTTTGTGTCATCTGCAAACTTGCTGACCCATCCTTCAATCCCCTCGTCCAAGTCATTAATAAAAATTACAAACAATTGAGGCCCAAGGACAGAGCCCTGTGGAACACCACTCACCACAGACTTCCAGGCAGAATATTTTCCTTCTACTACCACTCGCTGTCTTCTGTTGGCCAGCCAATTCCATATCCAGACAGCTATGTTCCCCTGAATCCCATTCCTCCTATCCTTCTGAATGAGCCTACCATGGGGAACCTTATCAAATGCCTTGCTGAAGTCCATATACACCACATCCACAGCTTGACCCTAATCAACTTTTCTAGTCACATCCTCAAAGAACTCGATAAGGTTTGTGTGGCATGACCTCTCCCTCACAAACCCGTGCTGACTGCATTTAATCAAGCCATGCTCTTCCAGATCGTCATAAATCCTATCCCCCAGAATCCTTTCTAACACCTTGCAGACGACAGACGTGAGGCTTACTGGTCTGTAATTGCCAGGGATTTCTCTATTTCCTTTCTTGAAGAGAGGAATTACATTTGCCTCTCTCCAGTCCTCAGGTACGACTCCAGTGGAGACCGAGGATGCAAAGATCTTCGCAAGTGGTGAAGCAATTGCATTTCTCGTTTCCCAAAACAGCCGAGGACAAATCTGGTCCGGGCCTGGCGACTTGTCAATCTTAATGTTTGACAAAAGTTTCAGCACATCAGCTTCCTCTATCTCTATCCATTTCAGCATACACACCTGCTCTTCAAAGGTTTCATTCACTACAAAGTTCATTTCTTTCATAAAGACAGAAGCAAAAAACTCATTTAGGGTTCCCCTGCCTCATCAGACTCCACACACAAATTCCCTATGCTATCCCTGATCGGCCCTACTCTTTCTTTGACCATTCTCTTAATCCTCACATAAGTGTAAAATGCCTTTGTGTTTTCCCTAATCCGTTCTGCCATGCCTTTCTCGTGCCCCCTCCTGGCTCTCCTCAGACCATTTTTAAGCTCCTTCCTTGCCTGCCTGTAATCCTCTAGAGCTGAGCTTGACCCTAGCTTCCTCCACCTTATGTAAGCTACCTTCTTCCTTTTGACGAGAAGCTCCACCGCTCTCGTGATCCAAGGTTCCTTTATCTTACCATTTCTTGCCTGTCTCAGAGGGACATATTTATTCATCACTTGCAACAACTGTTCCTTAAACAGTCTCCACATGTCTATAGTGCCTTTACCATGGAACAATTGCTCCCAATCCATGCTTCCTAACTCATGTCTAATCGCATCATAGTTTCCTTTTCCCCAATTAAATATCCTCCCATTTTGCCTAATCCTCTCCTTCTCCATAGCTATGAAGAATGTGAGGCAGTTGTGGTCACTATCACCAAAATGCTCTCCCACCACAAGATCTGATATCTGCTCCGGCTCGTTTCCGAGCACTAAATCTAGAATGGCCTCTCCCCTCATCGGCCTGTCAACATACTGAGTTAGGAAACCCTCCTGACTGCACCTTACAAAAACAGCTCCATTCAAATCTTCTGCTCGAAGAAGATTCCAATCAATATTGGGAAAGTTAAAGTCACCCATTACAACAACCCTACTATGTCCACACTTTACCAAAATCTGCCAACCTATGCTTTCTTCCATCTCCCTGCTGCTATTGGTGAGCCTGTAGTAAACCCCTAAAGAGGTGACTGCTCCCTTGCTGTTCCTAATTTCCACCCATACTGACTCGGTAGGCAGATCTTCCTCGACAATGGAAGCTTCTGTAGCTGTGATACCCTCTCTGATTAGTAGTGCTCTGTTGCAAGTGCACTTGGAGGATAAACACTTCAATATCTGCAACTTCTCTCAGACTAACTTCCCAGTGTTGAGGTGTGAGTTACTGTCAATCAGCTGAGTTGGGTTACTCACATCCTCTGCATGATTTCCAAAACGATCTCCCTACTCCCAGTTTCATCACAGCGAGTGGTTACCTGGCAGGTGGAGGACAAACCTCAAGGATGTCTTCAAAGCTTCCAACCCCAAAATGGCTCGAGGGAACCTCAAGCCCAAGACTACCTAAACTGCAGCAGAAGCATGTAGGAAGAAGCTAACTATGTGCAACATCTCCGACGGACCCGGTTGGAGATCAAGTGCCAATAGTGGAAACAGCAGAAAACATGACCATCTCACACCAGCACTGACCCCACACCTATTCTCCCCTCCCCTCCATGACAGGTCTGTGGGTCCAGCATTGGATGGTTTAGTCACCTCAGTATCTACTGTGGAGTGGAATAAAATTTACCCTCAATCCCAATGGATCGCAAAAGGAGTAGAAAAAGCACCCGTCCAAAATTGAGATTGCTCCAGTTTTCCATTGATCATTTTTAATGAAGAGGACCTGAAGAAAAAGAGTGTTGACAGATAATTTGACTAAGGAAAGCACCGTGTCACTGCCTGACTCCCGGATGCTGAGTGACAAAGGTCAGTGGACAGGGGTCAGGAGTGAGAAATGTGGGATTGAAATCAGGTTCCTCGTTTAGGGGCTCTCTTCCCAACTGAGGCCAGGGCCTGTAATCCAACTGAGGTCAGTGAACTGAGGCTTGAACTGGTTTGTGTCATTTATTATTGTAATGGGTAGTGCCCTTTCCCAATGCCACAACGGGGGCAGCCATGTAATTGACTCGAACAAAAATTTAATAACTGACATTGAAAGGGTACTGCTTGTGTGCAACATTGCTGCAAACAATGGCTTCCTCTCATTAAATGCAGCAGCTTTTTGATGCCATTTTGAGAAATAAACTTTAAATTCAACATGTAAGTATGGACAAAGATGCATTTTCAGAGCCTTGTTCATCTATGTGTAATTCGAGATCAGTATAGATTACTGTTTAGGTCTTGTTAGCGGATAGCTGCTGCAGTGTATGTACTTGCATATACAAGTGTGTTTACACATGTGCATTTGCTTGTGTGAGTGTGTTTGTTGGAGTGTGTGCATATTTACTTCAGCATTTGTTTTGTTAATGTTTACACATGGATGAATGCCTATGTGAGTTTGTGTGTGTGTGTATATGTGTCACTTTTGGTTATGCATGTGCGTAAGTGAATGTGATTTTTGCATGTGTGCATGTGCATCTGCAAGTCTGTGTGACTTTACTTGCACATGTCCAACATGTATGCATGAATTTTACGTTTGTGTGTCTATATGTAAGTGTGTGTATATATATGACTGTGTATGTATGTGTAAATGCACATTAGCTTAGTCAAACCCAATCTTGCACTTGACCCAACTGTCATCATGAACTCATCTTGACCCTGAGCTGATAAGGATTTCTGAAGAAATAGAGGCAGCGATTAACCATCAAACTAGGAAAAACAGAAAACTTCATGAAAACCATTATTACAGCTGTGGTGTATATTTGTCTTCTGTCAGATTTGCAGTTCATCACGCAATGCATTAAGCAAATGAGCTTAAAGATTTACAGAAAAACGGTGACTGATGCTTGGCAAGAATGTTAATGGGAAAAGAAATCCTTTTATTCTAGAGCACATCCTGTGCAAATAATCACCTCAACTGAAGACTTTATTTTCCCACCTAATTGTACCCTTGCGTTTTCTTCTTCATCCAAGGATGGATGGCACCTGTTCCTATGGAGGTGACCAGGCCTCTGGTAGCTTGCTCACATTTCTACACTTCATACCAGCCCCAGACAGCAAATATCAGCAGACCATTCATTCTGAAGGACCATCACAGACAAACCTCATTCGGTCCTCCCTTCCGAATATCTGCTGTCCAAGCTATGGGTTCAAAAGGAGTTAATGTTCATGTTACGTTGAGCTCCACTCAGTCTGTTGATGTCACACACAGTCTGTGGGTAGAGTCAGTGAGTTATACATGAGCCTTCAGAGGAGGCAGATGTATTCTGCACAGCTCCTGAGAGAAACAATCCTAGTCAGTACGCCTGATGAACATTTATTGCGATTGTGCAATAGAGCATCTTGCTAACTAAGGACAGTGCCTCTTCAGCAAATACTTTATGGTGGTGTATTCACTACCAGTGATTATTAAACTGGTCTCAGATAGAGTATAGACAAAGGACACTAGATTGCCGCAAATAATCTTTATTCTGACGAAATATTGCAGATTTGATAAAATCCATGAGGTGTGACAATTTGGATAGTACTGGAATATCAAGTAGAATCTTTAATTATTTACTTGTAAGAATTATGCAGTATACAACTGTCACCTTAAACATTCACTCCCTCTGTGACTGGCACACAATGGTAGTGTGGTGTATGCCATATACAAGACACAATGCAGCAACACATCGAATCTCCTTCAGTGGCACCTTCTCAACGCATAATTCCAAAAATCCTCAAAGGAGAACACCTCTAGATTTATGGGAGCCGCATGACTGGCAGGTTCATCCCCAGGTCACACACCATCTGGACTTAGAAATCTAACACCATTCCTTCACTGTCACTGGGCCAAAACCCTGAAAATCCCTTCCCACCAACATTATGGTTGCACCTATGTAACATTGATGACAAAATTGCACCTCAACAACACTCTCTCTAAGGGATTAAGGGATGTGTCATAAATGCTGGATTAGCCAGTGATACCCACATTGCAATAAATAAATTTTAATCATATATACATTGGACTAACAAGGAGAAAACTATTCAGAGATTAGCAAATCGATGTAGGACATTCTGCCACATGGGAGAACGAATTGTTTCTCTCAAGTTGGTCCTGTAGATGTCCCCTCTTTAAGAACATCCCATCCGTAACTATTCTGTCCTCACTAATGGATCCAATATCTCAGCATAAAATTCCCATCCTGTGTATAAACCATTCACCATCTCATCCTGCTGTGTCTTGGCAACCCTATTTGCAAAACAAATCCTCTTCTTCTCAGTGTATAACCAACGATGGGACCCGCATTTCGCTTTCTCGATGATGTGCCATTTAAGATGGTATTTTGATTGCTATTCCTTCCAATCTGTGGATCTCTATTCTCAGCTCCTTCAGCCTCCTCAGCTGTCTCTCTTCCCAGCTCTGTGAGCCTCACCTGTGGGCATTTTTTGAATTCATTTCCTGACCCTAATTTAGTGGACATGGAATCCTTGTGAAACATTTTGGAATGTTTCCTTCTGTAACTGATTTGTGACTGCCTGTTAATGCAAGGGAAACAATTTCAAAATGCTCACACTAGCAATGCCAACTTCTCCATTTTGAAAGGGCACTACATCATGGTGCCCACTTGTTGTGAGGGATGAATCAATTTTAATATGGAATCCAGTTCCTGCCAAGTAAATAAAGGACTTGATGCCATTTTAGGCTAAAACTGGTGGTACCTTTGCGTTAAACATAGTTTGAACAATTTCATAAGAGAGGAGATGAAAGAGACCCAGGAGAAGTGCTTTTAAAGGGATTGGAGTTCCAGTGCTAGGCTTGATGAACACAGAATGGCATTGAGGCTCCTAGAAACAGCCAAGGCAGTACTGTTCCTGACCACAAGTACTGGTGTTAAATTCAGTCCGTGAGCTACGTATCTCACCCCACCTTCTAGTTGGTGAATTGTCAGCGTCAGCCAGCTACCCTGCTGTCATTACAGCCATTACTGAGGCTGTCTTCACTGAGCAGAGAACAGCAAACTCAACCCAGATCAAAGGTCAAACCTGAAACCTCCGAAGAGCAGGATGGATATTTTGGGTGATGTCTGGTGACAGGAACACAGATCCAAATCTCAAAATACTATAGACATGTTTAATTCCAAATGTGTTTTTTAAAAGAGACCTACAAAAGACATATAGAGGCCGTGGGTGTAAATTTAATGCTGTCTGGGCAAAGTTGTGGGTAGAACCCATGGAATATCACACCTATAGAGAGCCAGGGAGGCTTCAAACAGAGTGGGAGATGTAACAGGAACAGAGATAACAAGAATCTAACTATCTCCCTCCCCCCCCACCTCTCAGCAGAAGCTGACCTCTTGTAGGCATTCTTTAATGTTTTGCCCTTCCAGACTTAAAGGCTTTTGTGTGTAGAAGTGGGAGAGGTGTGCTAGTGGGACAAGATGTGCTAGTAGGACAAGGTGTGCTAGTGGGACAAGATGTGCTAGTAGGACAAGGTGTGCTAGTGAACTGTGGTTCACATGTATCAACCTGAGCTCAAACTCTTGTGGTTGTCAGGGTCACAACCAAACAACCATCCACTAGTCACCCCCGTGTTACAGGTAAAAGTGTTCTCTCACTCTGAGTGCTAGAAACCAACTAGCCAGCCAGCCTTCAAAAGAGAACAGAATGAAAGGGACTCCCTTGTTCTGAGTGCTACCAGCCAATTGCCATGAAAGGAAACAGGACAAAAGAAGTTCAACGAATTGCAAAAGTCAGTCATCCCAAAATTGACTGTTGAGTTTGTCAACATTCTGCTATCTACTCTTCAAAAACCATCCAGAGAGACTGATCCGCATATCTTCTCATTATTATCTTTTCTTTGGACTTGTTTCATATTCCTAATCTGTGTGTATGTTTATTGTTAATTCTTTTCATGTTCAGTAACTAGTAAACTGACTCTTTCGTGAACTCAACAAAGCGTGGTTAAATTGCCTCCTTATAAAGCTTAAGGTCATTTTCTCTGGGGAAGTAATGGTATCCACAAGGGTTGGATCCCTTTTTAATTGATCTTGTTATGACCAGCTGAGGAGCTGGGTGAATAAAGAAGGGGAACCAGTTCATCCCTTCTCACCCAGGAACCTAATGTTCTGGGACATCCATCCGTAACTTGGGAACATCATCAATGGTCGCGTTGTGATGCTGGACAATTCAAAAGCAGTTTGACAATGGGTAATTGGTGCAAAACAAATATTTTGTGTTGTGTTTGATTTCTTACTTTCTGAAATGTTTTAAAATCCAGATCTCCCTTTCTTTATGACTCTACAATTTACTCAAGGGATCGATTGTCCTTCCAAGACTTTACCTCTAAAAATTAACCCTTTTCCTCCCGGTGGGATATTGTGTGCATAACAGATGTCAGCCACCCCAATTTCCTGCTACAAAGAAAAATTTAAACCACAGAGATCCATTTGCCACTTGAATCTTGGCCTTTTGGATTTTTTAAACTACGATGCATCAGGCAGGCTCTGTTATAAATTTTATCACAAGGCCAAGATTTGCAAACTCTGATATCAACAACCGGAATGAGGGAAAAACAAGGTCTCCTTGTGAGATCTTCACAGTATGAGTTATGATTCTGGCAGTCAGTGATGCTGGTTGAGTTTGATGCTGCAGTTTTCAAGTCATTGTATGGTGGGACAAGGGTTAATTTGGACTGACACTTCATCACAGTATTGTTGAACATTTCCTCATAAGAGGCCATGTTCAGTGACGATCTAAAATATCATCAACTCGTTTCAGGAGGAAATTAAATTCCACAAAAACAATTTGGAGAAGAACTGCAAATTCTCACAGTGAGTTAAGCGACCTTCCTGTCTCGAAAAAAAAATCTCCCTCACAAAGCGAGCAGATTTCTGATCTTCTCCTCGATGACTGTGGGCCATGGCTTGTTTTTTTTTACCTAGCTATAAGGTACTGGGAAGTGTGGGAGGTGCTGCTTTTTGAGAGCTATATTTCTGCAAATCTTTCCGGAGTGCTGTAAGGTTTTGATCCAGTGATGGGACGAAGGGAGGGAAAGTTAGTATTGTGTATGTGGCTTACAGGCAATAATGTTCTCATGTGCCATAGGCCCTTATCTTTCTCAGTGAGTTATGCCGAGCTTACAGCCTCTGGACCAGAGCTGATACATATAGAGCAATTCATAAGCCCCAGGTCTGCTTTATTGGTAAATGAATTTATAGTTTTTACAATTATCTGAAATATACCATTGTGCCCTAAGATTATGCTCTGGTCTATACGGCTCATCAGTGTAATATAGTTGGGCCACACTATTTTAAGTAGTAGGTTTGGAAGGTGCTGTCAAAGGAATCTATGTCAGTTATTGCTGTGCATCCAGTAGAAGACACACGCAGCTATCACAACTTGCCAGTGTTGTAGGGAATGAATGTTCAAGGTGGTGTAAGGGGTATAAATGAAGTGAGCTTCTTTGCCCTGGATGAAGTTGAATTTATTTAGTGTTGGAGCTGCACTTGTTCAAGCAAGTAGAGAATATTTCAGCACATTCTTTCCTTCTAGCTGCTGAATAGGCTTCATAGAGTCATAGAGTCAGAAGCTATGTTGCGTACCACAGAATTGCTAGCCCCTGACCTGCTCTTGGAGACACAGTATTTAATTGCTTGGTCCAGTTCAGTTGCTGGTCAATGGTCATGCCCAGAACATTGATGATGTGAGTCCAGTGCTGTTGAACACGATTGTTCACGTCTCTTCTGCTGGAGGTGGTCTGTATTTGGCTTTCATGAGGTGCAAATGTGACGAGCCTCTTATCAACTCAAGGGTTCCAACCCAAAACATCGATTTTCCTGCTCCTCGGATGCTGCCTAACTTGCTGTGCTTTTCTAGCAACATACTCTCAACTCTTATCAAGCCTGTATATTGATCAGGTCATGCTGCAAGTGGACACAGATTGCTCCCGGGACTGCTACAGCATATGAGGGATTCCAAGTGACAATGAACAACATGTACTCATCAGTTTACAGTCCCATTTCTCATCTCATGCTGGAGAGAAAATCATTGACGAACCAGTTGAAAATGGTCAGATTTAAGACAGTGCCCTGAGAAGCTCCTGTTACAATCCATGGACTGAGATGATTGGCCTCCAACAACATCAATCATCTTCCTTTGTGTCAGGAATGACTCCAGCCAGTAGAAAGTTTTCACTCAATTCCCATTGACTTCAATATTGTTTAGCTCCTGGAAGTGACAGTCAGTCAAATGGTTCAAGGCAGCTACTCTCACTTCACCTCGGGAATTCAGCTCTTTTGTACATGTTTGGGCCTAAGTTATGGTACTGAGTGGGCCCAACTGGGCCTAATGGAACTCAATCTGAGGATTGTTGAGCTTGTATTGTGGAGTAAATGCCTCTTGATAACACAATCGTCCTGCTATTACTTTGTCGAAGGTTGTGAGGAGGCTAATCAGACAGTAATTAGATTTGTCTTGCTTTTTGTGGACAGGTAATACATGTTGGCTGTCTTTTACATTGTCAGGCAGATATACATATACCAGAACAGCTTGATTCAGGACACAGCTAATTGTAGGGAGATACTGTTGGGAGGAGTTAAACATGAGTGTCATTCCTGACAGGTATTCAGTCAACCACTTCCTCCCCAGTTTACAAACTTTGCCACTTTACGGCAAGATTAGAGTCATAGAGATGTACAGCTTGGAAACAGACCCTTTGGTCCAATTCGTCCAGTCCGACCAGATATCCCACACCAATCTAGTCCCACCTGTCAGCACCTGGCCCATATCCCTCCAAACATTTCCTATTCATATGCCCATCCAGATACCTTTTAAATGTTGCAGTTGTACCAACCTCCGCCACTTCGTCTGGCAGCTTATTCCATACACGTACCACCCTCTGCGTGAAAAGGTTGCCCCTTCGGTCTCTTTTATATCCTTCCCCTCTCACCCTAAACCAATGTCCTCTAGTTCTGGACTGCCCCACCCCAGGGAAAAGACTTTGTCTATTTATCCTATCCATGCCCCTCATGATTTTATAAAGCTCTATAAGGTCACTCCTCAGCCTCCAATGCTCCAAGGAAAACTGCCCCAGCCTGTTCCTATAACTCAAATCCTCCAATCCTTGTAAATCTTTTCTGAACCCTTTCAAGTTTCACAACATCTTTCCAATAGAAAGGAGACCAGAATTGCACGCAATATTCCAACAGTGGCCTAACCAATGTCCTGTACAGCCGCAACATGACCTCTCAACTCCTGTACTCAATACTCTGACCAATAAAAGAAAGCATACCAAACGCTTCTACACTGTCATATCTACCTGCGACTTTACTTTCAAGGAGCTATGAACCTGCACTCCAAGGTCTCTTTGTTCAGCAACACTCCCTAAGACCTTACCATTAAGTGTATAAGTCCTGCTAAGATTTGCTTTTCCAAAATGCAGCACCTCACATTTATCTGAATTAAACTCCATCTGCCACTTCTCAGCTCATTGGCCCATCTGGTCCAAATCCTGTTGTAATCTGAGGTAACCTTCTTTGCTGTCTACTACACCTCCAATTTTGGTGTCATCTGCAGACTTACTAACTGTACCTCTTACGCTCGTATTCAATTCATTGATGTAAATGACGAAAAGCAGTGGAACCTGCACTGATATTTGTGGCACTCCACTGGTCACGGGCCTCATTAGATTTGTGAAATTAAAATAAAAGAAGTGTGAACCCTGGAGGTCTAAAAGAAAAGAAGAAACTGCTGGAGAAACTTAGCAGGTTTGTAGAGAGAAAGACAGACATAACATTTTGTGTCCAGAGACCTTTTACGAGAAGACTTATTATCTTCTATAAGTGTCCAGTCATTCAGCTTGTATTCCGAAGACAGGCTGCTGGGGAGTGACTCAGCATCTTCAGAAATAAAGAGATAGTAACTCACACTATTCAACATCAGTCTTCCTTCTACACAATGACCTTTCAGAAAGACCTTCCTCCAAATGTTTCTGTCTTGCAGAGATGTGTGTCCAAATTGAATTAACTGCTGCCTCAGTCAATTTAATCGCATATTGTATCCAGCATAAGGAGACTCATCTGTGGAATGTGAGTGCTCAACGTTAATGGAGATTGGGCAAATGTCCCAGAGACTTCCTCAGCTTGGGAATACAACCTCATGTTCGTTGACTCTCTTAGGAAGTCTAATACATTGCAAATAAATCTAAGACGGAACATGTTGTAAATGATCTGTTGCGAGATTGGACTGGATATGCCTTTCACGTTGTCTCTTTTTATAACATGTACGTGGTCCAGATTACCTCATGCCCCCCGTTTGCATGATCTTACATCCTTCATGTGGAATTAACTTTCCAGAACCTCCCAAATCCGCAATTTCTGGAAAGGCTGAGGCTGCTGATATTTGGGAGCACTCCCACGGCCAGCTCCCTTCTCAACTTCTCACCATCATGCCCTGAAAATAGGTTGCCATTCCTTCAGTATTGTTGGGTCAAAATCCTGAAATCCCTACTTTACAGCATGGTGGGAATCCCTACATGTCGAGTTTTGAAGCAATTCAAGAAAGAAAATGGCCACCTGAAGGGCAGTTTCAAATAGACATGAAGTTTGACTTGGCCTGTGATGCCCATGTCCCATTAATAAGTTAAAAAAATCAAAGTGGGATTAAGTATCTTTGGTCCCTGCCGACAAAGACCATTTGAAATCCTTCAACAAACAGTACACAATCCTTCTCCTGACACCTATTATAATCAAATAGAACAATAACCTGTGAAAAATTAGCCTTGCAGAATGTTTACATTACTAATTAAACAAGCCACGTAAAAACATAGAATTGTTTAGTACGGAAACAGGCCATTTAGTCCAACTCATCCATGCTGATCAAATATTTAATTAATCTAGTCCCATTTGCCAGCATTTGGCCATATCCCTCTAAACCTGTTCTATTTATATGCTCATCCAGATAGCTTTTAAATATTGTAATTGTACCAGCCTCCACCACGTCCTCTGTCACCTCATACCCATTTTTTGATTCTTTCATGAGATGTGGGTGATCCTGGCTAAATCAGTGTTAGCTGCCTATCATTCATTGCCCTTGAGCAGATGGTGGTGAGATGCTTTCTTGAACCACTGCAATAATTTTGTGTCAGCACATCCTCCATATTGTTAGAGAGGTGTTCTGGGACTTTTATCCAGTGATACTGAAGGAAAGATTGAACAGTAGCTCAATTGTTAACACTGTTGCCTCACACCGGCAGGGACCTGGGTCCGAATCCAGCCTTGGGCAACTGTCTGAGTGGAATTTGCCCATTCTCCCCATATCTGCGTGGGTTTCGTTCAGATGCTCCAGTTTCCTCCCACAGTCCAAAGATGTGCAGGTTAGCTGGATTGGCCATGCTAAATTGCCCATAGTGTGCAGGCTTATGGGGATAAGATAGGAACTGGGTCTAAGTGGAATGCTCTTCAGAGGGCTGGTTCAGACTTGATGGGCCAAATGGTCTCTTTCTGCACTGTTGGGGATTCTATTCCAAAGTAACTACTCCTGAGTCAGGATGATGTGCAGCTTGCAGGACATTTTGCACTTTAATAAAATATTGGTGAATGGGTGGAGCCCTATAGCGTTCCAGTGCATTATGCAACCTTGGGTCACAAGCACATGGCTTGGTTGGTGTTGTTTAGCACTTCCCAGTAATCCCAGGGTCAGTAATCTGAAATCTTAACTGCTTTCAAGAGGTTTGTGATTTCTGCTCTTACTTCTGATTGGTTTTCCTATGAGTTGTTAGAGAATTGTGGGCACAGCCATGGCAAGTGAGGGGGTGGTTTGACCTGGCTAAGGTGCTTAGCAAGAGGAAAATCCCTCTGACGTGAAGTGCCTGGGTTCAGAAATCAGGATTAGCCAGCTGGCTGAGGTAGCAGACTGTTACCAAGAGGACCATCCATGAAGGGAGAACATTGGGGGAAATAATTTCAACAAAGGGTTTTGATAAAGTGAAACACCTTTTTTGCTGAAGGGACCATTCGAAAAGATAGGATATCGATTGAAGGCAACTGGTGGAATGGCCAAAGGTGAGAAAAGGAGAGTTTTGTAATGCAGTGAATTATTACGTTTAGGTGATGGAGGGAGATCCAATCAAAGGGAACTGCAAAAATACTTGATGAGGAAAGGTAAGGGCAGTGGTATAAATTGGATAGCGTGCCGTGTACGATGGGCAGAGTGGTCTCCTTCTGTGTTGTATGATGCTATGGTCCAAGAGAACCAGATTTTGAGGGTGGAGAGAAATGACCTGTGTAATGTGAGGTCTATTGAGGGACATTAAGTGATGGTACAGTTTTGAACCACGTGGGGAAATCAATCACCTGGCGGTCAGAATTAGGGACAGAACTGCAGCTCTTCTGAGCATTACTATGTTCCGTGGAGCCTAGAACTCAACCACTTGGCCACCAAGGAGACTGATCCTTTTGGAAGAAAACTAATATCATTGTGTCCAAAAATGTAATGTAAAAGGATTATTAATATATTTGCTCCTACATAGGTCGAGGATAGAGTCAGGAGGATTTCATTACTCTGTCCTGTTTACTAAATTCATAACACAATCACTACAACTGCCAATTGTCGCTCCACATGAACTAAATCTGTGGTCACATATTTGAACACCATCCAAAATGTGCGATTGTCATTAGTTTCTCTGATTCATGTACTCCAACTACCCCATCCACAGCACTACCATCCTTACTCAATATCTGTCTGAATCATGTTGGAGGGGCTGCTTCATAACAGGATGCTTTTTTTCTGCCCAGCGATTGTCTACATCTTTGAGCTGACTCATTGAGAGTTCCTGGCAGATTTTGGGAGATCGAGAGGTCAGGCTCTGGTGTGAGATCCTCTCTTGAGTAAGTCGACTGTCACAAGATTTTGTTTCTGTAATATCTCATCATCTCCAGACTGTCTCCTGTTGAAGGGGAATTGTAATTGAGTCACATTCAGTTCTTGGAAGAACTATTCTGCTTTATATAAATAACAATGTACTTGCCTTAGAGGGATTATAACAAAGTTTCACCAGTCTGATCGCTGGGAATGTAAGGATTGTCCAATGGTGTGAGATTGAGGAGACTGGGCCTTAGTTCTCTATAGTTTTGACAAAGAGGAGATGATTGCATTGAAGTGCATGATGTTCTTGCAGGATGTAGCAGGTTAGATTTATGGAGCTTATTTCCCCTGGTTGGGATGTCTAGAACCAGGGGTCTGAGTCTCAGTATAAGGGTCAGGCCATATGGGACTGAGATGAGAAAGAATTTTTTTACTCAGAAGATGATGCATGTTTGGATTTCTCTACCCAATACGACTATAGATATTTGGTCATTGAGTATATCTAAGACAGAGATCAATATATATTAAAGATATCGAAGAAATATGGGAAGGATGTTGGTAAATGACATTAAGGTAGAACTAGTTGAATGATAGAGTGGGCTTGCCGGCTGAATATACTTCTGCTTTTCCTATTTCCTATGTTCCTCTGCCGGTATATTGTTACCAACCCAAATGTGAGTGTCCAAGCTGTATTCATCATCAAGCAATGTTCAACAGTTAACAATACACTTCTAAAAGCCCCCAGTTTACAACCACCTTATGAATATTCAGAGTTCACACAGGGCCTCAATATTGAGTCTGCAGCCTACACACACACACACACACACACACACACACACACACACACACACACACACACACACACACACACACACACACACACACACACAGACACACGCATACCCAAGTTCACACACACACATACATAAGTGCACAGACATGCACACACACTTACACACACATTCAAATACACACACAGACACACACACATACAAATTCACAAACACATACACACACTCATTCACAGATATATATATTCAGAAACACATGCACATACACAGACACATACACACACGTTCGTATATACACACACACACACACACACACACACACACGCGAAGACACACACTTAGTATTAGGGCATTTTGCTGAGTGTGTTAATCCTCAGGTGATGAGGCATCCACTGTGTAGGGGGCTGACCTGACAGCAATGGGGCCATTTTAGAGTTCAGTGCTCCAGCCAGGTACAGCCTGACCACATGCACAGTAGCAGAAAGGACCGTCCTTCCCTCAGGAAAGACAATTCTCCGTACTCCAGTCCTCTGTTGGATTGCGGTCACTATGCACTGCAGATTTTCCATATGCTATCATCCACAGCCCTGATGGCAGTAACCTGAGTTTTTACTGCTCTCCTTCCCTCAGGGTGCTGACTTACTGATGTGCAATTCCACAGGCACTGGTAGCTGGTTTCTTATCCAAAGGGCTGCTCCTCCGATCAGCTGCATGGTGGATTTTGCCAGTGGTCTTTACAGTATCACCTTTCCATGCTTTCACTCATGCATCTACTGACAGGAATTCCTGGGAAGAGCTTGGGAAAGGTTTATTTCCCAACAGAACAACTCCCTGGTCTGCATGTAAACATTCGGATGGTATTGTGGTTATGTGGCTAGACTAGTAACCCTAAGCTGAGTTTCTAAGGGCAAGGTTTCATGGCAGTTGGTGAAATAGTAATTGCATTTTCTTTTTTAAAAAAAGTTGGTCTCAAGGCGGGCACATAACCCTTGTAAATTGTTGTGAAGACCCATCTGGTTTACCAACTTCCTTTCAAGAATGTTATCGGCTATTCTTGCATGGCTTGGCCTAGACATGACTCCAGACCCATAGCAATGTGATTGACTCTTAGCTGCCCTCTGGGCAATTAGGAATGGGCAATAAATGGCGTCCTAGTGACATATCCGCGACTGAACATTTTTTAAAAAATGTCTCCAGTAGTTAATAAGATATAGGTTCTTTTATGTTAGCAACTTGTCATATGTTTCACTGATAGGCTTGACATTGTTAGAGAAAGTATGAGAAGGACCAATTATTAAGTCTCACTCATTTGATAATCTAAGCTATTTGCCTACATATATCATCATCATCATCATAGTAGGTGGTGCTCAAGGTGGTTCTCATTATTAACCCTTTCAGACCCATACATAATGTGTGCACATTTCTATAAGCCATGGGATAAGAAGCTGGGGATACAAGCAGAATAGAACTGGACAGCCTTCCCAGGATAAAAAGGAGAATTAATTACCGTTCAGTGTTTAATTTCATTTGGACAAGCTGTTGAGCTATGAGATACGCTGAAGTACATTCAGCCTGTCATCGAGTGTGAGCTGCTGACAGCAAGAATTTGCAGTGTTGAATATGTTTATAATGATACATGGGGGCTGTGTCTTCAAGCATTACCGCAATGTACCCAGAACAGCTGCTGTCTCTGGGAACATGGCTGCACCAGGTGAGAGATCTGATGTGTGACAACATTGCCTGAGGCCAAGAGAGGTTTCCAGCAGAATTCTACTGAGAAGAGAAATAAAAGTTTTTGAGGAATTTCTTTAACTCCTTGACTTCCAATTTTGGCAGGAAGGGAGAGGGCTTTACGAGCTAACAGTCATAATTGTAACTTGGGGGCGGAATTCTCAGTGGATCTTCAGGCCTACGGATGCCTCTGTTATCACCTTGGGCCTTAGAAAAAGTTGGGTCTGACCTGTCCACCCCCTGCCAACTATTACAGTGGACTGTCTCCTCCTTACCTGGGAGGCCCAGGTAGAGTGGATGTGGAGAAGATGTTTCTACTAGTAGGAGAGACTAAGACCTGAGGGCACAGCCTCAGAGTGATGGGACAATCCCTTAAAACTGAGATGAGGAGGAATTTCTTCAGCCAGAAGGTGGTTAATCTGTGGAACTCACTGCCACAGGGGACAGTGGAGGACAAGTCATGCAGTGTGTTTAAGGCAGAGATGGATAGGTTCTTGATTGGTAAAGGGATGCAGGGTTACAGGAAGAAGGTGGGAGAATTGGGATTAAGAAACATATCAACCATGATTGAATGGTGGAATAGACTAAATGGGCTGAATAGTCTAATTGTGTTCTTAAAGCTTATGATTTTATGATCTTAATGAAGATGGACCTGTAGAGTCAGGAGTTTACACAACTCCCACTTATTGTCTCCTTCATGAAAATCTGGCTCAAGACACAAAACCTCCGGAGAATGCCATTACAGCCTGCAGTGTAGGCCTCTACATCGCACAAAAAAGGTGAAGGCATGTACCTAAAGAGCTTGAGAAGATTCCTTAAGTGCACCTACAACTATTATAGAGATTTACATTAAGTGTAATGCAACTTCTGTAGGTATTAGACAGATTTTAATGATTTATTACATTCCTTATGAACGTGTATCAAAATTTATTGATTAATTGCAAGCGGAATGATCTTTAGAAAATTTATTTTAAGATTTAATGTTATTGTTACTTTATAAGCCTAAGTGTAACTGTTCTCTTTCTGATGCTTTGTGGCATTTAACGTTACTTAATGATTTTCAGAAGACAAATGTCAGTGTCCGGGATAAGTGCGTATAGGGTAGGAGATAAGGACAGTGGGTATAGAGGCAGGGTGGCAGGTATAGGGGTCAGGAGGAGTTTGGGAAATTGGGGAGGCATGTTCCAGCGAGGGGAGAAGATGAGTGTGGACATGTCTGAGTGAGGAGTTGGCGTACATTAGTACAGAGTTAGGGGCAGGTCAGGATGGGGTGTCAGGTTGTAGGGGAGAATGAGATTTGGGTCTTGGAAGGGGTGGAGCTTGAGAATCCATGGGGTATCGGGAAGGGGATAGTTGGAGAGGGTGCAATAATCAGTTGGGTTGATGGTTAACAGTTTAAGGTTAGACAGGAGTCAGGGTAGGTTTTAACCTCTCTAACGTTCTCACAGTAATTATCATGAGAAATTAGGCAGAAAAATGCCAATCTCGTGCATTCCCACTGTAATCCTGTGCATCATTTCTAATTACATAATCATCCAACACCCTCTTAAAAAGACTCAATTAAACCTGCCTCCACCACACTTGCAGAGCATACGTTCCTAACTCAGCTGCTCACCATGTAAAGGTTTTTACTCACTTCCATTTGTTTCTTTTGCAAAACATTTTAAACTGTTCCCCCTGTTTCTCGACCCAGTTACGAGTGGGAATAGTTTCTGCTTATCCTCTCTGTCTGCACCCTGTGTGATCATGAAAGCTTCTGTCAAATCCCCTCTTAGCTTTTTCTTCCCTAAGTAAAACAGTCCTAATTTCTTCAATTTTTCCTCATAATGTCAGTGTCGCTGGAAATCGCTGTCGTGTCTGATTCTAACTCAGACAATTGCCCATTGGAAGTTTCAACTTGCACGGTAATTCCCAGGGAATCAGCTGCATGGGTACATCTATGTGGTCCTGAGTGCAACTCCTGAATACCTCTCCAGCTAGACCTCTGGGGCCTACACTTCCCTGGGCCTGCGGAAGTGTCATTTGTTAACAGCTGCTTTTCTGGTCCAGTACTTGGCTAATGAACAAGGAAGCTCTGGTGGGAGCAGACAGGGGTCAATGTATGTTTGTGAAGGTCAAACGTTGTATAATGGGAGCCAATAATGCCAACCTCAGTGCAGAGCCTGCCAGCAAGTCCGTTCATTGGGAGCAGCAATACAACTGGGCAAACATTGGACAATTTCATCCTGAAGTTGGCCTTTGATTCTTTTCATTTAAAAATCTCTTCATTTGTATTTAATGAGGTCACCATAAGAATTAGGAGCAGAATTAGGCCATTCAGCCCAACTGCTCTGCTATGTGGTCATGGCTGATATCTTTCTCAATAGCATTCTCCCGGTAACCCTTGATCCTCTTACTAATCAAGAATCTATCCAACATTATTTTAAATCCACTCAATCCCTTGGCTTCCACAGCCCTCTGTAGCAATGAATTGCACAGATTCACCACCCTCTGGCTGGAGAAATTCCTCTGCATCTCACTCTGAAGCTGTGCCCTTGGGCCCTAGTCCCTCATATTGATGGCTAGAAGGGGAGTAGTTTTTTTCCCAGAATTTAGCCTGTTTGCTGTTTTTTGGAGGCAAATTATTACACTGAGTGACACACTCGAGGGAAGATGGTACCGTTGGCCGACCAGGGCCTGATAATGCAGTGTATATTCTCTCTGATCAGATGGAGGATTATAGAATGTGAGTGTGCACTTTCTTATTGAAGGTGAGAGAGCAATTGTGAGGTATTGAGTCTCATTTCCCACTTTGCTATCAACACGAGCAGCGAGTTCTTTCAGAACAGAAGCTGCAGCTTTGCCAAGTAAACACTGAGCACGGCCTCAGCCTCAAGAGAGGAGGCTGTTATGTCCCACAGTTCAGTGCAGCTCAGTTGGTGGCCTCCTTTACAGTTCTCTATCCAGCAGGGACAGAATTGAGTGAGACACATGGCTAATGTAGTGGAATCCACTTCACGTGTACCCCAGTTTCAAAGATACTGACTGTAGCAGGGACTACACATTCACTGCTATAGGTCACAAGCCATTGGAAGTGATTTGAATAGACCAGTTGAAAAATTACAAGCTACTCTGAGGCAAAACAGGCTCTGTTCTAATCCACTAGGAGAAAGTGAGGACTGCAGATGCTGGAGATCAGAGCTGAAAATGTGTTGCTGGAAAAGTGCAGCAGGTCAGGCAGCATCCAAGGAGCAGGAGAATCGATGTTTCGGGCATGAGCCCTTCTTCAGGAATGAGCAACGTGTGCCAAGCAGACTAAGATAAAAGCCTGCTGGACACACTTTCGTCATTCCTGTAGAAGGGCTCATGCCGGAAACATCGATTCTCCTGCTCCTTGGATGCTGCCTGACTTGCTGCGCTTTTCCAGCAACACATTTTCAGCTCTGTTCTAATCCACTACAACCCAGTCCATAAAAGGGAACACAATTCTGACAAACTAAAGGGTGTTAACAATTGTGGCAGGCAAATACCTTGAGGAGTCAGTTCCTTCAGTATCAGCTGCAGCACACCGAAATGTTATTGTGATGCTCATCTGTTCAATTTGCTGTTAGTGCTGGCTAAATGGCAATTTTAGGGGCAGTTGGGAGCCAGAAACAAGAAGTCTAACACATGATGCTCTTTGTGGGAGTTTGCTGTGAACAAATTGGTTTCTGACGAAAGCAAAGCAACTGCACATCAGACACTATTGACCGTGAAGCACTTTTCTAAGTCCTGAGGCTGTGAAGCTGAAAGGTCACCCACTCCTGGTCTTTTCCCAGAACCGAGCAGGGACCCATGATAGCATCAGACCTGGCTGTGGGTATCTATAGAAAGGCCCTGCCAATTTGGGGAGAGTGGCTTTGCTACCTCCACTGAGGGCAAAGTTAGAATAGACGACAGTGAGATCAGAATGAGGCAACAGCAGGTAAGTTTCCAGGCCACTTTTAAACTCTAGGTGGGAAAGGTTAAAGTAAAACCCCTCCAGTGTCAGCATAGAACAGGCTATAGATCCCTCAAGCACGACTTAAAAACCCTTTAACCAAACAGCCCAGAGACTGGAATTGGAATGCCAATGTCTAACCCAATTGCTACACAATTTAATTCCCTGAAACTTGCACCACAGCTTTCTGGCCCTTCATCTGGTTGTCTCCATGTAAGGAAAAGATTGGCTAGAGGTCAGAATTTGCACCGTCTGGAATACATCCGTCATCTGTTTGGGATTGACTTGAAAACCAAAGGAAATGGATGCGTGATTCCAAATGATACATTTCATTATCTGATGGTTAGTTGACGATTCAAAATGTGAATTAACAGCAAAACTGTGTCTCCTTCGATGATGATTGTTATGGGTTGGCTGAACAGTACTGAATCAATTAGGCAAAACACAATAATATCTTGGGGTGGGGGGGTATTTTGGTTGATGGTGTCATGAAAATTCAACACTGTGGCTTATGTTTAAGTGAATACTCCAATTGCATGTCCTCGTAGCTGGGCCAGGAACTGTAATTTCAGTTACATCACACTGTAAACTTTTGCTATAAATTCTGTGTTTTACAATATTATTCTCCACAATCACCTGATGAAGGAGCAGCACTTCGAAAGCTAGTGTTTCCAAATAAACCTGTGTGATTTTTAACTCTGTAATATGAAGATAATTTGACAAGGCTCCAGGGTACAATTAGGGTCTTAATTAGATAAGATCACAGATCACATCAAAAAGTGTCAGGAGTTGTATTTGTTCAATTTAAGACATGACACCACAAGATCACACCCCCTCCCCCCTCCAATATTCAGCATTTCCATTTTCTCAAGGATCTCACAGCATGGATGTTTTCACAGAATATTGAAAGTGGAAGCGAAAACTGAATCGGTGATGTTCTCTTTCTAGGAAAGAAATTATTTAATAATACCTCATCAAACCTCTGAGAAATAGGTCAAAGTGCTGCACACTGGAATAAGACCATAAGACCATAAGATATAGGAGTGGAAGTAAGGCCATTCGGCCCATCGAGTCCACTCCGCCATTCAATCATGGCTGATGGGCATTTCAACTCCACTTACCAGCATTCTCCCCGTAGCCCTTAATTCCTCGAGACATCAAGAATCTATCGATCTCTGCCTTGAAGACATTTAGCGTCCCGGCCTCCACTGCACTCTGCGGCAATGAATTCCGCAGGCCCACCACTCTCTGGCTGAAGAAATGGCTCCGCATTTTTGTTCTGAATTGACCCCCTCTAATTCTAAGGCTGTGTCCACGGGTCCTAGTCTCCTCGCCTAACGGAAACAATTTCCTAGCGTCCACCCTTGGTGAATTACATTGTACCACAGTGTCAGGAAAATCTTCAAGGCAATCATAGAGTTTTTACAACTCAAAAAAAGGCCTTTCAGCCTATTATATCCAGAGTGGTCAACATGCATCCACCTAATGTACTTCCATTTTCCAGCACTTGGTCAGCAACCTTGTACTTTATGACATTTCAAGTGTTCATATCAATCGTTCCTAAATGTGTTGAGGAGCAGCTATACCAGCACCGAGTTCCAGATGCACACAACCCTCTGGGGGCTTTTCCCTAAATGTTTTCCGAAATCCCCTCCAGCTCTTTAAGCTAAAATTGGTTATTGACTCCTCTATTGAGGACAAACAACTCTTCCTACCTATCCAATATGACCCTTGTAATTTTATACACCTCAGTCAGGTCCCCCCCATCAGCTTTCTCTGCTACAAGGAAAACAACCCCTCATCAGATACTGAGCTTTTCCAGTAATGTCTGTTTTGGTTTCTGATTTACAGCATCCACAGTTCTCTTGGTTTTACCCAGTCTATCTTGTGTCTCTTCACAACTGAATTGCTCCAGCCAGGTAGCAGTCAGGTGAATCTCTTCTGTGTCCTGTCTAGTGCAATCATATCCTTCCTATATGGGACCCGGGTTCGATTCCAGCCTCGGGCGACAGTCTGTGTGGAGTTTCCACATTCTCCCCGAGTCTGCGTGGGTTTCCTCCGGGTTCTCCTGTTACCTCCCACAATCCAAAAGATGTGCAGTTTAGGTGAATGGGCCATTCTAAATTGCCCACATTGTTAGGTGTATTAGTCAGGAGTAAATATGGGATACGGGAATGGGTCTGGGTGGGTTACTCTTCGGAGGGTCGGTGTGGACTTGTTGGCCTGTTTCCACACTGTAGGGATTCTAATCTAATCTATTCCACAGTGAAACAACCAAAACTGCATGCAATACTCCAACTATGTGCCGAATGTTGTGCTCAGCTCCATTTGATGAGCTCTCACAATCACTGATGGGTTGAATGAGCATTTTGATACGTAGGCATTGGTAGAAAGATAAACATTAACAAGGAACCATCCCAAACCGATAGGGGGCAGTGCAGAATATTAACTGGCCCTCTAAGTTACTCTAAACAAATATGACCCTGTGTGCAGAGGATTCAAATTGAAAGGATAATGATTACAAACATAATTTTCTTTGTTAACTGTAGCATTATTTTGGCAATATGTTTGTTTAAGCAACAATTACTGGTTACAAAATTGGCGGAATTACTTAATAATGCAACAGAGATGGACTAACACCAGCAGAGACAGAGCTCTGATCCACTGGAACTGTTTCAGCTTCAGCTGTGTGTGTTAACTCAGCTCCATCACATTATGAAGGCAGTGATACATCCGGCCCATTCTTTAATTGTCTTCTACACCTTTGTAACTAAATGTTGACAAATTTTCAGGTGGAAGCTGAAGAAAACATCAACGTTCACAGCACCTCTTTTATTTTTCCCGAGATGTGTTGTAAAGGGTTAGTCAAACCATTACTCTAAGAATAGCTATTGAGCATTTACGTGAGCACTTTCTTACCCATGCCATCAGGCTTCATAGGATCCAGAATCAATGTTGACAACATCCATACTATCTCTGTCCTGACTGTATACCACAGTTCCACCACTGCTGGTGGTACTAAACATACTCAGGGAAGGAGATGACATTGTCTGCAACATTGGATGTAAGATTTTCCTTCTTTCAGATACTGGTAACCCAGATGGTCATCATTCAACTCTTAATTCCTATTTTTCTATTGAATTCAAATTCTACCAGCTGCCATGGTGGGACTCGATTGCAGGTTTCCAGAACATTCCTTGGGCCGTGGATTAATAGCTCAATGAAAATGGCTCTGTGTCATCCCCTGACAGTAAGTTGCCAATATGAAAGAAGAGCTCAAATGGGACTGCATCATAGTGGGATTGCAGCATGAAGCTTTAGCAGAATCTTTACAGTCTAAAGAAGACCTTACTTATCACAACTTTACAGTTTTCTGGACAGACTGGGCTTCACAGGTAGAGCAGAATTCTTAACCAAAGCTTCAGAGAATTTCAATGGGGCCAGCTACTTGACTCTGACACAGTCCACTTTGTTAATTTGAGGTCTATTAATGCACAGGAAAGGCAGCAGTCATGAAGGGAAGAGGGTGCCCCACCCACCATTACTTCCTGTTCACATTGCGATGGCAAAGTTTTTCATTAGTGCCAGCTCTGCCCACATGCCATGAGGTCGGTCAGAGCAAATTACAGCAGATGCTAGAATCCACACTGAAAACAACAAATGCTGCCAATCACAGTAAGTCAGGCAGCATCCATGATGAGAGACCAAGCTAAAGTTTTGAGTCTTGGTGACCCTTTATCAGAGTTGATGAGAAGTGTGGTTAGTCATTTACAGGTGACTTGCTGAATAGGAGATTTCAAACTCCAACAAGCAAGTTTTCAAACCAGGACATCTCAGTCTGCAAACGTCCACGAAGAAGATGCTACCAAGAATCAAGAGACATTCTTCTTAGGGGAAGCAATTGTTCTGCAACTGCATGCAGCTAATAGAGAGTTATTCAGGGAAAAGACAATACTTAGCTCCAAAATGGATCATGCCAAAATTCAAATTTGTTAGTCTACATATCAGTCTAAAACCTACAATGGAACCTCACCAACAATCCCTGGAAGAACAGAAACCTTTCTTCAGCAAACTGGAAGAGTAATGAGCTTCTAGAAATTGAGAAAGCATTGAAAATGCATAAAGCTAGGCAGCCAAAGGAGGTTATAGAATCATGTCATGCAGATAAGGCCTTTGGACCCATCAAATCTGTACCAGCAAAACTAAACTACTATCTATACCAGTCCCACTTTACCATGGGACCTGGAGCAGGGTAGGAACTGGATCGGGGCAGGAAGTGGATTAAGGCAGGAGCTGGATCAGAGCAGGAGGTTAGATTATATTAGATTACTTACAGTGTGGAAACAGGCCCTTCAGCCCAACAAGTCCACACTGACCCGCCGAAGCGCAACCCACCCATTCCCCTACATTTACCCCTTTACCTAACACTACGGGCAATTTAGCATGGCCAATTCCCCTAACTTGCACATCTTTGGATTGTGGGAGGAAACAGGAGCACACGGAGGAAACCCACACAGACACGGGGAGAACGTGCAAACTCCACACAGTCAGTCGCCTGAGGCGAGAATTGAACCCGGGTCTCTGGCACTGTGAGTCAGCAGTGCTAACCACTGTGCCACCGTGCCGCCCACAAGGTGGATCAGGGTGGGATCTGGATCAGGACAGGAACTGAATCAGAGTGGGAGCTGGATCAGGGAATGAGCTGGAACAGGGCAGGAACAGCATCAGGGTTGGAGCCGGATCAGGGAAGGAGCTGGAGCAGGGCAGGAACTGAATCAAGGCAGGAACTGGATCAGGGTGGGAGCTGGATCAGGGCAGGAACTGGATCAGGGAAGGAGCTGGAGCAGGGCAGGAGCAGAATCAGGGTGGGAACTGGATCAGGGTGGGCACTGGATCAGGGAAGGAGCTGGAGCAGGGTGGGAGCTAGAGCAGAACTGGAACTGGAGCAGAGCATGAACTGAAACAGGGCTGGAACTGGATCAACACAGGAACTGGATCAGGGTGGGAGCTGGATCAGGGCAGGAGCTGGAGCAGAGCAGGATCTGGATCAGGGCAGGAACTGGAGCAGGGCAGGAACTGGATCAGGACAGGAACTGGATCAGGGCAGGAGCTGGATCAGGGTGGGAACTGGATCAGGGTGGGCACTGGATCAAGGCAGGAACTGGATCAAGGTGGGAGCTGGATCAGGGTGGGAGCTGGATCAGGGCAGGAGTTGGATCAGGGCAAGAACTGAATCAAGGCAGGAACTGGATCAGGGTGGGAGCTGGTGTAGAGCAGGAACTGGATCAGGGCAGGAGCTGGATCAGGGTGGGAGCTGGCTCAGGGTGGGGGCTGGATCAGGGCAGTAACTGGATCAGGGTGGGAGCTGGATCAGGGTGGGAGCTGGATCAGGGTGGGGGCTGGATCAGGGCAGTAACTGGGTCAGGGCTGGAACTGCATCAACACAGGAACTGGAACAGGGCAGGAACTGGATCAAGGTGGGAGCTGGTGTAGAGCAGGAACTGGATCAGGGTGGGAGCTGGATCAGGGCAGGAACTGGATCAGGGCAGGAGCTGGATCAGGGTGGGAACTGGATCAGGGTGGGCACTGGATCAGGGAAGGAGCCGGAGCAGGGTGGGAGCTAGAGCAGAACAGGAACTGGAGCAGAGCAAGAACTGAAACAGGGCTGGAACTGGATCAACACAGGAACTGGATCAGGGTGGGAGCTGGATCAGGGCAGGAGCTGGAGCAGAGCAGGATCTGGATCAGGGCAGGAACTGGAGCAGGGCAGGAACTGGATCAGGGTAGAAACTGGATCAGGGCAGGAGCTGGATCAGGGTGGGCACTGGATTAAGGCAGGAACTGTCAAGGTGGGAGCTGGAACAGGGCAGGAGCTGGATCAGGGAAGGAGCTGGAGAAGGTCAGAACTGGATCAGGGTGGGAGGTGGATCATGGTGGGAGCTGGATCAGGGTATGAGTTGGATCAGAGCAGGAGCTGGAACAGGGTGGGAGCTGGATCTGGGTGGGAGCTGGTGCAGAGCAGGAACTGGATCAGGGTGAGAGCTGGATCAGGGCAGGAACTGGATCAAAGTGGGAACTGGATCAGGGCAGGAGCTGGATCAGGGAAGGAGCTGGATCAGGGCAGGAACTGGATCAAGGCAGGAACTGGATCAGGGAAGGAGCTGGATCAGGGCAGGAACTGGATCAGGGCAGGAACTGGATCAGGGCAGGAACTAGGTCAGGGCAGGAGTTTGATCAGGGTGGTAGCTGGATCAGGGCAGGAACTGGATCAGGGCAGGAGCTGGAGCAGAGCAGGATCTGGATCAGGGCAGGAACTGGAGCAGGGCAGGAGCTGGATCAGGGAAGGAGCTGGAGTAGGGTGGAGCTGGATCAAGACAGGAACTGGATCAGGGAAGGAGCTGGAGAAGGGCAGGAACTGGATCAAGTTGGGAGCTGGATCAGGGCAGGAACTGGAGCAGAGTAGGAACTTGTGCAGGGCAGGAACTGGAGCAGGGCAGGAACTGGAGCAGGGCAGGAACTGGAGCAGAGCAGGAGCTGGAGCAGGACAGGAACTGGTGCAGGACAGGAACGGGAGCAGAGCAGGAACTGGAGCAGAGCAGGAACGCGAACAGGGCAGGAACTGGAGCAGGGTGGGATCTGGAGCAGGGCAGGAACTGGATCAAGGTGGGAGCTGGATCAGGGCAGGAACTGGATCAGGGAAGGAACTGGAGCAGGGCAGGAAGTGGTGCAGGTCAGGAACTGGAGCATGGCAGGAACTGGATCAGGACAGGAACTGGAACAGGGTAGGAACTGGATTAGGGAAGGAGCTGGATTAGGGAAGGAACTGGATCAGGGTGGGACCTGCATCAGGGCAGGAGCTGGAGCAGGGGAGGAACTGGATCAACACAGGAACTGGTGCAGGGCAGGAACTGGAGCAGGGCAAGAATTGGAGGGAGTAGGAACTGGAGCAGTGCAGGAACTGGAGCAGAGCAGGAACTGGAGCAGAGCAGGAACTGGAGCAGTGCAGGAACTGGAGCAGAGCAGGAACTGGAGCAGTGCAGGAACTGGAGCAGAGCAGGAACTGGAGCAGTGCAGGAACTGGAGCAGTGCAGGAACTGGAGCAGAGCAGGAACTGGAGCAGGGCAGGAACTGGAGCAGGGTGGGATCTGGAGCAGGGCAGGAACTGAATCAAAGTGGGAGCTGGATCAGGGCAGGAACTGGATCAGGGTAGGAGCTGGAGCAGGGTGGGAGCTAGATAGGGAAGTAGCTGGAGCAGGGCAGGAACTGGATCTGGGCAGGAACTGGATCAGGGAAGGAGCTGGAGCAGGGTGGGAGCTAGATAGGGAAGTAGCTGGAGCAGGGCAGGAACTGGATCTGGGCAGGAACTGGATCAGGGAAGGAGCTGGAGCAGGGTAGGAACTGAATCAAGGCAGGAGCTGGATCAGGGTGAGAGCTGGATCAGGGCAGGAACTGGATCAGGGAAGGAGCTGGAGCAGGAACTGGAGCAGAGCAAGAACTGAAACAGGGCTGGAACTGGATCAACACAGGAACTGGATCAGGGTGGGAGCTGGATCAGGGTAGGAGCTGGAGCAGAGCAGGAACTGGATCAGGGCAGGAACTGGAGCAGGGCAGGAACTGGATCAGGACAGGAACTGGATCAGGGTGGGAACTGGATCAGGATGGCAGATGGATCAGGGCAGGAACTGGATCAGGTGGGAGCTGGATCAGGGAAGTAGATGGAGCAGGGTGGGAGCTGGTGCAGAGCAGGAACTGGATCAGAGTGGGAGCTGAATCAGGGCAGGAGATGGATCGGGGAAGGAGCTGGAGCAGGGCAGGAGCTGGATCAGGGAAGGAGCTGGAGTAGGGCAGGAACTGGATCAAGGTGGGAGCTGGATCTGGGAAGGAGCTGGAGCAGGGCAGGAACTGGATCAGGGCAGGAGCTGGATCAATGTGGGAGCTGGATCAGGGAAGGAGCTGGAACAGGGCAGGAAGTGGTGCAGGTCAGGAACTGGATCAGGACAGGAACTGGAACAGGGAAGGAACTGGATCAGGGAAGGAGCTGGAGCATGACAGGAACTGGATCAGGACAGGAACTGGAACAGAGTGGGAGCTGGATCAGGGAAGGAGCTGGAGCAGGGCAGGAACTGGATCAGGGAAGGAACTGGATCAGGGAAGGAGCTGAAGCTGGGCAGGACCTGGATCAGGGCAGGACCTGGATCAGGGCAGGAGCTGGAGCAGGGCAAGAACTGGATCAACACAGGAACTTGTGCAGGTCAGAAACTAGTGCAGAGCAGGAGCTGGAGCAGGGCAAGAATTGGAGGGAGCAGGAACTGGTGCAGGGTAGGAACTGGTGCAGGGTAGGAGCCAGAGCAGGACAGGAACTGGTGCAGGGCAGGAACTGGAGCAGAGCAGGAACTGGTGCAGAGTAGGAACTGGTGCAGAGTAGGAGCTGGAGCAGAGTAGGAGCTGGAGCAGAGTAGGAACTGGTGCAGAGCAGGAGCTGGAGCAGAGTAGGAGCTGGAGCAGGGCAGGAACTGGAGCAGGGCAGGAACTGGAGCAGGGCAGGAACTTGAACAGAGCAGGAGCTGGAGCAGGAGTTGGAGCAGAGCAGGAACTGGTGCAGGGCAGGAACTGGAGCAGAGTAGGAACTGGAACATGGCAGGAACTGGAGCAGAGCAGGAACTGGAGCAAGGCAGGAACTGGAGCAGAGTAGGAACTGGAACATGGCAGGAACTGGAGCAGAGCAGGAGCTGGAGCAGGGTGGGAGCTGGATCAGGGAGGGAGCTGGAATAGGGTGGGAGCTGGATCAGGGTGGGAACTGGATCAGGGTGAGCCTGGAGCCCAGATGTCAGGTTTTAAAGAAAGGGCAACATTCTATGATTCTCTGAACACTTTAATGGTTGAACTGCCTATATGCAGTGCTGCATCAAACAGATGAGGACATCATGGTGAAACAGTTCTGTCCTTATGCCATCTCTGAAGTCTCCCTGAATTTTTCATATCGAGAAAATAGAGCGCATTGCTTATTGAATGAACCAAACCATTGTCGCATCACAGCACCCTGAGAGTATTCTCGGTCTTCATGTATTCCAGGATGGGTCAGCAACAGCACCAACGGTCAGCAGCAAGAGAATGACCATGTTAAACTCTCTGTAAGCATCACTAATAGTGATCTACTTCTCCCTCTATGCAAACAGACAGCTGAAAAATGTCTGGTTCTTCACCTAAATTACAGCTTCTCTTTCAATCATATCACTGCCACCTTTGCTCTCTGCTCCCTCTGTGTTCACTTGCAATCACAATCCTGGCAAATAATTTCCCTTCACTTTCTTCTCCACTCTTGTAACCTGTCAACCGAGTGAAATGAGGAGAGGGAGGGCGAAGGAAAGACAAAGAGAGAGAAAAAAAATTACAAGCAGAACAGCTTGATATGGCAGAGCTGTGGGCCAAATAACAGATAACGATAAACATTCAAGCCCATTTATTTCCAAGTCGTTCCAGAGAGGAGTCCAGGAACCCTGATGTGCCTCTTGATAAGATAATTGGCACTCGGCCCTTGTACAAGTGGGCCTATGGTTCAGTCATGTGTGGAAAGGCTGAAGGTAAGACAGGCCCGATAAGCAGCTGCAAGGCCTTTAGTTTATAAAACATCCTGTGACATCTGTGGAGAGCTTCAGAGGTGCAAACAAAATAGGGGATTTGATGAGCTGACAGAGATTGTAAAATATGTTCAGGCACAGTGATTAATGAAAGATGATTCCCTGATGTGTAATTGCTTCACCACAGAGAGATTACATGAACATACAGCCGGATAATCTTAGATAAATGACTTATGGTGTGGAATGTCTGAAGACAAGAAAGCAGCAGTTTGTATTTATATAGCACCTTTCATGACTTGAAGTGGTCCCAAACCACTTTGCAGCCTATTGAAACGTATTGTAATGCAGGATTGTTGTGATGTATTAAAATGATAATCTCTCTTCTTCTGAAGGTGCTGCCTCCGTGTTGGAGTACAAATTGACAGTTTCCCTTACTCAAGGGGCATTGTTCTGTACAAGGCTGATGCCCCCCCAGTAAGCATGAATTGTGGAGCTGCTGAATGGGACTGACACGCTCAATGGTTCACTCACATCCTGACTCACTCACTGATCCTCTGACTGATTGATTCACTCACTCACTGACTCCCCTCACTGACTTACTGCCTGTCTCACTGATTCACTGACTCACTCACTCACTCATTCACTCACTCACTCATTCCTTTACTAAGCCAGTGACTGACTGACTCACTGAGTGACTCAATCACTCACTGACTCCTTTAGTAACTAACTGAATTACTAACTCATTCACTGACTGTCTAGGTCACTGAATGTTTATTCACTGACTTACTGACTAACTGACTGATGTGCTTACTGACCAAATGTTCACTCACTGACTGACTCACTTACCGACTCCTCATTTACTCATTGACTTGCTCACTCATGAATGCACTCTTTGACTCACTCACTCATTCATTCATTAAGTCATTCACTGATTGACTCACTCACTCACTGAGTCATTCACTGAATCATTCAGCCAGTCACTCACTCACTGACTCAGTCACTCTGTTACTCACTCGCTAACTCAGATAAGCAGTCACTCACTGATTCACTCACTCACTAACTCACTCACTGACTCACTACCTCACTCACTGACTCACTGACTCACTCACTAACTCACTAACTAACTAACTCACTGACACACTCTCTAACTCACTGACTAACATACTAACTCACTCACTGACTCATTAACTCACTAACTTATTCACTCACTGACTAACTTACTCACTAACTCACTCACTGACTCACTAATTCACTCACTAACTCCCTAACATACTCACTCACTAACTCATTCATTCATTAACTGACTGACTGACTGACTGACTCACTCACTCACTAACTCACTTACTCACTAAATCATTCACTCGTTCGCTCACTCACACACTCGCTCACTCACTCACACACATTCACTCACTCACTGTCACTAAGTTTGTCTTTGGCACTTCAAGTTCACACTGAAACACTTCAAGCCCTTCAGCACCATTTCACAGCTACTCACCAAGAATTACAAGTAGAAGCTGTTAATCTATTTAGTTTGCCTATAAAAATAAATCAGTTGGTGCTCACTGCGAATGTTTCTTTAGCTTCCCCTCAATCCTCAGGATCAGAGTCTGTAAATTGAAGGGTGAACTCCTCTGAAGTCTGACCCTGTGTCTTCACCTTGTGTAATGGAATCCACCTGACACAGAGATGAAAGGGGAAGCTGACAAACTAGCCTCCCCTCCAAGTAATATATTTTCCAAAGGTAAGGGAAAGACTATTGCATGAATCATGGTGTTAACAGGCAATTTAAAAAGCATTTGAAACTGAAAGGATTGAGGCGCAAACTATGCGTTTATTTTGGAAAGGCTCACTCTGAGGTGCTCTGCCACTCTGCGAAAGGTCCCCCATCCTCTCGCTAATATATACGTGGGCTTGATACATTACTGAGCTGTGTAGGAATCTCCGAGCAGGCCACTATAGTTTAACCCATCCATTGAGAAGCGATCAAGATTGACTACAATGCTTGTTTGGCACCCTCACCAACTGTACTCCCTTTTGAAACTTAAGGAGAGTGGTATTGAGAAGGTGATAATTCAGCAGCCTTTCAGATTCTGAATGGCATCCACCAAATGCAACTGGGCTGAAATCTCACCTCCTCGCCAACCTCAAACGTCAACTTCAAATGGGGAGGCAATAGGATAAATACATTTGGATCTTGTGTCCTGAGGTTAGAAGAGAAATTACATCAGAGCTGATTGCTGGGCAGTGACTTTGTGCCCATGTGAAAGGATGTGTGTGGGGATAGACCTCAAATGGGATGCCTTTCGAGGGTAAAAGGATTCCAACATTCACTGTGACTTTGGGAATTGCAGCAAGATTCAAACACATTGTTCTGTTTGTGCCAAGTTGACTGAAATACCTTAGTACGGGGCAGTGATAACCCCAGTTCTAAACCGCACTCCCACCTACCACACTCCCACCTACCACACTCCCATCTACCACACTCCCATCGACCACACTCCCATCTACCATTCTCCCATCTACCGCACATCCATCTACCGCACATCCATCTACCGCATTCCAATCTACCATATTCCCATCAACTGCACGCCCATCTACCACACTCCCATCTACCACACTCCCATCTACCAAACTCCCATCTAGCACACTCCCATCTTTCACTCTCCCATCTACCACACTCCCATTTACAGCATTCCTATCTACCACACTCCCATCTACCGCACTCCCATCTAGCACATTCTCATCTAACATTCTCCTATCTGCCACACTCCCATCTACCGCACACTCATCTACCACATTCCCATCTACCACACTCCCATCTACCACACTCCCATCTACCAAACTCCCATCTACCAAACTCCCATTTACCACACCCCCATCATTCACTCTCCCATCTACCACACTCCCATCTGCCGCATTCTCATCTAACATTCTCCCATCTACCATACTCCCATCTACCAAACTCCCATCTACCACATTCCCATCTACTGCATTCCCATTTACAACATTCCTATCTACCGCACTCCACCTACCACACTGCATCTACCACATTCCCATCTACCGCACTCCTATCTACCACACTCCCATCTACCGCACTCCCATCTACCAAACTCCCATCTACCACATCCCCATCTACTGCACTCCCATTTACAACATTCCCATCTACCGCACTCCCAACTACCAAACTCCCATCTACCATATTCCCATCTACCACACTCACATCTTTCACTCTCCCATCTACCACACTCCCATTTACAGCATTCCTATCTACCACACTCCCATCTACCACATTCCCATCTACCACACTCCCATCTACTGCACTCCCATCTACTGCACTCCCATCTACCATATTCCCATCTACCACACTCCCATCTACCACACTCCCATCTACCACACTACATCTTACACTCTCCCATCTACCACATTCCCATCTACCACATTTCCATCTATCGCACTCCATCTACCACACTCCCATCTACCACATTCCCATCTACTGCACTCCCATTTACAACATTCCCATCTATCGCACTCCAATCTACCAAACTCCCATCTAACACATCCCCATCTACTGCACTCCCATTTACAAAATTCCCATCTACCGCACTCCCATCTATCAAACTCCCATCTACCACATTCCCATCTACCGCACTCCTATCTACCACACTCCCATCCACCACACTCCCATCTACCACATTCCTATCTACCACATTCCCATCTACTGCACTCCCATCTACCGCATTCCCATCAACCACTCACCCATCTACCACATTCCCATCAACCGCACACCCATCTACCACATTCCCATCTACCACACTCCCATCTACCACACTCCCATCTACCACATTCCCATCTACCATATTCCCATCTACCGCACTCCCATCTACCACACTCCCATCTACTGCACTCCCATCTACCACATTCCCATCTACCACTCTCCCATCTACCGCATTCCCATCTACCATTCTCCTATCTACCACACTCCCATCTACTGCACTCCCATTTACAACATTCCCATCTACCGCACTCACCTCTACCAAACTCCCATCTACCACATTCCCATTTACTGCACTCCCATCTACCACATTCCCATCTACCACACTCCTATCTACCAAACTCCAATCTACCATATTCCCAACTAGCACACTCCCATCTACCACACTCCCGTCTACCATATTCCCATCTACCACTCTCTCACCTCCACTCTCCCATCTACCACAAACCCATCGACCACACACCCATCTAACACACACCCATCTACCATACTCCCATCTACCACACACCCATCTACCACATTCCCATCTCCCACACTCCCATCTACTGCACTCCCATCTACCGCATTCCCATCTACCGCACACCCAACTACCACATTCCCATCTACCGCACTCCCATCTACCACACTCCCATCTACCGCACTCCCATCTACCACATTCCCATCTACCATACTCCCATCTACCAAACTCCCATCTAGCACACTCCCATCTTTCACTCTCCCATCTACCACACTCCCATTTACAGCATTCCTATCTACCACACTCCCATCTACCGCACTCCCATCTAGCGCATTCTCATCTAACATTCTCCCATCTGCCACACTCCCATCTACCGCACGCCCATCTACCACATTCCCATCTACCACACTCCCATCTACCACATTCCCATCTACTGCACTCCCATCTACCACACTCCCATCTACCAAACTCCCATCTACCACACTCCCATCTTTCACTCTCCCATCTACCACACTCCCATCTACCGCATTCTCATCTAACATTCTCCCATCTACCATACTCCCATCTACCGGACACCCATCTACCACATTCCCATCAACCGCACACCCATCTACCACATTCCCATCTACCAAACTCCCATCTACCACACTCCCATCTTTCACTCTCCCGTCTACCACACTCCCATCTACCGCATTCTCATCTAACATTCTCCCATCTACCACACTCCCATCTACCGCACACGCATCTACCACATTCCCATCAACCGCACACCCATCTAACACATTCCCATCTACCACACTCCCATCTACCGCATTCCCATCTACCAAACTCCCATCTACCACATCCCCATCTACTGCACTCCCATTTACAACATTCCCATCTACCGCACTCTCATCTACCAAACTCCCATCTACCATATTCCCATCTACCACACTCACATCTTTCACTCTCCCGTCTACCACACTCCCATCTACCGCATTCTCATCTAACATTCTCCCATCTACCACACTCCCATCTACCGCACACGCATCTACCACATTCCCATCAACCGCACACCCATCTACCACATTCCCATCTACCACACTCCCATCTACCGCATTCCCATCTACCAAACTCCCATCTACCACATCCCCATCTACTGCACTCCCATTTACAACATTCCCATCTACCGCACTCCCATCTACCAAACTCCCATCTACCATATTCCCATCTACCACACTCCCATCTTTCACTCTCCCATCTACCACACTCCCATCTACCGCATTCTCATCTAACATTCTCCCATCTACCACACTCCCATCTACCGAACACGCATCTACCACATTCCCATCAACCGCACACCCATCTACCACACTCCCATTTACAGCATTCCTATCTACCACACTCCCATCTACCACATTCCCATCTACCACACTCCCATCTACTGCACTCCCATCTACTGCACTCCCATCTACCATATTCCCATCTACCACACTCCCATCTACCACACTCCCATCTACCACACTACATCTTACACTCTCCCATCTACCACACTCCCATCTACCACATTCCCATACACCACATTCCCATCTACCACATTTCCATCTATCGCACTTCATCTACCACATTCCCATCTACCATATTCCCATCTACCGCACTCCCATCTACCACACTCCCATCTACCACACTCCCATCTACCACATTCCCATCTACCGCACACCCATCTACCACATTCCCATCTACCACACTACCATCTACCACACTCCCATCTACCACATTCCCATCTACCGCACACCCATCTACCACATTCCCAACTACCACACTCCCATCTACCACACTCCCGTCTACCATATTCCCATCTACCACTCTCTCACCTCCACTCTCCCATCTACCACACACCCATCGACCACACACCCATCTAACACACACCCATCTACCATACTCCCATCTACCACACACCCATCTACCACATTCCCATCTCCCACACTCCCATCTACTGCACTCCCATCTACCATACTCCCATCTACCAAACTCCCATCTACCACACTCCCATCTACCGCACTCCCATCTACCACACTCCCATCTACCATACTCCCATCTACCAAACTCCCATCTAGCACACTCCCATCTTTCACTCTCCCATCTACCACACTCCCATTTACAGCATTCCTATCTACCACACTCCCATCTACCGCACTCCCATCTAGCGCATTCTCATCTAACATTCTCCCATCTGCCACACTCCCATCTACCGCACGCCCATCTACCACATTCCCATCTACCACACTCCCATCTACCACATTCCCATCTACTGCACTCCCATCTACCACACTCCCATCTACCAAACTCCCATCTACCAAACTCCCATCTACCTCACTCCCATCTTTCACTCTCCCATCTACCACACTCCCATCTACCGCATTCTCATCTAACATTCTCCCATCTACCATACTCCCATCTACCGCACACCCATCTACCACATTCCCATCAACCGCACACCCATCTACCACATTCCCATCTACCAAACTCCCATCTACCACACTCCCATCTTTCACTCTCCCGTCTACCACACTCCCATCTACCGCATTCTCATCTAACATTCTCCCATCTACCACACTCCCATCTACCGCACACGCATCTACCACATTCCCATCAACCGCACACCCATCTAACACATTCCCATCTACCACACTCCCATCTACCGCATTCCCATCTACCAAACTCCCATCTACCACATCCCCATCTACTGCACTCCCATTTACAACATTCCCATCTACCGCACTCCCATCTACCAAACTCCCATCTACCATATTCCCATCTACCACACTCCCATCTTTCACTCTCCCGTCTACCACACTCCCATCTACCGCATTCTCATCTAACATTCTCCCATCTACCACACTCCCATCTACCGCACACGCATCTACCACATTCCCATCAACCGCACACCCATCTACCACATTCCCATCTACCACACTCCCATCTACCGCATTCCCATCTACCAAACTCCCATCTACCACATCCCCATCTACTGCACTCCCATTTACAACATTCCCATCTACCGCACTCCCATCTACCAAACTCCCATCTACCATATTCCCATCTACCACACTCCCATCTTTCACTCTCCCATCTACCACACTCCCATCTACCGCATTCTCATCTAACATTCTCCCATCTACCACACTCCCATCTACCGAACACGCATCTACCACATTCCCATCAACCGCACACCCATCTACCACACTCCCATTTACAGCATTCCTATCTACCACACTCCCATCTACCACATTCCCATCTACCACACTCCCATCTACCACACTCCCATCTACCGCACTCCCATCTACCATATTCCCATCTACCACACTCCCATCTACCACACTCCCATCTACCACACTACATCTTACACTCTCCCATCTACCACACTCCCATCTACCACATTCCCATACACCACATTCCCATCTACCACATTTCCATCTATCGCACTTCATCTACCACATTCCCATCTACCATATTCCCATCTACCGCACTCCCATCTACCACACTCCCATCTACCACACTCCCATCTACCACATTCCCATCTACCGCACACCCATCTACCACATTCCCATCTACCACACTACCATCTACCACACTCCCATCTACCACATTCCCATCTACCGCACACCCATCTACCACATTCCCATCTACCACACTACCATCTACCACACTCCATCTACCACATTCCCATCTACCGCACTCCTATCTACCACACTCCCATCCACCACACTCCCATCTACCACATTCCTATCTACCACATTCCCATCTACTGCACTCCCATCTACCACATTCCCATCAACCGCACACCCATCTACCACATTCCCATTTACCACACTCCCATCTACCACACTCCCATCTACCACACTCCCATCTACCACATTCCCATCTACCGCACTCCCATCTACCAAACTCCCATCTACCACATTCCCATCTACTGCATTCCCATTTACAACATTCCTATCTACCGCACTCCGCCTACCACACTCCATCTACCACATTCCCATCTACCAAACTCCTATCTACCACACTCCCATCCACCACACTCCCATCTACCACATTCCTATCTACCACATTCCCATCTACTGCACTCCCATCTACCGCATTCCCATCAACCGCTCACCCATCTACCACATTCCCATCAACCGCACACCCATCTACCACATTCCCATTTACCACACTCCCATCTACCACATTCCCATCTACTGCACTCCCATTTACAACATTCCCATCTACCGCACTCCCATCTACCAAACTCCCATCTACCGCACTCCCATCTACCACCCTCCCATCTACCATGTTACCATCTACCACACTCCCATCTTTCACTCTCCCATCTACCACACTCCCATTTACAGCATTCCTATCTACAACACTCCCATCTACCACACTACCATCTACCACACTCCCCTATACCATATTCCCATCTCCCACAATACATCTTCCACTCTCCCATCTACCACACTCCCATCTACCACACTCCCATCTACCACATTCCCATCTACCATATTCCCATCTACCGCACTCCCATCTACCACACTCCCATCTACTGCACTCCCATCTACCACATTCCCATCTACCACTCTCCCATCTACCGCATTCCCATCTACCATTCTCCTATCTACCACACTCCCATCTACTGCACTCCCATTTACAACATTCCCATCTACCGCACTCACCTCTACCAAACTCCCATCTACCACATTCCCATTTACTGCACTCCCATCTACCACATTCCCATCTACCGCATTCCCATCTACCGCACACCCAACTACCACATTCCCATCTACCGCACTCCCATCCACCACAGTCCCATCTACTGCACTCCCATCTACCACACTCCCATCTACTGCACTCCCATCTATCACACTCCCATCTACCAAACTCCCATCTAGCACACTCCCATCTTTCACTCTCCCATCTACCACACTCCCATTTACAGCATTCCTATCTACCACACTCCCATCTACCGCACTCCCATCTAGCGCATTCTCATCTAACATTCTCCCATCTGCCACACTGCCATCTACCGCACGCCCATCTACCACATTCCCATCCCCCACACTCCCATCTACCACATTCCCATCTACTGCACTCCCATCTACCAAACTCCCATCTACCACACTCCCATCTACCAAACTCCCATCTACCACACTCCCATCTTTCACTCTCCCATCTACCACACTCCCATCTACCGCATTCTCATCTAACATTCTCCCATCTACCACACTCCCATCTACCGCACACGCATCTACCACATTCCCATCAACCGCACACCCATCTACCACATTCCCATCTACCACACTCCCATCTACCGCATTCCCATCTACCAAACTCCCATCTACCATATCCCCATCTACTGCACTCCCATTTACAACATTCCCATCTACCGCACTCCCATCTACCAAACTCCAATCTACCATATTCCCATCTACCACACTCCCATCTTTCACTCTCCCATCTACCACACTCCCATTTACAGCATTCCCATCTACCACACTCCCATCTACCACACTCCCATCTACCACACTACATCTTCCACTCTCCCATCTACCACACTCCCATCTACCACATTCCCATACACCACATTCCCATCTACCACATTTCCATCTATCGCACTCCATCTACCACATTCCCATCTACCATATTCCCATCTACCGCACTCCCATCTACCACACCCCCATCTACCACACTCCCATCTACCACATTCCCATCTACCATATTCCCATCTACCGCACACCCATCTACCACATTCCCATCTATCACACTACCATCTACCACACTCCCATCTACCACATTCCCATATGCCGCTCTCCCATTTACAACATTCCCATCTACGGCACTCCCAACTACCAAACTCCCATCTACCACATTCCCATCTACTGCATTCCCATTTACAACATTCCTATCTACCGCACTCCGCCTACCACACTCCATCTACCACATTCCCATCTACCGCACTCCTATCTACCACACTCCCATCCACCACACTCCCATCTACCACATTCCTATCTACCACATTCCCATCTACTGCACTCCCATCTACCGCATTCCCATCAACCGCACACCCATCTACCACATTCCCATCAACCGCACACCCATCTACCACATTCCCATTTACCACACTCCCATCTACCACATTCCCATCTACCACATTCCCATCTACCATATTCCCATCTACCGCACTCCCATCTACCACACTCCCATCTACCGCACACCCATCTACCACATTCCCATCTACCACACTACCATCTACCACACTCCCATCTACCACATTCCCATATGCCGCTCTCCCATTTACAACATTCCCATCTACCGCACTCCCAACTACCAAACTCCCATCTACCACATTCCCATCTACTGCATTCCCATTTACAACATTCCCATCTACCGCACTCCCAACTACCAAACTCCCATCTACCACATTCCCATCTACTGCATTCCCATTTACAACATTCCCATCTACCGCACTCCTATCTACCACACTCCCATCCACCACACTCCCATCTACCACATTCCTATCTACCACATTCCCATCTACTGCACTCCCATCTACCACATTCCCATCAACCGCTCACCCATCTACCACGTTCCCATCAACCGCACACCCATCTACCACATTCCCATTTACCACACTCCCATCTACCACATTCCCATCTACTGCACTCCCATTTACAACATTCCCATCTATCGCACTCCAATCTACCAAACTCCCATCTAACACATCCCCATCTACTGCACTCCCATTTACAACATTCCCATCTACCGCACTCCCATCTACCAAACTCCCATCTACCGCACTCCCATCTACCACCCTCCCATCTACCATATTACCATCTACCACACTCCCATCTTTCACTCTCCCATCTACCGCACTCCCATTTACAGCATTCCTATCTACAACACTCCCATCTACCACACTACCATCTACCACACTCCCCTATACCATATTCCCATCTACCACACTACATCTTCCACTCTCCCATCTACCACACTCCCATCTACCACACTCCCATCTACCACATTCCCATCTACCATATTCCCATCTACCGCACTCCCATCTACCACACTCCCATCTACTGCACTCCCATCTACCACATTCCCATCTACCACTCTCCCATCTACCGCATTCCCATCTACCATTCTCCTATCTACCACACTCCCATCTACTGCACTCCCATTTACAACATTCCCATCTACCGCACTCACCTCTACCAAACTCCCATCTACCACATTCCCATTTACTGCACTCCCATCTACCACCTTCCCATCTACCACACTCCTATCTACCAAACTCCAATCTACCATATTCCCAACTACCACACTCCCATCTACCACACTCCCGTCTACCATATTCCCATCTACCACTCTCTCACCTCCACTCTCCCATCTACCACACACCCATCGACCACACACCCATCTAACACACACCCATCTACCATACTCCCATCTACCACACACCCATCTACCACATTCCCATCTCCCACACTCCCATCTACTGCACTCCCATCTACCGCATTCCCATCTACCGCACACCCAACTACCACATTCCCATCTACCGCACTCCCATCTACCACACTCCCATCTACCGCACTCCCATCTACCACACTCCCATCTACCAAACTCCCATCTAGCACACTCCCATCTTTCACTCTCCCATCTACCACACTCCCATTTACAGCATTCCTATCTACCACACTCCCATCTACCGCACTCCCATCTAGCGCATTCTCATCTAACATTCTCCCATCTGCCACACTCCCATCTACCGCACGCCCATCTACCACATTCCCATCTACCACACTCCCATCTACCACATTCCCATCTACTGCACTCCCATCTACCATACTCCCATCTACCAAACTCCCATCTACCAAACTCCCATCTACCACACTCCCATCTTTCACTCTCCCATCTACCACACTCCCATCTACCGCATTCTCATCTAACATTCTCCCATCTACCATACTCCCATCTACCGCACACCCATCTACCACATTCCCATCAACCGCACACCCATCTACCACATTCCCATCTACCAAACTCCCATCTACCACACTCCCATCTTTCACTCTCCCGTCTACCACACTCCCATCTACCGCATTCTCATCTAACATTCTCCCATCTACCACACTCCCATCTACCGCACACGCATCTACCACATTCCCATCAACCGCACACCCATCTAACACATTCCCATCTACCACACTCCCATCTACCGCATTCCCATCTACCAAACTCCCATCTACCACATCCCCATCTACTGCACTCCCATTTACAACATTCCCATCTACCGCACTCCCATCTACCAAACTCCCATCTACCATATTCCCATCTACCACACTCCCATCTTTCACTCTCCCGTCTACCACACTCCCATCTACCGCATTCTCATCTAACATTCTCCCATCTACCACACTCCCATCTACCGCACACGCATCTACCACATTCCCATCAACCGCACACCCATCTACCACATTCCCATCGACCACACTCCCATCTACCGCATTCCCATCTACCAAACTCCCATCTACCACATCCCCATCTACTGCACTCCCATTTACAACATTCCCATCTACCGCACTCCCATCTACCAAACTCCCATCTACCATATTCCCATCTACCACACTCCCATCTTTCACTCTCCCGTCTACCACACTCCCATCTACCGCATTCTCATCTAACATTCTCCCATCTACCACACTCCCATCTACCGCACACGCATCTACCACATTCCCATCAACCGCACACCCATCTACCACACTCCCATTTACAGCATTCCTATCTACCACACTCCCATCTACCACATTCCCATCTACCACACTCCCATCTACTGCACTCCCATCTACTGCACTCCCATCTACCACATTCCCATCTACCACACTCCCATCTACCACACTCCCATCTACCACACTACATCTTACACTCTCCCATCTACCACACTCCCATCTACCACATTCCCATACACCACATTCCCATCTACCACATTTCCATCTATCGCACTTCATCTACCACATTCCCATCTACCATATTCCCATCTACCGCACTCCCATCTACCACACTCCCATCTCCCACACTCCCATCTACCACATTCCCATCTACCGCACACCCATCTACCACATTCCCATCTACCACACTACCATCTACCACACTCCCATCTACCACATTCCCATCTACCGCACACCCATCTACCACATTCCCATCTACCACACTACCATCTACCATACTCCATCTACCACATTCCCATCTACCGCACTCCTATCTACCACACTCCCATCCACCACACTCCCATCTACCACATTCCTATCTACCACATTCCCATCTACTGCACTCCCATCTACCACATTCCCATCAACCGCACACCCATCTACCACATTCCCATTTACCACACTCCCATCTACCACACTCCCATCTACCACACTCCCATCTACCACATTCCCATCTACCGCACTCCCATCTACCAAACTCCCATCTACCACATTCCCATCTACTGCATTCCCATTTACAACATTCCTATCTACCGCACTCCGCCTACCACACTCCATCTACCACATTCCCATCTACCGCACTCCTATCTACCACACTCCCATCCACCACACTCCCATCTACCACATTCCTATCTACCACATTCCCATCTACTGCACTCCCATCTACCGCATTCCCATCAACCGCTCACCCATCTACCACATTCCCAACAACCGCACACCCATCTACCACATTCCCATTTACCACACTCCCATCTACCACATTCCCATCTACTGCACTCCCATTTACAACATTCCCATCTACCGCACTCCCATCTACCAAACTCCCATCTACCGCACTCCCATCTACCACCCTCCCATCTACCATATTACCATCTACCACACTCCCATCTTTCACTCTCCCATCTACCACACTCCCATTTACAGCATTCCTATCTACAACACTCCCATCTACCACACTACCATCTACCACACTCCCCTATACCATATTCCCATCTACCACAATACATCTTCCACTCTCCCATCTACCACACTCCCATCTACCACACTCCCATCTACCACATTCCCATCTACCATATTCCCATCTACCGCACTCCCATCTACCACACTCCCATCTACTGCACTCCCATCTACCACATTCCCATCTACCACTCTCCCATCTACCGCATTCCCATCTACCATTCTCCTATCTACCACACTCCCATCTACTGCACTCCCATTTACAACATTCCCATCTACCGCACTCACCTCTACCAAACTCCCATCTACCACATTCCCATTTACTGCACTCCCATCTACCACATTCCCATCTACCGCATTCCCATCTACCGCACACCCAACTACCACATTCCCATCTACCGCACTCCCATCTACCACACTCCCATCTAGCACACTCCCATCTTTCACTCTCCCATCTACCACACTCCCATTTACAGCATTCCTATCTACCACACTCCCATCTACCGCACTCCCATCTAGCGCATTCTCATCTAACATTCTCCCATCTGCCACACTGCCATCTACCGCACGCCCATCTACCACATTCCCATCCCCCACACTCCCATCTACCACATTCCCATCTACTGCACTCCCATCTACCAAACTCCCATCTACCAAACTCCCATCTACCAAACTCCCATCTACCACACTCCCATCTTTCACTCTCCCATCTACCACACTCCCATCTACCGCATTCTCATCTAACATTCTCCCATCTACCACACTCCCATCTACCGCACACGCATCTACCACATTCCCATCAACCGCACACCCATCTACCACATTCCCATCTACCACACTCCCATCTACCGCATTCCCATCTACCAAACTCCCATCTACCATATCCCCATCTACTGCACTCCCATTTACAACATTCCCATCTACCGCACTCCCATCTACCAAACTCCAATCTACCATATTCCCATCTACCACACTCCCATCTTTCACTCTCCCATCTACCACACTCCCATTTACAGCATTCCCATCTACCACACTCCCATCTACCACACTCCCATCTACCACACTACATCTTCCACTCTCCCATCTACCACACTCCCATCTACCACATTCCCATACACCACATTCCCATCTACCACATTTCCATCTATCGCACTCCATCTACCACATTCCCATCTACCATATTCCCATCTACCGCACTCCCATCTACCACACCCCCATCTACCACACTCCCATCTACCACATTCCCATCTACCATATTCCCATCTACCGCACACCCATCTACCACATTCCCATCTACCACACTACCATCTACCACACTCCCATCTACCACATTCCCATATGCCGCTCTCCCATTTACAACATTCCCATCTACCGCACTCCCAACTACCAAACTCCCATCTACCACATTCCCATCTACTGCATTCCCATTTACAACATTCCTATCTACCGCACTCCGCCTACCACACTCCATCTACCACATTCCCATCTACCGCACTCCTATCTACCACACTCCCATCCACCACACTCCCATCTACCACATTCCTATCTACCACATTCCCATCTACTGCACTCCCATCTACCGCATTCCCATCAACCGCACACCCATCTACCACAATCCCATCAACCGCACACCCATCTACCACGTTCCCATTTACCACACTCCCATCTACCACATTCCCATCTACCACATTCCCATCTACCATATTCCCATCTACCGCACTCCCATCTACCACACTCCCATCTACCGCACACCCATCTACCACATTCCCATCTACCACACTACCATCTACCACACTCCCATCTACCACATTCCCATATGCCGCTCTCCCATTTACAACATTCCCATCTACCGCACTCCCAACTACCAAACTCCCATCTACCACATTCCCATCTACTGCATTCCCATTTACAACATTCCCATCTACCGCACTCCCAACTACCAAACTCCCATCTACCACATTCCCATCTACTGCATTCCCATTTACAACATTCCCATCTACCGCACTCCTATCTACCACACTCCCATCCACCACACTCCCATCTACCACATTCCTATCTACCACATTCCCATCTACTGCACTCCCATCTACCACATTCCCATCAACCGCTCACCCACCTACCACGTTCCCATCAACCGCACACCCATCTACCACATTCCCATTTACCACACTCCCATCTACCACATTCCCATCTACTGCACTCCCATTTACAACATTCCCATCTATCGCACTCCAATCTACCAAACTCCCATCTAACACATCCCCATCTACTGCTCTCCCATTTACAACATTCCCATCTACCGCACTCCCATCTACCAAACTCCCATCTACCGCACTCCCATCTACCACCCTCCCATCTACCATATTACCATCTACCACACTCCCATCTTTCACTCTCCCATCTACCGCACTCCCATTTACAGCATTCCTATCTACAACACTCCCATCTACCACACTACCATCTACCACACTCCCCTATACCATATTCCCATCTACCACACTACATCTTCCACTCTCCCATCTACCACACTCCCATCTACCACACTCCCATCTACCACATTCCCATCTACCATATTCCCATCTACCGCACTCCCATCTACCACACTCCCATCTACTGCACTCCCATCTACCACATTCCCATCTACCACTCTCCCATCTACCGCATTCCTTCTACCATTCTCCTATCTACCACACTCCCATCTACTGCACTCCCATTTACAACATTCCCATCTACCGCACTCACCTCTACCAAACTCCCATCTACCACATTCCCATTTACTGCACTCCCATCTACCACCTTCCCATCTACCACACTCCTATCTACCAAACTCCAATCTACCATATTCCCAACTACCACACTCCCATCTACCACATTCCCATCTACCATATTCCCATCTACCACACACCCATCAACCACACACCCATCTAACACACACCCATCTACCATACTCCCATCTACCACACACCCATCTACCACATTCCCATCTCCCACACTCCCATCTACTGCACTCCCATCTACCGCATTCCCATCTACCGCACACCCAACTACCACATTCCCATCTACCGCACTCCCATCTACCACACTCCCATCTACCGCACTCCCATCTACCACACTCCCATCTACCATACTCCCATCTACCAAACTCCCATCTAGCACACTCCCATCTTTCACTCTCCCATCTACCACACTCCCATTTACAGCATTCCTATCTACCACACTCCCATCTACCGCACTCCCATCTAGCGCATTCTCATCTAACATTCTTCCATCTGCCACACTCCCATCTACCGCACGCCCATCTACCACATTCCCATCTACCACACTCCCATCTACCACATTCCCATCTACTGCACTCCCATCTACCACACTCCCATCTACCAAACTCCCATCTACCAAACTCACATCTACCACACTCCCATCTTTCACTCTCCCATCTACCACACTCCCATCTACCGCATTCTCATCTAACATTCTCCCATCTACCATACTCCCATCTACCGCACACCCATCTACCACATTCCCATCAACCGCACACCCATCTACCATATTCCCATCTACCAAACTCCCATCTACCACACTCCCATCTTTCACTCTCCCGTCTACCACACTCCCATCTACCGCATTCTCATCTAACATTCTCCCATCTACCACACTCCCATCTACCGCACACGCATCTGCCACATTCCCATCAACCGCACACCCATCTAACACATTCCCATCTACCACACTCCCATCTACCGCATTCCCATCTACCAAACTCCCATCTACCACATCCCCATCTACTGCACTCCCATTTACAACATTCCCATCTACCGCACTCCCATCTACCAAACTCCCATCTACCATATTCCCATCTACCACACTCCCATCTTTCACTCTCCCGTCTACCACACTCCCATCTACCGCATTCTCATCTAACATTCTCCCATCTACCACACTCCCATCTACCGCACACGCATCTACCACATTCCCATCAACCGCACACCCATCTACCACACTCCCATTTACAGCATTCCTATCTACCACACTCCCATCTACCACATTCCCATCTACCACACTCCCATCTACTGCACTCCCATCTACTGCACTCCCATCTACCATATTCCCATCTACCACACTCCCATCTACCACACTACATCTTACACTCTCCCATCTACCACACTCCCATCTACCACATTCCCATACACCACATTCCCATCTACCACATTTCCATCTATCGCACTCCATCTACCACATTCCCATCTACCATATTCCCATCTACCGCACTCCCATCTACCACACTCCCATCTACCACACTCCCATCTACCACATTCCCATCTACCGCACACCCATCTACCACATTCCCATCTACCACACTACCATCTACCACACTCCCATCTACCACATTCCCATATGCCGCTCTCCCATTTACAACATTCCCATCTACCGCACTCCCAACTACCAAACTCCCATCTACCACATTCCCATCTACTGCATTCCCATTTACAACATTCCTATCTACCGCACTCCGCCTACCACACTCCATCTACCACATTCCCATCTACCGCACTCCTATCTACCACACTCCCATCCACCACACTCCCATCTACCACATTCCTATCTACCAAATTCCCATCTACTGCACTCCCATCTACCGCATTCCCATCAACCGCACACCCATCTACCACATTCCCATTTACCAGACTCCCATCTACCACATTCCCATCTACCACATTCCCATCTACCATATTCCCATCTACCGCACTCCCATCTACCACACTCCCATCTACCGCACACCCATCTACCACATTCCCATCTACCACACTACCATCTACCACACTCCCATCTACCACGTTCCCATATGCCGCTCTCCCATTGACAACATTCCCATCTACCGCACTCCCAACTACCAAACTCCCATCTACCACATTCCCATCTACTGCATTCCCATTTACAACATTCCTATCTACCGCACTCCACCTACCACACTGCATCTACCACATTCCCATCTACCGCACTCCTATCTACCACACTCCCATCCACCACATTCCTGTCTACCACATTCCCATCTACTGCACTCCCATCTACCGCATTCCCATCAACCACTCACCCATCTACCTCATTCCCATCAACCGCACACCCATCTACCACATTCCCATTTACCACACTCCCATCTACCACATTCCCATCTACTGCACTCCCATTTACAACATTCCCATCTATCGCACTCCAATCTACCAAACTCCCATCTAACACATCCCCATCTACTGCACTCCCATTTACAACATTCCCATCTACCGCACTCCCATCTACCAAACTCCCATCTACCGCACTCCCATCTACCACCCTCCCATCTACCATATTACCATCTACCACACTCCCATCTTTCACTCTCCCATCTACCACACTCCAATTTACAGCATTCCTATCTACAACACTCCCATCTACCACACTACCATCTACCACACTCCCCTATACAATATTCCCATCTACCACAATCCCATCTACCATATTCCCATCTACCGCACTCCCATCTACCACACTACCATCTACCAAACTCCCATCTACCACATTCCCATCTACTGCATTCCCATTTACAACATTCCTATCTACCGCACTCCACCTACCACACTCCATCTACCACATTCCCATCTACCGCACTCCTATCTACCACACTCCCATCCACCACACTCCCATCTACCACATTCCTATCTACCACATTCCCATCTACTGCACTCCCATCTACCGCATTCCCATCAACCGCTCACCCATCTACCACGTTCCCATCAACCGCACACCCATCTACCACATTCCCATTTACCACACTCCCATCTACCACATTCCCATCTACTGCACTCCCATTTACAACATTCCCATCTATCGCACTCCAATCTACCAAACTCCCATCTAACACATCCCCATCTACTGCACTCCCATTTACAACATTCCCATCTACTGCACTCCCATCTACCAAACTCCCATCTACCGCACTCCCATCTACCACCCTCCCATCTACCATATTACCATCTACCACACTACATCTTCCACTCTCCCATCTACCACACTCCCATCTACTACACTCCCATCTACCACATTCCCATCTACCATATTCCCATCTACCGCACTCCCATCTACCACACTCCCATCTACTGCACTCCCATCTACCACATTCCCATCTACCACTCTCCCATCTACCGCATTCCCATCTACCATTCTCCTATCTACCACACTCCCATCTACTGCACTCCCATTTACAACATTCCCATCTACCGCACTCACCTCTACCAAACTCCCATCTACCACATTCCCATTTACTGCACTCCCATCTACCACCTTCCCATCTACCACACTCCTATCTACCAAACTCCAATCTACCATATTCCCAACTACCACACTCCCATCTACCACACTCCTGTCTACCATATTCCCATCTACCACTCTCTCACCTCCACTCTCCCATCTACCACACACCCATCGACCACACACCCATCTAACACACACCCATCTACCATACTCCCATCTACCACACACCCATCTACCACATTCCCATCTCCCACACTCCCATCTACTGCACTCCCATCTACCGCATTCCCATCTACCGCACACCCAACTACCACATTCCCATCTACCGCACTCCCATCTACCACACTCCAATCTACCGCACTCCCATCTTCCACACTCCCATCTACCATACTCCCATCTCCCAAACCCCCATCTAGCACACTCCCATCTTTCACTCTCCCATCTACCACACTCCCATTTACAGCATTCCTATCTACCACACTCCCATCTACCGCACTCCCATCTAGCGCATTCTCATCTAACATTCTCCCATCTGCCACACTCCCATCTACGGCACACGCATCTACCACATTCCCATCAACCGCACACCCATCTACCACATTCCCATCTACCACACTCCCATCTACCGCATTCCCATCTACCAAACTCCCATCTACCACATCCCCATCTACTGCACTCCCATTTACAACATTCCCATCTACCGCACTCCCATCTATCAAACTCCCATCTACCATATTCCCATCTACCACACTCACATCTTTCACTCTCCCATCTACCACACTCCCATTTACAGCATTCCTATCTACCACACTCCCATCTAGCGCATTCCCATCTACCACACTCCCATCTACTGCACTCCCATCTACTGCACTCCCATCTACCATATTCCCATCTACCACACTCCCATCTACCACACTCCCATCTACCACACTACATCTTACACTCTCCCATCTACCACACTCCCATCTACCACATTCCCATCTACCACATTTCCATCTATCGCACTCCATCTACCACATTCCCATCTACCATATTCCCATCTACCGCACTCCCATCTACCACACCCCCATCTACCACACTCCCATCTACCACATTCCCATCTACCGCACACCCATTTACCACATTCCCATCTACCACACTACCATCTACCACACTCCCATCTACCACGTTCCCATATGCCGCTCTCCCATTTACAACATTCCCATCTACCGCACTCACAACTACCAAACTCCCATCTACCACATTCCCATCTACTGCATTCCCATTTACAACATTCCTATCTACCGCACTCCGCCTACCACACTCCATCTACCACATTCCCATCTACCGCACTCCTATCTACCACACTCCCATCCACCACACCCCCATCTACCACATTCCTATCTATCACATTCCCATCTACTGCACTCCCATCTACCGCATTCCCATCAACCGCACACCCATCTACCACATTCCCATTTACCACACTCCCATCTACCACATTCCCATCTACCACATTCCCATCTACCATATTCCCATCTACCGCACTCCCATCTACCACACTCCCATCTACCGCACACCCATCTACCACATTCCCATCTACCACACTACCATCTACCACACTCCCATCTACCACATTCCCATATGCCGCTCTCCCATTTACAACATTCCCATCTACCGCACTCCCAACTACCAAACTCCCATCTACCACATTCCCATCTACTGCATTCCCATTTACAACATTCCCATCTACCGCAATCCCATCTACCAAACTCCTATCTACCGCACTCCACCTACCACACTGCATCTACCACATTCCAATCTACCGCACTCCTATCTACCACACTCCCATCCACCACACTCCCATCTACCACATTCCTATCTACCACATTCCCATCTACTGCACTCCCATCTACCGCATTCCCATCAACCACTCACCCATCTACCACATTCCCATCAACCGCACACCCATCTACCACATTCCCATTTACCACACTCCCATCTACCACATCCCCATCTACTGCACTCCCATTTACAACATTCCCATCTACCGCACTCCCATCTACCAAACTCCCATCTACCGCACTCCCATCTACCACCCTCCCATCTACCATATTACCATCTACCACACTCCCATCTTTCACTCTCCCATCTACCACACTCCCATTTACAGCATTCCTATCTACAACACTCCCAAATACCACACTACCATCTACCACACTCCCCTATACCATATTCCCATCTACCACACTACATCTTCCACTCTCCCATCTACCACACTCCCATCTACCACACTCCCATCTACCACATTCCCATCTACCATATTCCCATCTACCGCACTCCCATCTACCACACTCCCATCTACTGCACTCCCATCTACCACATTCCCATCTACCACTCTCCCATCTACCGCATTCCCATCTACCATTCTCCTATCTACCACACTCCCATCTACTGCACTCCCATTTACAACATTCCCATCTACCGCACTCACCTCTACCACACTCCCATCTACCACATTCCCATCTACCATATTCCCATCTACCGCACTCCCATCTACCACATTCCCATTTACTGCACTCCCATCTACCACATTCCCATCTACCACACTCCTATCTACCAAACTCCAATCTACCATATTCCCAACTACCACACTCCCATCTACCACACTCCCATCTACCACACTCCCATCTACCTTATTCCCATCTACCACTCTCTCACCTCCACTCTCCCATCTACCACACACCCATCGACCACACACCCATCTAACACACACCCATCTACCATACTCCCATCTACCACACACCCATCTACCACATTCCCATCTCCCACACTCCCATCTACTGCACTCCCATCTACCGCATTCCCATCTACCGCACACCCAACTACCACACTCCCATCTACCGCACTCCCATCTACCACACTCCCATCTACTGCACTCACATCTACCACTCTCCCATCTACCATACTCCCATCTACCAAACTCCCATCTAGCACACTCCCATCTTTCACTCTCCCATCTACCACACTCCCATTTACAGCATTCCTATCTACCACACTCCCATCTACCGCACTCCCATCTAGCGCATTCTCATCTAACATTCTCCCATCTGCCACACTCCCATCTACCGCACGCCCATCTACCACATTCCCATCCCCCACACTCCCATCTACCACATTCCCATCTACTGCACTCCCATCTACCAAACTCCCATCTACCACATTCCCATCTACCAAACTCCCATCTACCACACTCCCATCTTTCACTCTCCCATCTACCACACTCCCATCTACCGCATTCTCATCTAACATTCTCCCATCTACCACACTCCCATCTACCGCACACGCATCTACCACATTCCCATCAACCGCACACCCATCTACCACATTCCCATCTACCACACTCCCATCTACCGCATTCCCATCTACCAAACTCCCATCTACCATTTCCCCATCTACTGCACTCCCATTTACAACATTCCCATCTACCGCACTCCCATCTACCAAACTCCCATCTACCATATTCCCATCTACCACACTCCCATCTTTCACTCTCCCATCTACCACACTCCCATTTACAGCATTCCTATCTACCACACTCCCATCTACCACACTCCCATCTACCACACTACATCTTCCACTCTCCCATCTACCACACTCCCATCTACCACATTCCCATACACCACATTCCCATCTACCACATTTCCATCTATCGCACTCCATCTACCACATTCCCATCTACCATATTCCCATCTACCGCACTCCCATCTACCACACTCCCATCTACCACACTCCCATCTACCACATTCCCATACACCACATTCCCATCTACCACATTTCCATCTATCGCACTCCATCTACCACATTCCCATCTACCATATTCCCATCTACCGCACTCCCATCTACCACACTCCCATCTACCGCACTCCCATCTATCACACTCCCATCTACCACACTCCCATCTACCACATTCCCATCTACCATATTCCCATCTACCGCACTCCCATCTACCACACTCCCATCTACCGCACACCCATCTACCACATTCCCATCTACCACACTACCATCTACCACACTCCCATCTACCACATTCCCATATGCCGCACTCCCATTTACAACATTCCCATCTACCGCACTCCACCTACCACACTCCATCTACCACATTCCCATCTACCGCACTCCTATCTACCACACTCCCATCCACCACACTCCCATCTACCACATTCCTATCTACCACATTCCCATCTACCGCACTCCCATCTACCGCATTCCCATCAACCTCACACCCATCTACCACATTCCCATCAACCGCACACCCATCTACCACATTCCCATTTACCACACTCCCATCTACCACATTCCCATCTACTGCACTCCCATTTACAACATTCCCATCTACCGCACTCCCATCTACCAAACTCCAATCTATCACATTCCCATCTACTGCACTCCCATTTACAACATTCCCATCTACCGCACTCCCAATCTACCAAACTCCCATCTACCGCACTCCCATCTACCACACTCCCACCTACCATTCTCCCATCTACCACCCTCCCATCTACCATATTACCATCTACCACACTCCCATCTTTCACTCTCCCATCTACCGCACTCCCATTTACAGCATTCCTATCTACAACACTCCCATCTACCACACTACCATCTACCACACTACCCTATACCATATTCCCATCTACCACACTACATCTTCCACTCTCCCATCTACCACACTCCCATCTACCACACTCCCATCTACCACATTCCCATCTACCATATTCCCATCTACCGCACTCCCATCTACCACACTCCCATCTACTGCACTCCCATCTACCACATTCCCATCTACCACTCTCCCATCTACCGCATTCCCATCTACCATTCTCCTATCTACCACACTCCCATCTACTGCACTCCCATTTACAACATTCCCATCTACCGCACTCACTTCTACCAAACTCCCATCTACCACATTCCCATCTACCACACTCCTATCTACCAAACTCCAATCTACCATATTCCCAACTACCACTCTCCCATCTACAACACACCCATCGACCACACACCCATCTAACACACACCCATCTACCATACTCCCATCTACCGCACTCCCATCTACCACACTCCCATCTACCACACACCCATCTACCACACACCCATCTACCACATTCCCATCTCCCACACTCCCATCTACTGCACTCCCATCTACCGCATTCCCATCTACCGCACACCCAACTACCACATTCCCATCTACCACACTCCCATCTACCACTCTCCCATCTACCGCATTCCCATCTACCATTCTCCTATCTACCACACTCCCATCTATCGCACTCCATCTACCACATTCCCATCTACCATATTCCCATCTACCGCACTCCCATCTACCACACTCCCATCTACCACACTCCCATCTACCACATTCCCATCTACCATATTCCCATCTACCGCACACCCATCTACCACATTCCCATCTACCACACTACCATCTACCACACTCCCATCTACCACATTCCCATATGCCGCTCTCCCATTTACAACATTCCCATCTACCGCACTCCCAACTACCAAACTCCCATCTACCACATTCCCATCTACTGCATTCCCATTTACAACATTCCTATCTACCGCACTCCGCCTACCACACTCCCATCCACCACACTCCCATCTACCACATTCCTATCTACCACATTCCCATCTACTGCACTCCCATCTACCGCATTCCCATCAACCGCACACCCATCTACCACATTCCCATCAACCGCACACCCATCTACCACATTCCCATTTACCACACTCCCATCTACCACATTCCCATCTACCACATTCCCATCTACCATATTCCCATCTACCGCACTCCCATCTACCACACTCCCATCTACCGCACACCCATCTACCACATTCCCATCTACCACACTACCATCTACCAAACTCCCATCTACCACATTCCCATCTACTGCATTCCCATTTACAACATTCCTATCTACCGCACTCCACCTACCACACTCCATCTACCACATTCCCATCTACCGCACTCCTATCTACCACACTCCCATCCACCACACTCCCATCTACCACATTCCTATCTACCACATTCCCATCTACTGCACTCCCATCTACCGCATTCCCATCAACCGCTCACCCATCTACCACGTTCCCATCAACCGCACACCCATCTACCACATTCCCATTTACCACACTCCCATCTACCACATTCCCATCTACTGCACTCCCATTTACAACATTCCCATCTATCGCACTCCAATCTACCAAACTCCCATCTAACACATCCCCATCTACTGCACTCCCATTTACAACATTCCCATCTACTGCACTCCCATCTACCAAACTCCCATCTACCGCACTCCCATCTACCACACTACCATCTACCATATTACCATCTACCACACTACATCTTCCACTCTCCCATCTACCACACTCCCATCTACCACACTCCCATCTACCACATTCCCATCTACCATATTCCCATCTACCGCACTCCCATCTACCACACTCCCATCTACTGCACTCCCATCTACCACATTCCCATCTACCACTCTCCCATCTACCGCATTCCCATCTACCATTCTCCTATCTACCGCACTCCCATCTACTGCACTCCCATTTACAACATTCCCATCTACCGCACTCACCTCTACCACACTCCCATCTACCACATTCCCATTTACTGCACTCCCATCTACCACCTTCCCATCTACCACACTCCTATCTACCAAACTCCAATCTACCATATTCCCAACTACCACACTCCCATCTACCACACTCCCATCTACCACACTCCCGTCTACCATATTCCCATCTACCACTCTCTCACCTCCACTCTCCCATCTACCACACACCCATCGACCACACACCCATCTAACACACACCCATCTACCATACTCCCATCTACCACACACCCATCTACCACATTCCCATCTCCCACACTCCCATCTACTGCACTCCCATCTACCGCATTCCCATCTACCGCACACCCAACTACCACATTCCCATCTACCGCACTCCCATCTACCACACTCCCATCTACCGCATTCCCATCTTCCACACTCCCATCTACCATACTCCCATCTCCCAAACTCCCATCTAGCACACTCCCATCTTTCACTCTCCCATCTACCACACTCCCATTTACAGCATTCCTATCTACCACACTCCCATCTACCGCACTCCCATCTAGCGCATTCTCATCTAACATTCTCCCATCTGCCACACTCCCATCTACGGCACACGCATCTACCACATTCCCATCAACCGCACACCCATCTACCACATTCCCATCTACCACACTCCCATCTACCGCATTCCCATCTACCAAACTCCCATCTACCACATCCCCATCTACTGCACTCCCATTTACAACATTCCCATCTACCGCACTCCCATCTATCAAACTCCCATCTACCATATTCCCATCTACCACACTCACATCTTTCACTCTCCCATCTACCACACTCCCATTTACAGCATTCCTATCTACCACACTCCCATCTACCACATTCCCATCTACCACACTCCCATCTACTGCACTCCCATCTACTGCACTCCCATCTACCATATTCCCATCTACCACACTCCCATCTACCACACTCCCATCTACCACACTACATCTTACACTCTCCCATCTACCACACTCCCATCTACCACATTCCCATACACCACATTCCCATCTACCACATTTCCATCTATCGCACTCCATCTACCACATTCCCATCTACCATATTCCCATCTACCGCACTCCCATCTACCACACTCCCATCTACCACACTCCCATCTACCACATTCCCATCTACCGCACACCCATTTACCACATTCCCATCTACCACACTACCATCTACCACACTCCCATCTACCACGTTCCCATATGCCGCTCTCCCATTTACAACATTCCCATCTACCGCACTCCCAACTACCAAACTCCCATCTACCACATTCCCATCTACTGCATTCCCATTTACAACATTCCCATCTACCGCACTCCCATCTACCAAACTCCTATCTACCGCACTCCACCTACCACACTGCATCTACCACATTCCCATCTACCGCACTCCTATCTACCACACTCCCATCCACCACACTCCCATCTACCACATTCCTGTCTACCACATTCCCATCTACTGCACTCCCATCTACCGCATTCCCATCAACCACTCACCCATCTACCACATTCCCATCAACCGCACACCCATCTACCACATTCCCATTTACCACACTCCCATCTACCACATCCCCATCTACTGCACTCCCATTTACAACATTCCCATCTACCGCACTCCCATCTACCAAACTCCCATCTACCGCACTCCCATCTACCACCCTCCCATCTACCATATTACCATCTACCACACTCCCATCTTTCACTCTCCCATCTACCACACTCCCATTTACAGCATTCCTATCTACAACACTCCCAAATACCACACTACCATCTACCACACTCCCCTATACCATATTCCCATCTACCACACTACATCTTCCACTCTCCCATCTACCACACTCCCATCTACCACACTCCCATCTACCACATTCCCATCTACCATATTCCCATCTACCGCACTCCCATCTACCACACTCCCATCTACTGCACTCCCATCTACCACATTCCCATCTACCACTCTCCCATCTACCGCATTCCCATCTACCATTCTCCTATCTACCACACTCCCATCTACTGCACTCCCATTTACAACATTCCCATCTACCGCACTCACCTCTACCACACTCCCATCTACCACATTCCCATCTACCATATTCCCATCTACCGCACTCCCATCTACCACATTCCCATTTACTGCACTCCCATCTACCACATTCCCATCTACCACACTCCTATCTACCAAACTCCAATCTACCATATTCCCAACTACCACACTCCCATCTACCACACTCCCATCTACCACACTCCCATCTACCATATTCCCATCTACCACTCTCTCACCTCCACTCTCCCATCTACCACACACCCATCGACCACACACCCATCTAACACACACCCATCTACCATACTCCCATCTACCACACACCCATCTACCACATTCCCATCTCCCACACTCCCATCTACTGCACTCCCATCTACCGCATTCCCATCTACCGCACACCCAACTACCACATTCCCATCTACCGCACTCCCATCTACCACACTCCCATCTACTGCACTCACATCTACCACTCTCCCATCTACCATACTCCCATCTACCAAACTCCCATCTAGCACACTCCCATCTTTCACTCTCCCATCTACCACACTCCCATTTACAGCATTCCTATCTACCACACTCCCATCTACCGCACTCCCATCTAGCGCATTCTCATCTAACATTCTCCCATCTGCCACACTCCCATCTACCGCACGCCCATCTACCACATTCCCATCCCCCACACTCCCATCTACCACATTCCCATCTACTGCACTCCCATCTACCAAACTCCCATCTACCAAACTCCCATCTACCACACTCCCATCTTTCACTCTCCCATCTACCACACTCCCATCTACCGCATTCTCATCTAACATTCTCCCATCTACCACACTCCCATCTACCGCACACGCATCTACCACATTCCCATCAACCGCACACCCATCTACCACATTCCCATCTACCACACTCCCATCTACCGCATTCCCATCTACCAAACTCCCATCTACCATATCCCCATCTACTGCACTCCCATTTACAACATTCCCATCTACCGCACTCCCATCTACCAAACTCCCATCTACCATATTCCCATCTACCACACTCCCATCTTTCACTCTCCCATCTACCACACTCCCATTTACAGCATTCCTATCTACCACACTCCCATCTACCACACTCCCATCTACCACACTACATCTTCCACTCTCCCATCTACCACACTCCCATCTACCACATTCCCATACACCACATTCCCATCTACCACATTTCCATCTATCGCACTCCATCTACCACATTCCCATCTACCATATTCCCATCTACCGCACTCCCATCTACCACACTCCCATCTACCACACTCCCATCTACCACATTCCCATACACCACATTCCCATCTACCACATTTCCATCTATCGCACTCCATCTACCACATTCCCATCTACCATATTCCCATCTACCGCACTCCCATCTACCACACTCCCATCTACCGCACTCCCATCTATCACACTCCCATCTACCACACTCCCATCTACCACACTCCCATCTACCACATTCCCATCTACCATATTCCCATCTACCGCACTCCCATCTACCACACTCCCATCTACCGCACACCCATCTACCACATTCCCATCTACCACACTACCATCTACCACACTCCCATCTACCACATTCCCATATGCCGCACTCCCATTTACAACATTCCCATCTACCGCACTCCACCTACCACACTCCATCTACCACATTCCCATCTACCGCACTCCTATCTACCACACTCCCATCCACCACACTCCCATCTACCACATTCCTATCTACCACATTCCCATCTACCGCACTCCCATCTACCGCATTCCCATCAACCTCACACCCATCTACCACATTCCCATCAACCGCACACCCATCTACCACATTCCCATTTACCACACTCCCATCTACCACATTCCCATCTACTGCACTCCCATTTACAACATTCCCATCTACCGCACTCCCATCTACCAAACTCCAATCTATCACATTCCCATCTACTGCACTCCCATTTACAACATTCCCATCTACCGCACTCCCAATCTACCAAACTCCCATCTACCGCACTCCCATCTACCACACTCCCACCTACCATTCTCCCATCTACCACCCTCCCATCTACCATATTACCATCTACCACACTCCCATCTTTCACTCTCCCATCTACCGCACTCCCATTTACAGCATTCCTATCTACAACACTCCCATCTACCACACTACCATCTACCACACTCCCCTATACCATATTCCCATTTACCACACTACATCTTCCACTCTCCCATCTACCACACTCCCATCTACCACACTCCCATCTACCACATTCCCATCTACCATATTCCCATCTACCGCACTCCCATCTACCACACTCCCATCTACTGCACTCCCATCTACCACATTCCCATCTACCACTCTCCCATCTACCGCATTCCCATCTACCATTCTCCTATCTACCACACTCCCATCTACTGCACTCCCATTTACAACATTCCCATCTACCGCACTCACTTCTACCAAACTCCCATCTACCACATTCCCATCTACCACACTCCTATCTACCAAACTCCAATCTACCATATTCCCAACTACCACTCTCCCATCTACAACACACCCATCGACCACACACCCATCTAACACACACCCATCTACCATACTCCCATCTACCGCACTCCCATCTACCACACTCCCATCTACCACACACCCATCTACCACACACCCATCTACCACATTCCCATCTCCCACACTCCCATCTACTGCACTCCCATCTACCGCATTCCCATCTACCGCACACCCAACTACCACATTCCCATCTACCACACTCCCATCTACCGCACTCCCATCTACCGCATTCCCATCTACCATTCTCCTATCTACAACACTCCCATCTACTGCACTCCCATTTACAACATTCCCATCTGCCGCACTCCCATCTACCAAACTCCAATCTATCACACACCCATCTACCACACACCCATCTACCGCATTCCCATCTACCGCACACCCAACTACCACATTCCCATCTACCACACACCCATCTACCACATTCCCATCTCCCACACTCCCATCTACCACACTTCCATCTACTGCACTCCCATCTACCGCACTCCCATCTACCACACTCCCATCTACCACACTCCCATCTACCGCACTCCCATCTACCGCACTCCCATCTACCGCATTCCCATCTACCATTCTCCTATCTACAACACTCCCATCTACTGCACTCCCATTTACAACATTCCCATCTGCCGCACTCCCATCTACCAAACTCCCATCTACAACATTCCCATCTACTGCCCTCCCATCTACCACATTCCCATCTACCACACTCCTATCTACCAAACTCCCATCTACCATATTCCCAACTTCCACACTCTCACCTTCCACTCTCCCATCTAACACACACCCATCTACCATACTCCCATCTACCGTACTCCCATCTACCGCACTCCCATCTACCGCACTCCCATCTACCACACACCCACCTACCACATACCCATCCACCACACACCCATCTACCACACACCCATCTACCACATTCCCATCTCCCACACTCCCATCTACTGCACTCCCATCTACCGCATTCCCATCTACCGCACACCCAACTACCACATTCCCATCTACCGCACTCCCATCTACCACACTTCCATCTACTGCACTCCCATCTACCGCACTCCCATGTACCACACTCCCATCTACCACACACCCATCTACCACACACCCATCTACCACATTCCCATCTCCCACACTCCCATCTACCACACTTCCATCTACTGCACTCCCATGTACCGCACTCCCATCTACCACTCTCCCATCTACCGCACTCCCATCTACCGCACTCCCATCTACCGCACTCCCATCTACCGCATTCCCATCTACCATTCTCCTATCTACAACACTCCCATCTACTGCACTCCCATTTACAACATTCCCATCTGCCGCACTCCCATCTACCAAACTCCCATCTACCACATTCCCATCTACTGCCCTCCCATCTAACACATTCCCATCTACCACACACCCATCGACCACACACCCATCTAACACACACCCATCTACCATACTTCCATCTACCGTACTCCCATCTACCGCACTCCCATCTACCACACACCCACCTACCACATACCCATCCACCACACTCCCATCTAGGCACTCCTAACTACCGCACTCCCATCTACCACTCTCTCATCTACCACACACCCATCTACCACATTCCCATCTCCCACACTCCCATCTACTGCACTCCCATCTACCACACTCCCATCTACCGCAATGCTATCTACCACACTCCCGTCTAATACTCTCCCATCTACCACATTCCCATCTACCGCACTCGCATCTACCGCAGTCCAATCTACCATATTCCCATCTACCGCAATCCCATCTACCACATTCCCATCTATCACACTCCCATTTACCACACTCCCATCTACCACATTCCCATCTACCGCATTCCCATCTACCACATTCCCATCTATCACACTCCCATTTACCACACTCCCATCTACCACATTCCCATCTACCACACTCCCATCTACCACACTCCCATCTACCGCACTCCCACCTACCGCACTTCCATCTGCCACACTCACATCTACTACACTCCCATCTACCACACTCCCATCGACCATATTCCCATCTACCACACTCTCACCTTTCACTCTCCCATCGACCACGCTCCCATCTACCGCACTCCCATCTACCGCACTCCCACCTACTGCACTCCCATCTACCACACACCCATCTACCACATACCCATCCACCACACTCCCATCTACCGCACTCTCATCTACCACACTCCCATCTATCACATTCCCATCTATCACGCTCCCATCAACCACACTCCCATCTACCACACTCCCATCTACCACATTCCCATCTACCATACTCCCATTAACCACACTTCCATCAACCTCACTCCCATCTACCGCACTCCCATCTGCCATATTCCCATTAACCACACTTCCATCAACCACTCTCCCATCTACCGCACTCCCATCTACCGTGCTCCCATCTACCGCGCTCCCACCTATCACACTCCCATCTACCACACTCCCATCTACCTCGCTCCCATCTACCACACTCCCATCTATCACACTCCCATCTATCACACTCCCATCTATCACACTCCCATCTACCTTGCTCCCATCTACCACACTCCCATCTACCACACTCCCATCAACCACACTCCCATCTACCACACTCCCATCTATCACACTCCCATCTACCTCGCTCCCATCTATCACACTCCCATCTATCGCACTCCCATCTACCGCAATCCCATCCACTGCGCTCCCATCTACCACACTCCCATCTACCGCGCTCCCATCTACCACACTCCCATCTACCACACTCCCATCTATCACACTCCCATCTATCACACTCCCATCTATCACATTCCCATCTACCTCGCTCCCATCTACCACACTCCCATCTACCACACTCCCATCTACCACACTCCCATCTATCACACTCCCATCTACCTCGCTCCCATCTACCACACTCCCATCTACCACATTCCCATCTACCACATTCCCATCTACCACACTCCCATCTACAGCATTCCTATCGACTGCACTCCCATCTACCGCACTCCCATCTACCACACTCCCATCTACCACACTCCCATCTACCACATTCCCATCTACCACATTCCCATCTACCACACTCCCATCTACTGCACTCCCATCTACCGCACTCCCATCTACCGCGCTCCCATCTACCACACTCCCATCTATCACACTCCCATCTACCACACTCCCATCTACCACACTCCCATCTATCACACTCCCATCTACCACACTCCCATCTACCACATTCCCATCCACCACACTCCCATTTACCGCATTTCGATCTACCTCGCTCCCATGTACCATATTCCCATCTACCACATACCATCTACCACACTCCCATACCACCCTCCCATCTACCACCCTCCCATCTACCACACTCCCATCTGTCACACTCCCATCTACCTTAATAACCTTTCATTTTATTGATTAACAAGTATTATCTACCCTGCCTTTGAAATATTCAAGACTCCACCTTCACATCTGAGGTAGACTGCTAAAGTCTCACAACCCTCTGAGAGAAAAAAATCCTCTGCTGGATCCCAAATTGACGTGCCCTGATTTGTAAACAGTATCCCCTAGTTCTGATGTAACCACAAGGCAAAAGATAAGCATCCTTCTCATGCCCACCTCATTGGGACTCTTCAGGATGTTTTACATTTGAACTGTGACCCCTCATTCTTCAAAACAACCCAGTGTATCCAACCTTTCCTCAAAAGACAATTTACCCATTCTAGGCTTCTGTTTACTCTCTGAACCACCCTCAAAATGTCATCCAATTATGTTACAATCTTCCAGATATAAGAAGACTAAAATTGCATACAGTATTTGAGATGTGGTCTTATTAATCCCCTGTATAACTGAAGCAAACAATCTTTACTTATATGCTCAATTCCTCTCATAATAAAGGACAGGTTTCCATTAATCTTCAGAATTACTTGTTGAATATGCATACAACTTCTTGTTAGTCATGCACTAGAACAGCACCTTGGGATTCTCCAGTCATTCTCCATTTAATTACTCTTTTTATATTTTCCTTTCAAAATGAATATATTTATGTGTTCCTTTCTTATACTCCATCTGCCAGAGTTTTGCTCATTTACTCACCTTGACTGTCTACAACCACCTTATGTCCTCTACACAACATACTTTCCAACTACCTTTAGGTCATCTATAAATTTATCCAGAGTGTTTTAATTCTTTTCCATTAGTATTCACAAAGGAGAAGGCCCTGTTGGATGGTGAGTCCAGAGAGGGGTGTGCTGATATTCCAGGGAATGTCAATATAAAAAAGGAGGTAGTGTTGGATGTTTTGAAAAGCATTAAGGTAGACAAGCACCCAGGACCTGATGGGATCTATTCCAGAAAACTGAGGGAGCTAAGGGAGGAAGTTGCTTGGGCGTTGCATGATATCTTTGTATCTTCTTTAATCACAGAGGAATGGATAATAACCAATGTTGTTCCTTTGTTTAAGAAGGGATATTCTGGGAAATTACAGTGAGGCTTATGTCAGTGGTTGTGAAATTATTGGAGAAGAAGACAGAATTTACTCACATATGGAAAAATATGTACTTATAAGTAACATGCAGAATGATTTTGTGTGGGGGAGATTATGTCTCATAAACTTGATTGAGTTGTTTGAGGAAGATGAGGGCAGGGCAGTAGATGTCATCCATATGTACTTTAGCAAGGTCTTTGACAAAGTACCTCATGGAGGTTGATACAAAAGGTGAAGACACGTGGGATCTGTGGTGAACTGGTAAGATGGATAGAGAACTGGCATAGTCATGGAAGACAGACAGTAGAAGGATGTTTTTCTGGCTGGATCTATGTGACTAGTGGTGTTCCACAGGGATCAGTGCTGGAACCCTTATTGTTTTTAATACATAAATAATTTGGAGGAAAATGTAAGTGGTTTGATTAGTAAGTTTGTGGATAACACAACGATTGAGGGAGATGTGATAGTGAGGAGGATTGTCAGAAGATCCAGCAGGATATAGATAGGCTGGAGATTTGAGTGGAGAAATGGCAAATGGAACTTAAGCTAGAGAAATGAGAGATGATGCATTTTGGAAGGTATAATGCAGGAGGAAAGTACACAATAAATAACAGAACCCTTGGAAGCATCAACATATAGAGGGATCCAGGTGAACAGGTCCACAATTCCCTTAAATTGGCAACACAAGTGGATAAGGAGGTTAAGAAGGCATATGGCATGCTAGCTTTCGTTTTTGAGCATGGAGTAGAAAAGGTAGCAAGTCATGTTGCAGCTACATAGAACATTAATTAGTTTGGTATATTGAATAAACTGCCAGAAGTAGGTGGACACTTTAGAAAGTGTACAGTAAAGGTTGACCAGGATGTTGCCTGGTTTGGAAGGTATTAGCTTTGAGGAGAGATTGGAAAAACTTGGTTTGTTTTCACTTGAATATTGGAGGATGAGGGGTGACCTGATACATGTTTATAAAATCACAAGAGGCATGGGTAGAATGGATAATCAGAGACTTTTTCCCGGGGTAGAAATGTCAATGACTAGGCGACACAGTTTAAGGGAAAAGGGGGTTTGTTTAAAGGAAATGCTGCTAGAGGATGTGGCAGAAGCAAGTACAAAAGCAATGTTCGAGAGACATCTTGTGGAGCTTTTTGGACTGGGGTGGACAAGGTCAGAAGTCACACGACACCAGGTTACAGTCCAGGTTTATACAAAATCACAAGCTTTTGAAATGCTGCTCCTTCATCAGGTGGAGGCATCTGGACAGATATATGAATAAGCAGGGAGTGGCGGGATACTGACTATGTCGAGGCAAAGGTGTTTAGTTTAGAGTGGTGCCATGAGTCAGTGCAGGCCTGATGGGCCAAAGGGCCTGTCCCTGTGCTGTTCTTTGTACTTTGTTTATTTCAGTTGTTGATTTAAGCTGTAAAAAGCTGCGTGCCACAGGACTCCATTCATCATATGCTGCCTACCAGGAAAAGACCCATCTATGAATACTGCCTGAAGAGAAGCAAGAGTTTATTGTCTTGTTTAGCTTGATGTAGACTGAACATGCTGGAAAAAACACAGCAGGTCAAGCAGCATCAGAGGAGTTAGGGAGTCGACATTTCAGGGTGGGGCCTTTCATCGTTGCATTCTGAAACCTGAAACGTCAACTCCCCACGTTTAGCTTGAAGTCAAGGCTGCCCGATAAACTCTGAGCCAATTCAGGGACAGGCAATCTCCCTTAGAACACAGAGAGCAGCAGCTGGAAGAACAGTTGGGTCCTGTTATGTGTCTGATAAAGAAGCCAGAGCAGATTTCTCTCTGTGGCCCATGGTCTGAGCTGATGCTTCAGGCTAGGATTGAGACAAAGGTGTTCTCTATTAAAGTAAAATATAAAGCTGCCATAGTCCCAAAGGAGCATAATGCTGCTCTGTCATTAGAGAGAGATGACTGGTGGTGGTTTAACCTGAGGGTCACCACACCTGAGGTGAGGGGAGAAGTTGAGAATGTAGGGGACTTCCCAAGAGTATTTTGTATTGTTTAAACACCTCACAACAGAAGAAACCTGTGTTGAGGGTTAACAATCTTGCCCTTACGTTTACTACTTGAAAACATTAACTCTGGATTTGTTCCAACGCAAAATTAGATTGCGCTTTACTCTGTGGCTTGAGATGCAATTAGTGTTTATTCCCCAGTTCCATTTCTGCCTCAGTCTGTGAACCTACACCATATTAACAGGAAAAACAGACAAATCGAGTTCTCTCTGAAAAGTTAAAACCCATCGGCGAAAATGATGTGGAGGTGCCGGTGTTAGACGCGGTGAACAAGATCAGAAGTCACACGATACCAGATTATTGTCCAACTGGTTTGTCTGAAATCACAAGCTTTCGAAGTGTTGCCCCTTCATCAGACGACCTGAAAAAGAGGCAGTGCTCCAAAAGCTTGTTATTTCGAATAAACCTGTTGGACTATAACCTGGTGTCGTGTGACTTCTGACCACATCAGTGAAGTACTTGGAAACTTTTATTTCACAGGTAGCCATTCTCCAGCATGTTAAAATCCCATTCGCTGCTCATGTTCCTGATAAAACTGAAATCTTTAAAATCTGTTCTCAATCAAATTTTCACATGTCATGACCCAGAACCTGCAGGGTGCAGTAAATTGTTCACAATAATACAACAATCTCCCAACCCTCATAAGGAAGGTAACAGAAAGTGGTTGTTTTCATGAGGTTGACAGAGTCAAGGGTGCAAACCACTTAGACATTGTGGGGATTCACAGCTCACGTGAAAAATCTCCCTTGGCACAAACTGCCAGCTGATTTCAGAATTGAGAAAGGGTCACTGGACCCGAAACATTAACTCTGATTTCTCCCAATAGATGCTGCTGGATCTGCTGATATTTTCCAGCAATTTTTGTTTTTTGTTCCAGATTCCCAGCATCTGCAAATCTTTCAGTTCTATTAAAGTAAAGGCTGGGTTCCGATGAAGAAGGCTGGTGAGTCCATTTTCAAAGGTCTTGCTAGGACACCAATCTGACTGACTGCCTTCATAGCAGCCATCAGCTGCTTCTTCGCGTCCATAGTGCTGACGTTTTGACCCTCCTCAGACAGAGTGGGTCAGATGCCAAGTATGTCTTGGATCGTCATAACTGACTCCCCACCAACTTCACAAGAAGGAGTTGGGATGGGTCATAGGTGTTGGGCTCTCCAGCAATGTCCCTGTTCATAAAATGAAAGGAGAAAGAACAAAAGATGGAAGAGGGGTCCATACCAGGCACCAAGCCTTTGCTCATACCCTGTTTATGTTATTGAAGGCTGTTGATTGTGAGACTGTTGGCTTTCTCCATTATCCATACTCTTCTGAGTATTAGGTTTGGCTACGGTTTGTTTGTTATTCTTCATTTCCCTGAAGCACTTCTTTCTGAATTAAGAACAGGTCCCCCTCCCTTTGTGATTCTTTAATGAAGCCAATGACCAGCTCACTAGGTGGCAGCTCATGCCAGATGTCAACACTTAAAAGCAAGGAGGGGGTTTAACTCCTTGCTCCCTTCTGCTATCCCTGTGCCTCCTTAAGAATGTGGCTCGGACTATCGATTAACTTTTGTGAGCATTGAATTTGTACCATCAGAGGCTCTTCTCAGTTAATTGATTGAAATCTTCGAATTCAATTTCTCTGGTTCCTTACAGGATCTACAACTGGGCACCCATAATCCAAATGTGTTGCCACTAACGTGTTATAGAATGGATTTAGGTTGGGATTAATTTCATAGATCAGTTTCAATGAGACGGAATAGAGACTCACTGACTCGTTTTTATATCAGCGTTCCAAGGACGCCAGGGATAAATTTGGGCTGGCCCAACCAATGAGGCAGTATTGCTTCAATTAATTAATCAGGAAAAGCTGTCAGACTGGCCATGAAAGTGTGAGATGATGCAATGGTGATTAGAACAGCATGTGGAATGAAATGGGTTTGGTAGTGATTACTTGCTGTGTCCAACTGGTTTGGTCAAGTCATGCAAGAAGCAACAACCCGAAGTGGTTGGGCTCATTACAACGTTCCTACGTCAAAAAATGCAAGCCATCTCCTCTGGTGTCACTGTTGCTTGACAGGCTTTTGTTGAAAATAATAAGGCCTTGTTTTGAAAGTAACTGAACTGAGGAGGGGTTCAGGTCCATCATTCTTTGAAAGTTGCATCACAGGTAGACAGGGTGGTTAAGAAGGCATTTGGCACGCTTGCCTCCATTGTTCAGACCATTGAGTTACAGAGTTGGGATGTCATGTCACAGATGTACAGGATGTTTGTGAGGCCACGTTTGGAGTACAATTCTAGCTGCCTTGCTATAGGAAGGATATTATTAAATTGGAGGGGGTGCAGAAAGGATTTACCAGGATGTTGTCGGGGCTGGAGGGTTTGAGTTATAAGGAGAAGCTGAATAATCTGGGACTTTTTTCACTGGAGCTTAGGAGGTTGACAGGTGGCCGTATAGAGGTTTATGAGATCACGAAGGGTATACATAAGGTGAATAGCAAAGGTCTTTTCCGCAGGGTAGGAGAGTTCAAAACTAGAGGGCACATGTTCAAGGTGAGAGGAGAAAAATTTTGAAGAGACTCGAGGAGCAACATTTGCATAAAGAAGGGGGTTTGTATGTGGAATGAACTGCCAGAGGAAGTGATAGATACAGAATTAGTCACAACATTTAAAAGACATTTGGACAGATACACGAACAGCAAGAGTTTGAGGGATAGAGGGCAAAAGCAGGCAAATGGACTAGATTATTTTGGGAAACTTTTTTGGCATGGACGAGTTGGGCCGAAGAGGCTGAATCCATGCTGAATGACTCTAAGACTCTATAACTGAATTCTCAAACAATTTCAAAACCATGTATATGTACAAACAAATATAAGACTGTCAAGTTGGCCTCTTGACCCTTCCCCCTCAGTAGAAACATTGCTCTCCAGTTGGCTTTCTTCTTGCACCTTCAATTGCAGCTTTATGTTGTTCAATGCTTCCTCTTTAAAAATGCTATGGTTTCTGAAATTCCATACTGTTGTTGGCAGCTCTTTAGCATAAATGGTTGTCTGGATCAGTGGTGCTGGAAAAGCACAGCAGTTCAGGCAGCATCCAAGGAGCAGCGAAATCGACGTTTCGGGCAAAACCCCTTCATCAGGAATAAAGGCAGTGAGCCTGAAGCGTGGAGAGATAAACTAGGGGAGGGTGGGGATGGGGAGAGAGTAGCATAGAGTACAATGGGTGAATAGGGGAGGGGATGAAGATGATAGGTCAGGGGGGAGAGGGTGGAGTGGATAGGTGTAAAAAGGAGTTAGGCAGGTAGGACAAGTCCGGATAAGTCATGGGGACAGTGCTGAGCTGGAAGTTTGGGACTAGGGTGAGGTGGGGGAAGGGGAAATGAGGAAACTGTTGAAGTCCACATTGATGCCCTGAGGTTGAAGTGTTCCGAGGTGGAAGATGAGGCGTTCTTCCTCCAGGCGTCTGGTGGTGAGGGAGCGGCAGTGAAGGAGGCTTAGGACCTCCATGTCCTCGGCAGAGTGGGAGGGGGAGTTGAAATGTTGGGCCACGGGGCGGTGTGGTTGATTGGTACGGGTATCCCGGAGATGTTCCCTAAAGCGCTCTGCTAGGAGGCGTCCAGTTGTCTGACTAACAAATTCAGACCAATTGTTTTCCATTAGTTTTCCTTTAAACCCCAAAATCATCACCTGTCCCCAACCCCGAATCTTCAAAGTGGAACACCACAGGGTCAAGGCTGTGTGGTTGTCAGTGAGTCCAGTGGTGGCTGTTGCCACCTAAGTCACAAAGATGTAGGCATGAGATGGCATTAGATTAGATTAGATTAGATTACTTACAGTATGGAAACAGGCCCTTCGGCCCAACAAGTCCACACTGACCCGCTGAAGCGCAACCCACCCATTCCCCTACATTTTACCCCTTCACCTAACATTACGGGCAGTTTAGCATGGCCAATTCACCTAACCTGCACATCTTTGGACTTGGCCCAATTTAACCATGAATGGGACTTAGATATGTGTGTCGTTGGGGAGGTAATCTGAAGATAAAACTAAAGGAGGTAAAAGCACTAGCATATTTATTGGTCAGACTTAGCAAGTATCTCTGGACTTTCCGATAGACCTTCAGAATATAACAGTGAAAAATGAAATGTGGATAAGGGTTAACTTGTACAACATAAATGAATAATAGTATGACCGGAAAACTGGGAATGGGGATGTTATATAATTGATGGGAGAGAGTGCGTGCTATATCGCCCTAGGGAGGAGGCTATTGAACTGGCTGGGAAGATGATACAAATCTCACTCATGATCTTCTTGGTATCATCCAGACGGCTGAGGTGATTATGACTTTGTAGCATACTCTCCACCATCCGGCCTTATCCATGTCATCAGTCAAGTGAATATTGGTTTGACAAGACATCGGCAATGTGTAATTAATATGTTCTGAGCACAATGCCAAGCCTGTGGTGTATTGTAAGGGATGGGGGATTTAAGATTGCACATGGGTTCTGGATAACTTTGACTGCACATACCAGAGCCCACCCTCTCCCTTCAGCTACCCCCCTCCCCCTCCCACCGTCAGCAATGTGGTGTCACTCTAACTACGCTTACGTTTAGTAACAACACACCCTCGCCTGTATGCTCCCTGCTGGGATACTGCAGTGACTATCCCGACTGTATCTGGAAAGCCTCAAGATTTATTAAGGTGTTGGAAGAGGAGGGTTAGTGATCGCTGCCAACACATCAGCAAGAGCTCTGGCTTTTAGTGGCATGAAATTTATTGGAGTTTGGATGCGGAGGCTGGGGTTTAATAAATAGACACTGAGGCTCGTAGACTAGGCTCCAAGCTGACGGTGGTCCAGCCTATCACTCATCCTGACATGTAACTTATTAAAGTGTCGCATGCTGCTTCCACAGAGCAATGTTTCAGGCCTTGCTCATCTGGTTTTAATAGTCAACAGCCGGTACGGCCCAGACAAAATGGATTGTTTACCTTTCAGCTTATCGCATCTTAGCTTTAACCCGCTCAGTGCCAATTGTCAGTCCTGATTTGTATCTGTCTTTGTTCATAAGTGATACATGCAATTATAGTTTGTACATTCAGCACAGCCATTGCTCAAGATGTCAGTGATAACATCCCAGGTGTTGGCCCAGAGCTTGTTTATATATAGGACGGTGCTGGTGACTGGGGACTGTACTGTCCTAAGCTCTTTGTGAATTCGGGGCTGGATAATGGATGTTCATTCTTGGCAATGGAACACTTCCTGGCCAGACAGGATGCAGAGTGAAGCTCCCTGTCATCTTAGGATTGTGCCTCACCTCAGAAGGTTCTCAGCTTGTTGTCTCCTTTTCCAATTCCCCAGCCAGAGGGCCACGTGGCTTCCCTTGGTGTCAATGTTGACTTGGGGTGTTAAAATATCGGGAGAGACCCAGTTCAGTGAGTGCACCTCTTTGAAAAACTAGATTGAGGTCAACAGAATGGGAACTCCAACAATCAGCAGGAAGAGGAAGATTTCACCTCCTGAGTGGAAAATAAAAGGCCAAGGTTTAGGCATTATATGACCCTGTCCTTTGGATGACTCAAGATTCAAATCAGAAATAAAACATCTCCCTCTGTTTGTCTTCACTTCACTCCTCTCCTATTATGGAAACATTTACTCTGATTGAGGGACTCCACCTTGACTGCCATTGGCTGTCCTGTGTCACTTGAATCAACTGGAAACTCTCCATGAGTGGGCTGATCATTAGAGCTGTGAAATTTGACTATGGGTGGCATCTCCAATTACAGCTGTTGCTGTTATCAGTCAACCTTGAGACATATATTTCCAGTGGGGTGACTAGAATTGGAACCTTAGCTTTTCCCCTCCCTCAGATGAAAAGCTGAATCAGTGTGGGAAATGGTATTTATATATTGACATTGCTGGGGTTGGGGAATGTCATTGAAGCAGAATTGAGTGGCTCTGCTGTGTCTAACTCACTATGACTGATCAGAGGCAAAGTGACAATGGTATTTAGAAAGCTGTCAGTATGTCTGTTAAGTTTTTTTTGAGTGTGTGTTGATGCGTGTCGACATACATGTGGCTGATGCAAATTGGGTTTAGGTTGGAATATACATGCCCCCATATGTCATATTTTTCTTCACAGAATGGTGAGCTCTTACTCACTGTCAGTGAGGAGTGTGAAAAATTCAATGGCAGCCACAGGAAGCTGGGTTATCCCAGCAGGCATAGCAGCAATGACCATCCCTTACTAAGATGATAGGGTTCGTAGCTTTGATAGGGTGCTTTCACTCTGAGAGTGAGTGCTGGGATATCTCCACTGCCATAATGACCCCTTATTTTCCTCTTCAAGGCAAAGCAAGAGAAGTGGTGAGAATTACTGATAGGAGTACACATCTGGGGGAGAATGCAATCTTCAGGCAGAGGCAAAAACTGGAGCAACCCTGGAAAACTGGAAAGGAGGAGGGTCAACCCGGTCTTTGGTTCAGGCGTAAAGCAGGCTGGAAAGTGGCGATTCACTCACTCCCTCAGTTTGCGAGGCATTTGAGAAGGAAAATAAAGAAACAGCACAAGAGAAAAACGGGAAACAAGGGGAGAACTTACACAGGAAAATAAACTGGATGAAAAGAACATTCAAAGAAAGTGCTCTCTTTTGAAATGTTTGCATACTTTGATGTTAAGAATTAACATTCCAATTCTATAACCCATAGCACTGAGCATGAAAATCCAGATTGCTTATACAGTTTTGTTGGTTATTATTAAGTTGAGAAATACCTTAATTTAGAAAAGATCCTGCTTTAGAAAGTCTGGTTGACATGGAACAATGATCAAGATTAAAAAACTCAGTGACGCTTAGGACAGCACAACTGTCCATGATGTTCCTGAACAGAATGCTCGATGGAAGCAGAAAAATAAATATAATTAGATCCAGAAATGTGACCTCCTTCTCAACATCACTTTTTTTCCTCATGCTTTCCCTCCCAATGCTTTTTAAAGATGGCCTCCTTGTTTCCAAACTGTCATAGATTCGTAGAGTCATGGAGAAATACAACATGGAAACAGACTTTTCGGTCCAACCCTTCCATGCTGACCAGATGTCCCAACCCAAACTAGTCCCACCTGCCAGCACTTGGCCCATGTCCCTCTAAACCCTTCCTATTCATATACCAATCCAAATGCCTTTTAACCGTTGCAATTGTATGAGCCTCCACCACTTCCTCATCTTTGGAGAATTCTTTCCCTCTCCTCTTGCCCAGCCCATGCTGTGATGAGGAGACTTTGACCCATGTATAATAGCTCCCTGTGTGATTAGTGACCTGCAATAACTCATACCTACATGCATTGAGTCTCCACAAATGAGCACCTGTGAGAAAGTACCTCAGTATGCAGATGAATGAAGCAAAGAGAATTGAATGTCTTACTGTCAGAAACCAAGACTGGGGGAGATCAAGATTAGGGAGGGCAGAGGATACAGGAATGGTCTTCAGGACAATCTAATTTTGAGAAGGGTGCTTTGTGCAGCCAACTGAGGTACGGCTTACTCTCTGAACCCCGCTATCAGATACAATTGTACGTCAGATGTCCGCTATGTGTGGGAACTGGTTGCTCATTGCTATTTTCATTTTCACATTGCAGGGCTTGCTTGTCCTCCAAATGTGTAAATGCTCTTGAAACTGGGAGGACCAGTAGGAGTCCCAGGTTGCCATACACACACACAGAGAGAGAGAGAGAGAGAGAGAGAGAAGAAAGAGAGGCTGTCTGCAAATTGAGATTGCCCTCCCTCTGTTCTTTTGTTAAAGTTGAAGGCGGCTGGTCCACCACTTTTGCTGGGGCAGTTGGGTCTGGGAGGTGGGACACCCTGTCCGAAGCATGGCCTGTGGCTGCTGACAGACACAGAGAAGCTCCCCGGAAGGTCTGACTCAAATGCCAGGCCCTGCTGCTCCAGCTCTGCTGCTAGGAGTTTGCCTCCAGGCTGCCATCTTGTTAACTGTGATCATTTTCCTTCCCACATGTAAGAGAATGCTAGCCCTGAGGCAGAGCGCCTCTTGAACAAGATCTCTGCAATAGCTGAAAGAAGCAATCTGCTGTCCCCTCTAAAACTAACAGTAGGCTAGTGCTGAGAAAATATCTAGAGAACGTCACTGACCTGAGATGGTCTGGATTGCATTCCATACCTGAATTAGAATTCCTACATTGTAGAAACAGGCCATTCAGCCCATCAAGTCCATATTGACCCTCTGAACAGTCAGACCCATTCCCCTATTACTCGACAGTTCCCCCTGACTAATGCACCTAACCTACACATTCCTGAACACTATGGGCAATTTAACATGGCCAATTCGCCCAAACCTGCACATCTTTGGATTGTGGAATGAAACTGGATCACCCGGAGGAAACCCATGCAGACACGGGAGAATGTACAAACAGTCACCCAAGGATGGAATCAAACGCGGGTCTCTGGCGCTATGAGGAAGCAGTGCTAACCACTGAGCCACCGTGCTGCCCCACAGGGGTCTCCACCTCAGAGACCAGGATTCTGTGTGCTTGAATGGGAAGGAGGGTGGTTGACATATACATTTCTGCTATGGATTACCACACAGTCTAATTGTCTAATCTCGCTGGTCTCCTAACATGTGGACTGGTCACTTTAGCCAGGCCAAACCATTGCCTCTTGAATCATTGGCTGGAATTTTGAGGTGAGTACCAGGGAAAATCAAAAGGAAAAATAAACACAATACGTTTCATTCCCATTTTGCATTCATTTCCACTTAATCATCCCCGCATGGCCAACAGGCAGAGAGCTTACCTGAGACTGTGCAGCAACAGATTTATTAGACCTCGGCTTTGGAGACTTGTGCTTCTCACTCAGGTACCGGGTTATGTAAACCTAGACTGCTGGTGGTTTTCTTGAAACATTGGGGCTCCCCGTCATGTCATCTTGTTTCAATGCACCAAACCGTTTCCCATCCTCCCCCGCTCCCATAATTTAAAACATCCATCTGCATGGCTCTACTCCTTGTCATGTAGACAGAGCTCAGACAACCTCCAACCTCTCCATGCGAAGCCAGTTACAGCTTGTAAGAAGGGGGAGAAACAGTCTTTTCCACTTGTCAGTGAGAAGGGAGCTGAGGAATTTCTGGTTCTCGTCAGTGGTGCAGGGTTTCTAGAGAAGAATTGACTAGGTGGACCCCTGCCATGGTTCTTTCAATGAAGAATTCCATGGCATTCATCTTCCTGTTAATTGTAGTGGTTTGTTTGATGGATGGAGAATGTGATTCAACGCGATGAGCTGAGGATTTGTTGAAAAAAAAAGCCCTTGAAACTGACAACGTTTCCTTAACATATTCATCCTCTGGTGATTTCCTACAAAATGCTCAGTGCCATAAATTAGGCAGCACTGAATTTTTTTTTAATTGAGAGAAGGGCAGGGGTTGGGTGTGGGGGTGGTGAATGCTAGGCTTAATGGACAACTTCAACCCTCTGAGACCTCAATTAGCTTTTTGCAAATGTTGCCATTGCCGGGAAAAAGTCAGTTGGCACTTGATGTTCAATACGGGACTTTTGGCTGTGTTTAATATCGGTGCAATAAAGAGGCTGTGCACAAGTCCTAAACTTAGGAGTATAAATTCAAACCTTCAAGCGTTGTAACCTGGGACAGCTTTATTAGCACGGTAGAAAATGACAACAGAAAAGTGTTTTTGATCAGAGTTTTTAATCCCACACCTCTGAGCAACCCAAATTTTAGTAATACAAAAGATACTTTTTTTCTGAAAGTGTGGAATCATTTACGAAATAAATTTGTGGACAGCAGTCAGTTTCTTAATAAATTATAGAAAAGATACCACGTGTCAAAAGAACTTAATTTTGATCGCTTCCTTGAAAGTTTGGAAATGAGTATAACTAGTGGGAACTGGCTCCCCCACCCCCACCCCTGTTTAATTTGATTCTGTGGTGGGGGGTGTGGGGCGGGGGAGTGGCTCTTTTTTGGGCTGGGGTCAGATTTCAGCAGTTGGTTTGTGAACTAGTGCAAAAGGTTGTGGAAACTCAACTTAATGTAAAGTCGTGTTCAAAATTTCATGACTCTTAGTGCCGGTTCACCCAGCTTTGGGCAAGTTGTGTAGGAGAGTCAGGGTAACTATGGAAACCCCAGGCCATTATAGCTGACGATGTATGTACGAGTGGAGAATAGAATAGCAATATATTGTCATACGTGTTTTTAGAAAAAAGCATACATTGAAAAGTTTTATGGTTGGCATACCATGGTGCCTAAAGTAATGACAGAAGTCATAACTAAGAAGAATAAAGAAGTGAAAGTTTATCACTGTTCAATTAGGGACTCCTGGGTTCATGGTATACTGATAAACTAGGCAGAAGCCACCACAAGACTGGACTGAGACCACAACGCTGAGCTGAACCTGGGACCATACCTTCACTCTGAGCAAGTCTAGAGTCAAGGAGAATGTGGAAGGAGAGGATAAGAACAAAGGTTTATGTTAGAGTGGACAGCAGGAGTGATAATGATAGAAAGCAAAAGAGGTGATAGTGAGAAAAGTATAGAAAAAAAGAGTTGTTTCCACAGAAGTGGTGGTTTAGCACTCTGGTGCAGAGGACGATCTGACAAGAGAGGGTTATGGCAGCCGTGTAATCTAGCAGAAGAAAAGCAGCCTGACTCGAGGTGCAGAATGCACTACCAGTTCGATAAACTAAGTACAATCCCAGTAGGGACCAATATCATGAGGAACAACAATTTCCATGTTGGATTTTGGAACTCAATTTCTGCTTTAAGTTTAGTGTCTGTGCGAAGCCTCGTCTCCTACACTAAAGCTAATCCTGGGCTATGACCCTGTATCATCAGTCAGGTGGCAGGCACCCCTTTTAATTTGGTCAATGTGAACATTTACCAACTGGGACATCAAAGTGTCTCCCCAGGAGGAAACTCCAAATGGCTCTGCTTTGTTTTCTCACAATAAGATGCAAATTTTTTTGAGCACAGACTTGAATCAAAACAAAAGTGATATTTGTGGCTGGACACTGTGCTCAAAATGGAGACTGTTGGTCTTCATCACTAACATCATCCAATTCTACTGCAAGGTCATTAGCCTGAAATACTAACTGTTTCCTTTACAAAATGCTGTCTGATCTGCTGAGAATTTCCAGCTCTCAGTTCAGATTTCCTGCACCTTGCAGACTTTTTCTTCGGCTTTGGCATATCTAACCAAATCTTCGTCGGATGCAAGTAAGTTTGTGTTTGGTACTAATCCACAGTTACTCTGACATTGGGTTGAGTTGGATAGTTGACCACTTATGAGCGGGGCTGGAGTCACACATAGGCTAGATTTGGGACCCATTCAGGCAGACAGAACCGAGGGAAAGATGGGCAGTGACAAAAATCAGAATGCGAGCCAAGTAAAGTAACAGGCAGAGAATTCGAGGGCAGGAATCAACCAGGGCCGCAATACAAAATATTGCAAATGGGACTAAGGATGTTAAATGACAAGCCTTGTGTCTTAGTACATAAAGCATTCACAATAAAATGGATGAATTCGTTGCACAAATGGATATAAATGGAATTGTATAGTTGGGATTATGGAGACGTGGCTGCAGAGTGATCAGGAATGAAAGCTGAATATCTTAGGGTATGTAATTTTTAGGAAGGACAGGTAAGAAGGAAAAGGAGGTCCAGTGGCATTGCTGGTGAGGGAGAGAGTAACACAAGAGGGAGGAAAGATATTAGCTCTGACAATGTGAACTCGGTATGGGTAAAACGCAGAACTACCAAGGGGCAGAAAATGAAAATAGTAATTGTACTATTATCCCTAAACTATAGTGGTAATGTTGGGGAAAGATTAATCAACCTATATGCGAGCAATAAAGGTACAGGCATAATTATGGGTGACTTTAATCTTCATATTGATTGGGCAAATCAAATCAGTAACGATATTATGGAGGAGGAATTCCTGGATTGTGCACAGGATTTCTGGATCAATACATTGAAGAACCAATGAGAGAACAAATCATCTTTGACTTGGCACTATGTAATGAGAAATGAATAGATTAGATGTTTAGATTTGATTAGATTCCCTGCAGTGTGCAAACAGGCTATTTGGCCTAACAAGTCCATACTGACCCTCTGAAGTGTAACCCACCCACACCCATAAGACCATAAGACATAGGAGTGGAAGTAAGGCCATTCGGCCCATCGAGTCCACCCCACCATTCAATCATGGCTGATGGGCATTTCAACTCCACTTACCAGCCTTCTCCCCATAGCCCTTAATTCCTCGTGACATCAAGAATCTATCAATCTCTACCTTGAAGACATTTAGCGTCCTGGCCTCCACTACACTCTGCGGCAATGAATTCCATAGGCCCACCACTCTCTGGCTGAAGAAATGTCTCCGCATTTCTGTTCTGAATTGACCCCCTCTAATTTTAAGGCTGTGTCCATGGGTCCTAGTCTCCTCACCTAACGGAAACAATTTCCTAGCGTTCACCCTTCCCAAGCCATGTATTATCTTGTAAGTTTCTATTAAGTCTCTCCTTAATCTTCTAAACTCCAATGAATACAATCCCAGGATTCTCAGCCACTCCACGAATGCTAGACCAACCATTCCAGGGATCATCCATGTGAATCTCCGCTGGACACGTTCCAGTGCCAGTATGTCCTTCCTGAGGTGTGGGGACCAAAACTGGACACAAATGGAGACTAACCAGAGCTTTATAAAGTCTCAGTAGCACAACGGTGCTTTTATATTCCAACCCTCTTGAGATAAATGACAACATTGCATTCGCTTTCTTAATTACGGACTCAACCTGCATGTTTACCTTTAGAGAATCCTCGACTACCACTCCCAGATCCCTTTGTACTTTGGCTTTACGAATTTTCTCACCGTTTAGAAAGTAGTCAATGCTTGTATTCTTTTTTCCAAAGTGCAAGACCTCGCATTTGCTCACATTGAATTCCATCAGCCATTTCCTGGACCACTCTCCCAAACTGTCTAGATCCTTCTGCAGCCTCCCCACTTCCTCAGAACTACCTGCCTGTCCACCTAACTTCGTATCATCGGCAAACTTCGCTAGAATGCCCCAGTCCCTTCATCCAGAAATGGAGATCCATTCCCCTATCCTATATTTACCCCTGACTAATGCACCTAACACTACAGGCAATTTATCATGGCCAATTCACCTGATCTGCACATCTCTGGATTGTGGAAGGAAATCAGAGCACCTGGAGGAAACCTACCCAGATGCAGGAAGAATGTGCAAACTCCACACAGAAAGTTACCCGCGACTCGAATCGAACCTGGGTCTCTGGCACTGTGAGGTCCATGCCACCCACGGATCTAGAATAATCTAGATTTGCAAGTCTCCTTGGGGAATAGTGACCATAATATCAACTCTTCATTAAAATGGAGAGTGCCATAGGGTCCTTAACGTAAATAGAAGGAACTATGATGGTATGAGGCATAAGTTAGCTATGATAAATTGGGGAACTATGTTTAAAAAAATGATGATGAGCAGGCAATGGCAAACAAATATTTAAAGAATGAATTGCAAGAATTGTCATTTATGTCTGCCTCAGAAATAAAATGGGAAAAATGGCTCTACCACGGCTAATAAGCGAAATTAGGGATAATATTAGAGCAAAGGAAGGGGCATACAAAGGGATTGATTACGAGGAGAAAAATAGAGTACAAGAATAAGTTTGTGGTATATTTTCAAATTGAGTATAAAACTTTTATAGGTACATGAAAAGGAAAAAAAAAGGTTAAGAAAAATATAGATTCCTTAGAGTCAGAAATTTGTCTTCAAAAAAGGAGGATTCCAATATCATTCCAAAAGATGTTGGGAAATACAGGGTGTAGTGAGAGGGAGGAACTGAAGAAAATTAGTTTTAATAAGGAAATAGTGTTGGGTAAATTGGTGGGATTAAAGGCCTGATAATTACCCAGGGCCTGATAATCTACACTCCAGGACGTAGCTCTGAAAATAATGGATGCATTGGGGAAAATCATCCAAGATTCTAAACACACTGGAACAGTTCTTATGTAGCTCTTGAATCCATACCATTTAAAACATAAACAGGGAGGAAAAAAGCAGGAAATTATCAACTGGTTAGCCTGACATTGGTAGTATAGTAAATTCAGGAGTCAATTATAAAAGCTTTAATAGCAGTGCACTTGGATAAAGTGACAGGACCAGACAGAGTCAGCACGTATTTATGAATGGGAAATCATGATTGACAAATCTATTGGAATTTTTTGATGATTTAACAAATAGAGGTGATAAGAGGATGTAGTTTACTTTCAGAAGGCATTTAATAAGATTCCACATGAAGAGAGCAGCATGAAAAATTAAAGCACATGGGATTGGGGGAGGTGTACTGAACTGGTTGGGAGACAGGAAACAGGAGTAGGAATAAACAATTGCAGGCAGTCACTAACGGGGCACCACAGGGATCAGTGCTTGGACCCCAGCTCTTCACAGTATGTATTGGTGATTTGAGTAAAAGAATTAAACGTGACATCTTAAGCACACAGATATCACAAAGGTGGGTGGATGCAGAGATGCTACATTATAAGTTGGATAAGCTGAGTGAGTGTGCAAATGCATGGCAGATAAAGCAGAAAGTTGCTAAATATGAGGTTATTAATTTTATAGCAAGACAGAAAGGCAGGTTAGTCTTGTACTCTATGACTGGCGATAGATTGGGAAAGGGGAGATGTAATGACACCATTTTTACTGAAATGGCAGGATTGATGTATGATTAGAAACTGGATTGATTAGGGTTATATTCACTGGAGTTTAGAGGAATGAGGGAGAATCTCACAGTTCCCTATAAAATTCTAACAGGAATAGTCAAGGCAAAGACAGAAAGGACATTCCTGATGACCAGGGAGTCCAGAACTGGGGTCACAGTTTAAGGATACGGGATAGGCCATTTAGGACTGAGATGAGGAGAAACGTCTTCACCCAGACAGTGGTGAGCCTGTGGAATTCTGCACCGTTGAAAGTAGTTAAGGCCAAAACTGGCGGCACGGTGGCTCAGTGGTTAACACTGCTGCCTCACAGCGCCAGAGGCCCAGGTTCGATTCCAGCCTTGGGTGACTGTCTGTGTGGAGTTTGCACATTCTCCCCGTGTCTGTGTGAGTTTCCTTCCACAGTCCAAAGATATACAGATTAGGTGAATTGGCCATCCTAAATTACCCATAGTGTTCAGGGACGTGCAGGTTAGGTGCATTAGTATGAGGTAAATGTAGAGCAATAGGGTAGGGTAGGGTTATTCTTCAGTGTGGACGTGTTGGCCCAAATGGCCTGTTTGGGATTCTATGATTGAATGTTTTCAGGGAAGAGATTGATAAAGATCTTGGAATAAAGCGATCAAAGCGTACGGGGAGAAAGCAGGAACACAGTACTGCATTGGATGACCAGCCGTAATCATGATGAATGGTGGAGAAGGCTAGAATGGCGAAATGGCCTCCTCCTAGTTTCTATGATGGCATAGATGGTCCTGAAGAGCATTTATGAGCCTGTTTGGTTTATGCATGAATTCAAAGCTTTCCTCCCTACTTCCTGCTGGTAGTTTTAATTTATGGAATTCATACTGCACCTTTAAATATGCAGGTTTGAGCTCATCGCCTAAGCCGCTGATCCAACAGCACATCTGCAGTATTACTGCACTTCATTAGTTCCCCCATTTGCAGTCTCACCAATCACGGCCCAATGTGATTATTTGATGGGGAAGTAAACTGCTTGTTACTGATCCTATAGATCAAGTGGATATTGAGTGCCATGATAGTTCATTGCAAGTTTCTTTGCTCCCAGTCTGCCTCAATATTTCCCTGATGACACTGATTCCTGAGCTGGTTAACAGCCTCCCAATCACTCCTTTCTAATGCCTGAGCAAGGAAAGGTGTGTTAGGAGGGTATTTGCTCTCCAATTGCCAATTCCAACCTCTTGCACATCCCCCATTTCCTTCATTGCACCTCTGACCACAGCACCTTCCATCATCTAGACCCAAATCTCTGACTTTCAGTCCAGATATAGAGTCATAGAGTCATAGGGATGTACAGTATGGAAACAGATTCGTCTGTCCAACCCGTCCATCATGTCCAGATATCCCAACCCAATCTAGTCCCACCTGCCAGCACCTGGCCCATATTCCTCCAAACCCTTCCTATTCATATACCCATCCAAATGCCCCTTAAATGTTGCAATTGTGCCAGCCTCCACCACATCCTCTGGCACCTCATTCCATACTTGTACCACCCTCTGCGTGATAAAGTTGCCCCATAAGTCTCTTTTATGTCTTTCCCCTCTCACCCTAAACCAATGCCCTCTAGTTCTGGACTCCCCGATCCCAGGGAAAAGACTTTGTCTATTTACCCTATCCATGCCCCTCATAATTTCATAAACCTCGATAAGGTCAACCCTCAGCCTCCGATGCTACAGGGAAAACAGCCCTAGCCTGTTCAGCTCTCTCTATAGCTCAAATCCTCCAACCCTGGCAACATCCTTGTAATTCATTTCTGAACCCTTTCAAGTTTCATAACATCTTTCCGATAAGAAGGAGACCAGAATTGCACGTAATATTTCAACAGTGGCCTAACCAGTGTCCTATACAGCCACAACATGACCTCCCAACTCCTGTTCTCAGTACTCTGACCAATAAAGGAAAGCATACCAAACACCTTTTTCACTATCCTATCTACCTGTGACTCCACTTTCAAGGAGCTATGAACCTGCACTCCAAGGTCTCTTTGTTCAGCAACACTCCCTAGGACCTTACCATTAAATGTATAAGGCCTGCTAAGATTTGCTTTCCCAAAATGCAGCACCTCGCATTTATCTGAATTAAACTCCATCTGCCACTTCTCAGCCCATTGGCCCATCTGATCAAGATCCTGTTGTAATCTGAGGTAACCCTCTTTGCTGTCCACTACACCTCCAATTTTGGTGTCATCTGCAAACTTATGAACTGTACCTCTTATGCTCGCATCCAAATCATTTATGTAAATGACAAAAAGTAGAGGGCCTAGCACCGATCCTTGTGGATCTCCACTGGTCACAGGCCTCCAGTCTGAAAAACAACCCTCTACCACCACCCTCTGTCTTCTACCTTTGAGCCAGTTCTGTACCCAAATGGCTAGTTATCCCATTAGTCCATGAGATCTAACCTTGCCAATCAGTCTCCCATGGGGAATCTTGTCGAACATCTTACTGAAGTCCATATAGATCACATCTACTGCTCTGCCCTCATCCCTCAAATCTCTCCACTGTTCTGCCTCCATCCCTCCTCCATTAAAACACACTTTAAAAGTGCCAATGTTTGTCTTGTAAAGTCTCATTTTTTGACTCAGGTTCAATTTTTGTATGTTTCCACTCCTGACGCTGTCTGAAGAATGTTATATAGCTGCAAGTCATTATTACTGTTGTTTGTCGATGCTGGTTATTTTTAAATCAACTTGTTCCGACATGTTATGACACACCTCAGCAACTGTGGCACTTGAATACAGATACAGGGACACTACCACTGCACTTCCATAGCCCGTTGTTTGTAGATTCTACTCTTTTAAATGGAAAGTAAAACTCCCTCTCCTCTTTTAAACTGAACGTAAAGTTTCCTCAACACTGTCCCATCAAACGCTCCCAGCACAGGGACAGTACGTGGTTAGAAACAGAGTTGAGCTCTCTCAAAACTGTCCCCATGAATCATTCCCAAAACAGGTACAGCACATGGTTAGATATAAAGTTGAGCTCTCTCAATACTATCCTGAACAACCACTCCCAGGTCAGGGACCGCACATGGTTAAACAGAGAGTAGAGCTCTTTCAACACTGTCCCTAGGAAACATTCCCAGGATAGATACTGCATGGTGTTAAACAGAGTAAAGCTCACTCTACACTGTCTCCACCAAACACTCCCATGATATTTCTGCACGGGGTTAAACAGAGTAGAGCTCACACTCCACTACCTCGATCAAACACTCCCAGAACAGGGACAGCATGCAGTTAGATATAGAGTAGACATCTCTCAACACTGTCTCCATCAAACACTCCCATGATAGGTACTGCACGGGGTTAAACAGAGTAGAGCTCACACTCCACTACCTCGATCAAACGCTCCCAGAACAGGGACAGCATGCAGTTAGATATAGAGTAGACATTTCTCAACACTGTCTCCATCAAACATTCCCAGGATAGGTACTGCATGGGGTTAAATAGAGTAGAGCTCACTCTATATTGTCTCCATCAAACACTCCCAGAACAGGGACAGCTTGGGATTAGATACAGAGTGGAGCTCCCTCTCCTCTTTTAAGCAGAAAGATGGTAATCATACAGGGGAAAAAGGAATGCCTGACTATTTTCAGAGAAACAGGAAAGGTTAAGAGATGAAATAGGTGTCAAAGATTGAAATATTCAGAGAAATTATATGATGCATGACTCTGAAAGCTTAAGGTCAAAGCAGAAGAAAGAAGAGATAAAGAGATTATTTTCATAGTCAAGTGTTATTAGGAATTAGAGTACCCCTTGAGAAAGTGATGGGAGTGGAATCAATTAAAGTTACAAACAGGAGAATGAATGAAGATTTGTAATAGGAAAATGTTAAAATGCTTTGGGGAGTTGTCAGAGGAATGGAACTGACTCTATTTGAGAGCTGAGCAGAGATAATGGGCCAAATAGCCTCCAACTGTTGTGACCAATTCTGGCGGTTGCTAGTAAGGCCTGGCGAATATTCCTGCTTCCCAGGCTGAGAGAATCTGAGAGCTATAGTTGTGTTAGTACAGGCATTGACTGGGACCATGTAGCACAGATCAATGTTTGAATTTCGGCCTTTCCACGTTTAGATATCACAGAGCTTTTTTTTAAACTCATCGAGCCAGTGTGGGCAATACAGATGAGTCCCACCTGAAGCATTAGCTCGACTTTTCTTTTGATGGATGCTCTGTGAAGCCAGCGTTTCTCTGGTTTTATTTCAAACCTGAAATCTTTTTCGAGTTATCCTCACCTCAGTGGTTCTGTTGAATCATGGGCAACTTGGCTGCACAATGGATTGCTTGGAGAGTTCAGTATGCCGTACCCATGGTTACTGTTCTTGCAAGCACGTCAGGTTAACGCACAGAGGAGAGTGCATGGCAACACCGGAGAAATGCTTCCATCGTCTCACGGACAATACAGCATCTGTCAGGAAACAGCTGTGTCACTGACGATGCTTTTCAATTAAACTTTAAATGGAACCTTGTGCTAGATGTCAATTCAACAGCAGGCAGAGCGGAGGCATCGCTGAGTGTTACAACAAATTGTAATTGCTGGGAGAATTAGATTCTGCAGGTCTTTGAAATGCAAGAGACTAACTCTGATTAATCTCCAAACAGAGTGCTCGAACTGTTACTGAATGAAAAATGCACATGAAGTTAATGACTAACATGTCTGCAAGTTGTATTTTGTTTCCTGTTTTTCTGATGTTGAGCTCAGGTTCCATTGGCAGCTTCTGCCACATCATCCAATTCTTCATCCACAACGACAACTAACTTTCCCAGAGCCTCCTCATTTACACACTTAGACTTAGACTTACAGTGTGGAAACAGGCCCTTCGGCCCAACAAGTCCACACCGACGCGCCGAAGCGCAACCCACCCATACCCCTACATTTACCCCTTACCTAACACTACGGGCAATTTAGCTTGGCCAATTCACCTGACCCGCACATCTTTGGACTGTGGGAGGAAACCGGAGCACCCGGAGGAAACCCACGCAGACACGGGGAGAACGTGCAAACTCCACACAGTCAGTCGCCTGAGTCGGGAATTGAACCCGGGTCTACAGGCGCTGTGAGGCAGCAGTGCTAACCACTGTGCCACCGTGCCGCCCACTTATTGAAACTTTATACATTGACTGGCTCTGGAGTTGACATAACTCTCTGGTGATGTTCTTATCACGACAAACTTAACTTCAGAAGAGGTGGCCTGCACTTTTTAAATGCCTTTTTTTAAACCCCTTTATTCTTCCATGGGATGTTTGGACCTCACATCCCAAATTGTCCTCAAACTGAATGGCTTGTTTGGGCAATTCAGAGGACTGTTGAGAGTCAACTGCATTGTTGGTTTGACATCACACAGAGCAAAGAACAGAACAGCCCAGGAACAGGCTCATCGGCCCACCATCTCTGTGCCAACCACAATGCCAATCTGTCTTTACATGAATCATATCCCTCTATTCTCTGCTTGTTCATGTGTCTGCCTAAATGCCTCTTAAATGTCGCTATTGTATCTGCTTCTACTATCTCCCCTGGCAACACATTCCAGGTATCTATCACACCCTTTGTGTAAAAGTCTTACCTCACACAACGATGGCACGGTGGTTAGCACTGCTGCCTCACAGCACCAGAGACCCGAGTTCATTTCCTGCCTCAGGTGACTGACTGTGTGGAGTTTGCACATTCTCCCCGTGTCTGCGTGGGTTTCCGCCAGGTGCTCAGATTTCCTCCCACAGTCCAAAAATGTGCAGGTTAGGTGAATTGGCCATGCTAAATTGCCCGTAGTGTTAGGTGAAGGGGTAAATGTAGGGGAATGGGTCTGGGTGGGTGTTGACTTGTTGGGCTGAGGGGCCTGTTTCCACACTGTAACTAATCTAATCCTATGCCCCCTATTGTTTGACTTTTCCACCCTGAGAGAAAGACTCTGACAATCCACTCTATCCGTGCATCTCATAATTTACTGTATCTCCGCCAGGTCGCTCCCTCAGCCTCTGACGCTCTAGCAAAAATAACCCAAGTTTGCCAAATCTCTCCTTATAGCTAGTACACTCCAAACCAGCCGACATCCTGCTAAACCTATTTTGTATCCTCTCCAAAGTCTCCACATCCTTCCAATGACATGCTGACCAGAACGGAACACAATATTTTAAATGTGACAGAACTGAAGTTTTATATTTTTCAGATTACTTCGGCCCAACAACTCCACACCGACCCGCCAAAGCACAACCCACCCAGACCCATTCCCCTACATTTACCCCTTCACCTAACACTCTGGGCAATTTAGCATGGCCAATTCACCTAACCGCCACATTTTTGGACTGTGAGAGGAAACCGGAGCACCCAGAGGAAACCCACACAGACACAGGGAGAATGTGCAAACTCCACACAGTCAGTCACCTGAGGCAGGAATTGAACCAGGGTCTCTGGCGCTGTGAGGCAGCAGTGCTAACCACTGTGCCATCGTGCCACCCACATTTTATAATGCTATAAAATGACTTGCCAGCTTTTACACTTCATGCCCTGACCAATGAAGGCAAGCATGCTGTATACCTTCTTTTACCACATTAGTAACTTATGTTGTCACTTTTAGAAGGCTATGGATTTGCAACCCAAGATTCCTCTGTAAAGCAATGTTCCTGTGGGTCCTGTAATTTACTGTATGCTTTGTTTTGTATCTGACCTCCCAAGATATAGCACCTCAAACCTGTCTGGATTACACTCCATCTGCCATTTCTTTGCCCAATCTCCAACTGTCTATTTCCTGTTGTATCCTTTGACAACCTTCTTCCACAATGTTTCCACTTTTTGTGTCATCTGCAAGATTGCTAATCTGACCACCTACATTTTCAACCAAATCATTTATGTACATTACAAACAACAGAGATCCCATCACTAATCCTTGTGGAACACCACTGGTTACAGACTTCCATTCAAAAAAACACCCATTCACAACTACTCTCTATCTTCTATGTCAAAGCCAGTTTTATATCCAATTTACCATGGATCCTATGTGACTTAATCTCCTGGACCTTGTCAAATGCTTTAGTAAAAGCCTCATAGACAATATCCACTGCCATACCCTCATCAATCATCTCTGTTACTTCCTCAAAAAGGTAAATGAAGTTTGTGAGACAAGACCTCCAACCCAAATAAAGCCATTTAACTATTCCTAATCTGTTCATTCATCTCCAAATGCGAGTAAATCCTGTCTCTCATAATCTTCTCCACTGATTGTGGGGCTCATTGTCCTATAATTTTCTGGATTATTCCTGTTGCCTTAGTCAAACAAAGCAACAACATTGCCTATTCTCCTGTGTCTAGGAATTGACCTGTGGCTACAAAGGATCCAAAATCTCTGTGAAGGCCACAACAATCTCTTACCTTGCCTCCTTCAGTATCCTGGAATAGATCACATCAAGTACTGGTAACTTATTGACTTTAATGTTTTTCAGGATACTCATCATCTCCTCCTTCTTAACACTGATCTCTCCCAGAATATCAATATACCTTTTTCTAATCTTACCATCATTTATGTTCCTCTGTTTGAGGAATACTGATGTGAAGTCCTAATTAAGGACCTTACCCACTTCCTCTGGCTCCTTTGGCCTTGAGTTGACCTACCCTTTCCCTCCTTACCCTCTTGCTCCTAAAATATGTATAGAATTCCTTGAAATTCTCCTTAAGTCTACCTGCCAAAGTCATTTCGTGGTCCCTTATCACCCTCCTAATTTCTTGTTTCAGTTATATTCTGTTTCCTTTATACTCCTCAAGGATCTTGCTTGATTTTAGTTTCCTAAAACTTACATATGCTTCCTTTTTGTCTAGCCTTTCAATATCTCTTGTCATTCAGGGTTCCCAAATCTTTCCATCCTTATTTTTCATCCTCACAGAAACATGTTGGTCCTGAACTCCGATCAACTGACCTTTAAAATATTCCCATATGCCAGATGTGGATTTGCACTCAAACAGTTTCCCCAACTAATTTCTCTAGTTCCTGCTGAATATTGTTATCATTAGCCTTGTCCCAGCTGAGCACTTTCAACCGAGATCCAGTCTTAACATGATCCATAACCATTTTAAAACTTAAAGAATTTTGACCACTGTTCCCAAAATGCTCCCCCTCTGAAACTTCAATGGCTTGGTCAGGCTCATTTCCCAATAGTCCCTAGTTGGACTATCTACATGCTATTTCAAGAAACCCTTCTGAATGCACCAAACAAATTCTGTCCTGTCTAAGCCCCTGGCGTTAAGGGAATCCCAATCAATATTGGGGACGTTAAATCACTCTCGGAAACAACCCTGATATTTTCAGATCTTTCCCAATCTGCTTACGCATCTATTCCTCTATCTTCTGCTTGCTGTTGAGAGACAAATACTATAACCTCATCATAATGATTGCACCTTTCTTATTCCTAACTTCTTCCCATGTGGCCTTGCTGGTGAGCCCTCCAAAATGTCTTCTCTTCGCACACCTGTGACATTCTCCTTAATCAATAACGTAACACCCCCATCCCTTCAAGTTGGCATCCTGTCTCCCAATGTAGAAGAGACCACATTGAGAACAATGGACACAGTAGATGAGGTGTGTGGAGATGCAGGAAAATCTCTGTTGGATATGGAAGGATCCTTTGGGGCCTTGAATAGAGTTGAGGTGGGAGGTGGGACGATCCTTCCACATTGACAGAGATTTACCTGTACCCCCACACACGTCATCGACTGTGTCTATTGCACTTGATGTGATCTCCTCTACATGGAGGAGACAGGATGCCAACTTGTGAAATGTTTCAGAGAACATCTCTAGGACAAACACACTAAACAGCCCCACCATCCTATGGCCAAACACTTCAACTCCCCCTCCCACTCTGCCAAGGTCATGAGTGCCCTGGACCTCCTCCACTGCCAAATTCTAGCCACCCGATGACTGGGGGAAGAATGTCTCATCTTCCACCTTGGGACCCTCCAACCACAGGGGATCAATGTTGATTTCACCAGTTTCCTCATCTCCCTTCCCCCATCTTATCCCCTATCCAACCCTCTAACTCTGCACTACCCTCTTTGAACTGTCCTACCTGTCCATCTCCCTTCCCACCTATCTGCTCCATCCTCTACCCCGACCTATCACCATCACCCTCCCAACCTTCACCTACCTATCGCATTCCCAGCTAACCCCCGCATTCCTGATGAAGAGCTTATGTCTACTCTCCTGCTCCTCGGATGCTGCCTGACCTGCTGTGTTCTTCCAGCACCACACTTTTTGAATCTGAACCTGGGCCTTCTGACTCAGAGATAGAGGTATCACCACTGTGTCCCTTAAATTTAAATTCCCTCAGCTGCTCTGGTGAGGCTTAAACCCTTATGAAAAGGATTTAAGGTGGAATTCCAGTGTACTCGTAATGGAATCATAGAGTCAAACAGCATGGAATCTGACCCTTTGGCCCAAGCAGTCCATTATCTCAAGCTAAACTAGTCCCACCTGCCTGCTCCTGGCCCATATCCCTCCAAACTTTTCCTATTCATGCATCCGTCCAAATATTTTTTAAACACTATAATTGCACCCACATCCACCACTTCCTCAAGAAGTTCATGCCATATGCGAACCATCGTCTATGTCAAAAATTTGCCTCTCATTGTTTTTTAAATCTCTCTCCTCTCGCTTTAAAAATGTGCCCCCTAGTCTTGAAATCTCCCATCCCCGGGAAAAGACAACTACCATTAACTCTGTCTATACCTCCCATTATTTTATAAACTTCTATCAGATCATCTATCAACCTCCAATGCTCCAGTGAAAAAAGTCCCAGCCTATCTAGCCTTTCTTTATAACTCAAACATTCCATACCAGGCAACGTCCTGCAAATCTCTTCTGAACTCTCTCCAGTTTGATAATATCCTTCCTATAACAGGGTGACCAGAACGGGACACAGTAATCTAGAAGAGGCCTCACCAATGTCCTATACAACCTCAAGATGACTTCCCAACTCCTATACTTAAAGGACTGAGCGATGAAGGCAAGCATGCTAAATGCATTTTTAACCACCCTGTCTATATATGATGAAAACTTTGGAAAATTATGTGCCTGCACCCCAAATCCCTCTGTTCTACAACACTACCCAAGTCTCTTATATAAGCCCCACACCCTTGTTTGTTGCACCAAAATGCAGTAGCTCACATTTATCCAGATTGAATCCATCTGCCACTTTTCAGCCCATTGACCCACTTGATCAAGATCCCTTTCTCATCATAGAAAACCTTCTTCACTGTCTACCCTGCCACCAGTTTTAGTGTGTCGAGATGGAATCACAAATTCACCCCTATCTCTGAGGTGCAAGATAACTTGATCCTTAATTTCTCCAGATGCTAAAGTGTGATTTGAACTTATGACTCTGGATATTTTGTACATGCCTCTGGTTTCACCAGCCCAGTAACAAAACAGCCATAACACCTTACAGCCACGTGAAAGACTGCTAACAGAGCAATTCACCAGCAATTTCCATTTATTCCAGATCTCCAACATCTCTTCATTTCATTACAGCTGGAATTGCTTCCTCAGGGATTGAGCAGTGCCGATGGGCTGTGTGAAGAGAGTGACTTGTACACTGGAGCCTCAAAGATAGTTATATATTCCAGATTTATTAATCAAATTCAAATGCCCTCAGCCCATTGTCTCCAGGACTTAGATCACAATTGAATGGTCCATTGCAGAGTCTCACTTCTGTTGTGTTCCCTTGCTGTGCCCATGCCAATCACTGTACTGCTTGTTACATTGTCTTCAGGAAGCCACACAGGTAGCTTTACAGGCTACCCCAACTTGTTGCATTGCATTTTTCTTTGGTCTAGACGGGCTACTATTGCAGGGTAAAGTATGTTTTCTGATGGCATTGCAAACAAATCAATAGGCAATGAACTTGGAACCAGTATATCACAGTATTGGAAGTTTAGGAAACTATTCACTCCATCATGTCCATGTAGAATTGTTGCAAGAGCAACTCAGTTCTAATCCCCCTCCTCCGCCCGTTCTCTGTGGTCCTGAGTTTAAAAATTCAGCTCCTTATCTAATAGAGCAGGGGCCTGAGAACAACTCACAACCACAGAAGTGATCGCTCAAGTCTCCACACTTGAAAGCAGCCAGCATTATTATGGACGTTCCAGAGGCTCAGCTCCAGAAATCTATCTTCACCATGAGAGGCGAAGCAATAATGATGAGTAATGACCCAGGACCACCTAAAAACAAAGGGAAAAATCTCCAACTTCCAGGAAGGATGGAAAATTAACTTCTATTCACAACCGTAAAATACAGGAGTATTTGTCTTATATGTTCTTAAAGTATACGGAATTTGGAACAATACCACAGAGTGATGCATAGTAAATTCAAAGATTGCTTTCCCTTGAACAGCATGCTTCGGGTACGGAAAGTTGCCTTCATGAAGCCTGGTTTTAAAAGCTCAACTGTCATTTCTTTTTCCCTCGATCAGCACCAAAAGGTAAAGCCTGTTCTGAAGCATCATTTTATGTTTGCCATCTTCTGAAAATCTGAGGAATCATTCAAAGATGGCAAAGCAATTATTGAAGCCTTTGGGGCTGCTGGTCCTTTATTCAAAAGCTTAACAACGAAAAGGAAATGGTAACAGAGATCTAGGCCATATCACTTTCTCTGTGTTTCTGCAGTAGCACAATGAGTGGTCCTTCAGGCAGTTTGCCATCTTTACCTGTTCTGGATACATGTGACGCAATGTGGATGTGGAGTCTGTGTGGGTGGAATTGAGGAACCACAAAGACAAAAAAACCCATAATTGGAGTTGTGTACAGACCTCCTAACAGTGGTCAGGACCAGGGGTGCAACATGTACCGAGAAATAGAGAAGGCATGTCAGAAAGGCAAGGTCACGGTGATCATGGGAGACTTCAATATGCAGGTGGACTGGGTAAATAATGTTGCCAGTGGATCCAAAAAAAGGGAATTCATGGAATGCTTGCAGGATGGCTTTTAGGAACAGCTTGTCATGGAGCCCACAAGGGAGCAGGCTATTCTCGACCTAGTGCTTTGTAATGAACCAGACTTTATAAAAGATCTTGAAGTAAGGGAACAGTTAGGAAGCAGCGATCATAATATGGTAGAGTTCAGTCTGCAGTTTGAAAGAGAGAATGCAAAATCGGATGTAATGGTGTTACAGTTAAATAAAGGTAATTATGAGGGCATGAGAGAGGAGCTGACGAAAATCGACTGGAAGCAGAGCCTAGCGGGGAAGACAGTAGAGCAAAAATGGCACATGTTTGTGGGTATAATTGAGGACACTGTACAGAGGTTCATCCCCAAGAAAAGAAAGATTATCCGGGGAGGGATTAGACAGCCATGTCTGACAAAGGAAGTCAGGAAATGTTTTAAAGAAAAAGAGAGATCCTATAAAGTGGCCAAGAGCAGTGGGAAATCAGAAGATTGGGAAGGCTACAAAAGCAAACAGAGGATAACAAAGAGAGAAATAAGGAAGGAGAGGATCAAATATGAAGGTAGGCTAGGCAGTAATATTAGAAATGATAGTAAAAGTTTATTTCTATACATAAGAAACAAACGACAGGCAAAAGTAGACATTGGGCCACTTCAAACTGATGCTAGAAGCCTAGTGATGGGAGATAAGGAAATAGCTGGAGAATTTAATAAGTACTTTGCGTCAGTCTTCACAGTGGAAGACATGAGTAATATCCCAACAATTAAAGGGAGTCAGGGGGCTGAGTTGAGTATGGTTGCCATTACAAAAGAGAAAGTGCTAGAAAAGCTAAAAGGTCTTAAAATTGATAAATCTCCTGGCCCCGATGGGCTACGTCCTAGAGCTCTGAGGGAGGTGACTGAGGAAATAGCGGAGGCATTGGTTGAGATCTTTCAAAAGTCACTGGAGTCAGGGAAAGTCCTGGATGATTGGAAGATCGCTGTTGCAACCCCCTTGTTCAAGAAAGGATCAAGACAAAAGATGGAAAATTATAGACCAATTAGCCTAACCTCGATTGTTGGTAAAATTCTAGAATCCATCATTAAGGATGAGGTTTCTAAATTCTTGAAAGAGCAGAGTCTGATTAGAACAAGTCAACATGGATTTAGTAAGGGTAGATCGTGCCTGACAAACCTGTTGGAATTCTTTGAAGAGGTGACAAGTAAGTTAGACCAGAGAAACCCAGTGGATGTGGTCTATCTAGACTTCCAAAAGGCCTTTGATAAGGTGCCACACAGGAGGATGCTGAGCAAGGTGAGGGCCCATGATATTCGAGGTGAGCTACTGGTATGGATTGAGGATTGGCTGTCTGACAGAAGGCAGAGAGTTGGGATAAAATATTCTTTTTCGAAATGGCATATGGTGACAAGTAGTGTCCTGCAGGGTTCAGTGTTAGGGCCGCAGCTGTTCACGTTATATATTAATGATCTGGATGAAGGGACTGGGAGCATTGTAGATAGTACTGAGGAAGTGGGGAGGCTGCAGAAGGATCTAGACAGTTTGGGAGAGTGGTCCAGGAAATGGCTGATGGAATTCAACGTGAGCAAATGTGAGGTCTTGCACTTTGAAAAAAAGAATACAAGCATGGACTACTTTCTAAACGATGAGAAAATTCGTAAAACCAAAGTACAAAGGGATCTGGGAGTGCTAGTCGAGGATTCTCTAAAGGTAAACACACGGGTTGAGTCCGTGATTAAGAAAGCGAATGCAACGTTGTCATCTATCTCAAGAGGGTTGGAATATAAAAGCACCGTTGTGCTACTGAGACTTTATAAAGCTCTGGTTAGGCCCCATTTGGAGTACTGTGTCCAGTTTTGGTCCCCACACCTCAGGAAGCACATACTGGCACTGGAGCGTGTCCAGTGGAGATTCACATGGATGATCCCTGGAATGGTAGGTCTAACATACGAGGAACAGCTGAGGATCCTGGGATTGTATTCATTGGAGTTTAGAAGATTAAGGGGAGATCTTATAGAAACTTACAAGATAGTACATGGCTTGGAAAGAGGGGACGCTAGGAAATTGTTTCCGTTAGGCGAGGAGCCTTAGAATTAGAGGGGGTAAATCCAGAACAGAAATGTGGAGACATTTCTTCAGCCAGAGAGTGGTGGGCCTGTGGAATTCATTGCCGCAAAGTGTAGTGGAGGCTGGGACACTAAAGGTCTTCAAGGCAGAGATTGATAAATTCTTGCTGTCACAAGGAATTAAGGGCTACAGGGGGAATGCGGGTAAGTGAAGTTGAAATGCCCATCAGCCATGATTGAATGGTGGAGTGGACTCGATGGGCTGAATGGCCTTACTTCCACTCCTGTGTCTAATGGTCTTATGGTCTTATGGACTCTTAACTGCCCTTGGCACAATGAGTGCTGGCCCAGCCAGCGATGTGCACATCCCATGAATGAATTTTAAAAATCACAGTTTCTCCAATGTATATGCATAACTGAAGTTTCTCATTACTGGAGTCATTCTTATAAACCTCTTCTACAATCAACCTGAAATAGTTAGATCCTTCCCAAAATATTGTGCCCAGAACTGAGAATGATACTGAGGTTAAATCAGTGACTTAAACACATCCAGCATAACATTGCTCTTGTACTCCATATCCTTCTTAATAAAGTCATGAATACTGTACCCTTCATCAATTGATCCTGCCACTTATTCTGCCACCTTTAATGGGCGACATGCATGTGCATCCAGCTCCCTCTATTCCTGGACCCTTTTCAGAATTATATCCATCATATTATACCCGTCTCTTCATCGTTGTTCTACTGGAATGAACCACCTCACAGTTCTCTGCAATGAACTTCATTTGTCACCTATTTGTCTACTCAACCAACTTATCTATATCCCTTTGAAATTTTCTACAGATGACAATGACCTTCTCATAGTTTACAATGCTCCCAAGTTTTGCATCATTTGCAATCTTTGAAATTGTCCCTTGCACACCAATATCTAGATTATTAATACATAGCAGGAAAAGCAAGGATCCCATTTCCATGCCTTGGGAAACTCCACTAGAAACCTGAAAACTCTATCTCCTCTCACTTAGCCAATTTTGTATCCATGCTGATCCATGCTGCTACTGTCCCTTGTATTCCATGAGCTATAACCTTGCCCATAAGTCTGTAATGTGGCACTATATTGAATGTCATTGGAAGTCCACACGTATATAACATCAACAGCATTACCCTCATCATTTATCTTTGATTTTTCTTCCAAAATAAAACTCCAGCTTGTCAGTTAAATATTTGGTAAAAGCAGGTACTGAAGTATTAATTTAGCACCTCAGCTATACCCCACATCCATGTTGAATCCCATTTTTAGTCCCTAATTGGCCCTATTCCTTGCTCCTTTACTCACCTTTTTAACTATTTATGAGTTGACTGAAAAGTTTGAGCTTCTCCATTATGTTAGCTGCCAGTCTTTTCTCATAACGCTTCCTTGCTGCTTTAATGTCTTTTCCCTTACTCTAACTTGCTGAACGTTTGGTATTCAGCATGGATCGCAATTGTTTTTCTACCTGATACCTGTCACAAGCATATTTTTTCTTCTTTATCTTCATTTTTATCTCCTTTTTCATTCAAGGTGCTCTGGATTTTTTTCCTCATCTTTTTCTTTTAAGGCAATATAATCGAATGGACGTGAATAATTTCATTTTTGAAGGTAGCCCATTTTTCTCTTACAGTTTCACCAGCCAATCTTTGGCTCTAGTCTACACAGGTCAGCTCCATTCTTGCCCAGTTGGAGTTTGCTCTTATCCAGTTAACCCTTTGGATTTCCTTCTGTCCTTTTGTACTGTTATCATAAACCTTACAATACATGATCACTGTCTCTTAATGATTTCCCCACTGACACTTGAACTCCTTGACCAACTTAACTTCCAAGAATAGCAGGACTTGTCTGTAATGTAGTCAGTTAAACTAGAACCATCAATTATCCAATTATAGACTAAGAGTCCAGTACTAGTGTGTACTACTACATCATTATCCAGCCTTACTAAGACCTTAAACTCAATAATAATTGCTGTCCATTCTGTACTCATACTGTTTGAGAGGCAGGTGGTTATGGCTGAGCTTTATATTTTTATTAACATGGTGATTTTTCCAACTTTGGGTAACACGTTGTTGAGTTGGACGCATAACTGATTCTGCCATTGGCCCTGGCCACTCCAGTTTGGTTTAATTTGTAAGTGTAAGTAAACCGGGATCCTTCCAATTACAAGTCACATGATCTGTAAAGCTCAGCAAGATTTGCAGATTCGGCATCCATTCTGTGCTGAAAGGTTTTGGGGGCGGGGGGGATGCTGGGTGGTTACAGAGAGAAAGTATATTGATCTTAGATCTGTGATGCAAGGGAGAAATGGAGTCAGCTCAAGCAACACTCACATTGATTGCTGTATAAAGCTGACAATGGCACCACGGTTGGTTGCTAGTGCAATTGTCGTCCTGCATTTGCTTGTGACAGAAGCTTCATCTCGGAAACATAAAAAGGTCTGGATCGGATTGAGGGATCTCCTAGCAATTGTACAACCTCAAAATCAAGAGAGGATTGGACTTAAGGCATGAGGTAGAATTTCATGGTAGCCAACCTTGCAAAATGGTCAGAAAGTCATGACTCCTTCCCTTGCAATGTTGACTTCAAGTCAATGGAACTGAGCTAGATAGATTTTTGATCGACAAGACTGTCAGAGGTTAAAGGGGGGACAGCCAGGACAGTGGAACTATGGCCACAATCTTGATGTTTTGAATGGCAGAGCAGGCTCAATGGAGTGTCAGCCTGAATTGTCTGCTCGACTCTATTGGATTCAGTGTGAACCCACAAACCTCTGTGAGAGTGGATGTCACGATAGTCCCAGAAAGACCTAGAGAGAAAGAGAGAGAGATAATGGTGGTGGTGAGTTTAACTGGAGGCTCAACATACCTCGGGCAAAGGGTGGGGCTCAATGAAGAAATGCAGGTCAAAGCTGAGTCTGTAAGGTGCCAAATCCGAGACGAGACTCAAGCTAGCATGTTTAAGCTACGCTTCAAAACTTGCATAAACTGACAATAACCTGGCACTAAATTGAGAAACTCACCTGGAAGGTTCATGCAACACTAGTGACCACTGGAAATATCAGACTGGTTGCAGTTGGCAGCACTCTCTTGAGATGGAAGCCAAGTTCTGTGGTGGGGTGGAGTACTGGGAGCTATGCTCTGAATATGAACAGCATCCAAATTTGACTTGAAGGGCCTATTGGTGATGTTGGCAGCACAAACAAAAGTGCTCTGTTCTGCAATACTAAAACACTTCTTGCATGTGGGAAATTCACAAAAATAATCCATTAACAGATCTCATTTCACCTGCAGCCATGTCTCTCCCCTATTTTCCTAAAAGCTTTCCTATTGTTTCCTTCAAATAGATAAATGCACCAGGAAGGGCACTTAGAAATGATGTAATACACTGTGGGAAATGTGCATGTCATTGAACTAATTAAGGGCTCCCAGTGCAAGTGGTCAGTGCTGTTGTTAAGAACCATCCTCCCATGTGAAGCATTAATTTTGGGAGGGGATACACATCATGGTCACACATTCCAGTGGAAAGGACCACCTGCAGGGTCACAACGCCACCCCTTATTACCCAGAGTTTAATCCCACATGAAAGGAGACTGTTGAACTTTTGTCCACTGACAAAGGGCAACAGCTATTTCTGGATAATGATATTTGTTATTTTAATGCTAATTATAGGATTTGTTAGAACGTCTTCATCTACGGTGGGTTTTGATTACAAGTACGGCTATGTCATTCATTTTCTGGAAGTGTTGAAAATATACTGTCCTTTAGCTCATTTGATTTAAGATCGTAATGACCTACGGCTACCTACTGCCCTTTGGTTTTGTGTAACTTCTTTTGTCTTAGACTAGAGGCGTAGAGTTATACAGCATGGAAACAAATCCTTCAGTCCAACTCAACTGCGCAAATCAGATATCCTAAAATTAATCTAGTCCCATTTGCCAGCACTAGGCCCATATCCCTCTAAACCCTTCCTATTCATATACCCATCCAAATGCCTTTTAAATGTTGTAATTGTACCAGCCTCCACCACTTCCTCTGGTAGCTCATTCAATCCATGCACCACTCACTGCATGAAAAAGTTGCCCCTCGGGTCCCTTTTAATCTTTCCCCTCTCACCGTAAATCTATGCCCTCTAGTTTTGGACTCCCTCACCTTAGGAAAAAGGCTTTAGCTATTCACCCTATCCATGCCCTTCATAATTTTATAAACCTCTATAAAGTCACCCCTCAGTCCTGATGCTCCTGGGAAAAAAAAGCTCCAACCAATCCAACCTCTCCCGGAGGGATTTTGTTTTATTTTATCAAAGAGTAAAAGACAACAATCATTGCAAAGTGACTCATAGGTTCTAGTGACTCATGGGTGGCACGGTGGCACTGCTGCCTCACTGCACCAGGGACCCCGGTTTGATTCCAGCCTCAGCTGACTGTGTGGGATTTGCACATCCTCCCTGTGTCTCCAGATGTTCTGGTTTCCTCTCACAATTCAAAGATGTGCAGGTCAGGTGAATTGCCCATAGCGTTTGGGGATGGGTAGGCTCGGTGAATTAGTCAGGGGAATGGGTCTGGTTGGGATACAGTTTGAAGGGTCAGTGTCGACTTGTTGGGCCAAATGGCCTGTTTCCCGCACTGTAATTCTATAATTCTCTTTGCTCCATCAATAATATTTATTGCTCTGCATTGTTTCTCTGGTCGCTGCGTGTTTTGTGTGCATTGTCATTACACTCTGAAGGAATCATACGGTTTCACAGCCCTTTCAATATTCTGCACAATATCACTGCTCTCTGGGCTCAACCCCACGTGTCACTGAGTGTTATTATGATCAAGTTTCATGAAGTGGTTCTTGCCTTGAGGATTAACAAGATCTCTAACTATCTCTTACTAAACGCATCTACTCGCTGTTGTGGCACTCCTCTCGCCCATCCTACCTCTTGCCAACCCTGGAAGAACTCACCACTGTTGGGATATCCAAGGTTAGTTTGGCATCTCTGGCACTAGTGCCATCTTTGAAAGGCTGTTGTACAGCTGATCAAGTGCTCTGAGTCTGCAGCTGCCCTGTGTAGTTCTTGATATTTGCCCCAAGTGTGGTAAATAAGGGGAGATTGCTGCCCTGCTTTTCAGGAACTGAGCTGGAGGTCCTGCTGGAGGGCGTAGAACAGGAAGGCAACATACTCTTCCCCAGGACCACCATACCAGACCATATCAGCCTGGTGTGAGGGTGTCTCCTAGTTCAGTGCCAGGCTCCCCAGTCTGAAGGAATGCCCAGTGATGTAGGAAGGAAGTCAATGTCCCTTCCCACTCAGTCAGTGTAAGCGCCACTATCTATCTTCTTTCCAGTAGCGTGTACTCATTCTATCTCACTCACCAGAGCAAAATTCTACCTCTTACTGCTGCATTTTTCCTCACACTGTAACTCATGACATCCAAGATGATGAGAACATGCTTCCTGCTGTTTGAACTGAGGTTACAGTGAGGGAATCGAGTTCCAAATCTCCACAGTCAGATCCCCAGCAGAGAACCAACTTCACGACAGTGGTCAAGGGAGATGGGGGTTGGACCGGACATTCCTCTAGAGGATTGGCAGCAAACTGCAGGCCTCGGCGTTAATCACTTGAGATTGACAGGAGGCTTCCTGCCTGGTTTATGTGAGACACATCAGGCTGCGGAACTGCTATTGTATCAGGGTTAGCACTCAATCAGATTTACTTTGGAGAGCCCATTAAGACAGTAATTGTTTTGGAGATGCCGAGTGCAGCCTTTCCGTCACTAACTCAGAGCCCCATTCGATGCCAAACCTTAAGTGGCTGCCTTTTACTCCAGTGTGAAGACTTTAGCTGAAATAACACGAGCTGGAAGACTCAGAACTGGCCGAAGTTAGCGAGCAGTTTGAACAAGTGAGTCTGGGAATATGAGTCTCCAGGGCACCTACGATTACGCTAAATGACCCTTATAATTAGAAAGAAATTAAACTTGGCCAGGGAAGCCAGGCTGGCCCCAGACACTGGAAGTTGGCCCAAAAAATGATTTCCAGTTGCATGTATGAGAAGACAAACACGTTGAAAAATCAAGAAACTGCTCAAGTACAGCTCAGGAAGGCCCATGTGCCATATCGATAAATTAGATAATGTGTGCAGACTCCTTCGTGGCAACTGAGTGATGATTGCTCGGCGTAAGTTGATGCTTTTTTTGATGCCTTGTTTAACCAGAGCTCCTGCACTCACTCTAGGTAGCCTCGCCTGATGGGGACACAGGTCAGATGACTGGTGTGTAAGCAGCCCCCATTCTGCTTTGGACCTCCAATGCTACATGTGCAGCAACATTGACTGTAACCTTGCATTTTATAACCTGCCCAATCTCACCCTCTTTCTCTGCAGGGGTGTGGGCTAATGGGTAAATTGTTGCCCTCTCAGCTTGCCTGGGCACAGATGTTAGCAAGCTATTCAACTGTGTAGTGTATCACAGAACAGCGCTATACTGCATTGTCACATTCATAGTTCTGCCCTTTCAGAACAAAGGTCATCAGATGATGATCAGCAGCCCTGAATCCGGGCCTGTTTACGTTTCACTGATCTAAGGCTGATTGTGCTGATCATATCACAGCCTGACTGATGTCAGAACATGAGCTGAGGATCCAACCTACAACCCGAAACAAAACCTGAGAATGCTGGAGAAACTCAGCAAGCCTGACAGCATCTGTGTGGAGAGAGATACAGTGTTAACGGTTCAGGTCCAGTATTACTCCTTTCCAGAAGATTATTTCTCCAACAGATGCTGCCAGACCTGCTGAGTTTGTCCAGCATTCTCTGAATTTGTTTCAGCTTTCCAGCATCCACAGTATTTTGTTCTTATTCAGGTAACCATAACTTGCATGGAAGTTCAGATAGGTACGATTAACCACTCTGCCCATTGTGGATAGGAAGGCCAGACAGGAATTAGGGGCTTCAGCCCAACAAGTCCATACCAACCCTCCGAAGAGTAACCCACTCCACCCCCACCTCCGTCAGGGCAATTTAGCATAGCCAATTCACCTGACCTGCACATCTTTGGAATGTGGGAAGAAACCGGAGCACCCGGAGGAAACCTATGCAGACATGGGGAGAATGTGCAAACTCCACACAGACAGTTGCCCGAGACTGGAATCGAACTTGGGACCATGGTGTTGTGAGGCAGCAGTGCTAACCACTGAGCCACTATGCCACCCAGTGAGGGTGAAATCCTTCTCCTGGGTATTAATCAGTGCCTCCTGCTGTAAAGTGCCAACAGGAGAGTTACTGTGTCAATTGTGACGCTAGCTGATGTTGATCAGCATGAGAAAGTGGTGACTCAGGAGAGATCTCAGTCTGCATTTGGCACCTTTGCAACTTGGGCCAACACTTGCAGGAATGCAGAGAAAACTGAGAATAAAATAATAAATGCACTTTTGCCCATACTTGGGGCTCACTGGTCCACACCAAATATATTAAATATTATCGCAATAATCTAAACACGTGTATGTTTGTTTATGGAATCCTCTGTCTATTTAGAATAGCCATGTGCTATCCAAGTATGTATTTATTTTATGGCTCTGTTTACTCCTTCAGATACACACTGTGAGGCTTAACTGTATCCAAATGTTGCAACACTGACATACTAGATGTGGATTCAACAATTAATAAAAAGTCATTCTGAAGAAATTCAGAAACAAGATTAGTTTCTGATGTCTAGGCACCGAAACTGACCAAAAACTAATGACAGAGCATCAAAAAGACTGAGGCAGGAGTTTTACTCAAGTACAGTCATTTAAATGACCTGATACTCAATAGAGTTTAATGGGAAGGGAAATCATTCCAAGCAAGCACAAGCAGTTAAGTGCAGAACATATATTGTGTTACAGCAAACCCTGCTCTGGATTGTCACAGATAAATAACTCCAATCACAGGGGACTTAAAATTTAATGTGCTGAGGCCAAGATTGGCTTGCAGCTGAGGATGGTTGAGTGGGGGCGGGCTGATTGAAGAGATGCCTCTTTTCAGGAGATTTAGTTTTACTTGATCTAAACTGGTGATCTGAATTGTGTATAGTTTTGGTCTCCTAGTCTGAGGAAAGGCATTCTTACTATTGAGGGAGTCCAGTGGAGCTTCAGCAGACTGACTCCAGGGACGACAGGAACAGCTTACGAAGAAAGAATAGATTGGCTGGGTTTTAGAAGTATGAGGGGGGTATCTCATAGAATATAAAATCCTGGTGGGATTGGACAGGCGAGATGTGGGAAGGAAGCTCCTGATGTTGGGAAAATCCAGAATAAGGGGATCATGGTCGAAGATTAAGGGGTAAGCCATTCAGGACTGAGGTGAGGAAGATTTTCTTCACTCAGAGAGTTGTGAACCTGGGGGATTCTCTCCCACAGAAAGCTGTTGGGGCCATTTCGTTAGATATGTTCAAGAGGGAGCTGGATGTGGCTTTTCTGGCTAAAGGGATCAAGGGATATGGGGAGAGGGTGGGAATGGGTTACCGAGATTGTGTGGTCAGCCATGACCATATTGAGTGATGGTGCAGTCTTGAACGCCTACCCCTGCACCTATTTTCTGTGTTTCTATGTTTCTATGAATTTCCTTCATCTCCTGAGGGTAAAGGTAATATGGATAAGGCCAGAAAATGAGTGCTGAGCCCAAGGTAAGCAATTCATTTCAGACAGCAACCCTTTATATCACAGTTATGTAGCTTCCAGTTGTACTGTCTGCTCATCCGCTGTGTTCAGCCTATTCCTACCCATGCTTCTAATTGGCTGCACACATTGGCAGGGATGCTTGTGTTTCTGAAGTGGAGCCTGCACCTGAAATAACTCCACTGAGGCCGGTATCCCGTCACCAAGTCGCCCTGTATTCACACATGCCCAGTACATGACACTGGTGCAGCTAACTCAGAGCTGGCTCCTAGAGTGAGCCAGGACTTCCTGATGGACCAGATTAACAGCCCCAATCAGGGAACTCATATTCTATGAGATCTAGCTGGCTGACCCCATTACAATCACTGTGTCACCCCTTTAGAGGGAGAGTGCTCTGCTTGCAGGAAGCGCTGTCTCAAAGAGAGTCTGATACTTTAAGGACTGGCCAGAAAGTAGAAGGGATGAGCACCAGGGTTTCCTCCAAATGCTCTCAAAACTCTGGAACAAGATGAAGAGAGAAGTAGAATCATTCCCAGGGGGTAGGAGGCCTCCCTGATACACATGACAGCAGCAAAAAGTCACAGCAGAGGGAGGCCAAGTACCAGAGGCCAGGAAGATTGATTCAGTGCAGGAAGGATCTTAATGATCTGACATGATCAGATGGCTGAGCTCAGTTTCAAATGGTTCATCCCATGATAAATAGCCCCATGCTCTGCTCAATTCACCACAGCCCCATCACCCAGTCCCCAGCAATCTCTACCAATCAGTGCTCAATCCTCCAATTTACTCCCTCTCACACACATTTAATGGTGCTTGCCAGTTTTGCATCTAAAGCTTGTACACACTGGCAACTACTCAACCATGGCAGTCACATCGTCCAGCCATTTTGTAGGACATTCACTGGCATCTTCCCCTGTCTGATATTTCGAAAGTGAGATTTAACCACAAGCAGAACTAAAGGAAGAACAACATGCCTGTGCATTTTAATACCCTTGAAGGAGATAGATTAGGGCCATTGTGAGAGAGGATGTTGCTAAAACAGTGGCCATTGTTGCCACTGGAGTGGGTGAGGATGAGGTTGTCTATATACCTAATTCTCCTCCTCACTTTCCACTTCTTCCATATCCCAGAACATCTCCTAACACACGAGGTGACAAGTGCCGTATATGGAAGTTTGTGATCACAGATTTGCAGCAAGTTTCAGATAGTTTTCTCAGTGTGTTAAGAAGCAGCAGTTTAGGTGTGGTACCCTAGTTAGTTTGATAAAGTATACAAGTATGACAATTGGAGATGACAGCAGAGGCCAAACAGGCTCTCAGTGCGGAGTGTGTTGGGGAACCCTGGGTTTTATAGAGTCAGAGAGATGTACAGCATGGAAACAGACCCTTAAGTCTGGCCATGCCAACCAGATATCCTAAATTAATCTAGTCCCATTTGCTAGCACTTGGTCCATATCCCTCTAAATCCTTCCTATTCATGTACCCACCCAGATGCCTTCTAAATGGTGAAATTGTACCAGCCTAAGGATCACACTCTGTGCTGAGCACTTGTTAATGGTACCTTACTTCTAGGGCAGGCAACTTATACTGTGTTAATCAATTGTCTGAATCCTTTTGGCTGATGGCTATTGGACAAACGACTCATGATGCCAGATGATTGTTGTCCCTTTGACCACCTCCATTTGAAGATTATTTTCATTCCTTCTAAGACCAAAGCCTTTTTAAAAAAAAACACTCACTCGTAATAGGACTGTGGCACCTGAGAAGCATTACATATCTGCTTGTGGAAGGCGAGTTACGACAGCCACACAGTCAATTGGGATCTCATGCCACTCAGGAAAAACTGAATATGAATATTAAAGGCACACAGTTTTAAGGGGGGGAGTTTCCAACATGATGATACAAACATCGCTTCCTCCTTTCTCCTACCTCTCCCACAACCCAACACTCTCCCCTTTACATTTAAGGGACCCAGGAACTGGAAGAGTACCATTCAGTGGAGGAAGAGGGAGAAGACTATCTCTTGATTTGAACCTCGTAGCAACCCCCTCAGAGACAGTCACTGGGTGTATTTCAGGGAAAGGAAGATCTGCAACCAGTGAGACACTGGGAACAAATGTGCAGGACCCAAGGCCAGAGAAAAGGGTGGAAAGGGTTCTAGTGCACTGAAGGATGAGATGACCCACTGATTATGCTCTAGAGGGGCCACATCAGGACTTCAACAATGCTGGTTACAGAAGGAGATTGATGGCTTCAGGTATCCAAATGGCCAAATCACTGCAAATGTTTGCCAGAAAGTCTACTCACACCATCAGGCAGCATAGCCTGACAGAATCAATCTTGCACATGTCCATCCTTTCCAAGATGGTGATGACCACCATCAGCACACCATTAGAAGCCACCATGATGCCCTTTAGTCACTGCTTCCATCGATCTGAGTGCATCAGCGTGAGATTAGATTACTTATAGTGTGGAAACAGGCCCTTCGGCCCAACAAATCCACACCGATCCGCCAAAGCGCAACCCACCCATACCCGTACATTTACCCCTTACCTAACACTACGAGCAATTTAACATGGCCAATTCACCTGGCCCGCACATCTTTGGACTGTGGGAGGAAACCGGAACACCCGGAGGAAACCCACGAAGACACGGGGAGAACGTGCAAACTCCACACAGTCAGTCGCCTGAGTCGGGAATTGAACCCGGGTCTCAGGTGCTGTGAGACAGCAGTGCTAACCACTGTGCCACCGTGCCGCCCACAGGTCAGACTGACGTCATTAGCTTAGACCCTGAATAACATACAGTCAAAAGAGGCTTGCAGGGAGTCCCAACAAGAAATCAGCAGCTTCATGGAACACAAAGCTGCTGCTGTCCCTCAGGGTGAGTACATTCCTGCTGCCTGCCTTGCCACTTGGCTAGAGGCCTAGCTGATGCCTGTCAGCCAGTCAGACCGCCGAATGGGGAATGGTGAACCCTAAATGCTTTAAGCTTCTTGAGTTTCCCCTCCAGGGCTACCTTCAGTCTCCTGATTTAGAGGCCAGCAAATTTCCAGCATCCAGTGAAGAAGAGAATTGGGGCAGGCAAAAACCCCACTGAGTATGACTTACTGAATAAATTGATCAAAGTAGGTTGTATTTTCAATTGGGTTTTTTAGGTCTGTGCTGTTGCAAAGAAGATACTTCAAGGTGTTCAGCGATGGGGATAAGGCAAGGAGCGTGAGACTGAGGTGAAAGGGGAGAGGTGAGTGAATTTAATGGCATCTGCATAAGCCACCTGACACTTAGAGCTGGGACTGAAAGGCAGGCTTCGAATGTCTCCTTCCTTCCTTTTCCCACTCCTTTATCTCTGCCCCCTTCCTCATTCTTCTGCCCCTCAGCTTCTCAGCAGCAATTTTGTGACAGGGGAATTTTCCTTCAGAATGATTACATTGTACAAAATGGAGTGTAAAATGACCAAACTTGACAACTGCCCATCTGAGACCCACAGGAACCTGCTAGAGTGGTGTAACCGGCAGCGGGGAGGAACACAGAGAGGGGTGTGTTTCATTGAGGAAGCATCACTCTCACGGGGGGCTTGCAGTACAGATGTACAGTGCTTTCTAACTGGAGAGACACATATACACCCTGGACCGAGGCAGTAGCTCTCTTGCCGCTAAGCTGAGTGTTTACTTGTTGTTGTGGCTCATGAGGGGACTAGCACAGAATAAATGAGTCACATCGGCTGCCAAGGCACTCTTCTTTATGAAGGTGTGGAAGACCATTCGGTCTATATAAGCAGCTGAGTTTGTGTGGAAGTTGTAAAAGTCAGTCATTCTAAAAGAGTTAATGTTAAAGTTGCATTCGCTCCAGCCAGCTGATGTCATATAGTCTTTGGTTAGAGAAACACTCAGGAATGAGGTTCTGATGGTTACATGAGATGGTGAAGGTTCCTGTTACTTGTAATTCTGCCTAACGAATTTGTTAATTAACCTGTCCAGGGCTGTTATGACACACCAGGTGGGACTCAAACCCACGTCTCCCAGCTCCCACCATTTTTCCCTCTGTACACTCTCCACTGTACTCCCCTATTCTTGCACTCAGGTACACAGAACAATAAAATCTAATCTAATTTAATCTAGTTTACAACTGACAATTGTACAGTCCCTTGAACTCAGTATTTACAGAAGACCGAGGGACTGTTGTGGCACAGTGGTAGTGTCCCTACCTTTGAGCTGGAAGGCCCACCTTAAAATCTTGCCTACTCCAGAAGTGGGTAATAACATCTCTGAAGAGATTGATTAGAAAATATCTTGAAAGAAGGACTGGTGACAGCAAACTCCCCAGCCACCAACTGCCTGGATATCCATATAGCAAGGAGTTGTGTGCTTTTAATAGCATAGGGTTTTCTGCCACTTGTATAAACACTTACGTTTGTTTTGTTTAATTAAGTCTTCAGTAAGAAGGAATGGAATGAAGCTGTTTCCCGAAGTACAACTGTGCGATGTTGCTTATATGTCCAGCAGCAGGCTGGAAAATGTCAGAGTTAGAAGTATTCAGAGCCATGGCCAACTTTTGAGAGCCACAGTCAATGCAGTCCTTGTGTTGTTTTGTAACTGTAATTGTAGTGCTCACCATAATTCAGTCATCATCTTTCTTGGTGATGCAAAAGAATGTTAAGCATTGGTTTTCACTGAAGATGAGGTGAGAGAGTTACCCTGAAGAACCTTGATGAAAATGACCTCCCATTTGATTCTGTGCCCATCCATGGCCTCCTCCTTCTAGCAGGTTGTTCCACTCTACTGTAGCCTCTCCTCATTCATTCAATTGCTGGAAAGGATGCCATTAGGCCACTCAAATCTGGAAGGAACTTATTCCAGCGCAACAACTGATCTCACAGCACCAGGCAGACTGCACACTGTACAGAGTTCAAGTGCTAGTCTAGAGTAGGAAAGAGTCATAGAGTCATACAACAGGGAAACCGAGCTTACAGTCCAACGCTTTCATGTTGACCAGACATCTCAATCTGACATTGGCCCATTTGCCAGCATTTGGCCCATATCACTCTAAACCTTTCCTACTCATGTACTCATCCAGATGTCTTTTAAACATTGTAATTGTATCAGCCTCCATCACTTCCTCTGGAAGCTTGTTCCATGCATGCATCATTCCCTGAATGAAAAAATTACCCCTTAGATCCCTTTTAACTATTTCCTCTCTCAAGTTAAACCTATGGCCTCTAGTTTTGGACTCCCCTGCCCTGGGAAAATGATCTTGGCTATTCACCCTATCCATCCAAGGAGCAGGACAATCGGCGTATCGGGCATAAGCCCTTCTTCAGGAATGAGCTCATTCCTGAAGAAGGGCTTATGCCCGAAACGTCGATTCTCCTGCTCCTTGGATGCGGCCTGACTGCTGAGCTTTTCCAGCAACACATTTTTCAGCTCTGCAGTCCTCACTTTCTCTTATTTACCTTATCTATGCCTGCCATGATTTTACATACCTCTATAAGGTGACCCTTCAGCCTCCTGGGCTCCAGAGATAAAAAAAAAAGCCCCAGCCTATTCAGCCTCTCCCAATAGTGCAAGCCCTCCAGTACCAGCCAGTGACCAGTGGAGTGCCACAAGGATCGGTGTTGGCCCCTCAACGTTTTGTCATTTACAAAAATGATTTGGATGCGAGCATAAGAGGTACAGTTAGTAAGTTTGCAAATGATACCAAAATCTTTTTCACACCCTCTCAAGTGTCACACTATTTGGCAGCAGCCAGACGATGTAATGCATTAGCTGGCCTGTTCTTTTTAATATTGTCTTGAGCTGAGTAAGGATAGTGCAGGAATGGGAAATAGAAAATAGCAGTGGTGCCGGCACAATAGTAAAGTATACCAATTGATTTGTCATCTTGCTGTAACCTACACTGCCGTTGTTTGTGCTATATATGTGAACACAAAGCCCTTTCACATCATAAAGTTTGCGTTACATATAGACAGGGTGGTTAAGAAGGTGTTTGGCACACTTACCTTCATTGCTCAGTCCTTTGAGTATTGGAGTTGGGACGTTATGTTGAGGTTGTACAGGACATTGCTGAGGGCTCTTCTGGTGTTCTCCAGTTCTGGTCACCCAGTTACAAGAAGGATATTACAAAGATGGAGGGGATTCCGAAGAGGTTTACCAGGACGTTGCCAGGATGCTGCCAGGTTTGAGTTATAAAGAAACACGGGGTAGGCTGGGACTTTTTCCACTGGACCGTAGGAGGTTGAGAGGCGACCTGATAGAAGTTTATAAAATAGCGAAGGATATAGATAGAATTGATAGTCATTGTCTTTTCCCTCGGATGGGGAATACGTTTTTAAGGTGAGAGGAGAGAGATTTGAAAAAGACATGAGCGGTAAATCTTTTACACAGAGAGTGGTTCGTGTGTGGAATGAACTTCCTGAGAAAGTTGTGGATGCAGGTAAAATTACAATGTTTGAAACTATTTGGATGGATATGTGAATAGGAGAAAGTGAGGACTGCAGATGCTGGAGATCAGAGCTGAAAAATGTGTTGCTGGAAAAGCGCAGCAGGTCAGGCAGCATCCAAGGAGCAGGAGAATTGAAGTTTCGGGCATAAGCCCTTCATATCTGAAACGTCGATTCTCTTGCTCCTTGGATCCTGGATATGTGAATAGGAAAGGTTTGGACAGATATGGGCCAGGAGCAGGCAGGCAGGATTAGTTTAGTTTGGGATTATATTCAGCATGGATTGGTTGGACCGAAGGGTCTGTTTCCATGCTTTATGAGTCTACGACTCTATGACTGTATGTCCTGAACCATCTCTGCTGCTGTCACAGCAAAGACCAGGAATTAAAGCTCAGTCCTTTTGACTAGGTGTGAGGTGGCATAACATCACTCTGAGCCATTGAGTCCTATTTTAAATGGATAATGTGTTGTACTCATGGAGTCCTAAACATTGTTTGTTCATTTTGCCTGAGGCTGACATCCATCTGCTCATTGCTACCTGTCTGAATTTGAAGTGGACATGCTTTTCCCTCTTCAGGAAGATGAGAACAGCATACTTGAAGAATTCATTCAATCTCAGACAACAACAAACAAACTACAACTGTGCCCCTCGCACCCTCTCGTTGGGGTTAGAAGCCTGAGCATTGGGTGGTAAAACGACCAACCCTGCTCCCATTAAATTTGCGTCAATTCTTCCTGGTGCTGCTTTCTGCTTTTGGATATGAGCCAGCACTGCCCCTCTCTATGGCAAGCAGCACCCCCGCACCCCGCCCCCCCAACCCTATCATTAGTGACTTGTATACACTCAAAAAGATTTGGATGCTGACAGGTACGAATGTGTGATGTGCAGCATTTGTAGAAGGGAGAGGCTATAAAAGCAGTCAATTTCCCATCGAGGTTCCCTGAGTGAAAATCCCTTCTATTAAAAAGAGATTATTCCAAAATAATGGCAGGATAAGAAGAGTTCTATTAAAAGGATGTGCTTCAGACAAAAGGCTTGCATTGAATCTAGAAAATTTAAGCATAATCTCATTAAGTTTTTTGGCCTGATTGAAAGAATTGATAGCTTGCAAGGAGCTAACTTAATCGAGGGGCAATGGACAATAGACAATAGACAATAGGTGCAGGAGTAGGCCATTCAGCCCTTCGAGCCTGCACCACCATTCAATATGATCATGGCTGATCATTCCTAATCAGTATCCGCTTCCTGCCTTATCACCATAACCCTTGATTCCACTATCTTTGAGAGCTCTATCCAACTCTTTCTTAAATGAATCCAGAGACTGGGCCTCCACTGCCCTCTGGGGCAGAGCATTCCACACAGCCATCCAGAATAAGAAGTCTTAACCTTAGGAATAAAAGCTAGGTTCTTGAAGCCTTCTTTATACAAAGGATAATGGAATTCTGTAATGGTCTTCCCACAAAGGCTTTGAGGCTGGGGGTCAGTTGAAAATTTTGAATCCAGGTTTCCTAGATATCTATTCGGCAAGGGTGTTTAAGGTTAAGGTAGGAAGATGTAAAGGTGAAGTTAAGGGCAAAGGGATCCAGGGTTGCTGAACATGGACCAATCCACTGAAGTAAGTAAGAAAGGCAAGAAAGAAGATCCCTTCACTCGTTTAGACTGGTCCAGAAAAAGTGGAGCATTGACTAATGAGAATGGTGCCATTGACTGGTACAGTCAACAAACCCCATTAACACCACTTCATGCTGTATTGCTTTTAGTTCAGCAGTCATCAGATAGGAGTCAAGTATTGGACACCTGAATTTGTTTGTGGACTCATTCTGTATGGCACTTGGTACTTTATTCCACTTCTTTTTCACCCGCCTCTTTTAATCCTCTTCCCTTGCAGCCTTGGAAATCACTCAGAATGTGCTGAGAAGCCTTTCTGAATGTTTTCCATATGTTTGACTCCCTGTTGCGCCACTTCACTTTAATTGATCCCCTTCCCTCTCATTAACTTTCTGTACTTGCAAAGTTCCACTCCTGCCACCTTAAAGCTCTCTGCAGACTGACACAGATTTCCCGCTGGGAATTCCCATGCCTGAGCTGCTTTGTTAAACAAATGGAGGTATAAAGTGAGGAACAGGCTTTCGCTGCACAGGAAGTGCTCAACGCTGCACTCGACCTGTTAGTAAATATGGAAATAGTCTGACCCATGAAATTCATGTGTTATTAACATGTTATCATTCTTCCAGGGTGACATCAATTGTTTACTCATTGCGATACATGTATATTATTCTTGAGTTCACCTGACGAAGGAGCAGCACTATGAAAGTTTGTGATTTCAAATAAACCTGTTGGACTATAATTTGGTGTCATGTGACTTCTGACTTTGAACCAGTCTGACCACTGTCCATTACTGGATGATTTCACATCCAATGTTTTTGCCCCATTGTCCGTTCATTTTAGTCATGCATTGGGTTTTTCTTTGAATCTTGCCTCACCTACAACAGCCTCGATGTGATGAAGCTGCAACAGTTTGGTTTGGTTTAGTATTCATTTACTGTGCACAGTCCACTATCAGTGGAACAGTATTTCCATATGTGATGACATCTTGGTGGGCGTGGCAAGATCAATCCATGCATGATACGTTACCCTGTGTGCAAAGTGAAGGTGGCTGGCTTTTTGATGACCTCTCCATTGACCATCCTCACTGTCTTGGCCCCCTCACTTTGTTGAAAGTATTTGAGGAAATAACATAGAACATAGAAAAATACAGCACAGTACAGGCCCTTTGGCCCTCGATGTTGCGCCGATCCAAGCCCACCTAACCTACACTAGCCCATTATCCTCCATATGCCTATCCAATGCCCGTTTAAATGCCCATAAAGAGGGAGAGTCCACCACTGTTACTGGCAGGGCATTCCATGAACTCATGGCTCGCTGAGTAAAGAATCTACCCCTAACATCAGTCCTATACCTACCACCCCTTAATTATAAGCTATGCCCCTTCATAATATCTGACTCCATACGTGGAAATGACCATATGGTCATTTTTTAAAGTGTGGAACGAGTACATTTTGAGAACAGTTGTGGACTTTGGATGAGAGTGAAGGATTAGGGGCAGGAACAAGAGGGACATCACTGCTGTATCTGCTGTCATTTGCATTGACATATCCAGTAGCAGGAATGATGGCTGGTTTCAACAGGTATGGAGGCCAATCAATGGCTCCCTATTGCCACCTCAACTAGAACCAGCAAACGGGCATGTTTACAATTCAATTATGGTTTTTTCAATGTGATTTTACTTTATTGGAATCATGAGTGCCGAGCCAACAGATGGAGCAAACGTCCAACTGTTTAATACATGCTTTTATAGTGTTTCATTAAAGTTAATTCCTTGGTACAGTTTGGGTTCCAGAGAATTGGGCTGTTTGGTTTTGGTGGAATGTTCACACTGAGTCAGGGGGGTTGCTTTGTTTTTTGTGCGCGCTCTGGGCATTCTCTAATCTCCTCGCCGTCTTTAAGTTGCTCGAGGATATTAGACAAATCGCTTGACTCCCATGATTTGCACTAACCACCGTTATTCTCCTTGTTTTGATTCAACTGACATAGAATGAAGTCAAGAGATAGAGCTGGTAAAGTCCAGTTCAGTTTAAGCTTGAATGTTTTCCCTTCTGTACTGTCCGATGACTATCTTAATGCCAATTAAGTTACACCACTAGCACTCATCAATAGTAATGAAACATTTTCATTTTCTTTCCATGTAACGTACACTGAATAAAATGTGGATGGTTCTGGGTGAGGCTGTAGAATGATCGAAGGAAGTTGACAGGAGTGCCCTACTGGAGTTAGCAAAGATTCAGTGGGCAGAATGGCCTCCCTCTCTATTTTCATGGTTCAGCAACGCAGCATCGGGAACCCAACTACAAAAATGTACTCAGGATTTCAGGCATGGGTCGTATCAATGCCTTGATGCCATATTTAATTGTAAATGGCTGAATTGGATGCCAGGTGACTTTGTGCCCAAGTAGAGGACACAAGCACTTCCAGGACACTACTTGGCACCAGCAGCAAGGGCAACCACATGAAGGGCCACTACTGCCTTGCTGATGACAATAGACAGCTCCTTAGAAAACCCTGCAAGGTGATCATGGTGGAAAGCAGCCATGGGAGAGCAGTTCAGAAGCAGCAATTTTGCCCTCGCTCCTTCTGCAGATTAAAAGTAAAAGAAGCATTTAAGAAATTTGCTTGGGCCCCACAACTAACATGATAATGGTGGGCAAGCATTTGGGATGAATGTAAAGAAATGGATGGAAAATTCCAATCCAAATATACAGGGATCTTAATGGATACAGAGCGGGGTCACCCCTCCGGCCCAATGATAAAACCGAAATGTTCCAGACAAGATGGGATTCGGACAGGGAAAGAAAGAAATTGAGAAGCATTTTATCAAAATGGTGAGAGATTGCAGAGCTCCGAGAGGGATCTGAGTGTCCTCCCACATGAACAGACTCAGGGATGTTATCAATTATTGCAAGGGCAATTGAACACAAGAATAGTGGTTAGCACTGCTGCCTCACAGCGCCGGAGACCTGGGTTCAATTCCCGACTCAGGCGACTGACTGTGTAGAGTTTGCACGTTCTCCCCGTGTCTGCATGGGTTTCCTCCGGGTGCTCCGGTTTCCTCCCACAGTCCAAAGATGTGCAGGTCAGGTGAACTGGCCATGCTAAATTGCCCGTAGTGTTAGGTAAAGAGGTAAATGTAGGGGTATGGGTGGGTTGTGCTTCGGCGGGTCGGTGTGGACATGTTGGGCCGAATGGCCTGTTTCCACACTGTAAGTAATCTAATCTAATCTAATAGGGAGGTCATACTCTTCCTGATGAAGGGCTTATGCTTGAAATGTCAACTCTCCCGCCCCTTGGATACTGTCTGATCAGCTGTGCTTTTCCAGCACCACACTTTTGGATTCTGATCTCCAGCATCTGCAGACCTCACTTTCTCCTAGGGAGGTCATGCCTCAAGTATACAGGTCACTAGTGAGACTGCATCTAGCGTACAGTGTACAGAACTGGTCACCTTATTTATGGAATAATGTAACTGTGTTGGATTCAGTTCACAGAGGTTTAAAAGATTAATACTTGTCTTTTGAAGACAGGTTGGACAGGTTCTATCAACTGGAGTTTTGAAGAAATCAAGGTGCCTTCATTGGAACAAATAAAATCCTGAAGGATCTTGATGGTGCAGGTGTGGAGAGATGTTTCTGGTTACAGGAGATTTGAGAACAAGGGAGAAAGGGGCAGTCCTTTTAAAGTGGGAGGGGGAGTTGAAATGTTTGGCCATGGGGCATTGGGGTTGATTGGTGCAGGTATCCCGGAAATGTTCTCTAGAGTTCTCTGCGATCACCTCCCCCCTCACCTCCAAGGCCCCAAAGGAGCCTCCCACATACATCACCTTCCCCCCTCACCTCCATCCAAGGCCCCAAAGGAGACTTTCACATTCATCAAAGTGGGAGACTAGACATTTTTTTCTCTCTCAGAGGGTGGTCTTGAACCTTTGAACTCTTTTCCTGAAAAGGTCACACTTTCAAGGTGGAAAGTTTAAGGGGGATACACGTGGCAAGTACTTCACGCAGAGGGTGATGGGCGTTTGGAACGCGTTGCCAGCAGAAGTGATAGAGGCAGGCACGGTAGATTCATTTAAGGTGCGTCTGGATAAGCATGAGCAGTTGGGGAGTAGAGGGATACAGATGCTTAGGAATTGACTAACAGGTTTAGACATTACATTTTGATGGGCTCAGGTTTGGAGGGCTGAAGGGCTTGTTCCTGGGCTGTAAATTTTCTTTGTTCTTTGTTCAGTGTTCCCGAAAATGTTTAAAACAGAGGTATAGAGACTCTTATTAGGCAAGGGGTAAAAAGGTTAGATAGTGCAGATGGGAATATGGATTTGAGGCTGTGATCAGATCAGCCATGATCTTATTTGATAGAGACAAAAAAGCTGCAGATGTTGGAATCCAAGGTAGACAGGCCGAAAGCTGGAAGACGAAGCAAGCCAGGCAGCATCAGGAGGTGGAGATGTTAATGTTTTGGGTGCAACCCTTCTTCAGGACCTTATGATCTTATTGGATGGCAGAGCAGGTTTGGAGGACTGAATGGTCTTGATTTGTATGTTTGGGTATAACCTCCAAGATTTATTTTATCTTCTGAGCCCTGTGAACATCCAGCCCATGGCACTATGGTCTATGTTCCACCCTCACATTAAAGAAGCCAATGTGAAAGGTCAAGGTTCATAGCTCAGGCTGGAGAGACGAGTAGACAAGGTGGAGTTAATCAAGCAGCCCTGATTGTTATCAAGACCATGTCTTTTTTAGTATTCTGTATTTCTGAGTTTGAGCTGCAATGGTAAATGAACTGTTTGAGAAAGAACAATCACTGGAAATTCTTGACTTCCTGACCGATAGACCACAGTCAATAAGGATATATGACAACAACTCCTCCATAATAATCTGAAACAATGGTGCCCTGCAATGCTGTGTATTCAGACCCTCACTGTTCTTCTTATACAAACTCGACCCTGTGTGACCAAATTCCACATGAACTCTACTTACAAGCTTGGCAACAACATCACTGTTGTAGTCAGACCTCAAAGACCGATGAGACAGAGTTCAGGGAAGAGATGAGGTGCTTAATGGCATGGTGTAATGATGACAGTCTTTCCATCCAGGAGGAGAAAGTGAGGACTGCAGATGCTGGAGATCAGAGCTGAAAAATGTGTTGTTGGAAAAGCGCAGCAGGTCAGGCAGCATCCAAGGAGCAGGAGAATCGACGTTTCGCGCATAAGCCTGACCTGTTGCGCTTTTCCAGAAACACATTTTTTAGTCTTTCCATCCACGTCAGTAAAGCAAAGGAGCTGGTCATTGACTTCAGGAAGCGGAGTGGGAAGGGGAGTTGAAATGTTTGGCCATGGGGCGGTGGGGTTGAATGGTGCAGGTTCCCGGAGATGTTCCCTAAAGTGGTCTGCAAAAAGATGTTCGGTCTCCCCGATGTAAAGGGCCTGCATCAGGAGCAATGGATACAATAAATGATATGTGTGGAAGTGCAGGGGAAACTTTGATGGACGTGAAAGGCTTCTTTGGGGCCTTGGATGGAGGTGAGGGGGGAAGGTGATGTATGTGGGAGGCTCCTTTGGGGCCTTGGAGGTGAGGGGGGAGGTGATCGCAGAGGACTTTAGAGAACATCACCGGGATACCCACACCACTCAACCCCAATGCCCCAGGGCTAAACATTTCAACTCCCCCTCTCACTCTGCCGAGGACATGCAGGTCCTGGGCTTCTTCCATCGCCACTCCCTCATCTTCCACCTCGGGACCCTCTAGCCCCATGGCATCAATGTGGACTTCACCAAATTCCACATGAACTCAATTCACAAGCTTGGCAACAACACCACTGTTGTAGGTCAGATCTCAAACACCGATGAAACAGAATTCAGGGAAGAGATGAGGTGCTTAATGGCATGGTGTAATGATGACAGACTTTCCATCCATTCAGTAAAACAAAGGAGCTGGTCATTGACTTCAGGAAGCGGAGTGGGAAGGGGAGTTGAAATGTTTGGCCATGGGGCGGTGGGGCTGATTGGTGTGGGTTCCCAGAGATAGTCCCTAATTTACTAATTTCCCCTCCCCCCACCTTACCCCAGTTCCAACCTTCCAGCTCAGCACCATCCTCATGACCTGTCCCTCCTGTCAATCTTCCTTCCCACCTATCTGCTCCACCTCCTCTCCAACCTATCACTTTTACCCCACCTCCATCCACCTATTGCACTCTCAGCTACCTGCTCCCCAGCACCACCCCCTCCCATGTATCTGTCCACCCCCGAGGCTTCCAGCCTCATTCCTAATGAAGAGCTTTTGCCCCAAATGTCAATTTTCCTGCTCCTTGGATGCTGCCTGACCTGCTGTGCTTTTCCAGCACCACTCTAATCTTGACTCTAATCTCCAGCATCTGCAGTACTCACCTCTGCCTAACATAACCAAAGACCCCTCCCACCCTGGTTATACTCTCTACCACCCTCTTCTGTCAGGCAGAAGTCATAAACGTTTCTATGCATGTGCAAACAGATTCAAGAACAGCTTCTTCCCTGCTGGTATCAGGTTCTTGAATCAACCTCTTTAGTGTTAATTTTGAAATCTCTCTGCACTTGCTTGGTAGCTGACAACTGTATCCTGCTGTCTGTTCTGTTATCTTGATGCACTTAGATAGTATCATCTACCTGTAAAGCAAGGAAGACAACATTTCTCACTGTACCTCAGTACACATGACAGTAATAAATCAAAAAATCAAAAAGTCACAAGCCAAAGCCTGTTGGAGAATGGCTGACCTTGTTAAAAGCGAGTTATCTGACACTCATTGTAAAGTTGTTTAAGCAGCTGATAGTTCCAACAGTGGGTGAAATCTAGCTACTGATGAGCTGGAACCAAGGGCTGTGTATGATGGAAACTTCGGCCGGCAACAAGTCGCTGATTGATCTGTGGAATGATTTGTGGTGACAAAGGCCTTCTGCCTGCCCACAACTGAGCAATTAGTTCCCAGGTCACTGAACAGTTTGTGGTTGAGGGAGAAGGAAGCCAATTTGTTGTCACCCTTCAGTTGCTGTAAGCTGTGGTTTAATCATCCAGAAAGTCGCATTGTAAATGGGAACCAGCCAGCCATGCTACATGTAAATAAATAAAAATACCTGGAGAAGGAAAGTCAAGAAGCAGCAGACAATGACAAGCCAAGAGAATTATCCCAGCAATTCCATGTTTCTTTTTCTGTGACTATCTGTATGTGTATGATGAGAAAGTTTATAAGGGGCTTCACGTCTTAATCAGTAGAGTTATAAACTGGTGGTTCGTAATTGTTTACCTGTAGCCAAATAATACTTACTTGTCATAAATATTAATTTTTTGTTAAGACTCTTCTTCCTCCACATTCCTCAGAGTCCAGGATAATTTGTTTCAATTCCTGGAGGGGGGTTGGGGTGGGGAGTAAGGTTCTGTAGTGGCTGGATAGTCCAATCCCAGAGTTGCAGACTCTGGTCAGAGATGGGGCAGGTTATGTTGGAGGAGATGGGTGGCTGGGTGAGGGGGATGGTCTGGATTTTGTGTGCTCTTTCTGTTGCCTTTGCCTGGCCTCCATGTACTCCACTTGGTGACATTCAATGTGTTTGGTTGCTTCTTCTTCGGTTTGTCCAGGGCAAGCAGTCCCCATGTGTCGGTGGGATGTTGCATTGTTCAGGGTGACTTTCAGGGTGTCCTTGCAGCATTTCCTCTGCCCTCCCAGTGCTCACTTACCACTGTGGAGCTCAGAGTAGAACACTTGCTTACAGAGTCTTGTGTTGGGCATTTGAACAATATGGCCCACCCATCACAACTTGCTGTGTGTTATCAGTGCCTTGATATTGGGGATATTGCCCTCACATTGGTACACCTATAGTGCCAGTGGATTTGCAGGATTTGTGAAGAGGGTGCTGGTGATAAGGTTCCAGGGAGTTGAGGTGCCTGCTGTACATGGTCCATGCAGGAAGGTAGGGACCATAGCTGCTCTGTTGACCATGAGCTTGGTGCTGGGTTTGAGGTCTGGGACTTTGAATACTCTGTTCCTCAGGCATCCAATGGCTGCACTGGTGTATTGCTGAGTCAGTGTTGGACTTCATTGTCAACATCTACTCACACTGCGAGGAGGCTCCTAAGCTATGGCGAATGATCCACATTGTTCAGGGGCTCATCAGGAGGTGAGCACACATTGTTGTGTGGCAACATCGGACTGGCAGAGATCCTTTGTTTACTGGATATATGGTCTGAGGTCCATTCTCTCTAATGCCTCAGTGAATGCGTCGACGAGGGTTTGTAGCCCTGCCTCTGGATGTGTGTGGGCACATAGGGATCAGCTATATACTGCAGCTCCGTGACAGACATTGGGTGGTCTTGACTGTGACCTAGAGGCATCGATGGTTGAACAGTTTCCTACACATGTTGTTGTTTAGCTCCATTCTGCCTTCGAACTTCATGGAGTTGGAATGGAGAGTTGTGGCAAAGAAGTTGGGGAAGAGCGTTGATGCGGTGATAAAGCTCTGTTTGACCCTCGTTTGCATTACATTGGGCCCATGGTGGATCCATTGATGAGGATCGCTGCTTACATGTCCTATGAAGCAAGTAGAGAATGGTGAATACTTTCTGTGGGCAACCAGGTTGAAGGAGAATATTTCACAGTCACTCACGGTTGACAGGGTCCTTGTGAGATTGAAGAAGGCCACGAGCAGAGGTTGCTGATGTTCTCTGCACTTGTCTTGGATTTTCTGCACACCAAAAAATGATGTCCATTGTCCCTTTAGCTGGGCACAAGCTGCGCTGAGACACAGGGGAGGAGGGTTTCATTCATGTTTGAGGAGGACTCTTGTGATGACCTTTCTTGTGGCAAACAGTGGGGAAAGTCCTCTGTAATTTGGAATAAATTGTAATTCTTGTTAAGTCCAGAAACCTGATTCATACTTTCGATCCACCTGGGTCTAAGTGACAGGGAAATGTGTAAACTTCATGAACTCTTTGTGATGTCTTCAGGAACAGTGGGGATTGATTTCCAGTATACTAGCCCATTGAGTCCAAACATCACGAAATACCAGCTGAGTGTGAACAAGAGAATGGCGTGGAATAACAACTGAAGAATACTCTAGGTTTAACAATTTTGAAGTTCTAGGAAGGAATAAGGTAGGATCAGTATAATAGCGATGTAAGTTTTTTTCTGTACTGGGGGAACCTAGGTACAGTTGCATAATACACAATAAGTAACTTAAAACTTTGAGTTGAGGGCTACAATCCCAAGATATGTAGTGATGGCATGGTGGCACAGTGGTTAGCACTACTGCCTCACAGCGCCAGGGACCTGGGTTTGATTCTAGGCTCGGGTGACTGTCTGTGTGGAGTTTGCACATTCTCCCTGTGTCTGTGTGGGTTTCCTCCAGGTGCTCTGGTTTCCTACCACAGTCCAACGATGTGCAGGTCAGGTGAATTATAGAACATAAAACATAGAACATAGAAAAATACAGCGCAGTACAGGCCCTTCGGCCCTCGATGTTGCGCTGACCAAAGCCTACCTAACCTAGACTAGCCCAATAACCTCCATATGCTTATCCAATGCCCACTTAAATGACCATAAAGAGGGAGAGTCCACCACTGCTACTGGCAGGCATTCCATGAACTCACAACCCGCTGAGTAAAGAATCTACCCCTAACATCTGTCCTATACCTACCACCCCTTAATTTAAAGCTGTGTCCCCTAGTAACAGCTGATATCCCCTAGTAACAGCTGAAAATTGGCCGTGCTAAATTGCCCATAGTGTTAGATACATAATTTAGATTTAGATTAGGGCGGCACGGTGGCACAGTGGTTAGCACTGCTGTCTCACAGCGCCTGAGACCCGGGTTCAATTCCCGACTCAGGCGACTGACTGTGTGGAGTTTGCACATTCTCCCCGTGTCTGCGTGGGTTTCCTCCGGGTGCTCCGGTTTCCTCCCACAGTCCAAAGATGTGCGGGTAAGGTGAATTGGCCATGCTAAATTGCCCGTAGTGCTAGGTAAGGGGTAAATGTAGGGGTATGGGTATGGGTGGGTTGCGCTTCGGCGGGTCGGTGTGGACTTGTTGGGCCGAAGGGCCTGTTTCCACACTGTAAGTAATCTAATCTAATTAGATTCCCTCCAGTGTGGAAACAGGCCCTCCAGCCCAGCAAGTCCACATAGACCCTCCGAAGAGTAACCCATCCAGACCCATTGCACCTAATCAATCAGAGGGGAATGGGTCTGGGTGGGTTACTCTTCGGAGGGTCTATGTGGACTTCTTGGCCAGTTTCCACACTGTAGGAAATCTAATATATCCCAATTAAAAAGTTGTTCTTGAGTGGGCTTTTGACAATGACATGAAAGCATGGAATGAAAAATGGAAATGAAGCTATCAGACCTGCTTCTTCCGCACACAGTCCACAATCTACCCGAAGTAGCTTCCTCAAAGGAAGTCAATGGAACCTCCAGATCATTCATTGTTCCTCACATTTCCAGTATTCCTGTAGGAGAATGCAATTGTTTTTCCACTTTGCACTTGCTAAGTCAGTAAGGAAATATTCCCAGGTCAAATTGATGAAGAGACAAGGTTACTTTATATGTTGCTCAGGAAATATCTCGACTCGAAGTCTCACAGGTGAATTCCCCAGCACGGCTTTCCCATTCCGTACGCTTTTAATTTCTGGACCCTAATGCTGCCAATTCTGTGACAGTTCCTCAATATGGATTGCAGCTCACTGTAAGCTCAGCTGAACCAGTGCGTACCTCAGCTCAATTCACTTGACATCTCAGGAGCATGAACATGCATTTCTCCTTGGCAGAATTAAATCATGTCCTGACTTTGAAGTGAATAGCAGAAATCTAAATACAAGTGCATACCCATAACCTCTCCTGAGCTCTGGAACAGAACTTTTCCACAGGTATCAGGATTCCAGCATCAGGATGAAATGGGAGTCCCAAACCCACACTGACCAGAAGTGGGATTGGCCCCCGAGACTTGATACATGTGGTTAGGAGGGTTCACAGGAGGTAGAAGGCACAATCAGAAGGATGAAATTTGGTAGCTTTGGCAGATTCCCTCGAGGTGTTGCTGAGGTAGGTCAGAGATTGAGTGAGGGAAAGATTTAAAATGTGTGAGGCCAGGCTGGCAACTAGGTTCCTATGGATGTCACACTGGAGTTAGAGAGCTGGCCTTCTCTTCATTGATATGGAGCATCTAGATCCACTGGCTCCTGGAGATATATTTTACATATACTAATCCTACAAAGTTGCATTTATAAAAGAATCAATAGGAGGCATGTGCAGTACAGGAATGATTACAGAGTTCTAAGTCAGAACGGTGCATGTCTTGGAAGGGGTCTTATGGTTCCCCATACATATATGCCCTTGCCCTCCTAAGTAGTAGAGGTCATGAGTGTGAAAGCTGTTGCCAAAGGAGGCTTGGTGAGTTACTAAAGTGCATCTGATAGATGGTACATGTCAGTGGTGGAGGGAGTGAATATTGAAGGATAGTTGATGAGGTTCAATCCAACAGCACTGAGAAAAAGTTAGGAGCAAAACTTATTGTCAGTATGAATGTCAGTCTCATACTGAAACGTGGCTTCTTAATCTGTCAAATGTGACAGTTGTCAAGATCCTTATTCCTCCATTTTCTTTCTCCCTTCCGAGTTTGCTGACTCCCTTTCAGGGACAGATACGCAGGAGGGGGGAGTTACGTTTTGGCACCTGGTGAAAAATGGACTCTCTTCATCGATCCATTGAAACATTGTTAGTATTATCCAACCTTGGAGGTTACAGTAGCTGAGGTTAGATTTAAGTGATGTCCACAATTCGTTTAAGCGATTAATGGGCAAAGTAAACCTGAGAGATTGTTCCTCTCTTTGATCACCAAATGATGATTGCCATCCTCTGCTTCTTCTCCAGTTAAAATTGGTTATCTCTACACAAAGTAGGGATTTAATCATCTGATCTGGCTGGATATTTTTTAGCGTTGAATTAACCTGGGCCAACAGACAAGCCAAGATGGAAATAGATTCATTAATAATTGTTCAAAAGGAACTGGAGAGAAGACATTTACAACACTGTGTGGAAACAGCAGGGGATTGGGATGAATTGGAAGGGTTGAATGGTCTCCTTCTGCATGAAGTGTAAAAGCACAATGTCATGATATTATTATAATCGTCATCTCAAATCGAAGTATCGTTTGACCTTAAATCTCCAATTTGTGACACTGTAGTTTCAGCACAATACATCTCTCTCATCCACTTTTTACCAAGTGGCTTTTTAACTCTCCTTCTTAATCTTTTAGGGAGCAACTTTTCTTCTTCTTCTGTAATGCCTTTCCTTTATTTATTTGTTCCCTTATCCTTTGGAATCTTTCTTTGCCTGCCCTTCTGGGTGGGCAATCCAAACCATCTTCGCTGATGTTTACTTGAATTGATAGGATTCATGAGGATTTGCAATAGACACTTGATAAATCATGGGCCTATCTGGGTTTTGAGGCTCTCTCTCAGTTTTACTATATAAAAGATTATGGGTTTTTTTCTCTTAGTTTTGGCTCATAGCAGAGTGATAGGTTTGTAAGCCAAAAATTAATTGGTACAAATATTTTCACTAAGCAACGCACACTGATATGCTCTGTGTGGGCTGAAAATAGCCAAACCCAAAGAACCTTTAGCACAACAAAATTCATTAATGTTACTTTAACCAGACCCACACTAAAATTGAGGGGGCCTTCCATTTCTGGATGGGTTGACGCTGTAATGCAGAAAACTAATGATAGCTACAGTAAGCTGCCTATGTTTTACAATTTATAGCTGTTTTTGTAACCTGGGATGTTTAAGAGGTCATGCAATGAGAAACATTACCTTTTCTACAGCCCCTGATTTATAATCTGCAGAAACTTTCCAAGTTTAGAAACTAACTTATTAGGTTTTTTTTCCTTTCTCTCCAGCAGCTGAATTCCTTGAAGTAAAAATGTTAATTTTATTTAAAGAGCAAGGATTAATTCAGAGCACATTGTGGTAAATCTATCTATTAACTATATTAATGTTTGACATGAGTCTGTTGATGCTCTTCCATCTGCTGTTTCAAAGGTTTAAGCCATTTAAAGTCAGTGGGATGTTGGCCACACTTAAATGTGAAGCAGAGAAATATTTATGTAAAAAATTGAGTGTTCACCTGTTTGTTGTACTAACGGCCTTTTCTATAGTTATGCCTCCGTGTACAGGTTCAATGCTCAAGCATTGTTTCTATATCTAAGGATATAGAAACATGCTCCTGGATATCGGAAAACATCTGTCAACTTAAACTAGAGCTGTTTGAAATTATTCAGCACTTTTCATGATCAAAGGCACTTTGCAGCCAATTAGGTGCATCTGGATAATTATCATCATTGCAATGTAGGGAACTGCTGCAGTCAATTTGCACACAGCAAGGATGGAGGATTCGGGGTAATCCAAGATGGAGGATGGGAAAACATTGTGGCTGTTAGAGCTGCTCCTTTTTTGAGATATTTTTATTGCTGGAGCTAATTTCCTTAAAATTTAGGAGCAGTTATGACTGTTTTATAAGCTGTTGCATTGTTTGGGAACTTTGGCAAAATAAAAGATCAAAACAATGGCACTTTAAAAAGGAGGAAGAGAGACAAAGATAGTGAGAATTACAACATTTAAAAGGCATCTGGATGGGTATATGAATAGAGATGGTTTCGAGGGATATGGACCAAATGGGACTGGATTTATTTAAGATATCTGGTCGGCACAGACAAGTTGGACCGAAGGGTCTCTTTCCGTGCTGTACAGCGTTAAGACTCTATGACTGTAAGTCCCTATCAAGCAGCAGTGCAATACCAGATGATGGACTGAATTTTCTGAGGAGGGACACTTACACAGAGTGTCACTTTGCTCTTTCATATGAAACAAGAGAGCTCTACATTTCATCAAGGCTCCTTCAGAAATGCAGAGCTGTTCTCCCATTCTGACAGGGCCCTCACAGCAAAGAACTGTTGGAGGGAGGTAAACCACAGTCCAGCTGCTGTGTTCTGTACCTTTAAGGTCGAGCAACACAAACAGCCACTTTGACACCGGCTGTCAAAGGGTACGAGTGTGAGGTAATTGAGAGGTCAGGGTGCCCAGGTAGTAGGACGTAGGTTGGCACATAGGTAGTGTGTCAGGTAAGTGTGCCAGGTAGGTACTGTATCAAGTAAGTAGTGTTCCAGGTAGGTAGTGTGTTAGGTCAGTAGTGTGTCAGGTACATTGTGTGTCAGGTAGGTACTGTATTAAGTAATTAGTGACAGGTAGAGTGTCAGGTAGGTAGGGTGCATTGTGGAAAAGAGTTAGGCTCTCAGTAAAGAGTGCCAAGTGAGTAGGGGGTTAGGATGCCAGCTGTTTAAGATGCCAGTTAAGTAGGGTGCTGCTGGGACAAGCTGAGTAATAGTGTTTAGCATAGGTTAAATGACTGGGAAATATCAGGTCCCATGGGAATTGTGTCAGGTTAAGGAGGTGGCCAGGAGATATCACATTCAGCTGCGGAGGTTGGGGGAGAGGGGAGCACTTTGTTGGTGTTGGATTTGGAGCAGAGGTGCAGGGGTATGGATGTAGGATTTGGAGTTGGGGCATGGAGCAAGGATTGTGACTTGCTGCAGATGGGGTTGTGGGGTCTGGACTGGGGAGTGGGTGGCTGTTGGATATGGAGTAGAGGAGAGATGGCTTGGGGCCAATGTTGGATCTGATGATGAGTGTGCTGACTCCTGAGATGACAAGAAGTAGTCAGGATCTATGTGTATACTCACTCTGGGGGGTTTGTCTGACATAAGCATGGGGTCTGGTTAATATTTCCTCAAGAATTAGACTATGTATTTAATAGTCTAAATTGCCTTTTCTGGAAGCCACCCCCACCCCAAAATTCCCTGGCTTAAATAGATATTTGGAGGAAGTGAGGACTGCAGATGATGGAGATCAGAGACAAAAATGTGGCACTGGAAAAGCACAGCAGGTCAGGCAACATCCGAAGAGCAGGAGAGTCAACATTTCGGGCAAAAGTCCAAATATGATTCCTAATTAAGGGCTTGTGCCGGAAATATTGCTCCTCGGTTACTGCCTGACCTGCTGTGCTTTTCCAGCACCACACTTTTTGACACTTAAATGGTGATTTGCAGAGGGTTCCCAATGTAAAATGTTCAATTTTCCATCCACTATCTTTGGAGATTGTTACGATTGGGATTGCCCATGGGCACAATGCAAAACTCTCATCTATATTTCAGAAGCAGCTGTCTGGCCTTAAAAGTCTGGGCCAAACCCTTGTTTTGATATAGATAGAGAACTAAATATTGACCACTGCACTCATGGGGGAATTCCCCTAAACTTCTTTCAAAATAATGCAGTGGGATCCTCTCTGTCCACTTGACAAAGTAGACAGGCCAGCGGTTTAATGGTTCAACTGAAGCATATCACTTCCAACAACATAGCTCTCCCTCAGCGCTGTAGCCAATTGGTGGCAAAGATTGTGTGTTCAAGTTTCTGAAGAGAATTTAAACCCATAACATTATTAAATTATTAATTATTATTTATTATTAAACCATAATTTAAAAGCAAGAATGCTACCAGAAATCCAAGGCAAATATCTGCACTAGCCTTCCCTCAGAGATTGTCACTGCTTTCTTCACACTGTTGAAACTTTTCATGCCTCTATATTTCACTATTTCTCTCCACTATAGAAAGTTCTATATTATTCTTGTTCCTTCAAAGATCCAGTATGGGTTTGAACCCAATCTTCCTCTTTCCAAATTTACACTGTGTTGAAATTAGAATTCTTCCCTCCATCTTGTATTTTTTAGATTAGATTACTTACAGTGTGGAAACAGGCCCTTCGGCCCAAAAAGTCCACACTGACCCGCTGAAGCGCAATCCACCCAGACTCATTCCCCTACATTTACCCCTTCACCTAACACTACAGGCAATTTAGCATGGCCAATTCACCTGACCTGCACATTTTTGGACTGTGGGAGGAAACCGGTGCACCTGGAGGAAACCCACGCAGACACGGGGAGAATATGCAAACTCCGCACAGTCAGTCGCCTGAGGTGGGAATTGAACCCGGGTCTCTGGGCGCTGTGAGGCAGCAGTGCTAACCACTGTGCCACCGAGCGGCCCAACCACTGTGCCACCTGGGCCGGCATGTATTGCCCGTCCCTAATCGTCCAGTTAAGAGTCAACCACATTGCTGTGGGTCTTGAGTCACTGTTGGCCAGACAAGGTAAATTTAGCAGATTTCCTTCCCTAATGAACCTGATGGGTTTCCACAATAATCAACATGGTTGCCATTATTCCAGATTTTTATTGAATTCAAATTTCATCACCTGACATGATGGGATTCAAACCCCATGCCCCCAGTGTATTAACAGTGAGTACAGGATTACCAGTCCAGTGACATTATTATGATACCACCTCCACCGTAAACAAACGATTTGGACTCTTTAATTTCTTCTGTCTGCCCTTTCCTCAATAGCAGAGAGTCGATCTAATGCCCAGCAGGCTCAGGCTTGAACATTTCAAATGATCTAACCGTACCAGAATGTTTGGGACCATGTCTCTACACTTTGAATTTCCTGTCGCTAAATCTTCTTTTGAATGTTATCACAATATTTCCTTAAACATATTGAGCTTCACTGGAGCATCACAAAGCACTTGACTCCATCAGTTGAAGTTGACGAAATTAGGTGAGGGCCTGGTTGAAACATTCTTAAGCTGATTCACTGTCTGCTGTTTTGTCAGACCGATAACTATCCACTTACCTTTGTATCCCTTTCCTTGTTCCTTTGTATTTAAAATCTATCCTTTAAAATGTCCTTTACCTCTGTAGGTCTTTGTGGTTTTCTTGGTGTCCATAAATCTCCTTCAGTTTGGTCCCATGCCTCTCATTTTCACTTTCGATATGTATTGCTCTACTGAATTTTTCTCATGCTTTGCATCTTATCTTCAACTTCTGTCCCTTTCTCTCTCTCCTCTCTTTTCTGAAACTTGATCGGCGTACTTGAGTGTGTTGCATTTGATTTTGAGCTTCTTGTGACAATTGAACCAAATTACAAATAAGTTATCTTGCTATTGAGTATCACGTGCAAGTCACTTATAACAAATATTGAATCTGCGCTCATGATTTTTCATCCATCAAAAACATGGTGATCGTTCTCTCCTGATACACACCAGGTAGGAGGGGTTGTTCAGAAAGCCTTCCCTAACATGTTGCCTTCTTCCATTGAGCAAAACATTTTGTTAGAGTCACTTGGAACACTATTATCTAGAGGTGAATCCAGACCCAGAGTTATCACTTGAATAACAGTCCATGTTTTAATTGATGGATTGTAGGGATTAGAGATAATCACAGATCAAATCACGACACTAAGATAGCATCATAGAGTCATAGAGATGTACAGCACAGAAACAGACCCTTTGGCCCAACTCATCCATACCTACCCTAACTTAATCTAGTCCCATTTGCCAGCATTTGGCCCAGTTCCCTCTAGACTCTTCCTATTCATATACCCATCCAGATGCCTTTTCAATGTTGTAATTGTACCAGCTTCCACCACTTCCTCTGGCGGTTCATTCCATACATGTACCACCCTCTGCGTGAAAATGTTGTCCCTTAGGTCCCCTTTAAATCTTGCCCCTGTCCCCTTAAACCTATGCCTTCTAGTTTTAGATTCTCCTGTCCTAGGGAAAAGACCTGGTCTACTATCCTATCCATGCTCCTCATGATTTTATAAGGTCACCCCTCAGTCCCTGACGCTTCAGGGAAAAAAGCCTCAGCTCATTCAGCCTCTCCCCATAGCTTAAACTCTACAAGCCTGGCAACAACCCAGTAAATCTTTTCTGAACTCTTTCAAGTTCATTGTTCCAAAACTGGGAGACCAGAATTGAATGCAGTATTCCAAAAGTGGCCTAACCAATGTCCTGTACAGTCACAGAATGACCTCCCAACTCCTGCACTCAATGCACTGACCAATAAAGGCAAGCGTACCAAATGCCTTCTACCCAAATGTTTATTAAACCAAGCTCCTTGTTGAATTCACGGACTCATACTCACAACGTGTTTTCCTCCCCACCCCAAAGGTCATGATTGACACATCTCCCCTCACCTTGAGCATTATTGCTCCAAGTCAACCAGGCTGTCAGCTCAGACTACTTGTGACAGAAAGAATGCGCAAGGTACAACATATCAACTCAGCTGAGTCTAGATTAGAGTGGTGCTGGAAAAGCACAGCGGGTCAGGCAGCACCCCGAGGAGCAGGACAACTCAGCGGTTCATCCTCTGAAATCTATAACTTCCAGAATACTGGAGCTAACACAAATACTGGGCAAATGTTACAAGGATAGTTTTAATGGCTCAGTAAAAGTTGTTATGCGGGAAATGAAATCCGATTAGCACCAATTCATTTACCGCCAAGTTTTGTTTTACTTGACCAGACTCATTCACTTTGTTCATGGATGCAAGAAATTAACAATAACGTGACCTGCCTTGAACTCAGAACAATGACATTTTCAATGTTGTGATTGAAACTCTTGCCCACTCATTTAAGGTTATATTAAATTTGCCACTGCAATAGAAAACTGACATGAAACTACAAGCCTGCTAGTCTTGGGTGGGCTTGGGCTGTGTACAGAATTCCAAGTTGCTGATTAGGTCATTCATTAGTTGCAATGGGAACAACTGGAAATTAAATGGAATTCTCATGTTGAATGTAATAAATTGACATGTGTTAGAAATTGACAGCTTAATCCACCATACTTATGGCCTCTGGCCAAATGAAGACTGGTTGACTTGAAACGGTGATTGTCAAGTTTTGAAGCTCATGAATGAAATATTCACAGACCCATTCATCTGAGTACTCGCATGCTTAATGAGGGTGTAACTGCACTGTCAGAGTTTGCTTCAACCACCGTCAATCTGGAATTTTATGGAGCTCTCGTTATGTGTAAATCAGAAAGAGAATATGATCTATCCACTTTTTCTTTCTTATCTCCTGCAGTTGTGCTAGCTTCTTTTATATTTCCAATTGCTCGGAAATTAAGCATTGAATAAGGTTTGCTGTGTTTTTGCTCCCCACTGTGCCAATGGGAGTATCCCTTTGCTGATCTACCCAGTGCTTCGAGCCTCAAATTACTCAAGTTAATTTCTGACTGCTTGGCTCACCTCAAGACTCACTTTAGGGCGGCCCGATGGCTCAATGGTCAGCACTACTGCCTCACAGCACCAAGGACCTGGGTTCGGTTCCACCTTCAGGTGACTGTGTGGAGTTTGCACGTTTGCGCCCCCCACCCCCACCCCCTCTGTCTGCGTGGGTTTCTGCTGCGTGCTCCAGTTTCCTCCCTCAGTCCAATGATGTGCAAGTTAGGTGGATTGGCCATGCTAAATTACTTGTAGATGTGTAGGTTGGATGTGTTAACCATAGGAACTGCAAGGGTAGGGGAGGAGATGGGTCAGGGAAGGGATGCTCTTCAGAGGGTCAGTGTGCACTCGTTGGACCGAATGGCCTATTACCACACTGTCGAGATTCTAAGTGAAGAATTGCCTGAAGCAGCTAGAAATGACTTCCTCTTATTAGTGCAGAGAGTGTCCATTCTGACATTGAGTTATTAATGTTTCATGAGATGTGGGGATGGTTGACACTGATGCCCATGCCTCATTAACTTTGAACTGAATGGCTTGCTAGGCCATTTCAGATGGCAGGTGAAGAGTTTACCACATTGCTGGAGTTACATGTGTAGGCCAGACCAGGTAAAGATGGCAGATTTTCTTCCTTAAAGAACAGCAGTGGCCCAGAAGGACCTTACTGACAATTGGTGATAGCTTCATGGACATTGTGGGCGGCACGGTGGCACAGTGGTTAGCACTGCTGCCTCACAGCGCCTGAAGACCCGGGTTCAATTCCCGACTCAGGCGACTGACTGTGTGGAGTTTGCACGTTCTCCCCGTGTCTGCGTGGGTTTCCTCCGGGTGCTCCAGTTTCCTCCCACAGTCCAAAGATGTGCGGGTCAGGTGAATTGGCCATGCTAAATTGCCCGTAGTGTTAGGTAAGGGGTAATGTAGGGGTATGGGTGGGTTTCGCTTCGGCGGGTCGGTGTGGACTTGTTGGGCCGAAGGGCCTGTTTCCACACTGTAAGTCTAATCAAATGTCCTTATGGGAGAGGTGTTTCCAATTTCAGATTTATTAAATTGAAAATTTAATCCACCTTGTTAGCATTAAACTGACAACTGTTCAATCAGGACATAATTGGCCCAGGAACGCACAATGTCCTTTTATGATATTACTGCCTTAGTAACACATGACAATTAGATTCTCATTAGCTAAGAAATAGAATATAGCCGACTATGGCCCCTTTGTGTTAGCAGTGCAGAGTAATGCAAGTGGATATCATTGTCTAAGTCACGTCAAATAATCTAGTAGGACATCCTTCGCATGGCAACATGGAATGATCTAATTGGATATCATTACCTTAATGGAAACTTTATTATATTCTTGAAGAAAGGAGAGTAATCATCTTTTGTGGAACTGGTACTAGCAGAACTCGCCTTTATCAGTCGGTGCATTGAGTACAGGAGTTGGGAGCTGAAAATGTGTTGCTGGTAAAGCGCAGCAGGTCAGGCAGCATCCAAGGAGCAGGAGAATCGACGTTTCGGGCATGAGCCCTTCTTCAGGAAAGAAGGGCTCATGCCCGAAATGTCGATTCTCCTGCTCCTTGGATGCTGCCTGACCAGCTGCGTTTTTCCAACAACGCATTTTCAGCTCTGATCTCCAGCATTTGCAGTCCTCACTTTCTCCTACAGGAGTTGGGAGGTCATGTTACAGCTATTTAGGACATTGTTTCAGCTACTTTTGGAATGTTGCATGGAATTCTGGTCTCCCTGCTTAAGGAAGAATGTTTTGAAACTTGAAAGGGTTCAGAAAAGAGTTACAAGGATGTTGCCAGGGTTGGAGGGTTTGAGCTACAGGGAGAGGCTGAATAGGCTGGGGTTATTTTCCTTGGAGCATCAGAGGCTGAGGAGTGACTTTATAGACATTTATAAAATCAAAAAGGACATGGATTGGATGATTCGTGAAGGTCTTTTCCCTAGGGTAGGCAAGTCCAAAACTGGAGGTCATAGGTTTAAGATGAGAGAGGAAAGATTTAAAAGGGACCAAAGGGGCAATTGTTTCTTGCAGAGAGTAGCACGTGTATGGAATGAGCTGCCAGAGGAAGTGATGGAGCTGGTACAATTACAGCATTTAAAAAGCATGTGGATAGATACGTGAATAGGAGGGTTGAGAGGGATATGTGCCAAATGCTGACAAATAGGACTAGATTAATTTAGGTTATCTGGTCAGCATGGACAAGTTAAACTGAGGGGTCTGTTTCCGTGCTCTCCATCTCTATGACTTTATGGTAGGAAGGCAGTTGTGGATAGTGAGTCTATAATACGGGTCAATAAGAATGGAGAGAGGTTACATGTTGACTCTCATTAATTATATGCTTTTTAAAAGAATGATCATCCATACATTTCTGGCCCTTACGTACATAAGTAAAGCTAATATATAGAGTCAGGAAAACGCAGTAAGATACGCACACACACTTGAGAGAAGACAAACTGCGTTGACATATGCCAAATAGACTCGCGTGCTATAGTTTCAAGTCTGAGAGATCGAGGCCTGAGACCACACTGGCTGTTTGCTTAAGTAAAGTCCTTGTGAACAGGTCACTCATCAGTCAAGGCAAAGAGAACTGATGTAAGTAAATCCTTATTTTAAAAAAAAGCTGCTTAGAATATATAGACTTTGGACAACTACAGATCTTTTAACCATCCTACAATAACATAATCAAAAGAGAGACCATGTTGATAGACTTTAGGAATTCCAAGACCTCCTTTACTGCTACGTCAAGAGATTATAATGGAATATTGTCTTTGGTAAAATTTGAACATTCCTGGATTTTTTCTGCTCTCATATGGAGTTTCAGCTCCTAATCTACACCAAATGAAATGATTTTATCCTTCACGCTAGGAAAATGATGTCATCTTATGTTTTCAATATGTTTTTTTTTGCAAAAATACTGGGTTTAAATATGCTAAAGTCCCCTGGGTGTAATTGAAGTTAATCAAATACAGTGGTTCCCTATTACTACATACCCCCACTCAATAACAAAAACCAGCCAAAGTGTTTATAATGGGAGCAGGCATCCTGAAGTGCACTGTAGGCTATTTTAGGACTACTACAATAATTGGTGGAAAGGTGTTTACAAAATTGCACACAGGCTGAATTCTGTCTTCGTAACCATCTTCTCTGTCTGAATTCAGGTCCTATTTTCATGGAGTTCGATTTAGTTCTCAGGGCTAGTGGGATCAGAGGGTATGGGGAGAAAGTGGGAATAGAGTACTGAGTTGGATGATCATGATCATATTGAATGGCAGAGCAGGCTCAAAGGGATGAGTGGCTGACTCCTTCTCCTATTCTCTATGTTTCTGTCCACTTCAACATCTGCTACAGTTAGGGTAAGGAGGCAAATCTCAAATCCATGATATGGGGTTGGAGCCCCCTGCTATTATCACCAATCTGATCCATATCAGCAGTCTGTTTACGCCATCACAGTTTTTAAAAGTTCATACACAGGCCAAGGATATTGCTAGCTAGTACAGCATTTATTGCCCATCCCTAATTACTCAGAGGGCAGTTACAATTCAATCACGTTGCTCTGTATTTGGAGTCACATGTAGGCCAAGCCATGTAAACATAGTAGTTTACTTCCCTAAAGGACCTTAGTGAGCCAGGTAGGTTTATCCAACATGGTCACCATTAGACTCTTATTTACAGACATTTATTGAATTCAAATTCCACCATCTGCTGTGGTGGGATTCGAACTCAGGTCCCCAGAGCATTACCTGGGCCTCTGGATTAACAGTCTAGCAATAGTAACACCAAGCCATTGCCTCTCAATATGTTGCATTGTCCATAAACATTTGATCCACATGTTGTAGCCTGAAACTGTAGATTGTGACTTTTGAGGCTCCAATTTTTCTTTTCCTCAAGTGGCTGACCAGGAACTTCCATCCCTCATCAATGGCTTTTGTTGGAAGGTTAACAAGTTGACAAGTTTTGTCACATTATGGACACACCTTCCTTGACCATCAAGTTTTGGGAGTGGATTTGAATCTGGAACTCCTGGCTCAGAGGCAGGATATTGTCCACTGCACTAGTAGAACATGTATCCTTATTAAGAAACAGATTGACAATTTCATCTTGTTGACTCTCACTTGCCAGTATAACTTTAAGGTGAGAGATTCAAAAAGGACCTGAGGGGTACCTTTTTCATGACGAAGATAGTATGTGTCTGGAATATGCTGACAGAGGAAGTAGTGGAGGCTGGTACAATTGCAACATGGTTGTATGAATAGGAAGGGTCTAGAGGGATATGGGCCAAGTGCTGGCAAATGGGACGAGATCAGATTGGGATGTCTGGTCAGTACAGACAAGTTGGACTGAAGGGTCTGTTGCCCTGCTATATGACTCTATGTCTAGCACTGATTCAGTGAACCACACAGATCCCTTTAATCTGTTCTAACAACATAACTTAAACCAAAATGACCCTTCTCCATTGCATCAGTGTGACGTTGCTGTTGCAGTTATTATTACAGAAACAGTTGATGAATTCAGCACTAATTTTGTGTCTAAAATGTATGGTGGGCTTGTGCTGAATGGGAGGTGAGTTGGGAGTAATGGAAGATCTCAACACTCCTCCAGCTGGGAAAGCAAAGAAACTTCCATCCAATCATCTTGAGTGAGCTTCAATGCAAGGTCCCAGCTGCACAAGAACAGTGTCCCAATGAGCAGCATTAGTTATCGTCTGAGGATATTTCTATCAATGTTTATGTTTCGAAAAAGAAAGAGTCACAAAAGTAGCAAATTCTTGTTCGGTCCCTGCCTCTGCAGAAGGAACTAGATTGCACACTTCAGTTAAGGGTAATAGAGATAATTCTCGGTCTGTTTGATTCACTTCAGAGTCAGGAAGTGAACAGGGAGTCCATGGGGTGGACTGAGAAATAAGTTCATGATTGAATCAAGAATAAGTGTAAAGGAAATGAACTTGATCAATTCAGTGCATTGTTATTCATTTTCATTTTTGTGAATACCAATTTATTACTATGTATTAAAAATATCCTCATTATATTTAATGTTTCATTCTGACTGCCTTTCACATCACAAATAGCCTTAAAAAAATATAAATTATGAGGTTTAAATGTCCCAATAATTAATTAAACTACATTAGCTGTAATGAGTCATTTTGGAGCATTAAAAAATTTGATAGCCATGATTAGTTTGGAATGTGAGAGTTAACGTGCACATTAAAGATACAGTCATTTTGTTCCAATAATGAACAGGGTGATCATATTTTGCCTGAGTTCCTAAAATTGCTCCTGTGAGTGGAGGAGTCAAATTTACATTATTGGGTGTGTCTTCCCTCAAGTGAACAGAAGGGTTTCCAGATGCTACAAGCTGCCAGCAGGAATTCCTACATCAACAGAGGCTCCCGTTTGTATAATGCAGTGGCTAAAGACTGATCTATTCAGGAACATCCAATTTTTCTGACACTCTGCTCCGTGTCCATTCTGCTGTGTTCTATCTTATAGATTCACACAGCATGGAAACAGAGCTTTTCGTCCAACTCATCCATGCCAACTATAATCTCAACCTAAACTAGTCCCACCTGTCTGTGCTTGGCACATATCCCTCCAAACATTTCTTATTCATGTACTTTGGTAAATATCTTATCCTGTTGGACTATAACCTGGTGTTGTGTGATTTTTAACTTTGTACACCTGAGTCCAACACTGGCATCTCCAAATCAATCTTAAATGTTCAAAGTTTGCGAGAAAATTTGTAGCTCGGGTGCTCGTTGTTGTGGTTCTGTTCGCCGAGCTGGGAATTTGTGTTGCAGACGTTTCGTCCCCTGTCTAGGTGACATCCTCAGTGCTTGGGAGCCTCCTGTGAAGCGCTTCTGTGATCTTAAATGTTGTAACTGCACCCACATCCACCACTTCCCTAGACATTCATTCCACACATGAACAACTCTCTGTGTAAAAAAACATTCTCATCATGCCTTCTTAAAATCTTTCTCCTCTCACCTTAAAATATTCCCTCCTACACTTGAAATCACCCTAGAAAAGGACACCTGCAATTTGCTTTATCTATATCCCTCATAATTTCATAAATCTCCCATGCTCCAGTGAAAAAGTCCTAACCTATCCAGCCTCTCCTTATAACTCAAACCCTCCATTCATGACAATACCTTGCTCCTCAGCTTATGTTCTTTCTGAAGTGTTATCCAATGAGCACCGCGGTGTTATTGAGTGAGCTTTTATAATGAGAAGATGCTGTTTTGTGATCAAACTCAGTCACTGCATTGTTTTTATTCCCTCAGGGGGCATGGGCATCACTGACTGGGCCAACATTTGTTGCCAGTCCCTGGTTGCCCTTGAGAAGGAGGTGATGAGCTGCCTTCTTGAACCGCTGCAGTCCATGTGCTGTAGGTAAATGCACAATGCTGTTAAGAGTAAGTTCCAGGAATTTGACCCAGTAACACTGAAGGAAAGGTGATATATTTCCAAGTAAGGATGGTGAGTGTCTTGGAAGGGAACTTGCAGATGACAATGTTCCCATGTATCTGCAGCCTTATCCTTCCAGGTCATGGTTTTAGAAGGAAGCTTATTCCTGATGAAGGGCTTATGCCAGAAATATCGATTCCCCTGCTCTTTTGTTGCTGCCTGACCTGCTGTGCTTTTCCAGCACCACACTCTCGACTCTAATCCTCAGTATCTGCAGTCCTCACTTTTGCCTATAGTTTTAGAAGGTGATGTCTAAGGAGCTGAGGAGCCTTGGTGAATTTCTGCACTGCTGCTCCTGAGTGTCATGGATAGTTGTTGGTATCTTGCAAGATATTTCTAATATCCCTTTGGCCCTCTGATATGTCATCAATTTCTCTTCCAACCAGTCATGGCCATTTCTCCTTTTAACATTGACTCTGATGATGTAAGGAATCTTATTTGGGATTCGATTTTTTTAACATACTTCACCTAGGGTCTAGATTAGAGTGGTGCTGGAAAAACACAGCAGTTCAGGCAGCATCCGAGGAGCAGTAAAATTGACGTTTCGGGCAAAAGCCCTATACTTCACCTAGATATGCTGAACGTTAGCATAATCTGGACAATTCTGCCATTGCTGTATCTACACTGTGTTCATCTTGTTAATATGCTGCAGCACACTCTCAACACAGACATTAATCCATATCGCATCCTATACAGACATGAACTCAAACAAACTGACGTTCCGCGAAACCAATCAACTTTATCCACAAGTGAACATTTTTATACAGGGTGCTGTGACGTGTCACACCAAACCACCCTCAGAAGGTTCACAGAGCACAAGTTGTTCAGGGAAGAATGGGCGGTGTGGATAGGGTTAGAATGTGACGAGAATGACACTACAGTTAACAAGGTGAGCTTGGTAAGGTACAGGAAGCAATCTTGTGCAGATTTGTAGCAAAAAGCCCTCAATGCAATTGGCACTTAGACAAAAACAAACATCAGGTTCAACCCAAGGATATAGGAAAAGGCATCCAATAATTTAATTTTGAATTTTAATCAGCAAAGTTGTTTGCAGTGTAATAGCTTTGCAGGACAGACAAACAATATGCATCACATAGAGGATTAACACCAAATGAAATGGCATTTTTATGGTATTGTATCTACATACATACAGCTGGCCAGAGAAGGATGCCCTGATAATACATTCTCCTGAGTGAATATGTCACACAATGTTCACATAACCTGTAAACATCTCCTGTTTATCGTTTATTTTCAAACTTAACATGACCACGAGTTTGCTATTCCTACAAGGATACCCCTTTTCTCGTCACAAACGTTCAGAGCTTGGGATAGGACCTTGCATTGTCTCTGTTTCAGACAGGGGAGAAGGATTGTTTGTACCTTTTACATACAACTGAGCCTTTCCCATCGTCGGACATATCTTTCTGATTCAGATCTGAGCAGTTTTCAGACACAATTTGTTTTGGAGTAACGATTGCTATTTAACAAAATCCCAACTATCTGATTCATCCAATTCATTTGATTCTTCCCAACTTCCTTTTTCTTCCTGAGCTGCTGAAGTTCAAACATGATCGACATCTACAAGCCGATCATTTCCACAACCGAGCAACTTAACTGAGTATATATAAGGACCACATATTTTCATAACTCTCCCTGACAGTCACTTCCACCAATAAGTGGTATTCTTTCACCATAACCTCCTGAGTCAAATTCAGGCTTTATTGCTTCACTTTACTCCAATTTTGACTCTCTTTCTGTCTGCATCATTTGTCCTCTGCTATCTGGGCTAAATGTGGTTTCAGAAACGGAAATCTTACTCGAGGCTGATTTATAAGAAGCAACTTGCTGGAACAGAGTTAGTATCAAGTGTGTCAAAGTAAATAAGCACAAAATTCATCAGCTTGTGATTTAAAGACATCTGACATTTCTTCCTATTTGTGTTGAGTGTGCTCTAGTTAAACAAATATTAATAATTGTTACAGTGCACTCTGCTACTTCAGTTGAAATGGGATGACACAATGCGACTCCAGTATGATTTAACCTGTTGGTTCTCATGTAATTTGCAAACTTTGATGAACTAAACTGAGGCTATTGTCAGACACAATTTACCCTGGGAACCCATGCGCAGCAAACAAATGACACAAAATCTCTGAAGTTTTGCTAGTTGTTGCTTGACTTATTGGAAACACTTTAAACCACTTCAAATGGTAATTGATCACAATCAACAGCCCGTCAAAATCAGCAAAATCTACATGTAGGTCTGTGCCACACTCTAACTGGCTACTTCTATTGTTGCAAAGTTACCAATGGTAGGTTGATATATTCTTTACTGTTTCATTGTGTTTTATACGTCCTTATCTTGCCCTGGACACTGAAGATAGCTTCACAATAGACTTTGTGTCAAATTCATGCTTAGGTGTTAGTCATGAAGATCACTTGGCAACTGCAGTTATACTTTTACGCATTACAACTCTGACTACTCAAATCACTTCTCCCTCCCCTTCCTAGACCTTTCCATTTCTATCTCGGGCGACCGACTCAACACAGACATCTACTATAAACCGACTGACTCCCACAGCTACCTGGACTACACCTCCTCCCACCCTGCCCCCTGTAAAAATGCTATCCCATATTCCCAATTCCTTCGTCTCCACCGCATCTGCTCCCAGGAGGACCAGTTCCAACACCATACAGCCCAGATGGCCTCCTTCTTCAAGGACCGCAGATTCCCCCCAGATGTGATCGACGATGCCCTCCACCGCATCTCCTCCACTTCCCGCTCCTCCGCCCTTGAGCCCCACTCCTCCAACCGCCACCAAGACAGAACCCCACTGGTTCTCACCTACCACCCTACCAACCTCCGTATACAGCGCATCATCCGCCGTCATTTCCGTCACCTTCAAACGGACCCCACCACCAGGGATATATTTCCCTCCCCTCCCCTATCAGCGTTCCATAAAGACCACTCCCTCCGTGACTCCCTCGTCAGGTCCACACCCCCCACCAACCCAACCTCCACTCCCGGCATCTTCTCCTGCAACCGCAGGAAATATAAAACTTGCGCCCACATCTCCTCCCTTACTTCGCTCCAAGGCCCCAAGGGATCCTTCCATATCCGCCACAAATTCACCTGCACCTCCACACACATCATCTATTGCATCCGCTGCACCCGATGTGGCCTCCTCTATATTGGGGAGATGGGCCGCCTACTTGCGGAACGCTTCAGGGAACACCTCTGGGACGCCCGGACCAACCAACCCAACCACCCCGTGGCTCAATACTTTAACTCTCCCTCCCACTCCACCGAGGACATGCAGGTCCTTGGACTCCTCTCTCGGCAGAACATAACAACATGACGGCTGGAGGAAGAGCACCTCATCTTCCGCCTGGGAACCCTCCAACCATAAGGAATGAACTCAGATTTCTCCAGTTTCCTCATTTCCCCTCCCCCCACCTTGTCTCAGTCGGTTCCCTCAACTCAGCACCGCCCTCCTAACCTGCAATCTTCTTCCTGACCTCTCCGCCCCCACCCCACTCCGGCCTATCACCCTCACCTTGACCTCCTTCCACCTAGCACATCTCCATCACCCCTCCCCCAAGTCCCTCCTCCCTACCTTTTATCTTAGCCTGCCTGGCACACTCTCCTCATTCCTGATGAAGGGCTCTGGCCCGAAACGTCGAATTTCCTGTTCCTTGGATGCTGCCTAACCTGCTGTGCTTTAACCAGCAACACATTTTCTCCTCAAATCACATAATGACTTTATCAACTGACAACTCATTCTTACTGATAAAAAATGGCATGTTGTGTGTTGGCCACCCATTTGTGATATAATTGTACATCCTTAATAATACAGGGTCCCTATCAATTGTTCTAGAAAGGTCATCTACTGTAATTGGAAATTCAGCTTCATGTGAAAAGAGAAAAGGAAAATGATCCTTTTTGGGTTCTACAAGGGATGAGTGTAATTATCTGCCCATCACATTGGCATTACAATCATCTTCTTAACGTCATACTTGTACTCAATACACTTAACATCCGACATATAAGCAGACAAAACCAAATATTGCTCTCTTCCTTCAGCATGCATTTAAAGTGGATACTGTAGCCATTGAATTTAAAGTAGTTGTCACTGGATTATATTCAGATTTTATTGTGAAACGATAAAATTGAGATATTGTTTCACACTTCATCGCACCATCATTTCATTCACTGACACTGACAATTGGGTGAGGAAAATGCAGTTGATCTCTCCTCACATTCTCCAACATATGAAAGATCACTGTTGTGTGGGTTCAGGTATGACATCTTTGTAGTTTGTATCACATATAGGTAGAGTGGTTAGCACTCTTACCTTCATTGTTCAGACCTTTGAGTAAAGAGTTGGGACGTTATGCTAAGGTTGTACACAACATTAGTAAGGTCTATTTTGGAGCACTATGTTGAGTTCTGATCATCCTGTTATAGGAAGGATATTATTAAGCTGGAGAGGTTTCAGATGAGATTTAGATTAGATTAGATTAGATTAGATTAGATTAGATTCCCTAAAGTGTGGAAACAGGCCCTTCGGCCCAACAAGTCCACACCAACCCTCCGAAGAGCAACTCACCCAGACCCATTCCCCTACATTTAACCCTTCACCTAACATTACTAGGATGTTGCCGAGAATAGAGAGTTTGTTCGTCTTTACCTGATCATCTTTCCCTGAATTCTACAATTGTCCAAATGCTGGAGTGCTGACTTCAGCCTGTCATCATGGCTTTGTCTATTCAGAGCTGAAATAAATCTGTGAGTCAAATAACATACTGCCCCTTGAATTCCTTACGACATTTAATTCATCATCTCTTGAAAAATTCTAGAGTGAAAATCGGAAAGATTCTGAATAAACACCAAATGGTGGTCGATGAAGCTGAAAAGGACCCATTTGGGTATTAATAGTTAAATATGACTTTGACTCACCATCTAAGTAACTGATGGGCACTTGCAGAACTTAATTTTGGGACAATTATCAGACCTTCTGATAACATAGTCATTAGATTCTTGACACTTGGTAAAATATTGGGAAGATTACATTTCAGTACCTTATTTGCTAATAATCCCCACATATTCTTACACCACCCTTTCTCTTTGGTGCCACAACTATGGAAATAGCCCAATTATTTGGTTCAACTTTCACAATCATGTTCCCTGACTCCAATCTTTTCAGCTCTTGCTCCCATCCATCCTTAGTGCGTAGGACACTGGTCAACAGTGAACTGGGCTGATACTCTTCCGAATTTGGCCTTATATCTGTGAATCACTGAACATCTTGGTGATCATATTGTCATTTATTCTGACTCTAATTTCCATGCAAAAAAACCTTGCTCCAATTTAATTCAGTTCAATTTCTTTCGTCTCTACCAGTGGAGATTGTCATAGAGCCATAGGGCCATACAACACAGAAGCAGATTCTTCAGTCCAACCAATCCATGCTGACCTTAACCCAAACTAAACTGCCTGTGCTTGACCCATATCCCTTCAAACATTTCTCAAATGAGCAAGCTACTGTTTTCACTCTTCATATGTTAATGGGTAATTTTGCCCATTGTTCCTTGTGGGTGACTAAATCTGTCTCTTTTCCCATCATCAGGATCATTCTCTCCTCTATAATTTCTTCATACCATGATTTCTCCAACTGATGTTGACTCCATTTTTGATGGTATTTTGAGTCAGGAATCACGTTGGCTGTTGCCTCTGTGTTGACCTTCCTGTTCCTTGTGTCTCTCATGTTACTTGGAATATAATGGCCTGCAAATTTTCTTTGAATATCCTTGTGTTTCTTATTGTACAGATATCAACCGATCTCTCATTAACCTCCCAATACATGATGCCTTTCTAAACTAAAAGCCTTTTGCTTCTATGTGGTCCATATCCTTATATTCCCAGGTATTCATATATCTGTCAAGATACTTCTTAAATATCAAACCCCAGCACCTCCACTGGCAGTGCATTCCAGGCACTTATCACCCTCTGTGAAAACACATGCCCCCAAGTAATTGACCATTCGACCTCTTGGGAAAAGAAAAGGACTCTATTCTATCCATGCCTCTCATAATTTTGTAAACTTCTATTAGATCACTTCTCATCCTGCACATGCAAATGAAAACAAACTAAATTTGTCCAGTCTCTCCTGGTAACTAATACCCTCCATACTAGGCAACATCCTGGTAAACCATTTCGGTACTCTGTCCAAAGTGTCCACATCCTTCTGCAAGTGTGGCAATGAGAACTGTACATAATATTCCAAATGTTGCTTAATCAAAGTTCTATATAGCTGCCAACCAATGAAGGGAAGTGGAGAATAGAGGGATACAGACCACATAGAGGCAAAAGACTTTTAGCTTAGAAAAGTGTCATGTTTCAGCACAGGTTAGATGGACTGAAGGGCCTGTTCCTGTGCTGTACACTTCTTTGTTGTTTGCTATACCATCCTCTGACATAGCTTGGAGTGATGTCACCTGATGAAGGAGCAGTGTTCTGAAAGCTTGTGATTTTAAATAAACCTGTTGGACTATAGTCTAGTGTTGTATGACTCCTGACTTTGTCCACCCCAGTCCAACACCAGCACCTCCACATCTTGATTTAGTAGCAATGAACTCTGCATGCAATTTTTGCCTTTGCTTCTTCAACAGAGGTGTTACACAGAAATAGCTCACAAGCCAAGCTCCAAACACATGGGTTTATAAAATAAACAGTGTCTAATGTGTAGCACTAAAAAGTTGAAAGGAATAATTAGTCGGCAGTGATGATTTGATATAAAACAAGTTTATTTTAAAACTCTACAAGACATAAAGACAGCTTGTGCTGTTGTTGTCATTGGCTGAGGGCATAGAGAAAGTCATTGAAAATAAAATGCTGGAGAGATTTGCGGCCAAATATTAAAAGTTTGTGTGTTGCGAACACCTTTTGTACAGGAATGTTCCTCCGTTATTAGCTGCTGTATTCAGAGCTGTCTGCCTTCAAAATGTGATTCCACATTCCACTTGTGTCAGATCCCTCTCAGAAAGGGTCGAAAGGAATCACTTTAACACCACAGGAGCCCCTGGCTGGCAGATAAAACCAAAATATTGCACTTATTCAAGAAAGAGGTAGATGTATTTCTTAGGGTAAAGGGATCAAAGAGTATGGAGAGAAAGTGGGAACAGGGGACTGAGTTGGATGATCAGCTATGATCATACTGAATGGTGAAGCGGGCTTGAAGGACCGAAAGACCTATTCTTCTCCAAGACTTTGGCCTAGTATTGGAAAGTGGGGCTAGTGGAGATTTAGTGTAGCTTTGACCATACAGATTTGGGTGGGCCGAAGGGCCTCATCTGTACTGTATGATTCTATGCTCCTATTTTGTATACTTCTTCATTTCTACAGTATTTCAGAACATCCAGGAAAATGTTACAATTTGCAGGTTTATTTTTGCAGCGCTGTGTCTGCTGCTATGTAGAAACTAATTTGTATCCATAAGGTTTCACAAACTACTAAATAGCTAAACATGTCTTCCTGATGGTGTAATTTAAGGGAGAGTTTTGAACATAGAACATAGAACAGCATAGCACAGTACAGCCTTCGATGGTGTGCCGACCTTTTATCCTACTCTAAGATCAAACTAACCAACAGACCCTTCATTGTACGAACTTCCATGTGCCTGTCCAAGAGTCGCTTAAATGTCCCTATGTTTTGAGCTGGGCCTACCTGCTCCTCTGTTTCCGATAATGCCATGGATCTTGTTATACTTCCCTCCTGTTGTGGGCAGCCATGCCAACTTGGCCTACAGAGAGGGTGAAAATGTCATGTTGCCAATGTCAGGCTTAATTGGTTAATGAACATCTTCTCACCCACTTGAACTCTGGTGAATATTTATTTGTATGCTAGCATTAAAGTGAATAGGGAGAGGTAAATGGAGGGGTATGGAGCAAAGACAGAGAGAAGGGATTAGTTTAACTGGGCGTCATGTTTTGGCACAATATCGTGGGCCGAAGGGCCCATTCCTGTGGCTCATACTGTTCCATGTTCTATGTGATATAGGAGTGCCAGTTTGTGCAGTGGTTTTGGGATACCCAGTGAGAAGTGATAAGGCACTGAGTTTGAGTCTTCCAATCAGAAAAGGTTGGTCAGCTAAACTCACCTTGTGTAGAGGACTGGAGCAGAAATCTTTGTAGGTGAACTTTGGCTGGTTTTCATTCGACAAAAAGTCTTGTAAGTTTCCAGGGTTTTTCCGATCGACTCTAATAACTTTGGCCGAATCCTGGCACAGCTGCACAAAGCCATTTATGGTGCTACTTGAGGCATGAGACTGCTTTGCTCAACCTATGGCTGTTGATTGAGAGAAACTCTACATAGGTTCCAGCTCTACACCTTTGGTCTTATTTTAGTCAAGGTGTAAGCACTCGTTCAGCAATAAAATTTGGTCAAGTCCACTCGTGAAGCAAATCCTGCCTCGAGACTCTACATTGGATGGCTGGGGGCAAGTGAATGGACCAAAGTAAATCAGTGAATCCATCTGAAGACCAATTGTTTGGGAATGCTTTGCTTAGTCAGTGGCTTATTTATTTGGAGAAAAAGAGCATTTGTAGCCTAACTGTCCCATTGGGAACATAATTGGATCCAGTACAACATCATTTTCAACCCATGCCAATGTTACTGTTATCTGATTTCTTCCTGGACAGATCTCATGGGTTTCCTGGACAGATCTCATGGGTTTCCTGTACATTTAGGTTACAATGAACCCTACAATATTCTTTATATACAATTCTGTTTAATTCTCAATTTTCTCAGGTTGACCCAGTGCTCAGATCTTCAAGTCAGATGTTACTGACCCACAATTCCCTCTAGGTTTTGATCATGGAACAACAGTTAATGCTATGCTCTGTAGCTGGAAATGCAACCTATGTTGCAAACTGCACACTGTGCTATGAGTGACTTATCTCCTAGTCCCTCATTTACTTGTCTACACTGATCAGGTCAGGAGTTTGAACATTCATCCATCACCTAATTGAGTGTTGGCTGAATCACTGATCAGTATCATCTGGGACACAATCATTTATTTCATTGGTATGTCTCTGCACGCACCAGCACCCATTTCTTTCCCTGGTAGTGAATGGAGGCTGTATTATCCGCAGGACCCCTGAACACACGAAGTACATTACAATCGCAAGCATCTACTCAATCATCAAGAACAGCAAAACCAGCGATGTCACATCAGCAAGTCCACCTCATGCACCATCCCAACCTGGCCATGAATCACCATTCCTTCATCACTCCAGGAAAATATTCAGGAATTCCTAACTCAACACTATTGAGTAAAAGGTATTTAACAGGATTTGCTGTTAAAGGACAACAGTCTTTCCAACAACACTTTTCTTTATCTATTTGTGGGATGTGGGCATCCATGGCTGGGCCAGTATTTATTGCCCATCTCTAGTTGCCCTTGAGAAGGTGGTGGTGAGCTGACTTCTTGAACTGCTGCAGCCAACCTGCTGTGGTTTGACCTGCAATGTCTTTAGGGAGGGAAATTCCAGGATTTTGACCCAGCAACAGCGAACAGCAATATGTTTCCAAGTCATAATGGTGAGTGGCTTGGAGGGAAATGTGAAGGCGGTGATGTTCCTATATGTCTACTGCCCTTGTCCTTCTAGATGGAAGTGGTCATGGGATTGGAAAGTGTTGGATTTCTTGTTGAATTTCTACAGTGTATCTTGTGCATAGTACACACTGCTGCTACTGAGCGTCAGTGGTGGAGGGAGACGATGCTTGTAGATGCAGTGCCAACCAGGTGGGCTGCTTTGTATTGGTATCAGGAAGTAGGCAACAAATTTCTTAGATTAGATTAGATTACTTAGATTAGATTACTTACAGTGTGGAAACAGGCCCTTCGGCCCAACAAGTCCACACCGACCCGCCGAAGCGCAACCCACCCATACCCCTACATTTACCCCTTACCTAACACTACGGGCAATTTAGCATGGCCAATTCACCTGACCCGCACATCTTTGTGAGTGTGGGAGGAAACCGGAGCACCCGGAGGAAACCCACGCAGACACGGGGAGAACATGCAAACTCCACACAGTCAGTCGCCTGAGTCGGGAATTGAACCCGGGTCTCAGGCGCTGTGAGACAGCAGTGCTAACCACTGTGCCACCGTGCCGCCCACAAATACTGGCTTTTGCAGAATTTTCCACATTCCACATTGAAGAACTGAGGCCCTTTTCCAAAGCTTTATACAACATTAAAGAGAAAGCAGAGGACCCATCTTCCCCAATCAAAACTGAATTTGATTCCAATCTCATTGCTGCTTGTAGGAAAAGCAGCAGCTATCGTTTATCTAGTAATAGTTATTGCAATGACTATTCTGCCTAAACCCTGACTCCACCATCCCAGCATCTCCACACCACACAACCAACACCAGCCACCACCCCAACCACCCCCCTCCTCCCCGCCCCATGCCCAAGACCCCAGAGACCCCGGAGCACAGCTACCTCAGCATGAGATCTGTATCCAACCTGGACTGATCCCAACCTGTACTGTTTAGTTTCACATCGGTGTAATGTACATTTTCCAGATGTTTTAGAATGAAAATGAGTTTCTTGTCCAATGAATCATGTCTCAGATAAGATGAAATAATTCCTGATTTAAAAAAAATGAAGAACCTTGTTCCATATCCAAACTTCAAAAAAAGCATGCAATTATTTCATTAAGTTAATCTGTATCAGAGACATTAAAAAATAATTCATCAACGGTTTCGGGAGGCTCCAAATGTTGCATTTTTATTAAATTGATAACAATGTTGTTTGACATCTTGAGGGCACCATGTTAGATTTAATAACCAGCCCATAATTTATCCTTTCCTCTCTCCCCCTGATTCAGGAGGGTCACATATCATCCTGATGGTTTAATTAATCCCACTGCGCAGAAACACAGAGAAATCCAGGAACAATTTGTTAAAAGAAATGTTAAAAAGATGTTCTTCCCAAAACATTTCAATCTCTCATGTTTTCCTTTACTCCCAGTCAGTGACACGAGATAACTGACTCTGCAACACAACTCGTCACTCAGAGCAGAGCTCCTAGGTGTGACTGGCAAGGCAAACATCTACTGACTGTTCCTAAGTGGCCTGGAGTAGATTAGATTACTTACAGTGTGGAAACAGGCCCTTCGGCCCAACTAGTCTGTACCGACCCTCCAATGAATAACCCACCCAGACCCATTCCCCTACATTTACCCCTTCACCTAACACTATGGGCAATTTAGCATGGCTAATTCACCTAACCTGCACATTTTTGGATTGTGGGAGGAAACCGGAGCACCTGGAGGAAACCTATGCAGACATGGGGAGAATGTGCAAACTCCATGCAGACAGTTGTCTGAGGCGGGAATTGAACCCAGGTCACTGGCACTGTGAGGCAGCAGTGCTAACCACTGTACCACTGTGCCGCCCATGGTGGTGGCACATGATGGTGAGCTAATTCTTGAACCATTGCAGTTCATGGATACTAGGAGAGAGTGAGGACTGCAGAATGCTGGATATCTGAGTCAAAATGTGTGCCACTGGGAAAGCATAGCAAGTCAGGCAGTGTCCAAAGAGCAGGACAGTCAATGTTCGAGCATAGGCCCTCCATCAGGAAGCTTATGCTGGAAACATTGACTTTCCTGCTTCTCGGATGCTGCCTGACCAGCTATACTTTTCGAGGACCACTCTTTTTGACTCAGTTCATGGAAACACCTGGGAAGGGAATACTGATAGGAAGGGAATTCCAGCTTTTTGACTGGAGAATAGTGAAGGAAAGGAGTTAGGGTTCCAAGGGAAATGGGTTGTGGTTTGGAGATGGTGACGCTCCCATACATCTTCTGCCATTGCCCTTCTCGTCAACAGGGATTGGGGATCTGGAAGTCACTGTCAAAAGAGCTTTGGTGAATTGTTGGATATGTGCTTTTGAGAACGAAGCTAAAGAACCAAAACCTCACCATGCAAGCATTGTTGCACTTGAACTGAGCAGTAGGGAATGTGAAGGCAACTAAGTAGTTGTGATTAGATGACAGTTTCAAAGTTTACAGATTATGTAAGGAATAATAGTAAGGGGTTCTGCTGATTTGCCAACATTATCAAATTGGAGAGGGTTCAGAAAACTTTCACCAGATGTTGTCAGAAATGGAGATTCTGAGCTGTAAAAATAAGCTGGAAAGTCTGGGATTTCTTTCTCTGAAGTGTAGGAGATTGAGGGATGACCTGATTGAGGGGCATAGATATGGTGAATGACAAAGGTCTTTTCCCGAGGGTGGGGGAGTTCAAAACTAGGGGCCATATTTTTAAGGCAAGAGGAGAAAGATTTAGAAAGAAAATGTGGAGCAACTTTTTTTTATTCACACAGAGTGGTTCATGTGCGGAATGAACTGCTGGAAAAAGTGGTAGATTTAGTACAGTTATGATGTTAAAAAGTATTTGGATTAGTTAATGAACAGGACAGGTTTGGTGGGATATGGGCCAGATGCAGGCAGATGGGACTAGTTGGGTTTGGGAAATGCTGGCTGTAGACTGGTTGGACCTGGGTCTGTTTCTGTGCTGGATAAACTCATTTGACAGAATCAAAAAGAGGTGACTTCAGCTCTTTATAACAGAAGTAAGAATCCAAGGACTGTAGACCATAAAGCAGTGGTCCATATGAACTGACATCAGGAATAGACCTTTGAGCTTGTTCTGCCATATGATTGGATCATGGCTGATCTGATTATTCCCCATTACTGCCAGCCCCATGTAACCTTTCACGCCTTGATTATCAATTATCTTTCTACCTCTGCCTTAAAAACAAAGACCCTTCAGCCCTTCGGCTTGCTCAGCCATTGAGTTTGATCAGCCCTGAGCTATACATCCATTTTGTGACCTCAACACCATATTGCTTAATATCATTCACTCTCACCAAATGTATTAGTCTCAGCCTGGGTAGCTCCCAATGTGCCGGCCCCTACAACCTGTTTGAGGAGAAGGGTACAGATTTTGACTACACCTTTTCATGAAACACTTCCCAACTTCTCTCCAACTGAAACAGTTCTTTATTCTGACCTTTTGTCTTTCATTTTCCTAAGTGAATATAACAGTCTCCCTTCTATTTATTCAAACCCTTTCAATACTTAGTTTTCAAATTTGTTTGCAAAGTTAAATAATTATTTTATTTCTCTATTTGAAAAGGGATCCTACTGTCCTCAACCTCTAAATGACACATATCCAATTGAAAAGATTCAAATGAACAGAATTCTTTTAAAACATTTTTCACCAAAATTTGCTATTAGATTTTAATACAAAATTTTAAGAGATTTCAATAAGTTGGATACAGGTGCCAACTGTGTGTTCACTCTTGGGGTCATTGTATAATCATAGAATCATAAAATCCCTACAGTGTGGGAGCAGGCCATTCGACCAATAGGATCCATGCTGACCCCCCCCCCCCACCGAAGGCCATCCCACCCAGACCCACAACACACTGCCCACCCCCCACCCTATCCCTGTAACCCTACATTTCCCATGACTAATTCACCTAGCCTGCACATCTATGGTCAATTTAGCAATGGCCAGTTCACCTAATCTGCCCATCTTTGGACTGTGAGAAGAAACTAGAACATTAGATTAGATTATATTAGTTACAGTGAGGAAACAGGCCCTTCGGCCCAACAAGTCCACACCGACCCGCCGAAGCGCAACCCACCCAGACCCATTCCCCTACATTTACCCTTCACCTAACACTACAGGCAATTTAGCACGGACTGTGGGAGGAAACCCATGCAGACACAGGGAGAATGTGCAAACTCCACACAGACAGTTGTCTGAGGCGGGAACTGAACCCGGGTCTCTGGCGCTGTGAGGCAGCAGTGCTAACCACTGTGCCACAGCTGAGCCCATGAGATGATGAAAATACAAGTAGGCGCAGTGTTACCAAGAGCAGCAGAATCCTCAGTGGTCACAATTGTTGCAATACTTGAGCAAAGAGATATGAATATGGATGAGGGACTTCAACTGGAATGGTATGTTCCTGTAAGAGTCAGTGAACCAACAATGATCCATACAACTGAGAGAGTTGTCTTGTTCCAGAACAATCATTCACCAGTGTTGAATTGGATAAACCCAATGAGGGGGGAGCATCATGATGGTGTGGCTCACAGACAAAACAATGTGAAGATCAGCATCAAAGTCAACTGTTCTCAAGGTAAAGTCCTTTCAATCTTCCAAGTCTGAAGAGAATCTGTAGAATCCTCCAGACATGCTGAATTTGTGAAGAGAATGATTGGGGATGTGATAGATGGAAATATAGTTATTTATCACGATAAGAAATGTTAACTATAGAGGGAAACGTTTGGGGGACAGCCATGGTGGAAAGTGGGAGATGCTGGATATGGGTAATAGTTCTGAAAGCGTTAATGTTGAAAATGCATAAAGCCCCACCCAGTCTGATGAGGTCATACAGTCTTTAGATGGAGAGCTAGACTAACATATTCCCATGATGCTGCAGATGTTCTTTAACAACAGAATAAAACACAAAAGAAAAGGAAATCAAACAAAAAGCTATGTATACAAATTAAAAAGGTTTAACCAGAAATATCAAAAGTAAGTTTTAACCATCCATTTCTAAGTCTTCATTGATGATTTCCACTTTCTTCTCCTTGGACAACTGACACCACCTTTTTTTTTAACAATTTCTTCCTCAACCTGATGGCAGGAATGTTTCAAAATCTGATGGCCTTAGCTTTCTTAGTTTCAACAACTTGCTGCTTTCTATCTAAATTTCCATGGCTTGGAAACGTCATAGACTAGAGGCCGAAGTGACTGTATTCCCATGAACTGATCAGAAAGTACTCAGTTCTCCTGCTAGGAGAAATCATATTATCTTCTGGACAGAATTCCAGATTCTTCTGAACTAAAACTCTTAAACCTTCTGTTCTGAAGCCAAATCTAAACCTTTGCGTTTATGTTGCCTGTCATAAGTCCAGCAGTACAAAGATTTTATTTATTAACACCACTGGGGTCAACTAGGCATTTGACTGAAGTCATATGGTTTCTTAGAACAGATACACTTGGGTTATGGTTCCAAACTGACTGTCTGACCTTTCTAAAAACAAGACCTCCATAGGACAGGACATTGGTTAGGCTGCTTTTGGAATACTGCGTACAATTCTTGTCTCCTTCCTACCAGAAGGCTGTTGTGAAACTTGAAAGTGTTCAGTAAAGATTTACAAGGACATTGCCAGGGTTGGAGGGTTTGAGCTATAGGGAGAAGCTGAACAGGCTGGGGCTGATTTCCCTGAAGCATCAGAGGCTGAGGAATGACCTTAAAGAGGTTAATAAAATCATGAGGGGCATGGATAGGATAAGTAGACAAGGTCTTTTCTCTGGGGTGGGGGAGTCCAGAACTAGAGGGCATAGGTTTAGGGTGAGAGGGGAAAGATATAAAAGGGATCTAAGAAGCAATATTTTCACACAGAGGGTGGTGTGTGTATGGAATGAGTTGCCAGAGAAAGTGATGAAGGTTAGTACAATTACAACATTTAAAAGGCATCTGGATGGGTATATGAATAGGAAGAGTTTAGAGCAATGTGGGCCAAATGCTGATTAATGGGACTGGATTAGATTAGGATATCCAGTTGGCATGGAGGAGTTGGACTAAAGGGTCTGTTTCCGTGCTGTACATCTCTATGACCCCATGACTAACTAAAATCCACCTGTCTCCATTTCCAAATCCAAAGTCTAAAGAATATATACTTTATATTCTCACGATGACAGGTATCTGCTGTAAAATGAGGTTGGGACAGTTTCAATCCGATTAAGCAAGCTTCTTGCAAAAGCCCACAGGATGATCAATGTAGGAAGTGGGGAATTATCACAAGGGTCCAATAGGAAGGACATAATTGGTGAAACGTAAAGATTCTTCACTCCACTATTCTTGACTGGCCTAACTGCATAAAATGGCATCCATTGCTGGATGAACACAAACTTAGCTTATAAAAATGTGAGTCAAAACTGATTGCAATGTTCCACCCAATTGAATAAGTTTAATTTGTTGCAGTCTGTTGTGTCATTGCATATTGCCACAAAAATTCCGTATTAAAATTCACATAATATGGCTTTAATCATAACCATGCCACCAATTCTTCTGAGCACATAATTCATAAATCCCAAAGAAATTCTGCAGAAATTCTCTCAGTGGCCAAAGAGGATTGTTATCACTGCAGGTTTACTCTGGATTAGTTAGGCCAGAAGTGATTGGGCCCATCCTTCACACTGGGAAGTGAGGCCTGTTCTTAATAGTTTCCATCTGAGCCCTTGGCAGAACCGCCTTTCCTCCTTCCCCAGGAACCCTCCCAACCACCAGCCCACCCCTCGGACCCCAACCTGGTAGTTTGCTCCTACAAACAAAGGAAGGCAGGGAGTTTGTAACCTTTACCGAATGCCCATGTCTTTGAAGTTAGACCACGAGGTTTGGCAAGCTGTTCAACTACGTAGGCATCACAGACAAATACAATCCTGTTCTCACTTGACATGTGCTAAAGATTAAAATTAGAGAGGAAGCCAACTGTTCATTGCTCCATACATTGTTATTAAATAGGTATAAATGTGTGCTAATTAACCTCAATATAATTGGGGGATGAGCAGATTTTATTTAATCATTGTGGCTTATGAGTACACGAGATGTATTGAGACATGTTCTCAATTGAAGTCATTAATTAAACACTGGATGGGGAATTGGGTGAATACAGAGAAAGCATATAAAAAGGAACGGGGCAATTGACATGACAGTTTTGTGGTTAGTACTGTGTCAGTGCTGAATGATGGCTGAATAACCTCCATCTGTCTGTAGTTTTGAAACACCCCAAATGCACATTCTACCCTTCTGTGTTGCAAATGTGGAGAGGGACCCTTGGCTGATCTTCATTCCTTCACTTTGTTCTTAGCTTGGACTCAGAGGTAAACTCAAACAGTCCATCTGGGCAATTGCAACTTCATTTTTATGATGGTATTTACGAGCATTAGCCACACTCTAATGGCAGCTGCGTTATTCACCTCCCAATATCCTGCTTACAAATACTAGGGCGATTTTACTGGCCCATTAGTAACCAAAGTTACTGCCATAAAATCAAAATAACTTTTACGGGGCAAGTAACTGGGATGAAATCATTAAAGGTCAAACAGGGGATACACGACGTGCATGCAGATTCAATATAATAGTGTGGTTTGGTTTGTGATCCAGAGTCTTCCAGTTGTGAATATTTAATATTTCTCCTTTGCTCAGCCCAATGAATGATTTATTGTTTGTTTACCTACATGAGAAGATATTGCTGTCTGGCATGGATCAGTGGTGTGAGCTTTTGACATTGAGTCAGACTATTGTGGGATCAATTTCTACTCCAGAGACTTAGTGGGGAAGTGTTGCATTGTCAGAGGAGCTATCTCTCTGATGAAATGTTAAAATGGAGAGCCCCATCTCCCCTCTGAGTTGTCTTTAAAATGTACAACAGAACTATTTTGAAAAGAGAAGGAGGATTGTAACAGTGACCCAGTCAATGCTTGTCCCTAATCCAGCATCACTGCAAAATAGATGATCTGGTCCTCACTGTGTTACAGTTTGCCTGGTCCTGATTGTGTTAGTTTGCCTGGTCCTGACGGTGTTACAGTTTGTCTAGCCCACACTGTGTTACACTATGTCTGGGCCTCGCTGTGTTACAGTTTATTTCATCCTCGCTGTGTTACCGTTTGTCTGTTCCTGACTGTGTTACAGTTTGACTGGGCCTCGCTGTGTTACAGTTTCTCAGATCCTCACTGTGTTACACTTTGCCTCGTCCTCGATGTGTTACCGTTTGTCTGGTCCTCTCTGTGTTACAGTTTGTCTGGTCCTCGCTGTGTTACAGTTTGTCTGGTCTTCGCTGTGTTACAGTTTGTCTGGTCCTGGCTGTGTTACAGTTTGTCTGGTCCTCGCTGTGTTACAGTTTGTCTGGTCTTCGCTGTGTTACAGTTTGGATCATCCTCGCTGTGTTACAGTTTGTCTGGTCTTCGCTGTGTTACACTTTGTCTCATCCTCGCTGTGTTACAGTTTGTCTGGTCCTCGCTGTTTTACAGTTTGTCTGGTCCTGGCTGTGTTACAGTTTGTCTGGTCCTCGCTGTGTTACAGTTTGTCTGGTCCTGGCTGTGTTACAGTTTGTCAGATCCTCTCTGTGTTACAGTTTGTCTCATCCTCGCTGTTTTACAGTTTGTCTGGCCCTCGCTGTGTTACAGTTTGTCTCATCCTTGCTGTGTTACAGTTTGTCAGATCCTCTCTGTGTTACAGTTTGTCTCATCCTCGCTGCGTTACAGTTTGTCTGGTCCTCGCTGTGTTACAGTTTGTCTCATCCTCGCTGTGTTACAGTTTGTGTGTTCCTCGCTGTGTTACAGTTTGTCTCATCCTCGCTGTGTTACACATTGACTGGTCCTGTCTGTGTTACAGTTTGTCTGGTCCTGACTGTGTTACAGTTTGTCACATCGTCGCTGTGTTACAGTTTGTCTGGTCCTGACTGTGTTACAGTTTGTCACATCGTCGCTGTGTTACAGTTTGTCTGGTCCTCGCTGTGTTACAGTTTGTCTGGTCTTCGCTGTGTTACAGTTTGTCTGGTCCTCGCTGTGTTACAGTTTGTCTCATCCTCACTGTGTTACCGTTTGCCTGGTCCTGACTGTGTTACACTTTGTCTCATCCTCGCTGTGTTACAGTTTGTCTGGTCCTCGCTGTGTTACAGTTTGTCTGGTCCTGGCTGTGTTACAGTTTGTCTGGTCCTCGCTGTGTTACAGTTTGTCTGGTCCTGGCTGTGTTACAGTTTGTCTGGTCCTCGCTGTGTTACAGTTTGTCTCATCCTCGCTGTTTTACAGTTTGTCTGGTCCTCGCTGTGTTACAGTTTATCTCATCCTTGCTGTGTTACAGTTTGTCAGATCCTCTCTGTGTTACAGTTTGTCTCATCCTCGCTGCGTTACACTTTGTCTGGTCCTCGCTGTGTTACAGTTTGTCTCATCCTCGCTGTGTTACAGTTTGTCTGTTCCTCGCTGTGTTACAGTTTGTCTCATCCTCGCTGTGTTACACATTGTCTGGTCCTGTCTGTGTTACAGTTTGTCTGGTCCTGACTGTGTTACAGTTTGTCACATCGTCGCTGTGTTACAGTTTGTCTGGTCCTGACTGTGTTACAGTTTGTCACATCCTCGCTGTGTTACAGTTTGTCTGGTCCTCGCTGTGTTACAGTTTGTCTGGTCTTCGCTGTGTTACAGTTTGTCTGGTCCTCGCTGTGTTACACTTTGTCTCATCCTCACTGTGTTACCGTTTGCCTGGTCCTGACTGTGTTACAGTTTGTCTCATTCACGCTGTGTTACAGTTTGTCTGGTTCTCTCTGTATTACAGTTTCACTGGTCCTCGCTGTGTTACAGTTTGTCTCATTCTCGCTGTATTACACTGTCTCATGCTCGCTGTGTTACAGTTTGTCTGGTCCTCGCTGTGTTACCTTTTGTCTGGTCCTCGCTGTGTTACAGTTTGTCTCAGCCTCGCTGTGTTACAGTTTGTCTGGTCTTCGCTGTGTTACCGTTTGCCTGGTCCTGACTGTGTTACAGTTTGTCTCATTCACGCTGTGTTACAGTTTGTCTGGTTCTCTCTGTGTTACAGTTTCACTGGTCTTCGCTGTGTTACAGTTTGTCTCATCCTCGCTGTGTTACAGTTTGTCTGGTCTTGACTGTGTTACAGTTTGTCTCATCCTCGCTGTGTTACAGTTTATCTCATCCTGGCTGTGTTACAGTTTGTCTGGTCCTCGCTGTGTTACAGTTTGTCTCATCCTCGCTGTGTTACCTTTTGTCTGGTCCTCACTGTGTTACAGTTTGTCTGGTCTTGACTGTGTTACAGTTTGTCTCATCCTCGCTGTGTTACAGTTTGTCTGGTCCTGACTGTGTTACAGTTTGTCTGGTCTTGACTGTGTTACAGTTTGTCTCATCCTCGCTTTGTTACAGTTTGTCTGGTCCTCGCTGTGTTACCGTTTGTCTAGTCCTGACTGTGTTACAGTTTGTCTCATTCACGCTGTGTTACAGTTTGTCTGGTCCTCGCTGTGTTACAGTTTGTGTGTTCTCGCTCTGTTACAGTTTGTCTCATCCTCGCTGAGTTACAGTGTGTCTGGTCTTGGCTGTGTTACAATTTGTCTCATCTTCGCTGTGTTACCTTTTGTCTGGTCCTCGCTGTGTTACAGTTTGTCTGGGTCTCGCTGTGTTACAGTTTGTCTGGTCTTTGCTGTGTTACAGTTTGTCTGGGCCTCGCTGTGTTAGAGTTTGTCTGGTCCTGACTGTGTTACAGTTTGTCTGGTCCTCGCTGTGTTACAGTTTGTCTGGTCTTGGCTGTGTTACAATTTGTCTCATCTTCGCTGTGTTACCTTTTGTCTGGTCCTGACTGTGTTACAGTTTGTCTGGTCTTGACTGTGTTACAGTTTGTCTGGTCTTCGCTGTGTTACCGTTTGTCTGGTCATGACTGTGTTACAGTTTGTCTCATTCACGCTGTGTTACAGTTTGTCTGGGCCTCGCTGTGTTATAGTTAGTCTCATCCTCGCTGTGTTACAGTTTATTTGTTCCTCGCTCTGTTACAGTTTGTCTCATCCTCGCTGTGTTACAGTTTGTCTGGTCTTCGCTGTGTTACTGTTTGCCTGGTCTTGACTGTGTTACAGTTTGGATCATCCTCGCTGTGTTACAGTTTGGATCATCCTCGCTGTCTTACAGTTTGTCTGGTCCTGACTGTGTTACAGTTTGTCACATTCTCGCTATATTACAGTTTGTCTGGTCCTCGCTGTGTTACAGTTTGTCACATCCTCGCTGTGTTACAGTTTGTCTGGGCCTCGCTGTGTTACCGTTTGTCTGGTCCTGACTGTGTTACAGTTTGTCTCATTCACGCTGTGTTACAGTTTGTCCGGTCCTCGCTGTGTTACAGTTTGTCTCATCCTCGCTGTGTTGCAGTTTGTCTGGTCTTGACTGTGTTACAGTTTGTCTCATCCTCGCTGCGTTACAGCTTGTCTCATCCTCGCTGTGTTACAGTTTGTCTCATCCTTGCTGTGTTACAGTTTGTCTGGGCCTCGCTGTGTTACAGGTTGTGTGTTCCTCGCTGTGTTACAGTTTGTCTGGGCCTCGCGGTGTTACAGTTTGTCACATTCTCGCTGTGTTACAGTTTGTCTGGTCCTCGCTGTGTTACAATTTGTCTCATCCTCGCTGTGTTACACTTTGCCTCGTCCTTGCTGTGTTAGAGTTTGTCTGGTCCTTGCTGTGTTACGGTTTGTCTCATCCTCGCTGTGTTACAGTTTGTCTGGTCCTCTCTGTGTTACACTTTGTCACATCCTCGCTGTGTTAGAGTTTGTCTGGTCTTGACTGTGTTACACCTTGTCTCATCCTCACTGTGTTACAGTTTGTCTGGTCCTCGATGTGTTACCGTTTGTCTGGTCCTCTCTGTGTTACAGTTTGTCACATCCTCGCTGTGTTACAGTTTGTCTGGTCCTGACTGTGTTACAGAATGTCTGGTCCTCGCTGTGTTACAGTTTGTCTGGTCCTCGCTGTGTTACAGTTTGTCTGGTCCTCGCTATGTTACAGTTTGTCTCATCCTCGCTGTGTTACAGTTTGTCAGATCCTCTCTGTGTTACAGTTTGTCTCATCCTCGCTGCGTTACAGTTTGTGTGTTCCTCGCTGTGTTACAGTTTGTCTCATCCTCGCTGTGTTACACATTGTCTGGTCCTGTCTGTGTTACAGTTTGTCTGGTCCTCGCTGTGTTACAGTTTGTCACATCGTCGCTGTGTTACAGTTTGTCTGGTCTTCGCTGTGTTACCGTTTGCCTGGTCCTGACTGTGTTACAGTTTGTCTCATTCACGCTGTGTTACAGTTTGTGTGTTCCTCGCTGTGTTACAGTTTGTCTCATCCTCGCTGTGTTACAGTTTGTGTGTTCCTCGCTGTGTTACAGTTTGTCTCATCCTCGCTGTGTTACACATTGACTGGTCCTGTCTGTGTTACAGTTTGTCTGGTCCTGACTGTGTTACAGTTTGTCACATCGTCGCTGTGTTACAGTTTGTCTGGTCCTGACTGTGTTACAGTTTGTCACATCGTCGCTGTGTTACAGTTTGTCTGGTCCTCGCTGTGTTACAGTTTGTCTGGTCTTCGCTGTGTTACAGTTTGTCTGGTCCTCGCTGTGTTACAGTTTGTCTCATCCTCACTGTGTTACCGTTTGCCTGGTCCTGACTGTGTTACACTTTGTCTCATCCTCGCTGTGTTACAGTTTGTCTGGTCCTCGCTGTGTTACAGTTTGTCTGGTCCTGGCTGTGTTACAGTTTGTCTGGTCCTCGCTGTGTTACAGTTTGTCTGGTCCTGGCTGTGTTACAGTTTGTCTGGTCCTCGCTGTGTTACAGTTTGTCTCATCCTCGCTGTTTTACAGTTTGTCTGGTCCTCGCTGTGTTACAGTTTATCTCATCCTTGCTGTGTTACAGTTTGTCAGATCCTCTCTGTGTTACAGTTTGTCTCATCCTCGCTGCGTTACACTTTGTCTGGTCCTCGCTGTGTTACAGTTTGTCTCATCCTCGCTGTGTGACAGTTTGTGTGTTCCTCGCTGTGTTACAGTTTGTCTCATCCTCGCTGTGTTACACATTGTCTGGTCCTGTCTGTGTTACAGTTTGTCTGGTCCTGACTGTGTTACAGTTTGTCACATCGTCGCTGTGTTACAGTTTGTCTGGTCCTGACTGTGTTACAGTTTGTCACATCCTCGCTGTGTTACAGTTTGTCTGGTCCTCGCTGTGTTACAGTTTGTCTGGTCTTCGCTGTGTTACAGTTTGTCTGGTCCTCGCTGTGTTACACTTTGTCTCATCCTCACTGTGTTACCGTTTGCCTGGTCCTGACTGTGTTACAGTTTGTCTCATTCACGCTGTGTTACAGTTTGTCTGGTTCTCTCTGTATTACAGTTTCACTGGTCCTCGCTGTGTTACAGTTTGTCTCATTCTCGCTGTATTACACTGTCTCATGCTCGCTGTGTTACAGTTTGTCTGGTCCTCGCTGTGTTACCTTTTGTCTGGTCCTCGCTGTGTTACAGTTTGTCTCAGCCTCGCTGTGTTACAGTTTGTCTGGTCTTCGCTGTGTTACCGTTTGCCTGGTCCTGACTGTGTTACAGTTTGTCTCATTCACGCTGTGTTACAGTTTGTCTGGTTCTCTCTGTGTTACAGTTTCACTGGTCTTCGCTGTGTTACAGTTTGTCTCATCCTCGCTGTGTTACAGTTTGTCTGGTCTTGACTGTGTTACAGTTTGTCTCATCCTCGCTGTGTTACAGTTTATCTCATCCTGGCTGTGTTACAGTTTGTCTGGTCCTCGCTGTGTTACAGTTTGTCTCATCCTCGCTGTGTTACCTTTTGTCTGGTCCTCACTGTGTTACAGTTTGTCTGGTCTTGACTGTGTTACAGTTTGTCTCATCCTCGCTGTGTTACAGTTTGTCTGGTCCTGACTGTGTTACAGTTTGTCTGGTCTTGACTGTGTTACAGTTTGTCTCATCCTCGCTTTGTTACAGTTTGTCTGGTCCTCGCTGTGTTACCGTTTGTCTAGTCCTGACTGTGTTACAGTTTGTCTCATTCACGCTGTGTTACAGTTTGTCTGGTCCTCGCTGTGTTACAGTTTGTGTGTTCTCGCTCTGTTACAGTTTGTCTCATCCTCGCTGAGTTACAGTGTGTCTGGTCTTGGCTGTGTTACAATTTGTCTCATCTTCGCTGTGTTACCTTTTGTCTGGTCCTCGCTGTGTTACAGTTTGTCTGGGTCTCGCTGTGTTACAGTTTGTCTGGTCTTTGCTGTGTTACAGTTTGTCTGGGCCTCGCTGTGTTAGAGTTTGTCTGGTCCTGACTGTGTTACAGTTTGTCTGGTCCTCGCTGTGTTACAGTTTGTCTGGTCTTGGCTGTGTTACAATTTGTCTCATCTTCGCTGTGTTACCTTTTGTCTGGTCCTGACTGTGTTACAGTTTGTCTGGTCTTGACTGTGTTACAGTTTGTCTGGTCTTCGCTGTGTTACCGTTTGTCTGGTCATGACTGTGTTACAGTTTGTCTCATTCACGCTGTGTTACAGTTTGTCTGGGCCTCGCTGTGTTATAGTTAGTCTCATCCTCGCTGTGTTACAGTTTATTTGTTCCTCGCTCTGTTACAGTTTGTCTCATCCTCGCTGTGTTACAGTTTGTCTGGTCTTCGCTGTGTTACTGTTTGCCTGGTCTTGACTGTGTTACAGTTTGGATCATCCTCGCTGTGTTACAGTTTGGATCATCCTCGCTGTCTTACAGTTTGTCTGGTCCTGACTGTGTTACAGTTTGTCACATTCTCGCTATATTACAGTTTGTCTGGTCCTCGCTGTGTTACAGTTTGTCACATCCTCGCTGTGTTACAGTTTGTCTGGGCCTCGCTGTGTTACCGTTTGTCTGGTCCTGACTGTGTTACAGTTTGTCTCATTCACGCTGTGTTACAGTTTGTCCGGTCCTCGCTGTGTTACAGTTTGTCTCATCCTCGCTGTGTTGCAGTTTGTCTGGTCTTGACTGTGTTACAGTTTGTCTCATCCTCGCTGCGTTACAGCTTGTCTCATCCTCGCTGTGTTACAGTTTGTCTCATCCTTGCTGTGTTACAGTTTGTCTGGGCCTCGCTGTGTTACAGGTTGTGTGTTCCTCGCTGTGTTACAGTTTGTCTGGGCCTCGCGGTGTTACAGTTTGTCACATTCTCGCTGTGTTACAGTTTGTCTGGTCCTCGCTGTGTTACAATTTGTCTCATCCTCGCTGTGTTACACTTTGCCTCGTCCTTGCTGTGTTAGAGTTTGTCTGGTCCTTGCTGTGTTACGGTTTGTCTCATCCTCGCTGTGTTACAGTTTGTCTGGTCCTCTCTGTGTTACACTTTGTCACATCCTCGCTGTGTTAGAGTTTGTCTGGTCTTGACTGTGTTACACCTTGTCTCATCCTCACTGTGTTACAGTTTGTCTGGTCCTCGATGTGTTACCGTTTGTCTGGTCCTCTCTGTGTTACAGTTTGTCACATCCTCGCTGTGTTACAGTTTGTCTGGTCCTGACTGTGTTACAGAATGTCTGGTCCTCGCTGTGTTACAGTTTGTCTGGTCCTCGCTGTGTTACAGTTTGTCTGGTCCTCGCTATGTTACAGTTTGTCTCATCCTCGCTGTGTTACAGTTTGTCAGATCCTCTCTGTGTTACAGTTTGTCTCATCCTCGCTGCGTTACAGTTTGTGTGTTCCTCGCTGTGTTACAGTTTGTCTCATCCTCGCTGTGTTACACATTGTCTGGTCCTGTCTGTGTTACAGTTTGTCTGGTCCTCGCTGTGTTACAGTTTGTCACATCGTCGCTGTGTTACAGTTTGTCTGGTCTTCGCTGTGTTACCGTTTGCCTGGTCCTGACTGTGTTACAGTTTGTCTCATTCACGCTGTGTTACAGTTTGTCTGGTTCTCTCTGTGTTACAGTTTCACTGGTCTTCGCTGTGTTACAGTTTGTCTCATCCTCGCTGTGTTACAGTTTGTCTGGTCTTGACTGTGTTACAGTTTGTCTCATCCTCGCTGTGTTACAGTTTGTCTGGTCCTCGCTGTGTTACAGTTTATCTCATCCTGGCTGTGTTACAGTTTGTCTGGTCCTCGCTGTGTTACAGTTTGTCTCATCCTCGCTGTGTTACCTTTTGTCTGGTCCTCACTGTGTTACAGTTTGTCTGGTCTTGACTGTGTTACAGTTTGTCTCATCCTCGCTGTGTTACAGTTTGTCTCATCCTCGCTGTGTTACACATTGTCTGGTCCTGTCTGTGTTACAGTTTGTCTGGTCCTCGCTGTGTTACAGTTTGTCACATCGTCGCTGTGTTACAGTTTGTCTGGTCTTCGCTGTGTTACCGTTTGCCTGGTCCTGACTGTGTTACAGTTTGTCTCATTCACGCTGTGTTACACTTTGCCTCGTCCTTGCTGTGTTAGAGTTTGTCTGGTCCTTGCTGTGTTACGGTTTGTCTCATCCTTGCTGTGTTACAGTTTGTCTGGTCTTGACTGTGTTACACTTTGTCTCATCCTCACTGTGTTACAGTTTGTCTGGTCCTCGATGTGTTACCGTTTGTCTGGTCCTCTCTGTGTTACAGTTTGTCACATCCTCGCTGTGTTACAGTTTGTCTGGTCCTGACTGTGTTACAGATTGTCTGGTCCTCGCTGTGTTACAGTTTGTCTGGTCCTCGCTATGTTACAGTTTGTCTCATCCTCGCTGTGTTACAGTTTGTCAGATCCTCTCTGTGTTACAGTTTGTCTCATCCTCGCTGTTTTACAGTTTGTCTCATCCTCGCTGTGTTACAGTTTGTCAGATCCTCTCTGTGTTACAGTTTGTCTCATCCTCGCTGCGTTACAGTTTGTGTGTTCCTTGCTGTGTTACAGTTTGTCTCATCCTCGCTGTGTTACACATTGTCTGGTCCTGTCTGTGTTACAGTTTGTCTGGTCCTGACTGTGTTACAGTTTGTCACATCGTCGCTGTGTTACAGTTTGTCTGGTCCTGACTGTGTTACAGTTTGTCACATCCTCGCTGTGTTACAGTTTGTCTGGTCCTGACTGTGTTACAGTTTGCCTCATCCTCGCTGTGTTACAGTTTGTCTGGTCCTCGCTGTGTTACAGTTTGTCTGGTCTTCGCTGTGTTACAGTTTGTCTGGTCCTTGCTGTGTTACAATTTGTCTGGTCTTCGCTGTGTTACACTGTGTCTCATCCTCACTGTGTTACCGTTTGCCTGGTCCTGACTGTGTTACAGTTTGTCTCGTTCACGCTGTGTTACTGTTTGTCTGTTTCTCTCTGTATTACAGTTTCACTGGTCCTCGCTGTGTTACAGTTTGTCTCATTCTCGCTGTATTACAGTTTGTCTCATCCTCGCTGTGTTACAGTTTGTCTGGTCCTCGCTGTGTTACCTTTTGTCTGGTCCTCGCTGTGTTACAGTTTGTCACATCCTCGCTGTGTTACAGTTTCTCTGGTCTTCGCTGTGTTACCATTTGCCTGGTCCTGACTGTGTTACAGTTTGTCTCATTCACGCTGTGTTACAGTTTGTCTGGTTCTCTCTGTGTTACAGTTTCACTGGTCTTCGCTGTGTTACAGTTTGTCTGGTCTTGACTGTGTTACAGTTTGTCTCATCCTCGCTGTGTTACAGTTTGTCTGGTCCTCGCTGTGTTACAGTTTATCTCATCCTGGCTGTGTTACAGTTTGTGTGTTCCTCGCTGTGTTACAGTTTGTCTCATCCTCGCTGTGTTACCTTTTGTCTGGTCCTCGCTGTGTTACAGTTTGTCTGGTCTTGACTGTGTTACAGTTTGTCTCATCCTCACTGTGTTACAGTTTGTCTGGTCCTGACTGTGTTACAGTTTGTCTCATCCTCGCTTTGTTACAGTTTGTCTGCTCCTCGCTGTGTTACAGTTTGTCTGGGCCTCGCTGTGTTACAGTTTGTCTGGTCCTGACTGTGTTACAGTTTGTTGGGTCCTCGCTGTGTTACAGTTTGTCTGGGCCTAGCTGTGTTATAGTTAGTCTCATCCTCGCTGTATTAGTTTGTCTGGTCCTCGCTGTGTTACAATTTGTCTTACCCTCGCTGTGTTACAGTTTGTGTGTTCTCGCACTGTTACAGTTTGTCTCATCCTCGCTGAGTTACAGTGTGTCTGGTCTTGGCTGTGTTACAATTTGTCTCATCTTCGCTGTGTTACCTTTTGTCTGGTCCTCGCTGTGTTACAGTTTGTCTGGGCCTCGCTGTGTTACAGTTTGTCTGGTCCTGACTGTGTTACAGTTTGTTGGGTCCTCGCTGTGTTACCGTTTGTCTGGTCATGACTGTGTTACAGTTTGTCTGGTCCTCGCTGTGTTACATTTTGTCTGGTCTTCGCTGTGTAACCGTTTGTCTGGTCATGACTGTGTTACAGTTTGTCTGGTCCTTGCAGTGTTACAATTTGTCTGGGCCTCGCTGTGTTACATTTTATCGGGTCTTCGCTGTGTTACAGTTTGTCTCATCCTCGCTGTGTTACAGTTTGTCTGGTCCTGACTGTGTTACAGTTTGTCTGGTCCTCGCTGTGTTACACTTTGTCTCATCGTCGCTGTGTTACAGTTTGTCTGGTCTTGGCTGTGTTACAATTTGTCTCATCCTCGCTGTGTTACAGTTTGTGTGTTCCTTGCTCCTTTACAGTTTGTCTCATCCTCGCTGTGTTACAGTTTGTCTGGTCTTCGCTGTGTTACAGTTTGTCTGGTCCTTGCTGTGTTACAATTTGTCTGGTCTTCGCTGTGTTACACTTTGTCTCATCCTCACTGTGTTACCGTTAGCCTGGTCCTGACTGTGTTACAGTTTCTCTCATTCACGCTGTGTTACAGTTTGTCTCATTCTCGCTGTGTTACACTTTGTCTCATGCTCGCTGTGTTACAGTTTGTCTGGTCCTCGCTGTGTTACCTTTTGTCTGGTCCTCGCTGTGTTACAGTTTGTCTCATCCTCGCTGTGTTACAGTTTGTCTGGTCTTCGCTGTGTTACCGTTTGCCTGGTCCTGACTGTGTTACAGTTTGTCTCATTCACGCTGTGTTACAGTTTGTCTGGTTCTCTCTGTATTACAGTTTCACTGGTCCTCGCTGTGTTACAGTTTGTCTCATTGTCGCTGTGTTACACTTTGTCTCATGCTCGCTGTGTTACAGTTTGTCTGGTCCTCGCTGTGTTACCTTTTGTCTGGTCCTCGCTGTGTTACAGTTTGTCTCATCCTCGCTGTGTTACAGTTTGTCTGGTCTTCGCTGTGTTACCGTTTGCCTAGTCCTGACTGTGTTACAGTTTGTCTCATTCACGCTGTGTTACAGTTTGTCTGGTTCTCCCTGTGTTACAGTTTCTCTGGTCCTCGCTGTGTTACAGTTTGTCTGGTCTTCGCTGTGTTACAGTTTGTCTCATCCTCGCTGTGTTACAGTTTGTCTGGTCCTCGCTGTGTTACAGTTTATCTCATCCTGGCTGTGTTACAGTTTGTCTGTTCCTCGCTGTGTTACAGTTTGTCTCATCCTCGCTGTGTTACCTTTTGTCTGGTCCTCGCTGTGTTACAGTTTGTCTGGTCTTGACTGTGTTACAGTTTGTCTCATCCTCGCTGTGTTACAGTTTGTCTGGTCCTGACTGTGTTACAGTTTGTCTCATCCTCGCTTTGTTACAGTTTGTCTGGTCCTCGCTGTGTTACCGTTTGTCTAGTCCTGACTGTGTTACAGTTTGTCACAATCACGCTGTGTTACAGTTTGTCTGGGCCTAGCTGTGTTATAGTTAGTCTCATCCTCGCTGTATTAGTTTGTCTGGTCCTCGCTGTGTTACAATTTGTCTTATCCTCGCTGTGTTACAGTTTGTGTGTTCTCGCACTGTTACAGTTTGTCTCATCCTCGCTGAGTTACAGTGTGTCTGGTCTTGGCTGTGTTACAATTTGTCTCATCTTCGCTGTGTTACATTTTGTCTGGTCCTCACTGTGTTACAGTTTGTCTGGGCCTCGCTGTGTTACAGTTTGTCTGGTCCTGACTGTGTTACAGTTTGTTGGGTCCTCGCTGTGTTACAGTTTGTCTGGTCCTCGCTGTGTTACAGTTTGTCTGGTCCTGACTGTGTTACAGTTTGTCTGGTCCTCGCTGTGTTACAGTTTGTCTGGTCTTCGCTGTGTTACAGTTTGTCTCATCCTCGCTGTGTTACAGTTTGTCTGGTCCTGACTGTGTTACAATTTGTCTCATCCTCGCTGTGTTACAGTTTGTGTGTTCCTTGCTCCTTTACAGTTTGTCTCATCCTCGCTGTGTTACAGTTTGTCTGGTCTTCGCTGTGTTACAGTTTGTCTGGTCCTTGCTGTGTTACAATTTGTCTGGTCTTCGCTGTGTTACACTTTGTCTCATCCTCACTGTGTTACCGTTAGCCTGGTCCTGACTGTGTTACAGTTTCTCTCATTCACGCTGTGTTACAGTTTGTCTCATTCTCGCTGTGTTACACTTTGTCTCATGCTCGCTGTGTTACAGTTTGTCTGGTCCTCGCTGTGTTACCTTTTGTCTGGTCCTCGCTGTGTTACAGTTTGTCTCATCCTCGCTGTGTTACAGTTTGTCTGGTCTTCGCTGTGTTACCGTTTGCCTGGTCCTGACTGTGTTACAGTTTGTCTCATTCACGCTGTGTTACAGTTTGTCTGGTTCTCTCTGTATTACAGTTTCACTGGTCCTCGCTGTGTTACAGTTTGTCTCATTGTCGCTGTGTTACACTTTGTCTCATGCTCGCTGTGTTACAGTTTGTCTGGTCCTCGCTGTGTTACCTTTTGCCTGGTCCTCGCTGTGTTACAGTTTGTCTCATCCTCGCTGTGTTACAGTTTGTCTGGTCTTCGCTGTGTTACCGTTTGCCTAGTCCTGACTGTGTTACAGTTTGTCTCATTCACGCTGTGTTACAGTTTGTCTGGTTCTCCCTGTGTTACAGTTTCACTGGTCTTCGCTGTGTTACAGTTTGTCTGGTCTTGACTGTGTTACAGTTTGTCTCATCCTCGCTGTGTTACAGTTTGTCTGGTCCTCGCTGTGTTACAGTTTATCTCATCCTGGCTGTGTTACAGTTTGTGTGTTCCTCGCTGTGTTACAGTTTGTCTCATCCTCGCTGTGTTACCTTTTGTCTGGTCCTCGCTGTGTTACAGTTTGTCTGGTCTTGACTGTGTTACAGTTTGTCTCATCCTCGCTGTGTTACAGTTTGTCTGGTCCTGACTGTGTTACAGTTTGTCTCATCCTCGCTTTGTTACAGTTTGTCTGGTCCTCGCTGTGTTACCGTTTGTCTAGTCCTGACTGTGTTACAGTTTGTCACAATCACGCTGTGTTACAGTTTGTCTGGGCCTAGCTGTGTTATAGTTAGTCTCATCCTCGCTGTATTAGTTTGTCTGGTCCTCGCTGTGTTACAATTTGTCTTATCCTCGCTGTGTTACAGTTTGTGTGTTCTCGCACTGTTACAGTTTGTCTCATCCTCGCTGAGTTACAGTGTGTCTGGTCTTGGCTGTGTTACAATTTGTCTCATCTTCGCTGTGTTACCTTTTGTCTGGTCCTCACTGTGTTACAGTTTGTCTGGGCCTCGCTGTGTTACAGTTTGTCTGGTCCTGACTGTGTTACAGTTTGTTGGGTCCTCGCTGTGTTACAGTTTGTCTGGTCCTCGCTGTGTTACAGTTTGTCTGGTCCTGACTGTGTTACAGTTTGTCTGGTCCTCGCTGTGTTACAGTTTGTCTGGTCTTCGCTGTGTTACAGTTTGTCTCATCCTCGCTGTGTTACAGTTTGTCTGGTCCTGACTGTGTTACAATTTGTCTCATCCTCGCTGTGTTACAGTTTGTGTGTTCCTTGCTCCTTTACAGTTTGTCTCATCCTCGCTGTGTTACAGTTTGTCTGGTCTTCGCTGTGTTACAGTTTGTCTGGTCCTTGCTGTGTTACAATTTGTCTGGTCTTCGCTGTGTTACACTTTGTCTCATCCTCACTGTGTTACCGTTAGCCTGGTCCTGACTGTGTTACAGTTTCTCTCATTCACGCTGTGTTACAGTTTGTCTCATTCTCGCTGTGTTACACTTTGTCTCATGCTCGCTGTGTTACAGTTTGTCTGGTCCTCGCTGTGTTACCTTTTGTCTGGTCCTCGCTGTGTTACAGTTTGTCTCATCCTCGCTGTGTTACAGTTTGTCTGGTCTTCGCTGTGTTACCGTTTGCCTGGTCCTGACTGTGTTACAGTTTGTCTCATTCACGCTGTGTTACAGTTTGTCTGGTTCTCTCTGTATTACAGTTTCACTGGTCCTCGCTGTGTTACAGTTTGTCTCATTGTCGCTGTGTTACACTTTGTCTCATGCTCGCTGTGTTACAGTTTGTCTGGTCCTCGCTGTGTTACCTTTTGTCTGGTCCTCGCTGTGTTACAGTTTGTCTCATCCTCGCTGTGTTACAGTTTGTCTGGTCTTCGCTGTGTTACCGTTTGCCTAGTCCTGACTGTGTTACAGTTTGTCTCATTCACGCTGTGTTACAGTTTGTCTGGTTCTCCCTGTGTTACAGTTTCACTGGTCTTCGCTGTGTTACAGTTTGTCTGGTCTTGACTGTGTTACAGTTTGTCTCATCCTCGCTGTGTTACAGTTTGTCTGGTCCTCGCTGTGTTACAGTTTATCTCATCCTGGCTGTGTTACAGTTTGTGTGTTCCTCGCTGTGTTACAGTTTGTCTCATCCTCGCTGTGTTACCTTTTGTCTGGTCCTCGCTGTGTTACAGTTTGTCTGGTCTTGACTGTGTTACAGTTTGTCTCATCCTCGCTGTGTTACAGTTTGTCTGGTCCTGACTGTGTTACAGTTTGTCTCATCCTCGCTTTGTTACAGTTTGTCTGGTCCTCGCTGTGTTACCGTTTGTCTAGTCCTGACTGTGTTACAGTTTGTCACAATCACGCTGTGTTACAGTTTGTCTGGGCCTAGCTGTGTTATAGTTAGTCTCATCCTCGCTGTATTAGTTTGTCTGGTCCTCGCTGTGTTACAATTTGTCTTATCCTCGCTGTGTTACAGTTTGTGTGTTCTCGCACTGTTACAGTTTGTCTCATCCTCGCTGAGTTACAGTGTGTCTGGTCTTGGCTGTGTTACAATTTGTCTCATCTTCGCTGTGTTACCTTTTGTCTGGTCCTCACTGTGTTACAGTTTGTCTGGGCCTCGCTGTGTTACAGTTTGTCTGGTCCTGACTGTGTTACAGTTTGTCGGGTCCTCGCTGTGTTACAGTTTGTCTGGTCCTCGCTGTGTTACAGTTTGTCTGGTCCTGACTGTGTTACAGTTTGTCTGGTCCTCGCTGTGTTACAGTTTGTCTGGTCTTCGCTGTGTTACCGTTTGTCTGGTCATGACTGTGTTACAGTTTGTCTGGTCCTCGCTGTGTTACATTTTGTCTGGTCTTCGCTGTGTTACCGTTTGTCTGGTCATGACTGTGTTACAGTTTGTCTGGTCCTTGCAGTGTTACAGTTTGTCTGGGCCTCGCTGTGTTACATTTTATCGGGTCTTCGCTGTGTTACAGTTTGTCTCATCCTCGCTGTGTTACAGTTTGTCTGGTCCTGACTGTGTTACAGTTTGTCTGGTCCTCGCTGTGTTACACTTTGTCTCATCGTCGCTGTGTTACAGTTTGTCTGCTCCTCGCTGTGTTACAGTTTGTCTGGTCTTGGCTGTGTTACAATTTGTCTCATCCTCGCTGTGTTTCAGTTTGTGTGTTCCTCGCGCTGTTACAGTTTGTCTCATCCTCGCTGTGTTACAGTTTGTCTGGTCTTCGCTGTGTTACATTTTGTCTGGTCTTCGCTGTGTTACAGTTTGGATCATCCTCGCTGTCTTACAGTTTGTCTGGTCCTGACTGTGTTACAGTTTGTCACATTCTCGCTGTATTACAGTTTGTCTGGTCCTCGCTGTGTTACAGTCTGTCTCATCCTCGCTGTGTTACAGTTTGTCTGGGCCTCGCTGTGTTACCGTTTGTCTGGTCCTTACTGTGTTACAGTTTGTCTCATTCACGCTGTGTTACAGTTTGTCCGGTCCTCGCTGTGTTACAGTTTGTCTCATCCTCGCTGTGTTACAGTTTGTCTGGTCCTGATTGTGTTACAGTTTGTCACATCCTCGCTGTGTTACAGTTCGTCTGGTCTTGACTGTGTTACAGTTTGTCTCATCCTTGCTGCGTTACAGCTTGTCTCATCCTCGCTGTGTTACAGTTTGTCTCATCCTTGCTGTGTTACAGTTTGTCTGGGCCTCGCTGTGTTACAGGTTGTGTGTTCGTCGCTGTGTTACAGTTTGTCTGGGCCTCGCTGTGTTACAGTTTGTCTCATCCTGGCTGTGTTACAGTTTGTCTGGTCCTCGCTGTGTTACAGTTTGTCTGGTCTTGGCTGTGTTACAATTTGTCTCATCCTCGCTGTGTTACAGTTTGTCTGGTCTTCGCTGTGTTACAGTTTGGATCATCCTCGCTGTCTTACAGTTTGTCTGGTCCTGACTGTGTTACAGTTTGTCACATTCTCGCTGTATTACAGTTTGTCTGGTCCTCGCTGTGTTACAGTTTGTCTGGGCCTCGCTGTGTTACCGTTTCTCTGGTCCTGACTGTGTTACAGTTTGTCTCATTCATGCTGTGTTACAGTTTGTCCGGTCCTCGCTGTGTTACAGTTTGTCTCATCCTCGCTGTGTTACAGTTTGTCTGGTCTTGACTGTGTTACAGTTTGTCTCATCCTCGCTGCGTCACAGCTTGTCTCATCCTCGCTGTGTTACAGTATGTCTCATCCTTGCTGTGTTACAGTTTGTCTGGGCCTCGCTGTGTTACAGGTTGTGTGTTCCTCGCTGTGTTACAGTTTATCTGGTCCTCGCTGTGTTACAATTTGTCTCATCCTCGCTGTGTTACACTTTGCCTCGTCCTTGCTGTGTTAGAGTTTGTCTGGTCCTTGCTGTGTTACGGTTTGTCTCATCCTCGCTGTGTTACAGTTTGTCTGGTCCTCGATGTGTTACCGTTTGTCTGGTACTCTCTGTGTTACAGTTTGTCACATCCTCGCTGTGTTACAGTTTGTCTGGTCTTGACTGTGTTACACTTTGTCGCATCCTCACTGTGTTACAGATTGTCTGGTCCTGACTGTGTTACAGTTTGTCTCATCCTCACTGTGTTACAGTTTGTCTGGTCCTCGATGTGTTACCGTTTGTCTGGTCCTCTCTGTGTTACAGTTTGTCACATCCTCGCTGTGTTACAGTTTGTCTGGTCCTGACTGTGTTACAGATTGTCTGGTCCTCGCTGTGTTACAGTTTGTCTGGTCCTCGCTATGTTACAGTTTGTCTCATCCTCGCTGTGTTACAGTTTGTCAGATCCTCTCTGTGTTACAGTTTGTCTCATCCTCGCTGTTTTACAGTTTGTCTCATCCTCGCTGTGTTACAGTTTGTCAGATCCTCTCTGTGTTACAGTTTGTCTCATCCTCGCTGCGTTACAGTTTGTGTGTTCCTCGCTGTGTTACAGTTTGTCTCATCCTCGCTGTGTTACACATTGTCTGGTCCTGTCTGTGTTACAGTTTGTCTGGTCCTGACTGTGTTACAGTTTGTCACATCGTCGCTGTGTTACAGTTTGTCTGGTCCTGACTGTGTTACAGTTTGTCACATCCTCGCTGTGTTACAGTTTGTCTGGTCCTGACTGTGTTACAGTTTGCCTCATCCTCGCTGTGTTACAGTTTGTCTGGTCCTCGCTGTGTTACAGTTTGTCTGGTCTTCGCTGTGTTACAGTTTGTCTGGTCCTTGCTGTGTTACAATTTGTCTGGTCTTCGCTGTGTTACACTTTGTCTCATCCTCACTGTGTTACCGTTTGCCTGGTCCTGACTGTGTTACAGTTTGTCTCATTCACGCTGTGTTACTGTTTGTCTGGTTCTCTCTGTATTACAGTTTCACTGGTCCTCGCTGTGTTACAGTTTGTCTCATTCTCGCTGTATTACAGTTTGTCTCATCCTCGCTGTGTTACAGTTTGTCTGGTCCTCGCTGTGTTACCTTTTGTCTGGTCCTCGCTGTGTTACAGTTTGTCTCATCCTCGCTGTGTTACAGTTTGGTCTTCGCTGTGTTACCATTTGCCTGGTCCTGACTGTGTTACAGTTTGTCTCATTCACGCTGTGTTACAGTTTGTCTGGTTCTCTCTGTGTTACAGTTTCACTGGTCTTCGCTGTGTTACAGTTTGTCTGGTCTTGACTGTGTTACAGTTTGTCTCATCCTCGCTGTGTTACAGTTTGTCTGGTCCTCGCTGTGTTACAGTTTATCTCATCCTGGCTGTGTTACAGTTTGTGTGTTCCTCGCTGTGTTACAGTTTGTCTCATCCTCGCTGTGTTACCTTTTGTCTGGTCCTCGCTGTGTTACAGTTTGTCTGGTCTTGACTGTGTTACAGTTTGTCTCATCCTCACTGTGTTACAGTTTGTCTGGTCCTGACTGTGTTACAGTTTGTCTCATCCTCGCTTTGTTACAGTTTGTCTGGTCCTCACTGTGTTACCGTTTGTCTAGTCCTGACTGTGTTACAGTTTGTCTCAGTCACACTGTGTTACAGTTTGTCTGGGCCTAGCTGTGTTATAGTTAGTCTCATCCTCGCTGTATTAGTTTGTCTGGTCCTCGCTGTGTTACAATTTGTCTTATCCTCGCTGTGTTACAGTTTGTGTGTTCTCGCACTGTTACAATTTGTCTCATCTTCGCTGTGTTACCTTTTGTCTGGTCCTCGCTGTGTTACAGTTTGTCTGGGCCTCGCTGTGTTACAGTTTGTCTGGTCCTGACTGTGTTACAGTTTGTTGGGTCCTCGCTGTGTTACAGTTTGTCTGGTCCTCGCTGTGTTACAGTTTGTCTGGTCCTGACTGTGTTACAGTTTGTCTGGTCCTCGCTGTGTTACAGTTTGTCTGGTCTTCGCTGTGTTACCGTTTGTCTGGTCATGACTGTGTTACAGTTTGTCTGGTCCTCGCTGTGTTACATTTTGTCTGGTCTTCGCTGTGTTACCGTTTGTCTGGTCATGACTGTGTTACAGTTTGTCTGGTCCTTGCAGTGTTACAGTTTGTCTGGGCCTCGCTGTGTTACATTTTATCGGGTCTTCGCTGTGTTACAGTTTGTCTCATCCTCGCTGTGTTACAGTTTGTCTGGTCCTGACTGTGTTACAGTTTGTCTGGTCCTCGCTGTGTTACACTTTGTCTCATCGTCGCTGTGTTACAGTTTGTCTGGTCTTGGCTGTGTTGCAATTTGTCTCATCCTCGCTGTGTTACAGTTTGTGTGTTCCTTGCTCTGTTACAGTTTGTCTCATCCTCGCTGTGTTACAGTTTGTCTGGTCTTCGCTGTGTTACAGTTTGTCTGGTCATGACTGTGTTACAGTTTGTCTGGTCCTCGCTGTGTTACATTTTGTCTGGTCTTCGCTGTGTTACCGTTTGTCTGGTCATGACTGTGTTACAGTTTGTCTGGTCCTTGCAGTGTTACAGTTTGTCTGGGCCTCGCTGTGTTACATTTTATCGGGTCTTCGCTGTGTTACAGTTTGTCTCATCCTCGCTGTGTTACAGTTTGTCTGGTCCTGACTGTGTTACAGTTTGTCTGGTCCTTGCTGTGTTACACTTTGTCTCATCGTCGCTGTGTTACAGTTTGTCACATCCTCGCTGTGTTACAGTTTGTCTGGTCTTGGCTGTGTTACAATTTGTCTCATCCTCGCTGTGTTACAATTTGTCTCATCCTCGCTGTGTTACAGTTTGTGTGTTCCTTGCTCTGTTACAGTTTGTCTCATCCTCGCTGTGTTACCTTTTGTCTGGTCCTCGCTGTGTTACAGTTTGTCTCATCCTCGCTGTGTTACAGTTTGTCTGGTCTTCGCTGTGTTACCGTTTGCCTGGTCCTGACTGTGTTACAGTTTGTCTCATTCACGCTGTGTTACAGTTTGTCTGGTTCTCTCTGTATTACAGTTTCACTGGTCCTCGCTGTGTTACAGTTTGTCTCATTCTCGCTGTGTTACACTTTGTCTCATGCTCGCTGTGTTACAGTTTGTCTGGTCCTCGCTGTGTTACCTTTTGTCTGGTCCTCGCTGTGTTACAGTTTGTCTCATCCTCGCTGTGTTACAGTTTGTCTGGTCTTCGCTGTGTTACCGTTTGCCTGGTCCTGACTGTGTTACAGTTTGTCTCATTCACGCTGTGTTACAGTTTGTCTGGTTCTCCCTGTGTTACAGTTTCACTGGTCTTCGCTGTGTTACAGTTTGTCTGGTCTTGACTGTGTTACAGTTTGTCTCATCCTCGCTGTGTTACAGTTTGTCTGGTCCTCGCTGTGTTACAGTTTGTCTGGTCTTGACTGTGTTACACTTTGTCTCATCCTCACTGTGTTACAGATTGTCTGGTCCTGACTGTGTTACAGTTTGTCTCATCCTCACTGTGTTACAGTTTGTCTGGTCCTCGATGTGTTACCGTTTGTCTGGTCCTCTCTGTGTTACAGTTTGTCACATCCTCGCTGTGTTACAGTTTGTCTGGTCCTGACTGTGTTACAGATTGTCTGGTCCTCGCTGTGTTACAGTTTGTCTGGTCCTCGCTATGTTACAGTTTGTCTCATCCTCGCTGTGTTACAGTTTGTCAGATCCTCTCTGTGTTACAGTTTGTCTCATCCTCGCTGTTTTACAGTTTGTCTCATCCTCGCTGTGTTACAGTTTGTCAGATCCTCTCTGTGTTACAGTTTGTCTCATCCTCGCTGCGTTACAGTTTGTGTGTTCCTTGCTGTGTTACAGTTTGTCTCATCCTCGCTGTGTTACACATTGTCTGGTCCTGTCTGTGTTACAGTTTGTCTGGTCCTGACTGTGTTACAGTTTGTCACATCGTCGCTGTGTTACAGTTTGTCTGGTCCTGACTGTGTTACAGTTTGTCACATCCTCGCTGTGTTACAGTTTGTCTGGTCCTGACTGTGTTACAGTTTGCCTCATCCTCGCTGTGTTACAGTTTGTCTGGTCCTCGCTGTGTTACAGTTTGTCTGGTCTTCGCTGTGTTACAGTTTGTCTGGTCCTTGCTGTGTTACAATTTGTCTGGTCTTCGCTGTGTTACACTGTGTCTCATCCTCACTGTGTTACCGTTTGCCTGGTCCTGACTGTGTTACAGTTTGTCTCGTTCACGCTGTGTTACTGTTTGTCTGTTTCTCTCTGTATTACAGTTTCACTGGTCCTCGCTGTGTTACAGTTTGTCTCATTCTCGCTGTATTACAGTTTGTCTCATCCTCGCTGTGTTACAGTTTGTCTGGTCCTCGCTGTGTTACCTTTTGTCTGGTCCTCGCTGTGTTACAGTTTGTCACATCCTCGCTGTGTTACAGTTTCTCTGGTCTTCGCTGTGTTACCATTTGCCTGGTCCTGACTGTGTTACAGTTTGTCTCATTCACGCTGTGTTACAGTTTGTCTGGTTCTCTCTGTGTTACAGTTTCACTGGTCTTCGCTGTGTTACAGTTTGTCTGGTCTTGACTGTGTTACAGTTTGTCTCATCCTCGCTGTGTTACAGTTTGTCTGGTCCTCGCTGTGTTACAGTTTATCTCATCCTGGCTGTGTTACAGTTTGTGTGTTCCTCGCTGTGTTACAGTTTGTCTCATCCTCGCTGTGTTACCTTTTGTCTGGTCCTCGCTGTGTTACAGTTTGTCTGGTCTTGACTGTGTTACAGTTTGTCTCATCCTCACTGTGTTACAGTTTGTCTGGTCCTGACTGTGTTACAGTTTGTCTCATCCTCGCTTTGTTACAGTTTGTCTGGTCCTCACTGTGTTACCGTTTGTCTAGTCCTGACTGTGTTACAGTTTGTCTCAGTCACACTGTGTTACAGTTTGTCTGGGCCTAGCTGTGTTATAGTTAGTCTCATCCTCGCTGTATTAGTTTGTCTGGTCCTCGCTGTGTTACAATTTGTCTTACCCTCGCTGTGTTACAGTTTGTGTGTTCTCGCACTGTTACAGTTTGTCTCATCCTCGCTGAGTTACAGTGTGTCTGGTCTTGGCTGTGTTACAATTTGTCTCATCTTCGCTGTGTTACCTTTTGTCTGGTCCTCGCTGTGTTACAGTTTGTCTGGGCCTCGCTGTGTTACAGTTTGTCTGGTCCTGACTGTGTTACAGTTTGTTGGGTCCTCGCTGTGTTACAGTTTGTCTGGTCCTCGCTGTGTTACAGTTTGTCTGGTCCTGACTGTGTTACAGTTTGTCTGGTCCTCGCTGTGTTACAGTTTGTCTGGTCTTCGCTGTGTTACCGTTTGTCTGGTCATGACTGTGTTACAGTTTGTCTGGTCCTCGCTGTGTTACATTTTGTCTGGTCTTCGCTGTGTAACCGTTTGTCTGGTCATGACTGTGTTACAGTTTGTCTGGTCCTTGCAGTGTTACAATTTGTCTGGGCCTCGCTGTGTTACATTTTATCGGGTCTTCGCTGTGTTACAGTTTGTCTCATCCTCGCTGTGTTACAGTTTGTCTGGTCCTGACTGTGTTACAGTTTGTCTGGTCCTCGCTGTGTTACACTTTGTCTCATCGTCGCTGTGTTACAGTTTGTCTGGTCTTGGCTGTGTTACAATTTGTCTCATCCTCGCTGTGTTACAGTTTGTGTGTTCCTTGCTCCTTTACAGTTTGTCTCATCCTCGCTGTGTTACAGTTTGTCTGGTCTTCGCTGTGTTACAGTTTGTCTGGTCCTTGCTGTGTTACAATTTGTCTGGTCTTCGCTGTGTTACACTTTGTCTCATCCTCACTGTGTTACCGTTAGCCTGGTCCTGACTGTGTTACAGTTTCTCTCATTCACGCTGTGTTACAGTTTGTCTCATTCTCGCTGTGTTACACTTTGTCTCATGCTCGCTGTGTTACAGTTTGTCTGGTCCTCGCTGTGTTACCTTTTGTCTGGTCCTCGCTGTGTTACAGTTTGTCTCATCCTCGCTGTGTTACAGTTTGTCTGGTCTTCGCTGTGTTACCGTTTGCCTGGTCCTGACTGTGTTACAGTTTGTCTCATTCACGCTGTGTTACAGTTTGTCTGGTTCTCTCTGTATTACAGTTTCACTGGTCCTCGCTGTGTTACAGTTTGTCTCATTGTCGCTGTGTTACACTTTGTCTCATGCTCGCTGTGTTACAGTTTGTCTGGTCCTCGCTGTGTTACCTTTTGTCTGGTCCTCGCTGTGTTACAGTTTGTCTCATCCTCGCTGTGTTACAGTTTGTCTGGTCTTCGCTGTGTTACCGTTTGCCTAGTCCTGACTGTGTTACAGTTTGTCTCATTCACGCTGTGTTACAGTTTGTCTGGTTCTCCCTGTGTTACAGTTTCACTGGTCTTCGCTGTGTTACAGTTTGTCTGGTCTTGACTGTGTTACAGTTTGTCTCATCCTCGCTGTGTTACAGTTTGTCTGGTCCTTGCAGTGTTACAATTTGTCTGGGCCTCGCTGTGTTACATTTTATCGGGTCTTCGCTGTGTTACAGTTTGTCTCATCCTCGCTGTGTTACAGTTTGTCTGGTCCTGACTGTGTTACAGTTTGTCTGGTCCTCGCTGTGTTACACTTTGTCTCATCGTCGCTGTGTTACAGTTTGTCTGGTCTTGGCTGTGTTACAATTTGTCTCATCCTCGCTGTGTTACAGTTTGTGTGTTCCTTGCTCCTTTACAGTTTGTCTCATCCTCGCTGTGTTACAGTTTGTCTGGTCTTCGCTGTGTTACAGTTTGTCTGGTCCTTGCTGTGTTACAATTTGTCTGGTCTTCGCTGTGTTACACTTTGTCTCATCCTCACTGTGTTACCGTTAGCCTGGTCCTGACTGTGTTACAGTTTCTCTCATTCACGCTGTGTTACAGTTTGTCTCATTCTCGCTGTGTTACACTTTGTCTCATGCTCGCTGTGTTACAGTTTGTCTGGTCCTCGCTGTGTTACCTTTTGTCTGGTCCTCGCTGTGTTACAGTTTGTCTCATCCTCGCTGTGTTACAGTTTGTCTGGTCTTCGCTGTGTTACCGTTTGCCTGGTCCTGACTGTGTTACAGTTTGTCTCATTCACGCTGTGTTACAGTTTGTCTGGTTCTCTCTGTATTACAGTTTCACTGGTCCTCGCTGTGTTACAGTTTGTCTCATTGTCGCTGTGTTACACTTTGTCTCATGCTCGCTGTGTTACAGTTTGTCTGGTCCTCGCTGTGTTACCTTTTGTCTGGTCCTCGCTGTGTTACAGTTTGTCTCATCCTCGCTGTGTTACAGTTTGTCTGGTCTTCGCTGTGTTACCGTTTGCCTAGTCCTGACTGTGTTACAGTTTGTCTCATTCACGCTGTGTTACAGTTTGTCTGGTTCTCCCTGTGTTACAGTTTCACTGGTCTTCGCTGTGTTACAGTTTGTCTGGTCTTGACTGTGTTACAGTTTGTCTCATCCTCGCTGTGTTACAGTTTGTCTGGTCCTCGCTGTGTTACAGTTTATCTCATCCTGGCTGTGTTACAGTTTGTCTGTTCCTCGCTGTGTTACAGTTTGTCTCATCCTCGCTGTGTTACCTTTTGTCTGGTCCTCGCTGTGTTACAGTTTGTCTGGTCTTGACTGTGTTACAGTTTGTCTCATCCTCGCTGTGTTACAGTTTGTCTGGTCCTGACTGTGTTACAGTTTGTCTCATCCTCGCTTTGTTACAGTTTGTCTGGTCCTCGCTGTGTTACCGTTTGTCTAGTCCTGACTGTGTTACAGTTTGTCACAATCACGCTGTGTTACAGTTTGTCTGGGCCTAGCTGTGTTATAGTTAGTCTCATCCTCGCTGTATTAGTTTGTCTGGTCCTCGCTGTGTTACAATTTGTCTTATCCTCGCTGTGTTACAGTTTGTGTGTTCTCGCACTGTTACAGTTTGTCTCATCCTCGCTGAGTTACAGTGTGTCTGGTCTTGGCTGTGTTACAATTTGTCTCATCTTCGCTGTGTTACCTTTTGTCTGGTCCTCACTGTGTTACAGTTTGTCTGGGCCTCGCTGTGTTACAGTTTGTCTGGTCCTGACTGTGTTACAGTTTGTTGGGTCCTCGCTGTGTTACAGTTTGTCTGGTCCTCGCTGTGTTACAGTTTGTCTGGTCCTGACTGTGTTACAGTTTGTCTGGTCCTCGCTGTGTTACAGTTTGTCTGGTCTTCGCTGTGTTACAGTTTGTCTCATCCTCGCTGTGTTACAGTTTGTCTGGTCCTGACTGTGTTACAATTTGTCTCATCCTCGCTGTGTTACAGTTTGTGTGTTCCTTGCTCCTTTACAGTTTGTCTCATCCTCGCTGTGTTACAGTTTGTCTGGTCTTCGCTGTGTTACAGTTTGTCTGGTCCTTGCTGTGTTACAATTTGTCTGGTCTTCGCTGTGTTACACTTTGTCTCATCCTCACTGTGTTACCGTTAGCCTGGTCCTGACTGTGTTACAGTTTCTCTCATTCACGCTGTGTTACAGTTTGTCTCATTCTCGCTGTGTTACACTTTGTCTCATGCTCGCTGTGTTACAGTTTGTCTGGTCCTCGCTGTGTTACCTTTTGTCTGGTCCTCGCTGTGTTACAGTTTGTCTCATCCTCGCTGTGTTACAGTTTGTCTGGTCTTCGCTGTGTTACCGTTTGCCTGGTCCTGACTGTGTTACAGTTTGTCTCATTCACGCTGTGTTACAGTTTGTCTGGTTCTCTCTGTATTACAGTTTCACTGGTCCTCGCTGTGTTACAGTTTGTCTCATTCTCGCTGTGTTACACTTTGTCTCATGCTCGCTGTGTTACAGTTTGTCTGGTCCTCGCTGTGTTACCTTTTGTCTGGTCCTCGCTGTGTTACAGTTTGTCTCATCCTCGCTGTGTTACAGTTTGTCTGGTCTTCGCTGTGTTACCGTTTGCCTAGTCCTGACTGTGTTACAGTTTGTCTCATTCACGCTGTGTTACAGTTTGTCTGGTTCTCCCTGTGTTACAGTTTCACTGGTCTTCGCTGTGTTACAGTTTGTCTGGTCTTGACTGTGTTACAGTTTGTCTCATCCTCGCTGTGTTACAGTTTGTCTGGTCCTCGCTGTGTTACAGTTTATCTCATCCTGGCTGTGTTACAGTTTGTGTGTTCCTCGCTGTGTTACAGTTTGTCTCATCCTCGCTGTGTTACCTTTTGTCTGGTCCTCGCTGTGTTACAGTTTGTCTGGTCTTGACTGTGTTACAGTTTGTCTCATCCTCGCTGTGTTACAGTTTGTCTGGTCCTGACTGTGTTACAGTTTGTCTCATCCTCGCTTTGTTACAGTTTGTCTGGTTCTCGCTGTGTTACCGTTTGTCTAGTCCTGACTGTGTTACAGTTTGTCACAATCACGCTGTGTTACAGTTTGTCTGGGCCTAGCTGTGTTATAGTTAGTCTCATCCTCGCTGTATTAGTTTGTCTGGTCCTCGCTGTGTTACAATTTGTCTTATCCTCGCTGTGTTACAGTTTGTGTGTTCTCGCACTGTTACAGTTTGTCTCATCCTCGCTGAGTTACAGTGTGTCTGGTCTTGGCTGTGTTACAATTTGTCTCATCTTCGCTGTGTTACCTTTTGTCTGGTCCTCACTGTGTTACAGTTTGTCTGGGCCTCGCTGTGTTACAGTTTGTCTGGTCCTGACTGTGTTACAGTTTGTTGGGTCCTCGCTGTGTTACAGTTTGTCTGGTCCTCGCTGTGTTACAGTTTGTCTGGTCCTGACTGTGTTACAGTTTGTCTGGTCCTCGCTGTGTTACAGTTTGTCTGGTCTTCGCTGTGTTACCGTTTGTCTGGTCATGACTGTGTTACAGTTTGTCTGGTCCTGACTGTGTTACATTTTGTCTGGTCTTCGCTGTGTTACCGTTTGTCTGGTCATGACTGTGTTACAGTTTGTCTGGTCCTTGCAGTGTTACAGTTTGTCTGGGCCTCGCTGTGTTACATTTTATCGGGTCTTCGCTGTGTTACAGTTTGTCTCATCCTCGCTGTGTTACAGTTTGTCTGGTCCTGACTGTGTTACAGTTTGTCTGGTCCTCGCTGTGTTACACTTTGTCTCATCGTCGCTGTGTTACAGTTTGTCTGCTCCTCGCTGTGTTACAGTTTGTCTGGTCTTGGCTGTGTTACAATTTGTCTCATCCTCGCTGTGTTTCAGTTTGTGTGTTCCTCGCGCTGTTACAGTTTGTCTCATCCTCGCTGTGTTACAGTTTGTCTGGTCTTCGCTGTGTTACATTTTGTCTGGTCTTCGCTGTGTTACAGTTTGGATCATCCTCGCTGTCTTACAGTTTGTCTGGTCCTGACTGTGTTACAGTTTGTCACATTCTCGCTGTATTACAGTTTGTCTGGTCCTCGCTGTGTTACAGTCTGTCTCATCCTCGCTGTGTTACAGTTTGTCTGGGCCTCGCTGTGTTACCGTTTGTCTGGTCCTTGCTGTGTTACAGTTTGTCTCATCCTCGCTGTGTTACAGTTTGTCTGGTCCTGATTGTGTTACAGTTTGTCACATCCTCACTGTGTTACAGTTCGTCTGGTCTTGACTGTGTTACAGTTTGTCTCATCCTCGCTGCGTTACAGCTTGTCTCATCCTCGCTGTGTTACAGTTTGTCTCATCCTTGCTGTGTTACAGTTTGTCTGGGCCTCGCTGTGTTACAGGTTGTGTGTTCGTCGCTGTGTTACAGTTTGTCTGGGCCTCGCTGTGTTACAGTTTGTCTCATCCTGGCTGTGTTACAGTTTGTCTGGTCCTCGCTGTGTTACAGTTTGTCTGGTCTTGGCTGTGTTACAATTTGTCTCATCCTCGCTGTGTTACAGTTTGTCTGGTCTTCGCTGTGTTACAGTTTGGATCATCCTCGCTGTCTTACAGTTTGTCTGGTCCTGACTGTGTTACAGTTTGTCACATTCTCGCTGTATTACAGTTTGTCTGGTCCTCGCTGTGTTACAGTTTGTCTGGGCCTCGCTGTGTTACCGTTTCTCTGGTCCTGACTGTGTTACAGTTTGTCTCATTCATGCTGTGTTACAGTTTGTCCGGTCCTCGCTGTGTTACAGTTTGTCTCATCCTCGCTGTGTTACAGTTTGTCTGGTCTTGACTGTGTTACAGTTTGTCTCATCCTCGCTGCGTCACAGCTTGTCTCATCCTCGCTGTGTTACAGTATGTCTCATCCTTGCTGTGTTACAGTTTGTCTGGGCCTCGCTGTGTTACAGGTTGTGTGTTCCTCGCTTTGTTACAGTTTATCTGGTCCTCGCTGTGTTACAATTTGTCTCATCCTCGCTGTGTTACACTTTGCCTCGTCCTTGCTGTGTTAGAGTTTGTCTGGTACTCTCTGTGTTACAGTTTGTCACATCCTCGCTGTGTTACAGTTTGTCTGGTCTTGACTGTGTTACACTTTGTCGCATCCTCACTGTGTTACAGATTGTCTGGTCCTGACTGTGTTACAGTTTGTCTCATCCTCACTGTGTTACAGTTTGTCTGGTCCTCGATGTGTTACCGTTTGTCTGGTCCTCTCTGTGTTACAGTTTGTCACATCCTCGCTGTGTTACAGTTTGTCTGGTCCTGACTGTGTTACAGATTGTCTGGTCCTCGCTGTGTTACAGTTTGTCTGGTCCTCGCTATGTTACAGTTTGTCTCATCCTCGCTGTGTTACAGTTTGTCAGATCCTCTCTGTGTTACAGTTTGTCTCATCCTCGCTGTTTTACAGTTTGTCTCATCCTCGCTGTGTTACAGTTTGTCAGATCCTCTCTGTGTTACAGTTTGTCTCATCCTCGCTGCGTTACAGTTTGTGTGTTCCTCGCTGTGTTACAGTTTGTCTCATCCTCGCTGTGTTACACATTGTCTGGTCCTGTCTGTGTTACAGTTTGTCTGGTCCTGACTGTGTTACAGTTTGTCACATCGTCGCTGTGTTACAGTTTGTCTGGTCCTGACTGTGTTACAGTTTGTCACATCCTCGCTGTGTTACAGTTTGTCTGGTCCTGACTGTGTTACAGTTTGCCTCATCCTCGCTGTGTTACAGTTTGTCTGGTCCTCGCTGTGTTACAGTTTGTCTGGTCTTCGCTGTGTTACAGTTTGTCTGGTCCTTGCTGTGTTACAATTTGTCTGGTCTTCGCTGTGTTACACTTTGTCTCATCCTCACTGTGTTACCGTTTGCCTGGTCCTGACTGTGTTACAGTTTGTCTCATTCACGCTGTGTTACTGTTTGTCTGGTTCTCTCTGTATTACAGTTTCACTGGTCCTCGCTGTGTTACAGTTTGTCTCATTCTCGCTGTATTACAGTTTGTCTCATCCTCGCTGTGTTACAGTTTGTCTGGTCCTCGCTGTGTTACCTTTTGTCTGGTCCTCGCTGTGTTACAGTTTGTCTCATCCTCGCTGTGTTACAGTTTGGTCTTCGCTGTGTTACCATTTGCCTGGTCCTGACTGTGTTACAGTTTGTCTCATTCACGCTGTGTTACAGTTTGTCTGGTTCTCTCTGTGTTACAGTTTCACTGGTCTTCGCTGTGTTACAGTTTGTCTGGTCTTGACTGTGTTACAGTTTGTCTCATCCTCGCTGTGTTACAGTTTGTCTGGTCCTCGCTGTGTTACAGTTTATCTCATCCTGGCTGTGTTACAGTTTGTGTGTTCCTCGCTGTGTTACAGTTTGTCTCATCCTCGCTGTGTTACCTTTTGTCTGGTCCTCGCTGTGTTACAGTTTGTCTGGTCTTGACTGTGTTACAGTTTGTCTCATCCTCACTGTGTTACAGTTTGTCTGGTCCTGACTGTGTTACAGTTTGTCTCATCCTCGCTTTGTTACAGTTTGTCTGGTCCTCACTGTGTTACCGTTTGTCTAGTCCTGACTGTGTTACAGTTTGTCTCAGTCACACTGTGTTACAGTTTGTCTGGGCCTAGCTGTGTTATAGTTAGTCTCATCCTCGCTGTATTAGTTTGTCTGGTCCTCGCTGTGTTACAATTTGTCTTATCCTCGCTGTGTTACAGTTTGTGTGTTCTCGCACTGTTACAATTTGTCTCATCTTCGCTGTGTTACCTTTTGTCTGGTCCTCGCTGTGTTACAGTTTGTCTGGGCCTCGCTGTGTTACAGTTTGTCTGGTCCTGACTGTGTTACAGTTTGTTGGGTCCTCGCTGTGTTACAGTTTGTCTGGTCCTCGCTGTGTTACAGTTTGTCTGGTCCTGACTGTGTTACAGTTTGTCTGGTCCTCGCTGTGTTACAGTTTGTCTGGTCTTCGCTGTGTTACCGTTTGTCTGGTCATGACTGTGTTACAGTTTGTCTGGTCCTCGCTGTGTTACATTTTGTCTGGTCCTCGCTGTGTTACCGTTTGTCTGGTCATGACTGTGTTACAGTTTGTCTGGTCCTGACTGTGTTACAGTTTGTCACATCGTCGCTGTGTTACAGTTTGTCTGGTCCTGACTGTGTTACAGTTTGTCACATCCTCGCTGTGTTACAGTTTGTCTGGTCCTGACTGTGTTACAGTTTGCCTCATCCTCGCTGTGTTACAGTTTGTCTGGTCCTCGCTGTGTTACAGTTTGTCTGGTCTTCGCTGTGTTACAGTTTGTCTGGTCCTTGCTGTGTTACAATTTGTCTGGTCTTCGCTGTGTTACACTTTGTCTCATCCTCACTGTGTTACCGTTTGCCTGGTCCTGACTGTGTTACAGTTTGTCTCATTCACGCTGTGTTACTGTTTGTCTGGTTCTCTCTGTATTACAGTTTCACTGGTCCTCGCTGTGTTACAGTTTGTCTCATTCTCGCTGTATTACAGTTTGTCTCATCCTCGCTGTGTTACAGTTTGTCTGGTCCTCGCTGTGTTACCTTTTGTCTGGTCCTCGCTGTGTTACAGTTTGTCTCATCCTCGCTGTGTTACAGTTTGGTCTTCGCTGTGTTACCATTTGCCTGGTCCTGACTGTGTTACAGTTTGTCTCATTCACGCTGTGTTACAGTTTGTCTGGTTCTCTCTGTGTTACAGTTTCACTGGTCTTCGCTGTGTTACAGTTTGTCTGGTCTTGACTGTGTTACAGTTTGTCTCATCCTCGCTGTGTTACAGTTTGTCTGGTCCTCACTGTGTTACAGTTTATCTCATCCTGGCTGTGTTACAGTTTGTGTGTTCCTCGCTGTGTTACAGTTTGTCTCATCCTCGCTGTGTTACCTTTTGTCTGGTCCTCGCTGTGTTACAGTTTGTCTGGTCTTGACTGTGTTACAGTTTGTCTCATCCTCACTGTGTTACAGTTTGTCTGGTCCTGACTGTGTTACAGTTTGTCTCATCCTCGCTTTGTTACAGTTTGTCTGGTCCTCACTGTGTTACCGTTTGTCTAGTCCTGACTGTGTTACAGTTTGTCTCAGTCACACTGTGTTACAGTTTGTCTGGGCCTAGCTGTGTTATAGTTAGTCTCATCCTCGCTGTATTAGTTTGTCTGGTCCTCGCTGTGTTACAATTTGTCTTATCCTCGCTGTGTTACAGTTTGTGTGTTCTCGCACTGTTACAATTTGTCTCATCTTCGCTGTGTTACCTTTTGTCTGGTCCTCGCTGTGTTACAGTTTGTCTGGGCCTCGCTGTGTTACAGTTTGTCTGGTCCTGACTGTGTTACAGTTTGTCTGGTCCTCGCTGTGTTACAGTTTGTCTGGTCCTCGCTGTGTTACAGTTTGTCTGGTCCTGACTGTGTTACAGTTTGTCTGGTCCTCGCTGTGTTACAGTTTGTCTGGTCTTCGCTGTGTTACCGTTTGTCTGGTCATGACTGTGTTACAGTTTGTCTGGTCCTCGCTGTGTTACATTTTGTCTGGTCTTCGCTGTGTTACCGTTTGTCTGGTCATGACTGTGTTACAGTTTGTCTGGTCCTTGCAGTGTTACAGTTTGTCTGGGCCTCGCTGTGTTACATTTTATTGGGTCTTCGCTTTGTTACAGTTTGTCTCATCCTCGCTGTGTTACAGTTTGTCTGGTCCTGACTGTGTTACAGTTTGTCTGGTCCTCGCTGTGTTACACTTTGTCTCATCGTCGCTGTGTTACAGTTTGTCTGGTCTTGGCTGTGTTACAATTTGTCTCATCCTCGCTGTGTTACAGTTTGTGTGTTCCTTGCTCTGTTACAGTTTGTCTCATCCTCGCTGTGTTACAGTTTGTCTGGTCTTCGCTGTGTTACAGTTTGTCTGGTCATGACTGTGTTACAGTTTGTCTGGTCCTCGCTGTGTTACATTTTGTCTGGTCTTCGCTGTGTTACCGTTTGTCTGGTCATGACTGTGTTACAGTTTGTCTGGTCCTTGCAGTGTTACAGTTTGTCTGGGCCTCGCTGTGTTACATTTTATCGGGTCTTCGCTGTGTTACAGTTTGTCTCATCCTCGCTGTGTTACAGTTTGTCTGGTCCTGACTGTGTTACAGTTTGTCTGGTCCTTGCTGTGTTACACTTTGTCTCATCGTCGCTGTGTTACAGTTTGTCACATCCTCGCTGTGTTACAGTTTGTCTGGTCTTGGCTGTGTTACAATTTGTCTCATCCTCGCTGTGTTACAATTTGTCTCATCCTCGCTGTGTTACAGTTTGTGTGTTCCTTGCTCTGTTACAGTTTGTCTCATCCTCGCTGTGTTACCTTTTGTCTGGTCCTCGCTGTGTTACAGTTTGTCTCATCCTCGCTGTGTTACAGTTTGTCTGGTCTTCGCTGTGTTACCGTTTGCCTGGTCCTGACTGTGTTACAGTTTGTCTCATTCACGCTGTGTTACAGTTTGTCTGGGTCTCTCTGTATTACAGTTTCACTGGTCCTCGCTGTGTTACAGTTTGTCTCATTCTCGCTGTGTTACACTTTGTCTCATGCTCGCTGTGTTACAGTTTGTCTGGTCCTCGCTGTGTTACCTTTTGTCTGGTCCTCGCTGTGTTACAGTTTGTCTCATCCTCGCTGTGTTACAGTTTGTCTGGTCTTCGCTGTGTTACCGTTTGCCTGGTCCTGACTGTGTTACAGTTTGTCTCATTCACGCTGTGTTACAGTTTGTCTGGTTCTCCCTGTGTTACAGTTTCACTGGTCTTCGCTGTGTTACAGTTTGTCTGGTCTTGACTGTGTTACAGTTTGTCTCATCCTCGCTGTGTTACAGTTTGTCTGGTCCTCGCTGTGTTACAGTTTATCTCATCCTGGCTGTGTTACAGTTTGTGTGTTCCTCGCTGTGTTACAGTTTGTCTCATCCTCGCTGTGTTACCTTTTGTCTGGTCCTCGCTGTGTTACAGTTTGTCTGGTCTTGACTGTGTTACAGTTTGTCTCATCCTCGCTGTGTTACAGTTTGTCTGGTCCTGACTGTGTTACAGTTTGTCTCATTCTCGCTGTGTTACAGTTTGTCTGGTCCTCGCTGTGTTACAGTTTGTCTCATCGTCGCTGTGTTACAGTTTGTCTGCTCCTCGCTGTGTTACAGTTTGTCTGGTCTTGGCTGTGTTACAATTTTTCTCATCCTCGCTGTGTTACAGTTTGTGTGTTCCTTGCGCTGTTACAGTTTGTCTCATCCTCGCTGTGTTACAGTTTGTCTGGTCTTCGCTGTGTTACATTTTGTCTGGTCTTCGCTGTGTTACAGTTTGGATCATCCTCGCTGTGTTACAGTTTGTCTGGTCCTGACTGTGTTACAGTTTGTCACATTCTCGCTGTGTTACAGTTTGTCTGGTCCTCGCTGTGTTACAGTTTGTCTCATCCTCGCTGTGTTACAGTTTGTCTGGGCCTCGCTGTGTTACCGTTTGTCTGGTCCTTACTGTGTTACAGTTTGTCTCATTCACGCTGTGTTACAGTTTGTCCGGTCCTCGCTGTGTTACAGTTTGTCTCATCCTCGCTGTGTTACAGTTTGTCTGGTCCTGATTGTGTTACAGTTTGTCACATCCTCGCTGTGTTACAGTTTGTCTGGTCTTGACTGTGTTACAGTTTGTCTCATCCTCGCTGTGTTACAGCTTGTCTCATCCTCGCTGTGTTACAGTTTGTCTCATCCTTGCTGTGTTACAGTTTGTCTGGGCCTCGCTGTGTTACAGGTTGTGTTTTCCTCGCTGTGTTACAGTTTGTCTGGGCCTCGCTGTGTTACAGTTTGTCTGGTTCTCTCTGTGTTACAGTTTGTCCGGTCCTCGCTGTGTTACAGTTTGTCTGGTTCTCTCTGTGTTACAGTTTGTCTGGTCCTCGCTGTGTTACAGTTTGTCCGGTCCTCGCTGTGTTACAGTTTGTCTGGTTCTCTCTGTGTTACAGTTTGTCTGGGCCTCGCTGTGTTACAGTTTGTCTGGTTCTCTCTGTGTTACAGTTTGTCTGGTCCTCGCTGTGTTACAGTTTGTCTGTTTCTCTCTGTGTTACAGTTTGTCCGGTCCTCGCTGTGTTACAGTTTGTCTCATCCTCACTGTGTTACAGTTTGTCTGGTCCTGCCTGTGTTACAGTTTGTGTATTCCTTGCTGTGTTACAGTTTGTCTGGGCCTCGCAGTGTTATAATTTGTTTCATCCTCGCTGTGTTACACTTTGCCTCGTCCTTGCTGTGTTACAGTTTGTCTCATCCTCGCTGTGTTACAGTTTGTCTTGTTCTCGCTGTGTTACAGTTTGTTTCATGCTCGCTGTGTTACAGTTTGTCTTGTTCTCGCTGTGTTACAGTTTGTCTCATCCACGCTGTGTTACAGTTTGTCAGGCCCTCGCTGTGTTACAGTTTGTGTGTTTCTCGCTGTGTTACAGTGTGTCTGGGCCTCGCGGTGTTACAGTTTGTCACATTCTCGCTGTATTACAGTTTGTCTGGTCCTCACTGTGTTACAATTTGTCTTATCCTCGCTGTGTTACAGTTTGTGTGTTCTCGCACTGTTACAGTTTGTCTCATCCTCGCTGTGTTACAGTGTGTCTGGTCTTGGCTGTGTTACAATTTGTCTCATCTTCGCTGTGTTACCTTTTGTCGGGTCCTCGCTGTGTTACAGTTTGTCTGGGCCTCGCTGTGTTACAGTTTGTCTGGTCCTGACTGTGTTACTGTTTGTTGGGTCCTCGCTGTGTTACAGTTTGTCTGGTCCTCGCTGTGTTACAGTTTGTCTGGTCCTGACTGTGTTACAGTTTGTCTGGTCCTCGCTGTGTTACAGTTTGTCTGGTCTCCGCTGTGTTACCGTTTGTCTGGTCATGACTGTGTTACAGTTTGTCTGGTCCTCGCTGTGTTACAGTTTGTCTGGTCTTCGCTGTGTTACCGTTTGTCTGGTCCTGACTGTGTTATAGTTTGTCTGGTCCTCGCTGTGTTACAGTTTGTGTGTTCCTCGCTGTGTTACAGTTTGTCTCATCCTCGCTGTGTTACAGTTTGTCTGGTCTTCGCTGTGTTACAGTTTGTCTCATCCTCGCTGTGTTACAGTTTGTCTGGTCCTGACTGTGTTACAGTTTGTCTGGTCCTCGCTGTGTTACACTTTGTCTCATCGTCGCTGTGTTACAGTTTGTCTGCTCCTCGCTGTGTTACAGTTTGTCTGGTCTTGGCTGTGTTACAATTTGTCTCATCCTCGCTGTGTTACAGTTTGTGTGTTCCTCGCTGTGTTACAGTTTGTCTCATCCTCGCTGTGTTACAGTTTGTCTGGTCTTCGCTGTGTTACATTTTGTCTGGTCTTCGCTGTGTTACAGTTTGGATCATCCTCGCTGTGTTACAGTTTGTCTGGTCCTCTCTGTGTTACAGTTTGTCACATTCTCGCTGTGTTACAGTTTGTCTGGTCCTCGCTGTGTTACAGTTTGTCTCATCCTCGCTGTGTTACAGTTTGTCTGGGCCTCGCTGTGTTACCGTTTGTCTGGTCCTTACTGTGTTACAGTTTGTCTCATTCACGCTGTGTTACAGTTTGTCCGGTCCTCGCTGTGTTACAGTTTGTCTCATCCTCGCTGTGTTACAGTTTGTCTGGTCTTGACTGTGTTACAGTTTGTCTCATCCTCGCTGCGTTACAGCTTGTCTCATCCTCGCTGTGTTACAGTTTGTCTCATCCTTGCTGTGTTACAGTTTGTCTGGGCCTCGCTGTGTTACAGGTTGTGTGTTCCTCGCTGTGTTACAGTTTGTCTGGGCCTCGCTGTGTTACAGTTTGTCTCATCCTGGCTGTGTTACAGTTTGTCTGGTCCTCGCTGTGTTACAGTTTGTCTGGTTCTCTCTGTGTTACAGTTTGTCCGGTCCTCGCTGTGTTACAGTTTGTCTCATCCTCGCTGTGTTACAGTTTGTCTGGTCCTGACTGTGTTATAGTTTGTGTATTCCTTGCTGTGTTACAGTTTGTCACATCCTCGCTGTGTTACAGATTGGGTGTTCCTTGCTGTGTTACAGTTTGTCTGGGCCTCGCAGTGTTATAATTTGTTTCATCCTCGCTGTGTTACACTTTGCCTCGTCCTTGCTGTGTTACAGTTTGTCTCATCCTCGCTGTGTTACAGTTTGTCTTGTTCTCGCTGTGTTACAGTTTGTCTGGTCCTCGCTGTGTTACAGTTTGTCTCATCCACGCTGTGTTACAGTTTGTCAGGCCCTCGCTGTGTTACAGTTTGTGTGTTTCTCGCTGTGTTACAGTTTGTCTGGGCCTCGCTGTGTTACAGTTTGTCACATTCTTGCTGTATTACAGTTTGTCTGGTCCTCGCTGTGTTACAGTTTGTCACATCCTCGCTGTGTTACAGTTTGTCTGGTCTTGACTGTGTTACACTTTGTCTCATCCTCACTGTGTTACAGATTGTCTGGTCCTGACTGTGTTACTGTTTGTCTCATCCTCACTGTGTTACTGTTTGTCTGGTCTTCGATGTGTTACCGTTTGTCTGGTCCTCTCTGTGTTACAGTTTGTCACATCCTCGCTGTGTTACAGTTTGTCTGGTCCTGACTGTGTTACAGTTTGTCTGGTCCTCGCTGTGTTACAGTTTGTCTGGTCCTCGCTGTGTTACAGTTTGTCTGGTCCTCGCTCTGTTACAGTTTGTCTCATCCTCGCTGTGTTACAGTTTGTCAGATCCTCTCTGTGTTACAGTTTGTCTCATCCTCGCTGTTTTACAGTTTGTCTCATCCTCGCTGTGTTACAGTTTGTCAGATCCTCTCTGTGTTACAGTTTGTCTCATCCTCGCTGTGTTACAGTTTGTGTGTTCCTCGCTGTGTTACAGTTTGTCCGGTCCTCGCTGTGTTACAGTTTGTCTCATCCTCGCTGTGTTACCTTTTGTCTGGTCCTCGCTGTGTTACAGTTTGTTTGTTCCTCGATCTGTTACAGTTTGTCTCATCCTCGCTGTGTTACAGTTTGTCTTGTCCTGACTGTGTTACAGTTTGTCTCATCCTTGCTGTGTTACAGTTTGTCTGGGCCTCGCTGTGTTACAGGTTGTGTGTTCCTTGCTGTGTTACAGTTTGTCTGGGCCTCACTGTGTTACAGTTTGTCTCATCCTGGTTGTGTTACAGTTTGTCTGGTCCTCGCTGTGTTACAGTTTGTCTCATTCACGCTGTGTTACAGTTTGTCTGGGCCTAGCTGTGTTATAGTTAGTCTCATCCTCGCTGTATTAGTTTGTCTGGTCCTCGCTGTGTTACAGTTTGTTTGTTCCTCGATGTGTTACAGTTTGTCTCATCCTCGCTGTGTTACCTTTTGTCTGGTCCTGACTGTGTTACAGTTTGTCTCATCCTTGCTGTGTTACAGTTTGTCTGGGCCTCGCTGTGTTACAGGTTGTGTGTTCCTCGCTGTGTTACAGTTAGTCTGGGCCTCACTGTGTTACAGTTTGTCTCATCCTGGTTGCGTTACAGTTTGTCTGGTCCTGACTGTGTTACAGTTTGTCTCATTCACGCTGTGTTACAGTTTGTCTGGGCCTAGCTGTGTTATAGTTAGTCTCATCCTCGCTGTATTAGTTTGTCTGGTCCTCGCTGTGTTACAATTTGTCTTATCCTCGCTGTGTTACAGTTTGTGTGTTCTCGCACTGTTACAGTTTGTCTCATCCTCGCTGTGTTACAGTGTGTCTGGTCTTGGCTGTGTTACAATTTGTCTCATCTTCGCTGTGTTACCTTTTGTCTGGTCTTCGCTGTGTTACAGTTTGTCTGGGCCTCGCTGTGTTACAGTTTGTCTGGTCCTGACTGTGTTACAGTTTGTTGGGTCCTCGCTGTGTTACAGTTTGTCTGGTCCTCGCTGTATTACAGTTTCACTGGTCCTCGCTGTGTTACAGTTTGTCTCATTCTCGCTGTGTTACAGTTTGTCTCATCCTCGCTGTGTTACAATTTGTCTGGTCCTCGCTGTGTTACCTTTTGTCTGGTCCTCGCTGTGTTACACTTTGCCTCGTCCTTGCTGTGTTACAGTTTGTCTCATCCTCGCTGTGTTACAGTTTGTCTTGTTCTCGCTGTGTTACAGTTTGTTTCATGCTCGCTGTGTTACAGTTTGTCTGGTCCTCGCTGTGTTACAGTTTGTCTCATCCACGCTGTGTTACAGTTTGTGTGTTTCTCGCTGTGTTTTACAGTTTGTCTGGGCCTCGTGGTGTTACAGTTTGTCACATTCTCGCTGTATTACAGTTTGTCTGGTCCTCGCTGTGTTACAATTTGTCTCATCCTCGCTGTGTTACAGTTTGTCACATCCTCGCTGTGTTATAGTTTGTCTGGTCCTGACTGTGTTATAGTTTGTGTATTCCTTGCTATGTTACAGTTTCTCACATCCTCGCTGTGTTACAGATTGGGTGTTCCTTACTGTGTTACAGCTTGTCTGGTCCTTGCTGTGTTACAGTTTGTTTCATGCTCGCTGTGTTACAGTTTGTCTGGTCCTCGCTGTGTTACAGTTTGTCTCATCCACGCTGTGTTACAGTTTGTCAGGGCCTCGCTGTGTTACAGTTTGTGTGTTTCTCGCTGTGTTACAGTTTGTCTGGGCCTCGCTGTGTTACAGTTTGTCACATTCTCGCTGTATTACAGTTTGTCTGGTTCTCTCTGTGTTACAGTTTGTCCGGTCCTCGCTGTGTTACAGTTTGTCTCATCCTCGCTGTGTTACAGTTTGTCTGGTCCTGACTGTGTTATAGTATGTGTATTCCTTGCTATGTTACAGTTTCTCACATCTTCGCTGTGTTACAGATTGGGTGTTCCTTACTGTGTTACAGTTTGTCTGGGCCTCGCAGTGTTATAATTTGTTTCATCCTCGCTGTGTTACACTTTGCCTCGTCCTTGCTGTGTTACAGTTTGTCTCATCCTCGCTGTGTTACAGTTTGTCTGGTTCTCGCTGTGTTACAGTTTGTTTCATGCTCGCTGTGTTACAGTTTGTCTGGTCCTTGCTGTGTTACAGTTTGTCTCATCCACGCTGTGTTACAGTTTGTCAGGCCCTCGCTGTGTTACAGTTTGTGTGTTTCTCGCTGTGTTACAATTTGTCTGGTCTTCGCTGTGTTACACTTTGTCTCATCCTCACTGTGTTACCGTTTGCCTCGTCCTGACTGTGTTACAGTTTGTCTCATTCACGCTGTGTTACAGTTTGTCTGTTTCTCTCTGTATTACAGTTTCACTGGTCCTCGCTGTGTTACAGTTTGTCTCATTCTCGCTGTATTACACTTTGTCTCATCCTCGCTGTGTTACAGTTTGTCTCGTCCTCGCTGTGTTACCTTTTGTCTGGTCCTCGCTGTGTTACAGTTTGTCTCATCCTCGTTGTGTTACAGTTTGACTGGTCTTCGCTGTGTTACAGTTTGCCTGGTCCTGACTGTGTTACAGTTTGTCTCATTCACGCTGTGTTACAGTTTGTCTGGTTCTCTCTGTGTTACAGTTTCACTGGTCTTCGCTGTGTTACAGTTTGTCTGGTCTTGACTGTGTTACAGTTTGTCTCATCCTCGCTGTGTTACAGTTTGTCTGGTCCTCGCTGTGTTACAGTTTATCTCATCCTGGCTGTGTTACAGTTTGTGTGTTCCTCGCTGTGTTACAGTTTGTCTCATCCTCGCTGTGTTACCTTTTGTCTGGTCCTCGCTGTGTTACAGTTTGTCTGGTCTTGACTGTGTTACAGTTTGTCTCATCCTCGCTGTGTTACAGTTTGTCTGGTCCTGACTGTGTTACAGTTTGTCTCATCCTCGCTTTGTTACAGTTTGTCTGGTCCTCACTGTGTTACCGTTTGTCTAGTCCTGACTGTGTTACAGTTTGTCTCATTCACGCTGTGTTACAGTTTGTCTGGGCCTAGCTGTGTTATAGTTAGTCTCATCCTCGCTGTATTAGTTTGTCTGGTCCTCGCTGTGTTACAATTTGTCTTATCCTCGCTGTGTTACAGTTTGTGTGTTCTCGCACTGTTACAGTTTGTCTCATCCTCGCTGAGTTACAGTGTGTCTGGTCTTGGCTGTGTTACAATTTGTCTCATCTTCGCTGTGTTACCTTTTGTCTGGTCCTCGCTGTGTTACCCTTTGTCTGGGCCTCACTGTGTTACAGTTTGTCTGGTCCTGACTGTGTTACAGTTTGTTGGGTCCTCGCTGTGTTACAGTTTGTCTGGTCCTCGCTGTGTTACAGTTTGTCTGGTCCTGACTGTGTTACAGTTTGTCTGGTCCTCGCTGTGTTACAGTTTGTCTGGTCCTGACTGTGTTACAGTTTGTTGGGTCCTCGCTGTGTTACAGTTTGTCTGGTCCTGACTGTGTTACAGTTTGTCTGGTCTTCGCTGTGTTACCGTTTGTCTGGTCATGACTGTGTTACAGTTTGTCTGGTCCTCGCTGTGTTACATTTTGTCTGGTCTTCGCTGTGTTACCGTTTGTCTGGTCATGACTGTGTTACAGTTTGTCTGGTTCTTGCTGTGTTACAGTTTGTCTGGGCCTCGCTGTGTTACATTTTATCGGGTATTCGCTGTGTTACAGTTTGTCTCATCCTCGCTGTGTTACAGTTTGTCTGGTCCTGACTGTGTTACAGTTTGTCTAGTCCTCGCTGTGTTACACTTTGTCTCATCGTCGCTGTGTTACAGTTTGTCTGCTCCTCGCTGTGTTACAGTTTGTCTGGTCTTGGCTGTGTTACAATTTGTCTCATCCTCGCTGTGTTACAGTTTGTGTGTTCCTCGCTCTGTTACAGTTTGTCTCATCCTCGCTGTGTTACAGTTTGTCTGGTCTTCGCTGTGTTACATTTTGTCTGGTCTTCGCTGTGTTACAGTTTGGATCATCTTCGCTGTGTTACAGTTTGTCTGGTCCTGACTGTGTTACAGTTTGTCACATTCTCGCTGTGTTACAGTTTGTCTGGTCTTCGCTGTGTTACCGTTTGTCTGGTCATGACTGTGTTACAGTTTGTCTGGTTCTTGCAGTGTTACAGTTTGTCTGGGCCTCGCTGTGTTACATTTTATCGGGTCTTCGCTGTGTTACAGTTTGTCTCATCCTCGCTGTGTTACAGTTTGTCTGGTCCTGACTGTGTTACAGTTTGTCTGGTCCTCGCTGTGTTACAGTTTGTCTCATCGTCGCTGTGTTACAGTTTGTCTTCTCCTCGCTGTGTTACAGTTTGTCTCATCCTCGCTGTGTTACAGTTTGTCTGGTCTTTGCTGTGTTACATTTTGTCTGGTCTTCGCTGTGTTACAGTTTGGATCATCCTCGCTGTGTTACAGTTTGTCTGGTCCTGACTGTGTTACAGTTTGTCACATTCTCGCTGTATTACAGTTTGTCTGGTCCTCGCTGTGTTACAGTTTGTCTCATCCTCGCTGTGTTACAGTTTGTCTGGGCCTCGCTGTGTTACCGTTTGTCTGGTCCTTACTGTGTTACAGTTTGTCTCATTCACGCTGTGTTACAGTTTGTCCGGTCCTCGCTGTGTTACAGTTTGTCTCATCCTCGCTGTGTTACAGTTTGTCTGGTCCTGATTGTGTTACAGTTTTTCACATCCTCGCTGTGTTACAGTTTGTCTGGTCTTGACTGTGTTACAGTTTGTCACATCCTCGCTGTGTTACAGCTTGTCTCATCCTCGCTGTGTTACAGTTTGTCTCATCCTTGCTGTGTTACAGTTTGTCTGGGCCTCGCTGTGTTACAGGTTGTGTGTTCCTCGCTGTGTTACAGTTTGTCTGGGCCTCGCTGTGTTACAGTTTGTCTCATCCTGGCTGTGTTACAGTTTGTCTGGTCCTCGCTGTGTTACAGTTTGTCTGGTTCTCTCTGTGTTACAGTTTGTCCGGTCCTCGCTGTGTTACAGTTTGTCTCATCCTCGCTGTGTTACAGTTTGTCTGGTCCTGACTGTGTTATAGTTTGTGTATTCCTTGCTGTGTTACAGTTTGTCACATCCTCGCTGTGTTACAGATTGGGTGTTCCTTGCTGTGTTACAGTTTGTCTGGGCCTCGCAGTGTTATAATTTGTTTCATCCTCGCTGTGTTACACTTTGCATCGTCCTTGCTGTGTTACAGTTTGTCTCATCCTCGCTGTGTTACAGTTTGTCTGGTCCTCGCTGTGTTACAGTTTGTCTCATCCTCGCTGTGTTACAGTTTGTCAGGCCCTCGCTGTGTTACAGTTTGTGTGTTTCTCGCTGTGTTACAGTTTGTCTGGGCCTCGCTGTGTTACAGTTTGTCACATTCTCGCTGTGTTACAGTTTGTCTGGTCTTGACTGTGTTACACTTTGTCTCATCCTCACTGTGTTACAGTTTGTCTGGTTCTGACTGTGTTACAGTTTGTCTCATCCTCACTGTGTTACAGTTTGTCTGGTCCTCGAGGTGTTACCGTTTGTCTGGTCCTCTCCGTGTTACAGTTTGTCATATCCTCGCTGTGTTACAGTTTGTCTGGTCCTGACTGTGTTACAGATTGTCTGGTCCTCGCTGTGTTACAGTTTGTCTGGTCCTCGCTATGTTACAGTTTGTCTCATCCTCGCTGTGTTACAGTTTGTCAGATCCTCTCTGTGTTACAGTTTGTCTCATCCTCGCTGTTTTACAGTTTGTCTCATCCTCGCTGTGTTACAGTTTGTCAGATCCTCTCTGTGTTACAGTTTGTCTCATCCTCGCTGCGTTACAGTTTGTGTGTTCCTCGCTGTGTTACAGTTTGTCTCATCCTCGCTGTGTTACACATTGTCTGGTCCTGTCTGTGTTACAGTTTGTCTGGTCCTGACTGTGTTACAGTTTGTCACATCGTCGCTGTGTTACAGTTTGTCTGGTCCTGACTGTGTTACAGTTTGTCACATCCTCGCTGTGTTACAGTTTGTCTGGTCCTGACTGTGTTACAGTTTGCCTCATCCTCGCTGTGTTACAGTTTGTCTGGTCCTCGCTGTGTTACAGTTTGTCTGGTCCTCGCTGTGTTACAGTTTGTCTGGTCTTCGCTGTGTTACAGTTTGTCTGGTCCTTGCTGTGTTACAATTTGTCTGGTCTTCGCTGTGTTACACTTTGTCTCATCCTCACTGTGTTACCGTTTGCCTGGTCCTGACTGTGTTACAGTTTGTCTCATTCACGCTGTGTTACAGTTTGTCTGGTTCTCTCTGTATTACAGTTTCACTGGTCCTCGCTGTGTTACAGTTTGTCTCATTCTCGCTGTGTTACACTTTGTCTCATGCTCGCTGTGTTACAGTTTGTCTGGTCCTCGCTGTGTTACCTTTTGTCTGGTCCTCGCTGTGTTACCGTTTGTCTGGTCCTCGCTGTGTTACAGTTTGTCTGGTCCTGTCTGTGTTACAGTTTGTCTGGTCTTCGCTGTGTTACCGTTTGTCTGGTCCTGACTGTGTTACAGTTTGTCTCATTCTCGCTGTGTTACAGTTTGTCTGGTCCTGACTGTGTTACAGTTTGCCTCATCCTCGCTATGTTACAGTTTGTCTGGTCCTCTCCGTGTTACAGTTTGTCATATCCTCGCTGTGTTACAGTTTGTCTGGTCCTGACTGTGTTACAGTTTGTCTGGTCCTCGCTGTGTTACAGTTTGTCTGGTCCTCGCTGTGTTACAGTTTGTCTCATCCTCGCTGTGTTACAGTTTGTCAGATCCTCTCTGTGTTACAGTTTGTCTCATCCTCGCTGTTTTACAGTTTGTCTCATCCTCGCTGTGTTACAGTTTGTCAGATCCTCTCTGTGTTACAGTTTGTCTCATCCTCGCTGCGTTACAGTTTGTGTGTTCCTCGCTGTGTTACAGTTTGTCTCATCCTCGCTGTGTTACACATTGTCTGGTCCTGTCTGTGTTACAGTTTGTCTGGTCCTGACTGTGTTACAGTTTGTCACATCGTCGCTGTGTTACAGTTTGTCTGGTCCTGACTGTGTTACAGTTTGTCACATCCTCGCTGTGTTACAGTTTGTCTGGTCCTGACTGTGTTACAGTTTGCCTCATCCTCGCTGTGTTACAGTTTGTCTGGTCCTCGCTGTGTTACAGTTTGTCTGGTCCTCGCTGTGTTACAGTTTGTCTGGTCTTCGCTGTGTTACAGTTTGTCTGGTCCTTGCTGTGTTACAATTTGTCTGGTCTTCGCTGTGTTACACTTTGTCTCATCCTCACTGTGTTACCGTTTGCCTGGTCCTGACTGTGTTACAGTTTGTCTCATTCACGCTGTGTTACAGTTTGTCTGGTTCTCTCTGTATTACAGTTTCACTGGTCCTCGCTGTGTTACAGTTTGTCTCATTCTCGCTGTATTACACTTTGTCTCATGCTCGCTGTGTTACAGTTTGTCTGGTCCTCGCTGTGTTACCTTTTGTCTGGTCCTCGCTGTGTTACCGTTTGTCTGGTCCTCGCTGTGTTACACATTGTCTGGTCCTGTCTGTGTTACAGTTTGTCTGGTCTTCGCTGTGTTACCGTTTGCCTGGTCCTGTCTGTGTTACAGTTTGTCTCATTCACGCTGTGTTACAGTTTGTCTGGTTCTCTCTGTGTTACAGTTTCACTGGTCTTCGCTTTGTTACAGTTTGTCTGGTCTTGACTGTGTTACAGTTTGTCTCATCCTCGCTGTGTTACAGTTTGTCTGGTCCTCGCTGTGTTACAGTTTGTCTCATCCTGGCTGTGTTACAGTTTGTGTGTTCCTCGCTGTGTTACAGTTTGTCTCATCCTCGCTGTGTTACCTTTTGCCTGGTCCTCGCTGTGTTACACTTTGTTTGTTCCTCGCTGTGTTACAGTTTGTCTCATCCTCGCTGTGTTACAGTTTGTCTGGTTCTGACTGTGTTACAGTTTGTCTCATCCTTGCTGTGTTACAGTTTGTCTGGGCCTCGCTGTGTTACAGGTTGTGTGTTCCTCGCTGTGTTACAGTTTGTCTGGGCCTCACTGTGTTACAGTTTGTCTCATCCTGGTTGTGTTACAGTTTGTCAGGTCCTCGCTGTGTTACAGTTTGTCTGGTTCTCTCTGTGTTACAGTTTGTCCGGTCCTCGCTGTGTTACAGTTTGTCTCATCCTCGCTGTGTTACAGTTTGTCTGGTCCTGACTGTGTTATAGTTTGTGTATTCCTTGCTATGTTACAGTTTCTCACATCCTCGCTGTGTTACAGATTGGGTGTTCCTTGCTGTGTTACAGTTTGTCTGGGCCTCGCAGTGTTATAATTTGTTTCATCCTCGCTGTGTTACACTTTGCCTCGTCCTTGCTGTGTTACAGTTTGTCTCATCCTCGCTGTGTTACAGTTTGTCTGGTTCTCGCTGTGTTACAGTTTGTTTCATGCTCGCTGTGTTACAGTTTGTCTGGTCCTCGCTGTGTTACAGTTTGTCTCATCCACGCTGTGTTACAGTTTGTCAGGCCCTCGCTGTGTTACAGTTTGTGTGTTTCTCGCTGAGTTACAGTTTGTCTGGGCCTCGCGGTGTTACAGTTTGTCACATTCTCGCTGTATTACAGTTTGCCTGGTCCTCGCTGTGTTACAATTTGTCTCATCCTCGCTGTGTTACACTTTGCCTCGTCCTTGCTGTGTTAGAGTTTGTCTGGTCCTTGCTGTGTTACGGTTTGTCTCATGCTCGCTGTGTTACAGTTTGTCTGGTCCTCGATGTGTTACCGTTTGTCTGGTCCTCTCTGTGTTACAGTTTGTCACATCCTCGCTGTGTTACAGTTTGTCTGGTCTTGACTGTGTTACACTTTGTCGCATCCTCACTGTGTTACAGATTGTCTGGTCCTGACTGTGTTACAGTTTGTCTCATCCTCACTGTGTTACAGTTTGTCTGGTCCTCGATGTGTTACCGTTTGTCTGGTCCTCTCTGTGTTACAGTTTGTCACATCCTCGCTGTGTTACAGTTCGTCTGGTCCTCGCTGTGTTACAGTTTGTCTGGTCCTCGCTATGTTACAGTTTGTCTCATCCTCGCTGTGTTACAGTTTGTCAGATCCTCTCTGTGTTACAGTTTGTCTCATCCTCGCTGTTTTACAGTTTGTCTCATCCTCGCTGTGTTACAGTTTGTCAGATCCTCTCTGTGTTACAGTTTGTCCCATCCTCGCTGCGTTACAGTTTGTGTGTTCCTCGCTGTGTTACAGTTTGTCTCATCCTCGCTGTGTTACACATTGTCTGGTCCTGCCTGTTTTACAGTTTGTCTGGTCCTGACTGTGTTACAGTTTGCCACATCGTCGCTGTGTTACAGTTTGTCTGGTCCTGACTGTGTTACAGTTTGCCTCATCCTCGCTCTGTTACAGTTTGTCTGGTCCTCGCTGTGTTACAGTTTGTCTGGTCTTCGCTGTGTTACAGTTTGTCTGGTCCTTGCTGTGTTACAATTTGTCTGGTCTTCGCTGTGTTACACTTTGTCTCATCCTCACTGTGTTACCGTTTGCCTGGTCCTGACTGTGTTACAGTTTGTCTCATTCACGCTGTGTTACAGTTTGTCTGTTTCTCTCTGTATTACAGTTTCACTGGTCCTCGCTGTGTTACAGTTTGTCTCATTCTCGCTGTATTACAGTTTGTCTCATCCTCGCTGTGTTACAGTTTGTCTGGTCCTGATTGTGTTGCAGTTTGTCACATCCTCGCTGTGTTACAGTTTGTCTGGTCTTGACTGTGTTACAGTTTGTCTCATCCTCGCTGCGTTACAGCTTGTCTCATCCTCGCTGTGTTACAGTTTTTCTCATCCTTGCTGTGTTACAGTTTGTCTGGGCCTCGCTGTGTTACAGGTTGTGTGTTCCTCGCTGTGTTACAGTTTGTCTGGGCCTCGCTGTGTTACAGTTTGTCTCATCCTGGCTGTGTTACAGTTTGTCTGGTCCTCGCTGTGTTACAGTTTGTCTGGTTCTCTCTGTGTTACAGTTTGTCCGGTCCTCGCTGTGTTACAGTTTGTCTCATCCTCGCTGTGTTACAGTTTGTCTGGTCCTGACTGTGTTATAGTTTGTGTATTCCTTGCTGTGTTACAGTTTGTCACATCCTCGCTGTGTTACAGATTGGGTGTTCCTTGCTGTGTTACAGTTTGTCTGGGCCTCGCAGTGATATAATTTTTTTCATCCTCGCTGTGTTACACTTTGCCTCGTCCTTGCTGTGTTACAGTTTGTCTCATCCTCGCTGTGTTACAGTTTGTCTTGTTCTCGCTGTGTTACAGTTTGTTTCATGCTCGCTTTGTTACAGTTTGTCTGGTCCTCGCTGTGTTACAATTTGTCACATCCTCGCTGTGTTACAGTTTGTCTGGTCTTGACTGTGTTACACTTTGTCTCATCCTCACTGTGTTACAGATTGTCTGGTCCTGACTGTGTTACAGTTTGTCTCATCCTCACTGTGCTACAGTTTGTCTGGTCCTCGATGTGTTACCGTTTGTCTGGTCCTCTCTGTGTTACAGTTTGTCTCGTCCTCGCTGTGTTACAGTTGTCTGGTCCTCGCTGTGTTACAGTTTGTCTGGTCCTCGCTATGTTACAGTTTGTCTCATCCTCGCTGTGTTACAGTTTGTCAGATCCTCTCTGTGTTACAGTTTGTCTCATCCTCGCTGTTTTACAGTTTGTCTCATCCTCGCTGTGTTACAGTTTGTCAGATCCTCTCTGTGTTACAGTTTGTCTCATCCTCGCTGCGTTACAGTTTGTGTGTTCCTCGCTGTGTTACAGTTTGTCTCATCCTCGCTGTGTTACACATTGTCTGGTCCTGCCTGTTTTACAGTTTGTCTGGTCCTGACTGTGTTACAGTTTGCCACATCGTCGCTGTGTTACAGTTTGTCTGGTCCTGACTGTGTTACAGTTTGTCACATCCTCGCTGTGTTACAGTTTGTCTAGTCCTGACTGTGTTACAGTTTGCCTCATCCTCGCTCTGTTACAGTTTGTCTGGTCCTGACTGTGTTACAGTTTGCCTCATCCTCGCTCTGTTACAGTTTGTCTGGTCCTCGCTGTGTTACAGTTTGTCTGGTCTTCGCTGTGTTACAGTTTGTCTGGTCCTTGCTGTGTTACAATTTGTCTGGTCTTCGCTGTGTTACACTTTGTCTCATCCTCACTGTGTTACCGTTTGCCTGGTCCTGACTGTGTTACAGTTTGTCTCATTCACGCTGTGTTACAGTTTGTCTGTTTCTCTCTGTATTACAGTTTCACTGGTCCTCGCTGTGTTACAGTTTGTCTCATTCTCGCTGTATTACAGTTTGTCTCATCCTCGCTGTGTTACAGTTTGTCTGGTCCTGATTGTGTTACAGTTTGTCACATCCTCGCTGTGTTACAGTTTGTCTGGTCTTGACTGTGTTACAGTTTGTCTCATCCTCGCTGCGTTACAGCTTGTCTCATCCTCGCTGTGTTACAGTTTTTCTCATCCTTGCTGTGTTACAGTTTGTCTGGGCCTCGCTGTGTTACAGGTTGTGTGTTCCTCGCTGTGTTACAGTTTGTCTGGGCCTCGCTGTGTTACAGTTTGTCTCATCCTGGCTGTGTTACAGTTTGTCTGGTCCTCGCTGTGTTACAGTTTGTCTGGTTCTCTCTGTGTTACAGTTTGTCCGGTCCTCGCTGTGTTACAGTTTGTCTCATCCTCGCTGTGTTACAGTTTGTCTGGTCCTGACTGTGTTATAGTTTGTGTATTCCTTGCTGTGTTACAGTTTGTCACATCCTCGCTGTGTTACAGATTGGGTGTTCCTTGCTGTGTTACAGTTTGTCTGGGCCTCGCAGTGTTATAATTTGTTTCATCCTCGCTGTGTTACACTTTGCCTCGTCCTTGCTGTGTTACAGTTTGTCTCATCCTCGCTGTGTTACAGTTTGTCTTGTTCTCGCTGTGTTACAGTTTGTTCCATGCTCGCTGTGTTACAGTTTGTCTGGTCCTCGCTGTGTTACAGTTTGTCTGGTCTTGACTGTGTTACAGTTTGTGTGTTCCTCGCTGTGTTACAGTTTGTCTGGGCCTCGTTGTGTTACTGTTTGGCACATCCTCGCTGTGTTACAGTTTGTCTGGTCCTCGCTGTGTTACAGTTTGTGTGTTCCTCGCTGTGTTACAGTTTGTCTGGGCCTCACTGTGTTACAGTTTGTCTCATCCTGGTTGTGTTACAGTTTGTCAGGTCCTCGCTGTGTTACAGTTTGTCTGGTTCTCTCTGTGTTACAGTTTGTCCGGTCCTCGCTGTGTTACAGTTTGTCTCATCCTCGCTGTGTTACAGTTTGTCTGGTCCTGACTGTGTTATAGTTTGTGTATTCCTTGCTATGTTACAGTTTCTCACATCCTCGCTGTGTTACAGATTGGGTGTTCCTTGCTGTGTTACAGTTTGTCTGGGCCTCGCAGTGTTATAATTTGTTTCATCCTCGCTGTGTTACACTTTGCCTCGTCCTTGCTGTGTTACAGTTTGTCTCATCCTCGCTGTGTTACAGTTTGTCTGGTTCTCGCTGTGTTACAGTTTGTTTCATGCTCGCTGTGTTACAGTTTGTCTGGTCCTCGCTGTGTTACAGTTTGTCTCATCCACGCTGTGTTACAGTTTGTCAGGCCCTCGCTGTGTTACAGTTTGTGTGTTTCTCGCTGAGTTACAGTTTGTCTGGGCCTCGCTGTGTTACAGTTTGTCACATTCTCGCTGTATTACAGTTTGCCTGGTCCTCGCTGTGTTACAATTTGTCTCATCCTCGCTGTGTTACACTTTGCCTCGTCCTTGCTGTGTTAGAGTTTGTCTGGTCCTTGCTGTGTTACGGTTTGTCTCATGCTCGCTGTGTTACAGTTTGTCTGGTCCTCGATGTGTTACCGTTTGTCTGGTCCTCTCTGTGTTACAGTTTGTCACATCCTCGCTGTGTTACAGTTTGTCTGGTCTTGACTGTGTTACACTTTGTCGCATCCTCACTGTGTTACAGATTGTCTGGTCCTGACTGTGTTACAGTTTGTCTCATCCTCACTGTGTTACAGTTTGTCTGGTCCTCGATGTGTTACCGTTTGTCTGGTCCTCTCTGTGTTACAGTTTGTCACATCCTCGCTGTGTTACAGTTCGTCTGGTCCTCGCTGTGTTACAGTTTGTCTGGTCCTCGCTATGTTACAGTTTGTCTCATCCTCGCTGTGTTACAGTTTGTCAGATCCTCTCTGTGTTACAGTTTGTCTCATCCTCGCTGTTTTACAGTTTGTCTCATCCTCGCTGTGTTACAGTTTGTCAGATCCTCTCTGTGTTACAGTTTGTCCCATCCTCGCTGCGTTACAGTTTGTGTGTTCCTCGCTGTGTTACAGTTTGTCTCATCCTCGCTGTGTTACACATTGTCTGGTCCTGCCTGTTTTACAGTTTGTCTGGTCCTGACTGTGTTACAGTTTGCCACATCGTCGCTGTGTTACAGTTTGTCTGGTCCTGACTGTGTTACAGTTTGCCTCATCCTCGCTGTGTTACAGTTTGTCTGGTCCTCGCTGTGTTACAGTTTGTCTGGTCTTCGCTGTGTTACAGTTTGTCTGGTCCTTGCTGTGTTACAATTTGTCTGGTCTTCGCTGTGTTACACTTTGTCTCATCCTCACTGTGTTACCGTTTGCCTGGTCCTGACTGTGTTACAGTTTGTCTCATTCACGCTGTGTTACAGTTTGTCTGTTTCTCTCTGTATTACAGTTTCACTGGTCCTCGCTGTGTTACAGTTTGTCTCATTCTCGCTGTATTACAGTTTGTCTCATCCTCGCTGTGTTACAGTTTGTCTGGTCCTGATTGTGTTGCAGTTTGTCACATCCTCGCTGTGTTACAGTTTGTCTGGTCTTGACTGTGTTACAGTTTGTCTCATCCTCGCTGCGTTACAGCTTGTCTCATCCTCGCTGTGTTACAGTTTTTCTCATCCTTGCTGTGTTACAGTTTGTCTGGGCCTCGCTGTGTTACAGGTTGTGTGTTCCTCGCTGTGTTACAGTTTGTCTGGGCCTCGCTGTGTTACAGTTTGTCTCATCCTGGCTGTGTTACAGTTTGTCTGGTCCTCGCTGTGTTACAGTTTGTCTGGTTCTCTCTGTGTTACAGTTTGTCCGGTCCTCGCTGTGTTACAGTTTGTCTCATCCTCGCTGTGTTACAGTTTGTCTGGTCCTGACTGTGTTATAGTTTGTGTATTCCTTGCTGTGTTACAGTTTGTCACATCCTCGCTGTGTTACAGATTGGGTGTTCCTTGCTGTGTTACAGTTTGTCTGGGCCTCGCAGTGATATAATTTTTTCATCCTCGCTGTGTTACACTTTGCCTCGTCCTTGCTGTGTTACAGTTTGTCTCATCCTCGCTGTGTTACAGTTTGTCTTGTTCTCGCTGTGTTACAGTTTGTTTCATGCTCGCTTTGTTACAGTTTGTCTGGTCCTCGCTGTGTTACAATTTGTCACATCCTCGCTGTGTTACAGTTTGTCTGGTCTTGACTGTGTTACACTTTGTCTCATCCTCACTGTGTTACAGATTGTCTGGTCCTGACTGTGTTACAGTTTGTCTCATCCTCACTGTGCTACAGTTTGTCTGGTCCTCGATGTGTTACCGTTTGTCTGGTCCTCTCTGTGTTACAGTTTGTCACATCCTCGCTGTGTTACAGTTGTCTGGTCCTCGCTGTGTTACAGTTTGTCTGGTCCTCGCTATGTTACAGTTTGTCTCATCCTCGCTGTGTTACAGTTTGTCAGATCCTCTCTGTGTTACAGTTTGTCTCATCCTCGCTGTTTTACAGTTTGTCTCATCCTCGCTGTGTTACAGTTTGTCAGATCCTCTCTGTGTTACAGTTTGTCTCATCCTCGCTGCGTTACAGTTTGTGTGTTCCTCGCTGTGTTACAGTTTGTCTCATCCTCGCTGTGTTACACATTGTCTGGTCCTGCCTGTTTTACAGTTTGTCTGGTCCTGACTGTGTTACAGTTTGCCACATCGTCGCTGTGTTACAGTTTGTCTGGTCCTGACTGTGTTACAGTTTGTCACATCCTCGCTGTGTTACAGTTTGTCTAGTCCTGACTGTGTTACAGTTTGCCTCATCCTCGCTCTGTTACAGTTTGTCTGGTCCTCGCTGTGTTACAGTTTGTCTGGTCCTCGCTGTGTTACAGATTGTCTGGTCTTCGCTGTGTTACAGTTTGTCTGGTCCTTGCTGTGTTACAATTTGTCTGGTCTTCGCTGTGTTACACTTTGTCTCATCCTCACTGTGTTACCGTTTGCCTGGTCCTGACTGTGTTACAGTTTGTCTCATTCACGCTGTGTTACTGTTTGTCTGTTTCTCTCTGTATTACAGTTTCACTGGTCCTCGCTGTGTTACAGTTTGTCTGCTCCTGATTGTGTTACAGTTTGTCACATACTCGCTGTGTTACAGTTTGTCTGGTCTTGACTGTGTTACAGTTTGTCTCATCCTCGCTGCGTTACAGCTTGTCTCATCCTCGCTGTGTTACAGTTTGTCTCATCCTTGCTGTGTTACAGTTTGTCTGGGCCTCGCTGTGTTACAGGTTGTGTGTTCCTCGCTGTGTTACAGTTTGTCTGGGCCTCGCTGTGTTACAGTTTGTCTCATCCTGGCTGTGTTACAGTTTGTCTGGTCCTCGCTGTGTTACAGTTTGTCTGGTTCTCTCTGTGTTACAGTTTGTCCGGTCCTCGCTGTGTTACAGTTTGTCTCATCCTCACTGTGTTACAGTTTGTCTGGTCATGACTGTGTTATAGTTTGTGTATTCCTTGCTGTGTTACAGTTTGTCACATCCTCGCTGTGTTACAGATTGGGTGTTCCTTGCTGTGTTACAGTTTGTCTGGGCCTCGCAGTGTTATAATTTGTTTCATCCTCGCTGTGTTACACTTTGCCTCGTCCTTGCTGTGTTACAGTTTGTCTCATCCTCGCTGTGTTACAGTTTGTCTTGTTCTCGCTGTGTTACAGTTTGTTTCATGCTCGCTGTGTTACAGTTTGTCTGGTCCTCGCTGTGTTACAGTTTGTCTCATCCACGCTGAGTTACAGTTTGTCAGGCCCTCGCTGTGTTACAGTTTGTGTGTTTCTCGCTGTGTTACAGTTTGTCTGGGCCTCGCGGTGTTACAGTTTGTCACATTCTCGCTGTGTTACAGTTTGTCTGGTCTTGACTGTGTTACACTTTGTCTCATCCTCACTGTGTTACAGATTGTCTGGTCCTGACTGTGTTACAGTTTGTCTCATCCTCACTGTGTTACAGTTTGTCTGGTCCTCGATGTGTTACCGTTTGTCTGGTCCTCTCTGTGTTACAGTTTGTCACATCCTCGCTGTGTTACAGTTTGTCTGGTCCTGACTGTGTTACAGATTGTCTGGTCCTCGCTGTGTTACAGTTTGTCTGGTCCTCGCTATGTTACAGTTTGTC